>NC_140992.1:16837739-17437739 GCF_052327205.1 Somniosus microcephalus
TTTCCTCTTTTACGACCCTCCTTAAAACCCACCCTTTCGGCCAAACCGTTGGTTACCCCTCCTAACATCTCCTTCTCTGGCTTGGCGCCTATTTTTGTTTGATTACGGAGGACCAAGAAATTGATAAAGAAAGGAAAAATAGAATATGAGGGGAAACTAACGAGAGACATAAAAACAGACTGTAAAAGCTTCAATAGGTATGTAAAAAGGAAATGATTAGCGAAAGTAAATGTGGGTCCCTTACAGGCTGAGGCAGGAGAAATTAAAATGGGGAATAAGGAAATAGCAGAGAAATTAAACAAATACTTTGTATCTGTCTTCACGGAAGAAGACACAAAAAACCTCCCAGAAATAGTGGAGAAACAGGGTCTAGTGAGAATGAGGAACTGAAAGAAATTAGTATTACAGGTAGACTATCCTTTATCCGAAAACCTCGGGACCAGCCGAGTTTCGGATAAAGGAGAATTTCGGATTTCGGAAGGTGGGTCGGCGGGGGTCCGCGGGGGGGTCGGCGGGGGGTCGTGCGCACGACTTACGCTGACGCTCAGCGTAGGTCAGTCGGGGTCGGCAGGGTACGCGGGGGGGGTCGGCGGTTGTCAGGGCTGGCGGGGTCCGCGGGGGGGTCGGCGGTTGTCGGGGCTGGCGGGGTCCGCGGGGGGGGTCGGCGGTTGTCGGGGCTGGCGGGGTCCGCGGGGGGGTCGGCGGCTGACGGGGTCCGCGGGGGGGTCGGCGGTTGTCGGGGCTGGCGGGGTCCGCGGGGGGGTCGGCGGTTGTCGGGGCTGGCGGGGTCCGCGGGGGGGTCGGCGGTTGTCGGGGCTGGCGGGGTCGGCGGTTGTCGGGGCTGGCGGGGTCGGCGGCTGGCGGTTGTCGGGGCTGGCGGGGGGGGTCGGCGGGGGGTCGTGCGCACGACTTACCCTTTATCCGAACTTCCGCAACCGGAACCCTCTAAAAACCGAAGGTTTTTTCGTTCAGCGTAAGTCGTACGCACGACTTACGCTGAACGAAAAAACCTTCGGTTTTTAGAGGGTTTCGGTTTTCGGAAGTCCGGATAAAGGGTAGTCTACCTGTAGTAAAAAAGTAGTACTGGAGAAATTAATGGGACTGAAAGCCAATAAATCCCCTGGACCTGCTGGCAGCTTAGAATGATTCTCCACATTAAAGGTGCTATATAAATGCAAGTTGTTGTTGTTTGAAGAACCAGCATGAATTTACTAGTTAGGAAGTAGCAATTCTAAAGTTTAATATTTTTTGATGGAATTTACATTCGCAAAGGGATTTAAAAGCTTTGCTGGCTCCAATGCAACAAGTATTGTCAAATCTGGTCCAACACAGGGTATATGGTTCAAGTTAGCCCCAATAACGTGCCCAGCCTTAGAAGTGCAGTCCTTACTGAATCAGTGCACCATTTCTGTTTCCCCACAGCCAGTGTCACTGGGTGAGTGAGTACATTTTTGTTCAGTCATGGGTGGTTCTGTACTGTGGGTCCAATCACAATGAGGGAAACAAAGACAGAACCTGCATTTATATAGCGCCTTTCACGACCTCAGGACATCCCAAAGCGCTTTACAGCCAATGAAGCACTTTTTGAAGTGCAGTCACTGTTGTAATGTAGGGAAACGCGGCAGCCAATTTGCGCACAGCAAGCTCCCGCAAACAGCAATGAGGTAATGACCAGATTATCTGTTTCTTTTAAGTGATGTTTTTTGAGGGATAAATATTGACCCGGACACAACAACTAACATTTATAGAGCGCCATTAACGTAGTAAAGGCCCCGCAAACAGCAATGAGATAATGACCAGGTAATCTGTTTACAGAGGTGCAGGATTGAGAATTCGCACAAGCTCATTTTACATAGGATCTACACAGCCAGACTCCCATTGCATTACTCTGGTCCGAATAAAAAGCCAGAGGTGAAAGAACAGTGCGCTAATGTCACTGCATTACCCTGCTCCCTGTAACCCTGGACCTCTATTAGTACGATGCTGTGTTACTTTATCTGCTGAAAATGCAACTTTTTTTTGCAGAGGCAGCTGAACAGAGATTTCGGCTCCAGTGTGCCCTTGGTAAGTAACTGAATATATAATACGACACATGTCACTCTGCGAAGCATTCCTTTCTGCCACGTCTGTTCTTGAGTTGGGGCAAAAAAAAGAATGAACTTGCATTTACATAGCGCCTTTCACAACATCCCAAAATACACCTCATAGCCTTTTGAAGTGGAGTCAATGTTGTAACTTGGGGAACGCAGCAGCCAATTTGCACACAGTAAGGTCCCACAAACAGCAATGAGATAAATGACCAGATAATCCATTTTCTGGTGAGGTTGGTCGAGGGTTGAATATGTGCCAGGACACTGGGGAGAATTCCTCTCCTCTTCTGCGAAATAGTGCCATGGGAATCACTTAAGTCCACCTGAGAGGTCAGACAGAGCTTCGGTTTAACATCTCATCTGAAACACAGCACCTCTAAGTCAGGACTACACTGGCGTGTCTGCCTAGATTGGGGTGTGGCATCAACCCCCAACCCTCTGACTCAAAGGCAAAAATGCCACCACTGCGCCGAGGTTAACTCCACCTTGATCATTTTGGGTGTGTCATGAATCTTATCATGACTCATGAAGTAACACTGGGCGGCCAGTTGGTGGCGCCGTCCAAGGAGTATAAATACTCGGGCGTGGGCCCAGTTTACTCAACTGTTTCAAAACCATGAGATTTCTAGTTACATCACTAGTTCCTGGTTACAGAAACATCCTGAGCAAGCTGGGCCCACGCCCGAGTATTTATACTCCTTGGACGGCGCCACCAGCTGGCCGCCCAGTGTTACTTCATGAGTCATGATAAGATTCATGACAGGGTGTACTGGACTTGACGATGGGTTTCAACATGAGCTATGTAAGAACACAAGAAGTAGGAGCAGGAGTAAGCCATACGGCCCTTCGAGCCTGCTCCGCCATGCAATAAGATCATGGCAGATCTGATCTTGACCTCAACTCCACTTTCCTGCCCGATCCCCATATTCCATGATTCCCCATGAGTCCAAAAATCTATCTATCTTAGCCTTGAATATACTCAACAACTGAGCATCTGAAAGCCTTTGGGGTTGAGAATTCCAAAGATTCACAACCCTCTGAGAGAAGAAATTTCACCTCATCTCAGTCTTAAATGGCCGACCCCTTATCCTGAGACTATGCCCCCTAGTTCTAGACTCCCCAGCCAGGGGAAACAACCTCTCAGCATCTACCCTGTCAATCCCCCTCAGAATCTTATGTTTCAATGAGATCACCTCTCATTCTTCTAAACTCCAGAGAGTATAGGCCCAATCTACTCAATCTATGATCTGAAGTACTGGGCCATGCATTTGAAACCAAAGAGGAAAAGCTTTGCCAAGAATTTTGTTTAAAATGTGTCCTTTAGATTTGGACGATGCTGGCATGGTCGCATTCATCACTCAGTTCAAGTTGTCCTTGAGACAACAACAACAGCTTGTATTTATATAGCGCCTTTAACATAGTAAAATATCCCAAGGTGCTTCACAGGAGTAGTAAAAGATTAAAAATTTGACACCGAGCCACAAAAGGAGAAATTAGGGCAGGTGACCAAAAGCTTTGTCAAAGAGGTAGGTTTTAAGGGGCGTCTTAAAGGAGGAGAGAGAGGTGGAGAGGCGGAGAGGTTTAGGCAGGGAATTCCAGAGCTTAGGGCCCAGGCAGCTGAAGGCACGGCCACCAATGGTTGAGCGATTATAATCAGGGATGCTCAAGAGGCCACAATTAGAGGAGCGCAGAGATCTCTGGGGGGTTGTGGGGCTGAAGGAGATTAGGTGGCGGTGGTGGGCCTTCTCCTTGAATGGCTGCAGTCCTTGTGGTGATGGCACTCCCACAACACTGTCAGGTAGGGAATTGCAGGTTATCGGCCCAGTGATAATGGAGGAATGGTCATTTATGTTCAAGTCAAGATGGTGTGTGACTTGAAGCTGGTGCTTTTTCCACTTTCGTCATGCATTGCTCATTCAGTAGAAGAGGACCCTCTAACTCGAGCACTGCTCCTGTTTCCCCAGATAGGAGTGACCCTCCAGGCAAGGACACAAATCATTCGTGGAATTCGCTTAGGTTAAGTCACATTCCTTTATGATAGAGGTTTTCAAAACGGGGTTTTGCAAGAGAGATCAGCGTGAATTCAGCAGATTTCTTTCCTGATGTCTGGAAAATTCTGTATTCTATATTTTTTTCTGGATTTGCTGACTTTGTTATCATGTTAATCATGATACTTTCCTAGTCCTTTCTCCCTCATGTACTTATCCAGCTTCCCCTTGAATACATCTATACTATTCGCCTCAACCACTCCCTGTGGTAGCGAGTTCCACATTCTAACCACTCTCTGGATAAAGAAGATTGCGCCGAATTTATTCATGACTATCTTACATTGATGGCCCTTAGTTTTGGACGCTCCACAAGTGGAAACATCTTCTCTACGTCTACCCCATGGAACTCCTTTATAATTTTAAAGACCTCTATCAGGTCACCCCACAGTCTTCTTTTTTCCAGAGAAAAGAGCCCCGGCCTGTTCAGCCTTTCCTGACCGTTGTACCCTCTCGTTTCTGGTATCACCCTGGTAAAACCTTTATTGCACTTTCTCCAGTGGTTCTAGTGCGGACTCGGCCTCAGTTCAGCCTCGGGATTCAATTTGGCCCCTGCGACAGTCCGAAGCCTCTCTAAATGATAGTACAGTAGCAGGAATATTTTTAAAAATACCAGACGGCAGACAACTGATCTGTGAAGGGAAAAAATGGGGCTGAACGTGCGATAACACGTCAAGTGCTAATAGCCAGAAAGAGAAGTGGAACCAGAAGCCTGAGAAATATGACAGCAACAAAAAGAAGCAGAAATTATGTTAAAAGAAAGAAAAGGGTTCTAATTATCCCATTAACCACCCTCGACCACCCAAGGAAATCACAACGTTTTTTTTGTCTCTGTGAATTATATGTCATTAACTTGCCATTAAATATAAGGTAAAGGAGGCCCCAGGCTCCGGCGTCACTTGAGGGAGGAGGTTAAGTTGAAATGCACTGTGCTACGAGACGCTGTTGCACTGTTTTTCTCTGGCGCTGCCGACAACATACTGTTAAAGGCTTAATTCGCCTTTGTTATTGATTTGATTGTTCCACCCATTTAAGTAATGCTTTGATGTACTGAAATCAATGTAACTGTCTCATTTCTGCACCTCACGATCTTTAATTCAAAGTGGAAAGGCAGCGATTGATGCTTTATTTTTTTTACAATGCTGCCTTCAAGCCGACGGCGACTGATGTATGTGTGGGAGGAGTCGTCACATTTGTTGGTAGGGAGTCCTGGAGAAGCTGGGATTGTTCTCCATAGAGCAGAGCAGGTTACGGGGAAGATTTAATAGAGGTGTTCAAAATTGGAGGGATTTTGATAAGAGTAAATAGGGAGAAACTGTCGGTAACCAGAGGACACAGATTTAAGGTAATTGGCAAAAGTACCAGAGGGGGAAATGAGGAGAATTTCTTTTTTACACAGTGAGTTATTATGATCGGGAATGCGCTGCCTGAAAGGGCGGTGGAAGCAGGTTCAATAGTAACTTTCCGAAAGGAATTGGATAAATACCTGAAGGGAAAAAAATTGCAGGGCTATGGGGAAGGAACGGGGGAGTGGGCCAAATGGCCTCTTTCTGTGTTGTATGAATCTATGATTCTATGAAAACATTAATAGAAACATAGAAACATAGATGATAGGAGCAGGAGTAGGCCATTCGGCCCCTCGAGCCTGCTCCGCCATTCAATGAGATCATGGCTGATCATTCAAATTCAGTACCCTGTCCCTGCCTTCTCCCCATATCCCTTGATCCCTTTAGCCTTAAGAAATATATCCAACTCCTTCTTGAATATATTTAATGAATTGGCTTCAACTGCCTTCTGTGGTAGAGAATTCCACAGGTTCGCCACTCTCTGGGTGAAGAAATTCCTCCTCATCTCTGTCCTAAATGGCTTACCCCTTATCTTTAGACTGTGACCCCTGGTTCTGGACTCCCCCGCCATCGGGAACATCCTTCCTGCATCTAGTCTGTCTAGTCCTGTTAGAACTTTATAATGCTCCACTGTGCGGTCCTGGTAATGCCATTGTTCTAGATCTCAGCAGGACCACTGCAGTGGTGGGGGGGGCGGGGGGGTGGAGGGGGGGCGGGGGGGGTGGAGGGGGGGGCAGGGGGGAGAGGGGTGTGGTTGGCTGCTGCTGAGGGTCTTCCTCACATTAGTGGCAGGTTGACCATTTCAGATTCACCACCCGGTAGCTGGTTAACAAAGCATCTTACACTTTGGAACATGCGGCCAAACAAATGGAAGGAGGGTTTTTTGTGGAACAAGAAAAAACTACAAAATACAAGAGGTGAGGCGAACCAACCCATAGAACACTGCCAGCCCCTCTTTCTCTTCCTTATCTTTTATACTTAACAAGCACTGAATTCCATTCCCCCCCTGACTTGTTAACAAACACTGCCGTTACCAAAAGAAAATAACCAGCAAACTACTTTTCAAGCATTTACAAACTCAGAATGCAACAACACAGCGGGGGCGGTGGGGGGGGGGGTCACTTTAACTTTGGCCAAAAACGGCCAATATCGGATCGGTCGCCCGTTATATATCTCTGCCGATCCAGAGCTGTATAATGGTCGACTGACCCAATATTGAAAGATTCTGGCAAGTTTGACATAAAAAAGAGACTTGGCTGAAAAGTAGTCTACAACATTTGTCCATTTTATACCATCGCCCATAGTCAAAATGACCCTCTTGCGTTAACACACGCACCCTCTCATTATAACAAGAAGGAAGAGCGAGTCTGCACTCGGCATCAGACAGGCAGCAATTTGACGTATTCGAGCTTCTTTGGTTTGGACGCTCTTAAACAGGATTTCAAGGGTTAAATTACAATGAGAGATTATACAAATTAGGGTTGTATTCCCTAGAATTTAGAAGGTTAAGGGATGATGTGATCGAAGTTTTCAAGATAGTAAGAGGAACTTGCAGGGTAGATAGAGAGAAACTATTTCTGCTGGTTGGTGATTCTAGGACTAGGGGGCACAGTCTAAAAATTAGAGCCAAACCTTTCAGGAGTGAAATTAGGAAACACTTCTACACACAAAGGGTGGTAGAAGTTTGGAACTCTCTTCTGCAAACGGCAATTGATGCTGGGGGGTCAATTGTTAATTTTAAATCTGAGAGTAATAGCTTTTTGTTAACCAAAGGTATTAAGGGATATGGGCCAAGGGCGGGTATATGGAGTTAGGTCGCAGATCAGCCATGATCTCATTGAATGGCGGAACAGGCTCGAGGGGCTGAATGGCCTCCTCCTGTTCCTATGTTCCTATGTGATGGGTTTCCACAAACCCCGGTGACCAAAGCAAACGTGGCTCGTGGCTCTTCTCGAGTCCTAACCACCCCATGAAAACAAAGTTGGCAAAAAACAATATAATTCACAAAGACAGAGCCCCTTTTAAAAATAGAAAATGAAATATGTTATAATAGTCACGTTCCTCGGTATTGCTGAGGTACTGCTGATAGCGTGCATTTTTCCTCTGGTAACATTTAACAAACTGGTGAACTCATTCACGTTTCAGAACTAAACGGTGGACATTGTGATCTCTGCAACAAGATGTCAAATTATCTGAAATCTCAATGCTGCCTGTCTTGGTGCCAAATCTCCTGAAATGCAATTCTCTGGGCTCTTGATTGGTTCAGTTGCAAGATCAGCAGTTCTGTGACCTCCAGACGAGCTTAAGGCTGCAAAGAGTCAGTCCAAATCCTCAGTGATGCTAGCAATGGGTCCAAGAGACTGCCATGGACGCTTTGCATCCACTGCGCCTTCTGTACTTGTTAAGTCATTTTCCTTAAGTTGTGCTTGTATTTCTGCGAAGGAGGGAGGTTATAGGATGGCTGAGGGTGTCCGATTTTAAAATCCCAAAGCATACCGGGGTAGGGTCCTGGGTGGTGCAGAATTAACAGCAATGCAGCGGCAACACTTCGCCTCACTGATGGCATCATCTCACCTTACCTACCAAAGTCAACTCTGGTATCAATTTCAGATTATTATAAAAACCCAACTGGTTCACTCATGTCATTTTGGAAAGGAAACCTGTCGTCCTTACCCGGTCTGGGCTTATATGCGACTCCAGTCCCACACCAACGTGGTTGACCCTTAACTATTCTCTGGAGTGGTCTAGCAAGCCACTCAGTTGTATCAAACCACTACAAAGAATTAAAAAAAAATTTTTTTATTCGTTTATGGGATGAGGGCGTTGCTGGCAAAGCCAGCGTTTATTGCCCATCCCTAGTTACCCTTGAGAAGGTGGTGGTGAGCCGCCTTCTTCAACCGTGTGGTGAAGGTACTCCCACCGTGCTGTTAGGGAGGGAGTTCCGTTCTGACGAAAAGTCATCGACCTGAAACGTTAACTCTGTTCCTCTCTCCACTGATGCTGCCTGGCCTGCTGAGTTTTTCCAGCATTTCCTGTTGTTATCCCAGGATATAGATATATTTTTAACTGGCCCACATGGTCTACGAGGAAAATGGGGTATTTAGCCCATGATTTATCTTTGTTTATGGGTTTAAAATAGGTTATTTGAAAATATATGTTTGTTACGCACTCTCGGAATGTGGGCCGCACTGCCATGCCCAGCTTTTCTTGGCCATTCCTAGTTGGCCTGAGAAGATGATGGTGGTGGTGGGCCTTCTTCTTGAACTGCTGAAGCTGGTGTGGTGAAGGTGCTCCTACAATCTGCTGTTCTTTGTAAAAGTTTGACATGGCTGAGTGGCTTCTGGGCCACTTCAGAAGGTAGTTAAGAGTCAATCTTGTTGGTGTGGGACTTTTTATTTTATTCGTTCATTGATTTGTGGGCGTCGCTGGCAAGGCCGGCATTTATTGCCCACCCCTAATTGCCCTCGAGAAGGTGGTGGTGAGCCGCCTTCTCGAGGGCAATTCTCTAGAACCACAGAGGGCAGTTAAGAGTCAACCACATTGCTGTGGGTCTGGAGTCACATATAGGCCAGACCGGGTAAAGGCCAGTAACATAACCACAATGCTACCGTACCCGTTAGTGACAATCACATGACATCACTGCAGGAGTTCCTCAGGGCAGTGTCCTAGGCCCAACCATCTTCAGCTGTTTCATCAATGACCTTCCCTCCATCATAAGGTCAGAAGTGGGGATGTTCGCTGATGATTGCACACTGTTCAGCACCATTCGAGACTCGTCAGATACTGATGCAGTCCGTGTCCATATGCAGCAAGACCTGGACAACATTCAGACTTGGGCTAACAAGTGGCAGGTAACATTCGCACCACACAAGTGCCAGGCAATGACCATCTCCAACAAGCGAGACTCTAACCATCTCCCCTTGACATTCAATGGCATTACCATTGCTGAATCCCCCACTATCAACATCTTGGGGGTTACCATTGATCAGAAACTGAACTGGACCAGCCATATAAATACTGTGGTTACAAGAGCAGGCCAGAGGCTGGGAATTCTGCGGCGAGTGTCTCACCTCCTGACTCCCCAAAGCCTTTCCACCATCTACAAGGCACAAATCAGGAGTGTGATGGAATACTCTCCACTTGCCTGGATGAGTGCAACTCCAACAACACTCAAGAAGCTCGACACCATTCAGGATAAAGCAGCCTGCTTGATTGGCACTCCATCCACCACCTTCAACATTCACTCCCTCCACCACCGGCGCACTGTGGCTGCAGTGTGTACCATCTACAAGATGCACTGCAGCAACTCGCCAAAGTTCCTTAACAGCACCTTCCAAACCCACGACCTCTACCACTTAGAAGGACAAGGGCAGCAGACGCATGGGAACATCACCAGCTACAAGTTCCCCTCCAAGCCACACACCATCCTGACTTGGACCTGTATCGCCGTTCCTTCACTGTCGCTGGGCCAAAATCCTAGAACTCCCTTCCTAACAGCATTGTGGGTGTACCTACACCATATGGACTGCAGCGGTTCAAGAAGGCGGCTCACCACCATCTTCTCAAGGGCAATTAGGGATGGGCACTAAATGCAGGCCTAGCCAGCCAGCGACGCCCACATCCCATCAATGAATTTTAAAAAAGTGAACCTGTTGGTTTTTTTTAATGACAGCTTCATGGTCACTTTTACTGATACTAGCTTTTTATTTCCAGATTTGTTTTAAAAGAAATTCAAACGCTCAAACTGTCATAGTGAGGCTTGAACTCATGTTCTTTGGATTATTAGTCCAGGCCATACACATTCAGACAGCAGCACATTCATTAAGCAATGGAGCAGGCTTAATTAGATGACCATGATTCCCATTGCTTCAATGAGACAAGGTAGCCTTAACATGCTAATATTTTTTGATCGCAATGTTATTAGCGTTGCTGTCCCACCAGAGGCATTTTCTGATAACTATCTACATTGTTATTAGTCGATTGAACCTGGCAGACTGTTAGCTTGCTGTCTTGTTTGGCTGGAGACAGCTTCTGAGAAAGCAAGATTTCCATCTTTTAAATTTACTGTAACTACAAACTTTGGGTAAAACACTCTTTTCGATTCCCTTCTGCCTCGGTCTGTTCTTCAAAGCAAGAAGACTTGAGACTGGCCTCTAAAGGACAAGGCACTGATACCTTTGAAGCCTACTTTGACAGACAGCTTTGTAGACAATAGTTGCCTATTCTGAGTACAAGTGTGAAAGCCTTCAGCCAGCTCAACAGTTCTTCCTGTTCCTCTCTACTACAGTTCATGTGGAGATGAGCATGCCTGGGGGTTGACTAAACTGCACATGTACGTTCCGGACTATGGACTCTGGTCCCGGCTCAATACTGTTAAAAGATAGAGTGAAGCATCGCGCCTTTTATAATCTTTGTACCCAAAGTAGTGTAAGTTAAAAGTTCTGTAATCAAGTGAAATCTGCTGTACTGATGTTTAATTTTTGTTTTCAATAAACAAAGTTTATAGCCTTAGTCACGTGACCTCCAAGAGGATTGATCCTCCTGCTATCTGTAGAACCGAACACAAAAGGGCTTGTGTCAATTAAGTGAGAAAGTTACATCAAGGCTCCTCGTGCCAGCTCCTAGGCAACACTAATGTATCAGATATTGAGCACCATACGGCAGCATTTCAGTGCGCAGGGAGTGAGGGCCTACGAGAGCGGTGTTTGGTACTGGTCAGAAAAGAAGCCCTAAAAATGGAACAAGTCCTCCTTCATGCAAACCTATTCTGAGATTAGAAAGTTGCTTCTCTTCGGACATTAAATAAATTAGAGAGGGTCCTTGACATGGTCATATGGAAGTAATGTAACGCGGGTGACAACAATTCCTGTGTGGATACTGCTCTAGATAGGACTTGTCAGCTGGTTTGAAGGGCAGACTGGCCTTGTGCGATAATATGCAAGAAAAGTCAATAATCAATATTGATTGCTTGCTTACACAGACTTTATGTGACTGCTGTAGCCAGAGTCCATTTATCACAAAGACTACGAGAACTATCTTCAGCCACGCTCTGTTGAATCTAAATGTGTTTCTAATGCACCAGAAACTGTCACTTTAAATGGTCTTTTGTGTATCAATGTAGACATGCTTCATTACAATGACTTAAAGGGCAAGAATTGGATTCACTGAAATGGTACATGTGTATGAATGTCGTGAAAGCATCTCTCTGTGAGTATCAGCTCGGCTCAGCCTCTGAAATAGAAGGTCACGGGTTCAAGCCCCACTCCAGAACCTAAGCACGTAATGTGGGCTCACGTTTCAATGTTGCATTGTCAGAGGTGCCACCCTACAGATGAGACGTTAAGCCGCAGCCATTCTCTGCCTGTTCAGGTGGACGTAATGGCGTTATTCAAAGAAAAGAGCAAGGTGGTCTAGACTATTTCCTCCCAGATTAACAATTTAGCAAGAGGGATGCAGAGCAGGGGAACAAAATCCTGATGGACGGGGAAAAGACTGAAGTAAAGGTTTTGGTGGGGGGGTGGGGGTTTTGGCTTAGACAAAAAAATCATGGGAAAATGCGTAGCTTTAATTAAAAAAAGCAAATAAAAAAATGCATGTATTGCAATGCACGGAGCGTGGCAAATATAAAAAGAAATAAGGACTTGCATTTATATAGCGCCTTTCACGACCTCCAGACGTCCCAAAATGCTTTACAGCCACTGAAATATTTTTGAAGTGTAGTCAGTGTTGTAATGAAGGAAACGTGACAGCTTGCGCACAGCAAGCTTCCACAAACAGCATGTGATAATGACCGGATAATCTGTTTTTTAGTGATGTTGGTTGAGGGATAAATATTGACCAGGACACCGTGGAGAACTCCCCTGCTCTTCTTTGAAATAGTTCCGCGGGATCTTTTACCAAATATACTGGTGTTCCTGAAAGCAATTATTTTACTGGAAGATCTATACTTACTTGGAACTTACAGCACAGAAACAGGCCATTCGGCCCAACTGGTCTGTGCCGGTGTTTATGCTCCACGCGAGCCTCCTCCCACCCCTCTTCATCTCACCCTATCTGCATAACCTTCTATTCCTTTCTCCCTCGTGTGTTTATCCAATTCAACAGCGACTCCACTTCAAAAAGTACTTCATTGACTGTAAAGCGCTTTGAGATGTCCGGTGGTCATGAAAGGCGCTATATAAATGCAAGTCTTTCTTTCCTTTTCCCCCTGAAATACATCTATGCTATTCACCTCAGCTATTCCATGTGGTAGCGAGTTCCACATTCTCTGGGTAAAGAAGTTTCTTCTGAATTCCTTATTAGATTTATTAGTGACTATCTTATATTTATGACCCCCTCCTTTTGGATCAAAGAAAGACCCGCATTTATATAGCGCCTTTCACGTCCCCAGGATGCCCCAAAGCGCTTTACAGCCAATGAAGTACTTTTGAAGAGTAGTCACTGTTGCAATGTAGGAAACGTGGCAGGCAATTTGTGCACAGCAAGCTCCCACAAACAGCCATGTGATAATGACCAGATTATCTATTTTAGCGATGTTGGTTGAGGGATAAATATTGACCAGGCTATTGTTAGCCCACAATAATAGCATTAACAGAAACCTGGCTGCAGACAGGACAGGAATGGAAAATAATCATGAGCAGGATACAAAGGCCCCCGAATTTCCCTAGAGTAGTTACAGCAGTGGAGTAGGAGCGGCTCCGAGGATTAGGAGGGATAGGAAAGATGGGAATGCGAGGCGGAGTGGCAGTAGTGCTAATAGAGTGAATACAGGCTGTGGAGAGGGGTTGAGGTAGACAAGGAAGGGGCAGAGACACAGAGACAGAGTCGATATGGTTAGAGTTCAAGATAAAAAAAAATGCTTGTTCCATTAGTATCACAGACCTCCAAACTGTGGGAAGGAAGTGGAAAAGGAAATCTGCAGACTGATTAGAGAGATGAGCCGGAACAACAAATTATTATTGTTCTGGGAATTTTAATTATCCACTTATCGATTGGGACAGAGAGGGAGTGAGTGGAGGAAAGGCGAATGGAATTCCTAAAATGTGTACAGGACTCCTCTCAAGCAGTACATTAATGGGACTATAAGGGCGGTGGTGCTGCTAGACCTGCTTATGAGAAACAAAATCGATCAGGTGGATGAGCTAAATGTGGGTGAACACCTTGGCAGCAGTGACCACAATATGCTAAGGTTTATGATCCAACTAGAGCAGGGAAAAATCAAGAGAAAAACTAGAAAGATCAGATTGGATTAGGGCAGATTTTAGAAGGAAACTTGCTGAGGTGATGTGGCAGGAGAAACTGGCATACTGGGCTCGAGAGCAGCTTTAAAAAAAAAGAGCTTGCAAAGGTACAGAATAATATTCCATGAATATAGAAGGAAGGTACCAGCAGTTTTAGGATGCCATGGATAATGAGGTTAGAAACCAATTAAAACTGAAGAAACAAAGACTTGCATTTCTACAGCGCCTTTCACATCCTCAGGACGCCCCAAAGCGCTTTACAACCAATTAAGTACTTTTGGAGTGCAGTCACTGTTGCAATGCAGGAAATGTGGCAGCCAATTTGTGCACAGCAAGCTCCCACAAATAGCAGTGTGATCATGACCAGATCTTTTGTTTTAGCGATGTTGGTTGAGGGATAAATATTGACCCCAGGACACCGGGGATAACTCCCCCCTGCTCTTCTTCAAAATAGTGCCATGGGACCTTTTACGTGCACCTGAGAGAGCAGACGGGGCCTCTGTTTAACGTCTCATCCGAAAGACGGCACCTCCAACAGTGCAGCACTCCCTCAGTACTGTACTGGGAGTGTCAGCCTCGATTTTGTGCTCAAGTCTCTGGAGTGGGGCTTGAACCCACGACCTTCTGACTCAGAGGCGAGAGGTGCTACCGACTGAGACACAGCTGAGCATTTATGAGGACGATGAGGATAATAATAATGAAAAAAATTTAATGAGAGTATGAGGAAATAAGTAAAGAGGTTAAGGGAGGTGCAAAGAAACTTAAGAGTCAGAGTCATAGAGAGTACATGAGGGAAAAATAACAAGAAAACATCAAAAGAAACAGTAAAGTATTTTACAAATATATCAGTAAAAATAGAATTGTTAAAACTGAGGTGGGAACCCTGTGTGGAGAGGATAATTAATTTGCAGATAATAATCATAAAATGGCTATGTATTTAGTAACTACTTTGCCTCAGTCTTTGCCAATGAGAAGGATTTCAGAGAGGAGGTGAATGGTGAAATGGTTGAGAGCAAGATAAGCGATATTATGATGGATAAAAGGACATTTTAGATAAATGAGTTAGTCTAGAGGAAGAGAAAGCACCACAGTCCAAAGGGCTACATCCTAGGATCCAGAAGGACATGAGGGAGGAAACTGCCTTAGAAATTGTATCACAAACCCAAGAAATGATGAGCCCATATGCAACATTCACATGGCTTCAGTTAGAGTAATGTGTGCAGTATTGGGCTCCACGCTATAGGAAGGATATCAAGGGTAAGAGGCAGTGTATCACAGATTCACTAGAATGGTGCTTGGTATGAGGAAATACAAATACAGAGAAAGACTTGAAGAATTGAGGCCCCACAAACAGCAAATGAGACAAATGTCCAGTTAATCTGTGTTTGGTGGTAACATACATAAGAACATATAAACAAACATAGAAACATAGAAACTAGGAGCAGGAGTAGGCCATTCGGCCCTTCGAGCCTGCTCCGCCATTCAACGAGATCATGGCTGATCATCCAAACCCTAGCACCTGGTCCCTACACCGACAGCCATCCCACCCAAGCACTATCCCCGTAACCCCGTAACCCCACGTATTTAATCCCCCCTAACACTAAGGGCCAATTTTTTTATCATGGCCAATCAACCTAACCCGCACATCTTTGGACTGTGGGAGGAAACCGGAGCACCCGGAGAAAACCCACGCAAACACGGGGAGAATGTGCAAACTCCACACAGACAGTCACCCGAGGCCGGATTCGAACCCGGGTCCCTGGCGCTGTGAGGCAACAGTGCTAACCACTATGCCACCGTACTACCCAGTGTGAGAAAAGGCCATTCAGCCTATCATGGACCCCTAACTTTCGGATGAGACGTTTAACCGAGGCCCCGTCTGCTCTCTCAGGTGGATGTAAAAGATCCCACGGCACTATTTCGAAGAAGAGCGGGGGAGTTCTCCCTGGTGTCCTGGGGCCAATACTTATCCCTCAATCAACAAAACAAAAACAGATTATCTGGTCATTATCACGTTGCTGTTTGTGGGAGCTTGCTGTATGCAAATTGGCTGCCGCATTTCCTACATTACAACAGTGACTACACTTCAAAAGTACTTCATTGTAAAGCACATTGAGACGTCCAGTGGTCATGAAAGGCACTGTATAAATGCAAGTCTTTCTTTCTTTTAACTGCAAATTTTCTCCCCTTCAAGTATATATCCAATCCCCTTTTGAAAGTTACTATTGAATCTGCTTCTACCGCCCTTTCAGGCAGCGCATTCCAGATCACAACAACTCGCTGCGTAAATACATTTCTCCTCATCTCCCTTCTGGTTCTTTTGCCAATTACCTGAAATCTGGCTCCTCTGGTTACCAACCCTCCTGCCAGTGGAAACAGTTGCTCCCTATTTACTGTATCTAAAGCAAAATTTTGAATACCTGTATGACATCGCCCTTTAACCTTCTCTGCTCTAAGGAGAACAATCCCAGCTTCTCCAGTCCCTCCAGATAACTGAAGTCTCTCATCCCTGTATTGGTTTGTATTGTGGTTCAATGACGACACATTCATGAAAGAGAATGTCTTTTAATCTAAAGTATCTTCAACTCAGTTAACAGCATTACAGGAGACACCATGTTAGAGATCCATCTAAAACGAAACTAAAACTAAACTCTCTCACATGCCCTCTGCTGGTCAGGCATAAATAATCAAACAGGCAAATATGCTGGTAAGGCATCATAATCAAACAGGCAAGTACCATCACTATTTGCTGATATCATTACAATCCCTGGTACCATTCTGGTAAATCTCCTCTGCACCCTCTCCAAGGCCTTGACATCCTTCCTGAAGTGTGGGGCCCAGAATTGGACACAACACTCCAGCTGAGGCCTAACCTGTGATTTATAAAGGTTTGGCATAACTTTCTTGCCTTTGCACCCTAGCCCTCTATTTATAAAACCCAGGATCCCATATACTTTATTAACAGTTGTATCAACTTGTCCTGCCACCTTCAAAGATTTGTGTACGTACAGCCCCAGGTCTCTCTGTTCCTGCACCCGCTTTAATTTGCACCATTTAGTTTATATTAATCACTTCAGCAATTCCAACCTCTAAAAAGGACCACCTGTGGCCTCCCTGTCATGTAGTGCTGATTAGGAATAGCTTTGTGTTTTTGCACTAATACTGGACTGAGACTCCCCAAACTCATTTCAGATTGAACATTTACAGTCAGAAGACAAAAACATGGGCTGGATTTGAAACCAGGCCAGAGAGATAAAAGGACAGTGTACACTCCCCACTTCCCCACCTCCTCTAGGGTTATGTGACAATTCAGAAGAATACACTTCCCCTTAATGTATTTTCCAATTCTGATCTGACTACTGTTGTCCCCTGAGTAATTACTAGGTACAATAGGAAAAATCCAGTATCCACTTCCCCACTGTCGTAAGTGTAGCATGAAGTCCCCTGATGTTTTGAAGGAACACAGTATTCATGAAAATGTGTTTGGCCAATCTTCTTTCTGTTTCAAGAAGTTCAACAAAATCTATTTGTTTTCTATTATCATGATGCCTTCATGGACAAGTCAACCTTCGCCTCTCTGCTTTGCACCTTTATAAATATATACACAAACTTTTTTATGTTTTGCCCTTTCGCGGGCAAACTGGGGCTTCCCCGCAAGCGAGCTTCCAAGTAATTGTTTAATCAGTAATGACGTTTGTGGGCGTGATCAGATCAGAAGAGAATCGTTCTCCCTCCTAACCTCCCCGCTCCCATCACACAAAGTATTGCACAATAAATCTGCTCTTTTTCCACTCCCTCCTCTCTGAAGGAACACTAGCTGTTGGTTGGTGACACTTACGTCAAATACATTCAGTTAAGGCGACTGGTCTTTTCCCCTTTAACTGACGTGAGGTCCATCGGACCGCAGTTTGCAGTAGTAACACTCCGTTCTTCGTTGCGTGACCTGATTGAGCCAAGACGCCCACACCCCACTTGACCATTTATCAGAGACACGTTTAAAAAGCACAAAAACCATTTAAGTGCTTCTCTTCCCCCCTCCCCTCCCCCTCTCCTCCACTTCCATCTCCTGCAGTAGAGATAAGCCGCAGACTCCTCGACAAATATTGTGTTACAAATAGATCTACTATCGACAGCCAGCCTGCTAATTTTTAAACTATTAGGAGCACATTTGCTCTGCTCTTGGCTGGCTGCCAGATCACCCTGGGCAAAAAAGGAAAGCTGGTTCCAAACCATTAGGTGATACATTTGTGGAGACACATGGGCCCAGTCGCAGCACTCTCCCAGGAACATAGGAACAGGAGCGGGCCATTCAGCCCCTCGAGCCTGTTCCACCATTCAACTAGATCATAGCTGATCTGTATCTTACCTCCATCCACCTGCCATAGTTCCATAACCCTTAATACCCTTCCCTAACAAAAATCAATCAATCTCAGTTTTGAAATTTTCAATTGACCCCCCAGCCTCAACAGCTTTTTGGGGGAGAGAGTTCCAGATTTCCACCACTCTTTGTGCGAAGAAGTTTTTCCTGACATCACCCCATAAAGGGCCAGCACTACTTTTAAGGTTATGTACCCTTTGTTCTGCACACCCCCACCAGAGGATATAGTTTCTCTCTCTCTACCCTATCAACACCTATAATCATCTTAAACACCTCAATTAGATCGCCCCATATTCTTCTATACTCCTCGTGTAGCACCTCAACCGCAAGTCCACAATGGGGCAGGGGCCAGGTCTGATGGGTGCAAGAGCTCGTCAAGTGGCAACGGTCACACTAGGGGGATGAAACATGAATTTGAGTTGAAAAACAAAGAAGGAAGCTCCCAGATCATGAACGTAACAACTGATGGGACAAGGGCCCCAAGTGAACTATTTCACACAAGGTCACTGCCTTTTCCCATCAGGAAATAAGTCTTTCTAGATCTAACTCCTTCGATTTCACACCAATTTGGGTTTTTTGCTACTTGGTTGCACAACCGGCTTTAGCTGCGAGATGCGTTGGGAAAAGTGGTTCGATGATTGGCCTGCTTTCTTTGTTCCAACCTGCCCTTTGGAATCACAGGTCAGCCCAGTAGTGACGGCATGATAGACAGGAACATAGGAACAGGAGCGGGCCATTCAGCCCCTCGAGCCTGTTCCGCCATTCAATTAGATCGTGGCTGAGCTGTATCTTAACTCTATCTACCCGCTTTGGTTCCGTAACCCTTAATACCCTTAGCTAACAAAAATCAATCAATCTCAGTTTTGACATTTTCAATTGACCCCCAGCCTCAACAGCTTTTTGGGGGAGAGAGTTCCAGATTTCCACTAACCTTTGTGTAAAGAAGTGCTTCCTGACATCACCCCTGGACAGTCTAGCTCTAATTTTAAGGTTACGTCCCCTTGTTCTGGACTCCTCTACCAGAGGAAATAGTTTTTCTCTGTCTACCCTATCAACTCCTTTAATCATTTTAAAAACCACAATTAGGTCACCCCTCAATCTCCAATATTCATGCGATTATAAGCCTAGTCGAGGCAACCAGTCCTCATAATTTAACCTGGTTAATGAAAAGGAGGAACCAAGTAGGAAGATACAGGTGTCCTCTTCATTGTGACAGCATTGCATTGAAGCAATTTGCTGCCCTTCTACACAGGTATATCATTGCATGCTGCGTTTACACATACAGGAAACTCTTTATTATCCGGCACCGACGGGACCGGCGTGGTGCCGGTTTATCAAAAAGTCCGGATTACAGAGAGGTATAGTTAAAAGGTACGAGAGCGCCGTACACAGCAACAAATCCAGGCTTCCCTGTTGCTTAGCAACAAGTGCAGGAACCCCGGCCACAGACCAAGCGTCCCTGTTACTTAGCAACAAGTGCAGGAACCCCAGTTACACGGCCACAGATCCAGGAACTGCCACTAATATGAAGTAAAACTTACCTGAACCTACTCCTGAATTTTGCCGGTTAACAGAGATTTCCGGTTATTTAGGTGCTGGTAAATCGAGAGTTTCCTGTAAATGATTAAAGCCTTGCCAAATAGTTTCCCCCCTTCTTTTTCTGAGTTAGGCTCCATAGACACTAGGCCCCCTCTGTTATCTGACCCATTTCAGCCGAGACAGTCAGCATTGGCAAGATATTCTATCGCAGTGAGAGCCTCATACCAGTGATGTCCACCTTCAAAGGCTCACACACACGGAGGTTCTCTGGTGATCTCGCACTCAGAAGAGGCAGCCCCGAAATGATTTCCTTCTGCTCACCCTTGCGTGTTAAGGCCAATAGTAGCACACCTACCGCTTCCTGGTTGAGATCAGCCAACCATTGATGTGACTTTTTTAAAAATTCATTCATGGGATGGGGACGCCAAGGCCCGCATTTAATGCCCATCCCTAATTGCCCTTGAGAAAGCGGTGGCGAGCTGCTTTCTTGAGCGGTTTGCTCGGCCATTTCAGAGCCAACTACATTGCTGTGGGTCTGGAGTCACATATAGGCCAGAACCAGGTAAGGACGGCAGATTTCCTTCCCTGAAGGAGATTAGTGAAGCAGATGGGTTTTTATGACAATCCAGCAGTTCCATGGTCACCATTACTGATACTAGCTTTCTATTCCAGATTTATTTAATTAATTGAATTTTAAATTCCCCAGCTGCCGTGGCAGGATTTGAGCTCACGACGCTGGATCATTAGCCCAGGCCTCTGGATTACTAGTCCAATAACATAACCATTATGCTAACGTACCCGTGTTTCCTACATTACAACAGTGACTACACTTCAAACAAAAATGACTTCATTGGCTGTAAAGCGCTTTGAGGTATCCTGAGGTCGTGAAAGGCGCCATGTTAATGCAAGTTCTTTCTTTTATTCTTTTTAACCCAGGACAGAATAAAATACTTTTTCCACAGAGGCAGTGGTGCTTTATGTTGTCCGCACTGTGGCGTCCCAATTTACAGGAAACTCTCTTTTTACCGGCACGTAAAATAACCGGAAATCTCTCTTAACCGGCAAAATTCAGGAGTAGGTTCAGGTAAGTTTTACTTCATATTAGTGGCCGTGTAACCGGGGTTCCTGGATCTGTGGCCGTGTAACCGGGGCTCCTGGATCTGTGGCCGTGTAACCGGGGCTCCTGGATCTGTGGCTGTGTAACTGGGGTTCCTGCACCTGTTGCGTGCAACAGGGACACCTGGATCTGTGGCCGTGTACGGGTCTCTCATACCTTGGTAAGTATACTTCTCTGTAATCCGGACTTTTTGATCAACCGGCACCACGCCGGTCCCGTCGGTGCCGGATAAAAAAGAGTTTCCTGTATTTGCTTTTTCATTCTGCCAGTCAGACTCACAGGGCCTGAGTTCATGGGGTGCGATTACTTAACCGGTTATTCTGACATTCCTTCTGCTAGTGTTTTAACTGTGAAGAACGACCATATTTATTCAGACCTTGAGCGAGGTTAGGGATTAGTCGAGCTCATGACATGGGGTGAATGCAGTGGGTTTTGAGAGGAACAGGTGACTTTGGACCTGTGGTTCCCAAAGCTCTCCACCGCTGGGGGTTTTCCTCGCCTCATGTCTGGGTCTGTTGTGGACTCGTTGATAGAGATTGATCGCTGTGATTAGTCAACAACTCTGTTATTATTGCATCATGTGACTAAGAGGATAGTAAAAGACGATCTAGATGGACCATGGACGTTTTTCATCCAGCAATTCCTATGTTGTCCTCAATGGACATGTGGAGCAGGCTCCCAGAAAAGGTAGTTGATTCAACTGACCTTTACAGAAGAGCTGGATCGATATCTGTTGAAAAGAGGGATTGATGGTTGTAGACATAGTAACAACACCGCTTGATATTTTTTCACAGAAGGTAGGGGGAAGGGTCTTGGATGATGAAGTTACATTGTGTGACAATGACATACAAAAACCTTACGTGTTCCCCGAAATTCCACTCTTCGCTATTTAGGAGGTGCAGTAACACATTTTATTTTAAATGGTATCAGCCTTTAAATGGTAGAAGCCAGTCACTTCTCCACAGAAAGGGAGCCCAAATCAAAGGGACAGTTACCCTTGAGGTGTCAGCCTTGACTCACTTCTGAGCCAGAAGGTCATGGGTTCAAGACCCACTCCAGAGACTTGAGCATGATATCTAGGCTGAGACTCGAGTGCAGTGCTGAGGGAGTGCTGCACTGTCAGAGGCACTATTCTTGGGGTGAGACATTAAATTGAGGCTCTGTCTGCTCTCTCACCGTGGATGTAAAAAATCCCACTGCACTATTTTGAAGAAGAGTAGGGGAGTTGTCCCCGGTGTCCCAGCCAACGTTTAGCCCTCAATCCACATCATTAAAATAGATTATCTGTTTTTTATCACATTGCTGTTTGTGGGAGCTTGCTGTGTGAAAACTGGCTGTTTCCCTACATTATAACAGTGACTACACTTCAAAAAGTACTTCATTGGCGGCAAAGAGCTTTGGGATGTCCGGTGGCCGTGAAAGGTGCTGTAGAAATGCAAGGCTTTCTTAATGCCTCCGCTCAAAAAGTGTAAGAGAGAGCTTTCAGGCAAGTGCGCTAAGCTTCGGTGTGCTGTGGTGAAAGTTCAGGCCGCAGAGGTTTTTCGGCATACTGTAACCTGGGACCAGCTCTTCTGTCTGCAGTTCCAGTTTTCGCACAAGATCCCAACTTCAAATTGAAGCAGCCTATTTAATTTCAGGGTGTGGAGAAGCTCAGAGCTTTCAGATTGTTGATGTAAGCCTCTTCTTGTGCGCTTCGCTGCCTTCGGCCAATCTTGTAATTTTGCAATCAAAATAAGCTGCCCTCAACATAAAGCGTCTCAGTTGAAAAACGTGTTGATTAGTTGCTGATTCAGCACCGTAATTAGACTGGGCAGGAGTACAGACAGCTGGTAATGTCTGCTAGACACCTCGGGCAATGGGTTGGTGCGACACAGCGTTCTGTGAGCAATCGTCAATTTCCTACACTCGCCGTTTTAACAGTCCGGGAAGTAGTGAGCCTTTTGGTTTTAGACGAGCAGTCACATTCCCCACAGATATCGAATTGGCATCAGTATTTTTTACATATACTCTGCAGCACAGAAACAGGCCATTCGGCCCAACTGGTCTCAACTGGTGTTTATGTTCCACACGAGCCTCAACCTCAATATTTAGCACTCAACCAACAACACTAAAAAAAAACAGATTATCCAGACATTGTCAGTCAGTGGCTCAGTTGGGAGCACCCTTGCCTCTGAGTCACGAAAGGTGATGGGTTCACAGCCCCACTCCAGGACTTGAGCTCAAAACTCTCGCCTGACACTCCAGTGCAATACCGAGGGAGTGCTGCACTGTCAGACGTGCTGTCTTTCAGATGAAATGTTAAACCGAGGCCCCGTCGGCCCTCTTAGTAAAAGATCCCATGACACTATTTTGAAGCAGAGCAGGAGCATTCTCCCCAGTGTCCTGGTGAATATTTATCCCTCAACCAACATCACTAAAACAGATTATCTGGTCATTATCACATTGCTGTTTGTGGGAGCTTGCTGTGCGCAAATTGGCTGCTGTATTTCCTATATCACAACAGTGACTACACTTCAAAAAAGTACTTCATTGACTGTAAAGCGCTTTGCGACGTCCGGTGGTCGTGAAAGGCGCTATAGAAATGCAAGTCTTTCTTCTTTTTACTTTTCATTGCTGTTTGTGGGAGCTTGCTGTGCAAAAACTCAGTTGCTGAACATAAAGGGAAAAGGAAACAAGATACAAATAAAAGAAAAATATCAAATCAGCAATTTTTTAACTAATCTTAATGTTGACACATAATTGTAACCAGTGTATTGCAAAACGGATCATCTTGCATTGTAAACATTCCTCAGAATGCTACAGTACTTGTACTCCCAGCGCACATGGAGGGAGCTAACAGATTCGTTTATGCTCTCCGTATTAACCACTCAAATAAGATATTTTTGTGTGAGCTAAAAGAAAAGAGAGAAAGAACTTGCATTTAAATAGTGTCTTTCTTGACCTCAGGACGTCCTGAAGCGCTTTACAGCCAATGAAAAACTTTTGAGGTGTAGCCATTGTTGTAATGTAGGAAACCGCAGCCTCAGACAATGTGGGTTCAAGTACCACTCCAGAGACTAGAGGGCAAAATAGAGGGGCGAGAGCATGGAGGGATTAAAAAGGATGAGAATTTTTAAATCGAGGCCTTGCCGGACGTGAAGCCAATGTAGGTCAGCTAATGGTTTTTTTCCAGTGTGGAGACTTTCAGTTTAAAATCTCAAAATCTTACTTCTTAACAACAACAACTTGCATTTATATAGCGCCTTTAACATAGTAAAACGACCCAAGGCGCTTCACAGGAGCGTCATCAAACAGAAAATGACACCGAGCCACATAAAGCTATATTAGGACAAATGACCAAAAGTTTGGTCAAAGAGGTAGGTTTTAAGAAGTGTTTTAAAAGGAGGAGAGGGGTAGAGATGCGGAGAGGTTTAGGGAGGGAATTCCAGAGCTTAGGGCACACGCAGCTGAAGGCATGGACAGCAATGGTGGAATGATTCAAATCGGGGATGCACAAGAGGCCAGAACTGGAGGAGCGCAGAGATCTCTGGGGTTAATGGGGCTGGAGGAGCTTACAGAGATAGGGAGGGCCGAGGCCATGGAGGGATTTGAAAACAAGGATGAGAGTTTTAAAAATCGAAGCATTGCCGGACCGGGAGCTAATGTAGGTCAGCAAGCACAGTGGGGTGATGGGCGAACGGGACTTGGGTGCGAGTTAGGACACGGGGCAGCAGAGTTTTTGGATGAGCTTAAGTTTATAGTGTAGAGAAAACGGTTCCTTTTTTTTTTGATTACTTCTCTGTTTCCCCTTTTTCCCCGCTGCCTTCAACCGTTCTCCCTCATCCTTCCTGGCCTGGGCTTCCTCCTGAATTTCCCAATGGCCCTTCACTCAGGCCACTGCGGCTCCCTTCCACTACACCACACAATAAAAGTAAAAATGAAAGAGAGCTTCACAGACGCTGGCTGCGGTACACATACTTCTGACTATTATTTCCATCTGTTTCCCCAGGCTGCAAAAAAAATGGGGGGGGGGCGGGATTGCTTCATTTTTATTTAACTTGGCTGAACCTGAAAACTTCCAGCTCTTTGCACAGAGCCTCGTACAGAGTGATCAACAAGCTCCCCGGTTTCGGATTGTGTGGCCGCTGGGTTTTTTTTTTGTTGGGTGGGAGGGAGGGAGGGGCGGAGGAGGGTTCAATCACTGCTCCCGGCCAGAGACTGAGTTCCAATTCTCCTCAGACAGAACAGGCAAGAACACATGCCAAAGCAATGCTGGTGTCTAACATGCGTAGGACAAAATGGCGTTGGCCACAGTGTGCTCTTCAGCCCGAGGCTGGAGAAGTGAGCGCGCGGCGTCCGGGACACGCCAGCCTGACTGTGTCGGAAGGGTCTAAGTCGGACGTAAAAATCAATATCTTCCTTACGTATCAACTCGTTCGAATTTTTTTCTTTGCTGAGAGTGTCCTTCAGCTCTATCCTGAGGTAGATGTTTGGCAATCTGCCCTTCAAAAACACTTACTCATTTTAACTTATTGCAATTAAAGGCGTACACCCTCCCATCCCAAGATAATTCAGTTGCTAAATGCACTGCCAAGTTGTGAAATTAAACCAAAGCAAACAGGAAAACCTCTGTGCTGACACAGCTGATAGAACGAACTTGCATTTATGCAGCGCCTTTCACGACATCAGGACGTCCCAAAGCGCATTACAGTCAATTAAGTACTTTTTTGAAGTGTGGTCGCTGTTGTAATGTGGGAAATGCGGCAGCCAATTTGTGCTCAGCAAGCTCCCACAAACAGCAATGTGATAATGACCAGATAATCTGTTTTGGTGATGTTGGTTGAGGGATAAATATTCGCCAGGACACCGGGGAGAACTCCCCTGCTCTTTCTTCTTCGTAAAAATGCCGTGGGATCTTTTACATCCACCAGAGAGGGCAAACGGGTCCTTAGTTTAAGGTCACATCTGAAAGACAGCACCTCCGATGGTACAGCACTCCCTCAGTAATGGCACTAGGAGTGTCAGTCTCGATTTTGTACTCAAGTCTCTGGAGTGGGACTTTGAACCTACGACCTTCTGTCTCAGAGGCGAGAGTGCTACCCACTGAGTCACGGCTGACACATGATCTCAGTCAGGGTAGCGGCAGGGTGGGACTGCCAACTGGTTTCAGCAACTCTAGTCTCAGAAAGGGGGGGAAGAAGTAAACAAGGGCAGGCTTCCCACCTGAGCCTGCCACCTACAATGAACCAGGCTGGAAAGTGCACGCGTGTGGACATAGGGTAAGGGGACAATCAGGCTCGACTGTGCTCCCTTCCACAGGTGAATAGCCGGCCGCGTGCGCTGTCTGTGTTCGCAAGTGAAGAACGGGCACTTGAGTGATTCCGTCCTTGGGGGAATCACACCCCTCTGAGGAAGGTCAAGGGAAAGCAGCACTACCGATAGTCGGATCCCAATTAACTTCTAATTTAACTTCTTTACCCAGAGAGTGGTTAGAATGTGGAACTCGCTACCACAGGGAGTAGTTGAGGCGCATTTAAGGGGAAGCGCATGAGGGAGAAAGGAATAGAAGGTTATGCTAATGGGGTGAGATGATGTAGGGGTGGGAGGAGGCTCATGTGGAGCATGAACACCGGCACGGACCAGTTGGGCCGAATGGCCTGTTTCTATGCTAGAAATTCTATGTGCAGTAGTTTACCATAAAGTCTTAAAGGGACAAGCCTGGATTGTAACCTAACCCACCAGCGGGTACAGGGTGGGGTTGGGGGGGGGGGTTGGTTCGGAAGCCCTTTTTGCACCCCGTGCGATACCACTCTCCATTGAAGTCAATGTAAAAGAAACGGGCGAGGTGTAAAACGGGCGTGCGACCCTAACGCCCCGCGCTGTTCCCCGCCGAGCGGGTCGGGTTAAAGGCGGCGCCGCCGTGTCTCCTCGCAACAAATCTGAATTAGACTGTCAAAACGGAACAGCGCAAAATAAAGAATTCTGTCAGCGCACCACGGAAATACCAGCACGTTATGAAGTTATCGCCCCGACACTAGAAACAAGATGGCTGTCCAGCAGACGGGGAGGCCGTCCCTTAAGCCTTTGCTGTTCCCCAGCAATGAAGGCAATGCCTCTTTAACTTGGCTGCTGTAAAACCCCAAACACTGCGAGGAGTTACTCACTCGGCCAAGAAACAGGCAGGAACATAAACCAAAAGAAAAAAAAAACCCTCTCTCTCTCTCTCAAAAAACAAACAAACAAACAAAGCTAGGTCAGTCCACCCGACGTTACAGAACACATCTGTATCCCACCGTCTGACCCGCCTCTTTCAAACTGAACACAGCGGCCCTTGTTGCATAGGTCAGAGGTTACAGCGCAGAAACGGGCACATAAAAGAACATAAATGAGTCAAGGCCTGCAGAGCCTGCCCCTTCTGACAGGCCAGGCTGTGTGTAATTTGTGGCGGGTTTGGTTTTGCCCTCATTTAGACGCTGGTCTCTGGTGGAGATTCATAGCTGATGTAAATGCTCCGTTTGTTTAAAACAAGCAAGGTCACAGACTCAGGGGATAAAAAAAAAATAATTTCCTCAGCGGGATACTGTACATGTGGAACAGACTCCCAAATAAGGCCGTTGATACTGGGACCATTGGTACCTTTAACATAGGAACTAGGAGTCGGCCATTCAGCCCCTCGAACCTGTTACTTAGAATTTACAGCACAAAAACAGGCCATTCAGCCCAACTGGTCTATGCCGCTGTTTAGGCTCCACACAAGCCTCCTCCAACATTCTTTCATCCAACCCTATCAGCATATCACTGTCCCACCATTCAATTCGGTCATGGCTGATCTGTAGCTTAGCTCTATTTACCTACCTTGGTTCTATAAACCTTAATACCCTTGCCTAACAAAAAAATCTCAGTTTTGAAATTATCAATTGCCCCCCCCACCCTCAAAAGCTTTTTGGGGGAGGGAGTTCCTGATTTCCACCACCCTTTGTGTGAAGAAGTGGTTCCTGACATCACCCCTGAACGGCCTGGCTCAAGCGGCTGAATGGCCTACTCATGTTCCTCTGCTCAACAGTCACTTGCCCGAAGGGAAGGAGTCCCAAATGGATTGATAAACCTGAGAAGAATTTGGAAATGCTCTTGTACTCTAATAGTGCATTGACACTGAGCTGCCGAGTATTGGTTACGGCCAGTCAGTGCCTTGTTTGCACCACCTGGCTCTCATTCTCAGACCTCCCCACCCAGCAGGGCGCACTGCTCAGGTGAGATCACAGAAAGTTAGAATCTGACAGCACAGAAGGAGGCCATTCTGCTCGTCGGGCCTGTGCCGACTCTTTGAAAGAGCTCTCCAATTAGTCCCACACCCCAGCTTTTCCCCCATAGCCCTGCAAATGACTTCTCTTCAAGTACACCTTCAATTGCCTTTTGAAAGTTCCTGTGGAATCTGAGTCCACCGCCCTTTCAGGCAGTGCATTCCAGATCTCCACAAGCTTGTGTGTGAAACATAGAAACATAGAAGATAGGAGCAGGAGTAGGCCATTCGGCCCCTCGAGCCTGCTCCGCCATTTAATGAGATCATGGCTGATCATCCAAATTCAGTACCCTGTCCCTGCTTTCCCCCCATATCCCCTTGATTCCTTTAGACTTAAGAAATATATCTAACTCCTTCTTGAATATATTTAATGAATTGGCCTCAACTACCTTCTGTGGTAGAGAATTCCACAGGTTCACCACTCTCTGGGAGAAGAAATTCCTCCTCATCTCTGTCCTAAATGGCTTACCCCTTATCTTTAGACTGTAACCCCTGGTTCTGGACTCCCGCGCCATCGGGAACATCCTTCCTGCATCTAGTCTGTCTAGTCCTGTTAGAATTTTGTAAGTTTAAATGAGATCCCCTCTCATTCTTCTAAACTCCAGTGAATATAAGCCCAATCGACCCAATCTCTCCTCATACGTCATTCCTGCCATCCCAGGTATCAGTCTGGTGAATCTTCGCTGCACTCCTTCCATGGCAAGAACATCCTTCCTCAGATAAGGTGACCAAAACTGCACACAATACTCAAGCCCTGTACAACTGCAAGACATCCTTGCTCCTGTACTCGAATCCTCTCGCTATGAAGACCAACATACCATTTGCCTTCTTAACCGCCTGCTGCACCTGCATGTTTACCTTCAGCGACTGTTGCACATGGGCACCCAGGTCTAGTACTTCATTGGCTGTAAAGTGCTTTGGGAAATCGTGAAAGGTGCTATATAAATGCAAGTCTTTTTTTCTCGTAATTTTGATTAACTCTCCCCCAAAAGGCTGCTGAGTCGGGGTGGGGGGAGGGGGGTCAATTGAAATTTTCAAATCTCAGAATGATCGATGCGGACCTCCCCTTTCAGCAGGTCTCGTTGCACTAAAAGAATTTCTCCTCATTTCCTCTCTAGTTCTTATGCAAATTATTTTAAATCTATGACCTTTGGTTACTGACACATTTGCCAGAGGAAAAAGTTTCTTCCTACTTGCTTTATCAAAACCCCTCACCCATGTTTGTCAGCTGTGGCTCAGTGGGCAGTACTCTCGCCTCTGGCTCAGAAGGTTGTGGGTTCAAGTCCCACTTCAAAGATTCGAGCACAAAAATCTAGGCTGATAGTCCAGTGCAGTGCTGAGGAAGTACTGCACTGTTGGACGTGCCGTCTTTCAGATGAGATGTTAAACCAAAGGCCCCGTCCACCCTCTCAGGTGGACACAAGATCCCATGACAGAGCAGGGGAGATATCCCTGGTGTCCTGGCCAATATTTATCCCTCAATTTATATCAGAAAAAAAAAATGATCTGGTCATTATCTCATTGCTGTTTGTGGGAGCTTGCTGTGCGCAAATTGGCTGCCACGTTTCCTACATTACAACAGTGACTCCACTTCAAAAAGTACTTCATTGGCTGTAAAGTGCTTTGGGAAATCGTGAAAGGTGCTATATAAATGCAAGTCTTTCTTTCTCATAATTTTGATTAACTCTCCCCCAAAAGGCTGCTGAGTCTGGGGGAGGGGGGGTCAATTGAAATTTTCAAATCTCAGAATGATCGATGCGGACCTCCTCTTTCAGCAGTTCAAGTTGGAATGTTTAAGAGGCTCAGATGATAATGTCAGGCCACTAACAGATTAAATAAATCGCTTAACTGTAATTTCCTTGCAGAGAGAGTGGCGAGAATGTGGAACTCGCTTCCACAAGGAGTGGTTGAAGCGTTTATAGAATGATACAGCACAGAAGGAGGCTATTCGGCCCATCGTGCCTGTGCCGGCTCTTTGAAAGAGCTCTCCAATTAGTCCCACTCCCCCCTGCTCTTTACCTCATAGCCCTTGCAAATCTTTCTCCTTCAAGCATTGACGCACGTAAGGGAAGGTTTCATGCATACATGAGGGAGAAGGGACTAGAGGGCCATGGGGGTAGGCTGGGAAGAGGTCATTAGAGCGGGGAGGAGGCTGGTGTAGATTATAAACACCAGCATAGACCAGTTGGGCCGAATGGCCTGATTCTGTGCTGTAGATTCTATATAATTCCCTTTAATTTGTGTGAGAAGTATTTCCTTTCACTGCGCTATAGTTCAGGGGGATGGCTTCACTGATCGGAGGCAAAGCGTTGCAGACTTGGGTCACCAGGCAGTGATGGGGAATTCCTCTTTTACTGAAGAGCTGGAGAACGTTTGCTTTCTCCACAAATAGCAGCCTCAGCCTCACAAAACAATGCCCGTTTCAAAGCCCCGGGTCCCAAGATTTCATTAAGTACAGAAGGGGGGGGGGGAGGGGGGGGGAAAGGCTTTCGTTTAAAGCGGAATTTTGCCCGGATGCAAAGGTATCAAACATCTCCTTTCAGAGAAGCTGGTGTTGCTGTAAATCCAAAGATTCTCTTGAAGGCGGAGCGGCGCCTGGAAGAGGTCAGTCAAAATGGCTGCCCTACAGAGCTACAGCGTCTCCATGGCGATATTGCCCGTTTTATCTACCGTCCAAGACAATTTTCTACCCCCTATGTGAGAAACATTTCCTCTAATTTCCCCTTTCGTTCTTTTCATGATAGTCCTGAGCTAATGACCCCCTTTTTACCAATTCGCCAACCAGCAGGAACAACCTTTGCCTATTTACCTCGTCACAAACCTTTTTGTAACTTTGACAATCTCTGTTAGATGCCCCTTTAACTGTTGCTGTTGCTTTGGCAAAAAACCCAACTTTTCAGGCCTTTCTACAGATCTATACCCCTGTCACTTCAGTCTAGTGAATCAGCGCCTTCCCTTTCTCATTACTCTAATATCCTTTCCATAATAGAATGCCCAGAACTACGCACAATACTTTAACTGTGGTCTATCTATTGTTTTGTACAAATTAAACAGCACTTCCTTCAGATGACGTATAAGGATACAAGGATAGGACCATTATACCATGTCATGGACAATGTATTATTCTTCTGCTAAGGCACAGCTGTGTGTAACCAGGTGCGTCCCCTTAAAGCTGCAGGTCCAATTCCTGTGCATTTCTGAGGTCAATTCAAGACTAATTGGTCTTAGACAGATCCTGAAGTCAACAAGAAAGCAAGAAGGAAATGATTGGCTTTCTTCCTTGTTTAAGTACTTCTAATTGTGACATAGAACTCTGCACGTGTGACAGCAGAAGTGTGACAGATGCATCTCAAAAATGTTTAGCTGTAGATAGCACAGCCTCTGCTATAGAAGGACAGCAAAATACTGCGGATGCTGAAAATCCAAAATAACAGCAGAAAATTCTGGAAAAACTCAGCAGGCCAGGGCAACATCCGTGGAGAGAGAAATAGAGTCAACGTTTCAGGTTGAAACCCTTTGTCAGAACTGAGAAAAAACGCAGGAAATGAAACAGATTAAAAGGCCAGTTTGGGGGCTGGGAAATGGGGATGAAAGAACAAAAGAGAAGTGAAGAGACATTAAGAGGTATTCAAAACCAGACGAGATGGTGATAGGACTAGTAAAGAGACTACAGAAGAACACCTAAGAATGGTTTGCAAGCGGGCAAGAAGGACACTGTAGAGGAAATGGGCCGAATTAAAGGGTGGGGCGGGGGGGATGAAGTGGAATAAGCTATGGTCAGCAAGGTTTTGGGAGAGTTGCGAAGGGAAGAGGTGCGGTGACTGAAAGATTGCCTATCGATGGTAGAGTGGAGAGCGCGGGGAATGAGCTGCAATCAAGTGTTAGAGTGGTAGAGGGCGCAGGCAGAGCACACGACTGCAGTTGGTCATTCAGGTAGGCAGAAGGTGGAGGACAGATCCTCTCTCAAGGGTTGAGAAAGTGTTGGTAGATCATTTGATCTTTAGCTCTCATGGTTTGACATTATCTCAACCGGCTGATGCATTGGTGCCTCTAGACAATTTCTTACCTATGTGCAGCACAGTACAGCCTGTGCATTTTTTTTATTCGTTTATGGGATGTGGGCATCGCTGGCAAAGCCAGCATTTATTACCCATCCCTAATTGCCCTTGAGAAGGTGGTGGTGAGCCACCTTCTTGAACTGCTGCAGTCCGTGTGGTGAAGGTACTCCCACAGTGCTGTTAGGTCGGGAGTTCCAGGATTTTGACCCAGCGACGATGAAGGAATGGCGATATACTTCTAAGTCAGGATGGTGTGTGACTTGAGGGGAATTTGGAGGTGGTGGTGTTCCCATGCGCCTGCTGCCCTTGTCCTTCTAGGTGGAAGAGGTCGCGGGTTTGGGAGGTGCTGCTGAATAAGCCTTGGTGAGTTGCTGCAGTGCATCTTGTAGATGGTGCACACTGCAGCCACGGTACGCCAGTGGTGGAGGGAGTGAATGTTTAAGGTGGTAGATGGGGTACCCTTTATAAGTCCATTCAGCCTCTCGAGCCTGTTCTGCTATTCAACTAGATCGTGGCTGACCTGTACCTCAACTGGTCCTGCCTGCTGCTGCACACTGGACTGGCTCAACGCTCGCATTGCCGCGTACCCACACCCAGGAGTTAAAATCAAACCCAACGGTTCATTGGACTGCTCTCCTACTCAAGGTCCACCATGGCCCTCGGCTCTTCACCTGAGTTTGCCAGTGGAAATAAGAGAAGCCAATCTTGAACCAATGGCTCAATTTAACTGACAATTACTAACAAGAAGCACTAGCTTTACTTGTTTGCTGGGTGGAAGGAACGGGAACGAGCTCCTACTTGTTTACACAGTTGACCTATCCATTATTTTCTCGCTTGTAAGTAGGAAAATACCATTTGTAAACCGTCATTGAGCCTCAGCATTATCACAAGGCCGTCTAAGCAACTGTACTCGCCTTATGCCTGTGAGGCCTATATTCCCTAGAATTTAGAAGAAAGAGAGGTGATCTCATTGAAACATATAAAACTCTTACAGGGCTTGACAGGGTAGATGCTGAGAGGTTGTTTTCCCCTGGGCTGGGGAATCTAGAACCAGGGGTCACAGTCTCAGGATAAGGGGTCGGCCATTTAGGACTGAGATGAGGAGAAATTTCTTCACTCAGAGGATGGTGAATCTTTGGAATTCTCTACCCCAGAGGGCTGTGCAGGCTCAGTCATTGAGTATATTCAAGACAGAGATCAATAGATTTTTGGATATTAAGGGAATCAAGGGATATGGGGATAGTGCAGGAAGGTGGAGTTGAGGTAGAAGATCAGCCATGATCTTACTGAATGGCGGAGCAGGCTCGAGGGGCCGAATGCCCTACTCCTGCTCCTATTTCTTATGTTCTTATGCCATTCACAAAAAAAATATATTGTTGCTATTGGAAACAGCTGGGGGCCTGTCAATACTGGTGGTGAAGGTGAAAATTTGCCACATTATTTTACAATATAAATAGATTGTACTTTTATTAAAAGCAATAACAAGCCGACCATTTTCAGGTCTTAATGTGTTCTGATCCATTGGTGAGTGTTGGATATTTAAGCACAATTAAAAGAGACTGTAATGATATATTTGTTAAAAAAAATAAAAGTATACTTTTCTCCCATGCCCCTCTCTTCAATTTTCTCAGGTTTCACTTTGGTAGGGTTGTATTCCCGGGAATTTAGAAGATTAAGGGGTGATTTGATCAAAGTTTTCAAGATATTAAGGGGAACTGATAGGGTAGATAGAGAGAAACTATTTCTGCCGGTTGGGGAGTCGAGGACGAGGTCTTTCAGGAGTGAAGTTTGGAAACACACAAAGAGTGATCGAAGTTTGAAACTCTCTTCCGCAAACGGCAATTGATGCGAGAGCAATTGTTAATTTTAATTCGGACATTGATAGATCTTTGATAACCAAAGGTATTAAGGGATATGGGGCAAAGTCAGGTATATGGAGATAGGTCACAGATCAGCCATGATCTCATTGAATGGCGGAACAGGCTTGAGGGCCTACTCTAGTTCCTATGTTCCAGTGTCCTATGCTCCTATGAACAGTTCCTCGGCCCTTGCACGCCCACCAATATCACACACAAGTGCTTTTTCCTCACCGTCTGAGCTCACACATGAAGACAGGGCGCTTTGGTTCAATTCCACCCCTCTCTAAGCCAGGGCCTGAGGCCAATGTTAGCCTCTGGAACGGCCTGATTCAATCTACCCTGTAGCCTTCCTGGTTGGTGCGGCTCAGCAGCACTCCAGGTAGCGTGGTTACCGAATGAGCCATGCACGGAGCACAAGCCCACTGTTAAGAAAGGTGTGTTCAATGCGAATGTTTTACACTATGGCCAACTACCTCTGTAACCTCCTCCAGCCCTACAACCCTCCAAGATCTCAGCGTTCCTCCAATTCTGGCCTTTTGTGCATCCCCCTCTTCTTTCACCCCACCATTGGCGGCCGTGCCTTCAGCCGCCTAGGCCCTAAGCTCTTAAATTCCCTCCCTAAACCTCTCCACCTCCCTCTCCTCTTTTAAGATGCTCCTTGAAACCCACCTCTTTGACCAAGCTTTTGGTTACTGGTCCGAATATCTCCTTAAGTGGTTCAGTGTCAGATTTTGTCCGATAACGCTCCTGTGACGTTTTACGACATTAAAGGTGCTATATAAATGCAAGCTATTGTTGTCCGCTGCTAAACTACTCTGTCCACTGTACCTACCAAAAAAATGTCCCAAACTAAAATGCGAGACAAAAAATAAATCAACAATTCAAATGGCAAACATTGCTGTGGGCAGCTGTAAGTGGAAGGCGTGATAATTAATGTGCAAATTCTGTTATGTATAATGGGTCCTTTCAGAAGAAAATGCCCCCCTTTGTCTGTTTATTCTGGATTTTAAAGTGACCCGCTAAAATCTCTAGAATTCCATGATGCTAAGAGCGCATTACTTGGGTGAACAGCAACAACAACAACAAAGACAATTTGCATTTATATAGCACCTTTAACGTATAAAACAAAGAGGGTGACAGCAGCCAATCCCCAGCCAATCCCAGTCTCCACTTGAGGGGCCACGGGAAGGGCATTTCAGGGATTGTTTTATACAACAAAGCAACACTGGCATCTCGCCCTCAAATGGGAAAGCGGACCTGTGCAATCTGCTGGCAGTATCCAGTAGAGCAATTCTACGGGATGAAGGAATTACTCCTCAGCCAAATCCTAAATCAGACAGGGGGCATAAGAAGGGGCAGGCCACTGGGAGGATAGGAACAGGAGTAGACCATTCAGCCTCTCGAACCTGTTCCGTCTTTCAATTAGATCATGGCTGATCTGTCTCTCAACTCCATTTGGGCAGCTAGCACGTGAGACAGAAAAGAATAGAAGGATATGCAGATAGGGTTAGCTGAAGTAGGGTGGGAGGACGTTTTACTACGTTAAAGGCGCTATATAAATACAAGTTGTTGTTGTTGTTGTTGTGGTTGTCGAGGAGGCTCGAGTGGAGCATAAACAGCAGCACAGACCAGTTGGGCCGAATTGGCCTTCTTTCTGCGCTGTAAATTCTTTGTAATTCCATGCAATTTACCCACTTTGGCTCCATATCCCTTGATACCACCAAAATCTATCGATGTAGTTTTTGAAATTTTCAAAAAAGGGTCAAGGGTTGAACTTCTATTGATGAAATGCCACTGCAAAACCTTAGTAACCTTACGATAACCAACCTCCCCACATTAGAAGACACAATGGAAAACAAAATAAACTTCATTAACAACCTGAAATCTCTGGACACACTACTCACGCAGTGCAGCCTACAGTGACCAGTTAGGGCAACCGGGAGGCAGAGCTCCAGAATGGAACAGCGTGCTCCCATTTAGGCCCAAGATATGCAACGTGGGTGGCAACATCATAGGGGAAGACGAAGCCACGTGTGGCATGCTTACCAAGTCAACATCAACCCTTTTAATTTTTCTAGCACGTTGAGATAGATGTACAGGCACTGGAGAATTAAGGCTATTTCGGGGGGGGACATTTGGCACCATTCATTTGAATTGGAAACAAATCAGCTGTAATTTTATACCCAAAGAGAGGCATGTGACGGAGCATGTGATCGGTGATAAACTGTCCAGACAGGCACTTCAGGGCGGCCGTGTTTACCGAGGTTTCGAACTCCTGTTACTGAGACACAAACAGTTTAAGGGGCACAGTGGCTTATCAGCGCGTTGATTGTTTGCAAATAGCTGTTATTTCTTCTCGTGGGCCGAATATTTCTCCCAGTCTGCTTGCACCTGTTCTGGCAAACATCACAAGACACAAACCCACCCGGCACGGACACACCCGGCAACAGGCTCACCCGGTAACAGGGCACAACCTCAATAAAGGACCTTTAGAATTAGCAGGTTGTTGATGGCTTTGGGTCTGACAGCACACCGCGCTGTTTCAATCATTGCTCCACCGATACCGCCCACAAGTTGCTGCCCACGTCCCCCTGGGTCCCTCTACAACAGCAACAGTGAATTCAAAAGATACATTCATGTACAATCCGGGAAGGGCTTATCGTGACATGATTACCACAGACTGACTGAATAGTACACCATTAGCAAGAATTTTAACTCAGTGCCTTGAAAATTAAAACAGCGTCAGGAGAATTAAAAAAAAACCAAAAAAAATGCCATCACCTCTTCTCAGTGTGGTGAAGAAAGCCAGCGGAAAAACCCAGCCCAACACTCCCATCACACTGCCAGCGCCAATGTTCCCTGCAAGCTGCGGGGCTGCGCTCCAAGATACCCGCATAGCCGGCTTTTCAATACAAAAAATGCACAGGGGCTGCGCGGGGCCAAACAAAATTAGAGGGATCACTGGCCAGCACCCTGACACTTCACAATCTCCAATAACCAGCTATGGTGCCTCCACTTCAGTTCGTATTTATTTGTTGCCTGCTGTGTACAAGTTGGGAGGGGGGGGGATTATTAGAGGCCATTACTGATGCTCCCATATGTATGGAGCGGTGATCTTGTACAGCGTCAGCCGTAGCTCAGTGGGTAGCACTCTCGCCTTTGAGTCAGAAGGATCATGGGTTCAGGATCCACTCCAGAGATTTGGACACAAAACCTAGGCTGACACTCCCAGTGCAGTACTGAGGGAGTGCTGCACTGCCGGAGGTGTCGACTTCGGATGAGACGTTAAACCGAGGCCCTGTCTTCCCTAGTAGGTGGATGTAAAAGATCCCATGGCATCAGTCGAAGAAGCCAACATTTATTCCTCAATCAACATCACTAAAACAGATTACCTGGTCATTAACCTCATTGCTGTTTGTGGGAGCCTGCTGTACGCAAATTGGCTGTCACCTTTCCTACATTGCAACAGTGACGACACTTAATAAGTACTTCATTGTGCTGTAGAGCGCTTTGTGACATCGTAAGGTTGTGAAAGGCACCCATTGGATTAGTGTAGCAGCACGGCTTCATTTTAAGAGGGAGCGTTTGCCAATCCACTCTACCAACCGCAGTCTAGGGTGCAACCCTTTACCCACAGGGCCTTCAGCCATCATGGCCCAGCAGTCTAGAATTCACTCCCTACACTTCTGTGCCTGGCTACTGCTCTCCCCACTTTAACAAGCCTGCTCAAAACCTTGCCACGCTTTCCGTCACCTTCCCTCCTACTTCTTGCTTGGTGTCCACCATCTCCCTTTAAAAGCTCCTTCAGGCTTTCCGTCAGATGAAACGGCCGATATAAATGCGCCTTTGTGTTTGTTATCCTTGGAGGACAATGGCCTCGTGACAATTTATGTTACATCTAAGTAATACAAGAATGTTTCCAAAAGTATGATGCTGTTTTCTGTCCACAGAATACAAATTATAATCATTGCTTGGCACTTGAACATACGCCACTGATGACTATCCAATGTCCTTCTTAAGATCACTCCCTGTCAATAAATGAGTCATTTTCCATTCTGGGAAAATGTAACCAAATGTATCACGTTTTTTTTGGGACGTAACACTGACGTAGCTTACACCTCCATCAGATACAATGCTCGAACCCCCTTCTCATGGTGTCCTCGCCCTCAGTCCTAATTAGAGGCTGCTGCGACTTCAGAAAGTTAGCATTGCAGCAGATCCATGTGTAGGTTTATGGGTCCCTAATGACCAATACACTGCTGCACAACATCAACCATGGGAGTTTAGTCAAGGTTAGCAGATTTTGACTAATTTATTTTTCACATTTTTTTTTTGGGTTCCAGTGGCCTCCACTTGTAAAACATTAATTTTATCTCGGTATCCACGCGAAGCCCTGAAAATTAATTAGCGGAGCATTTGAAAAAAAAACTGCAGCGTTGACATCAACAATATAGTTGGTCCATGGTGTTTTCACCATGGTGAATAAGAAAGCCACGTGAAATTATTTATTCATTAGTTACCCAACAGCACATGACTTGGCTCTTGAAAGATATTGGGAAGAGCGACAGTACTCTGTAGATATTCCCAATGTCCTTCACCGTGACTCAGTGGTAGCACTCATGCCTCTGGGTCAGAAGGTTGTGGGTTCAAGTTCCCGCTCCAGAGGCTCGAGCACAAAATCTAGGCTGACACGCCCAGTGCAGTGCTGGGGGGAGTGCTGCACTGTCGGAGGTGCCGACTTTTTCAGATGAGACGTTAAACCGAGACCCCGTCTGCCCTCTCAAGAGGATGTAAAAGATCCCATGGCACTATTTCAATTGAGAAGAGGGGAGTTCTCCCCGGTGTCCTGGGCCCATATTTATCCATCAATCAACATCACTAAAAACAGATGATCTGATCTTTATCACATTGCTGTTTGTGGGAGCTTGCTGTGCGCAAATTGGCTGCCACGACTCCTACATTACAACGGTGACTACACTTCAAAAAGTACTTCAGTACATTGTCTGTAAAGCGCTTTGGGATGTCCTGAGGTCCTGAAAGGCGCTACATAAATGCAAACCTTTCTTTCTATAAACCAGGTTTGAGAGGCAGTCTGGTCATCCACTAGTGGGCTGCCAAATCCCTCCTTTCTCCTTTCTCCCTACCCTTGTCCTATTCTCAGTGACATTCTTCTAGCATTTAGCTTGCAGAACAGAGGAGAATGGTTGTTGTTTAATACGCGATCCTTCTTGCTTCTCCAGCTTGCAGCCTTACAGTTCATCATAGCCTTTCTTTCTTTGTCTTTCTCTACGTTATCAATATTTTATCCTCGGAGTTCTTCCTCCTCTCTGTATCCTCACTATGTTGAAATCTAGACCAGCCTCCTACTCCAACTTATTCTTGCCCAAAACCTCAAAACTGTGGAGCTCCTTACCGTCCCTCAGTGCTCCCTTAAAAACATAAGAAATAGAAGCAGGAGTAGGCCATTCGGCCCCTCGAGCCTGCTCCGCCATTCAAAAAGATCATGGCTGACCTTCGACCTCAACTCCACTTTCCCTTGATTCCCTTAGTGCCCAAAAATCTATCGCTCTCTGTGTTGAATATACTCAATGACTGAGCCTCCACAGCCCTCTGGGGTAGAGAATTCCAAAGATTCACCACCCTCTGAATGAAGAAATTTCTCCTCCACTCAGTCCTAAATGGTCGGCCCCTTATTCTGAGACTGTGACCCCGTGTTCTAGACTTTCCAACCAGGGGAAACAGCCTCTCAACAACTACCCTGTCAAGCCCTCTCAGAATCTTTCAATATTTCAATGAGATCACCTCTCATTCTTCTAAGTCATCCTCATACAATCTATTGGTTTTTAAGACCTAAACTCCAGCATTCCCTCAAACCACTATTTCTTTGTACTCTTTACAACTTTGGTGGTATTCTGCATGGTATACTCCTTGTTACTTCACCTAAGATTGTCCATAAGAAAGAACCCAATGATAAAGAGAAGGGGCAACCTTGCCAAACCATTAGTATATGATACACCATAAAACACCTTGCCAAACAAGTGAAGTCTTACTATCCTTGACATAGAATCATAGAATAGTACAGCACAGAAGGAGGCCATTCGGCCCATCGAGTCTGCGCCGGCTCTTTCGAAGCGCAATCCAGTTAGTCCCACTCCCCTGCTCTTTCCCCATATCCCTGCAATTGTTTCTCCTCCAAGTATTTACCTAAATCCCTTTTGAAGACTACTATTGAATCTGCCTCCACCACCCTATCAGGCAGTGCGTTCCAAATCCTGACCACTCGTTGCGTAAAAAAGATTTTCCTCATGTCGCCTCTGGTTCTTTTGCCGCTGGGGAAGCGATAAAAATCAGGGATGCGCAAGAGGCCAGAACTGGAGGAATGCAGAGATCTCGGAAGGTTGTAGGGCTGGAGGAGGCGCGAGGCCGTGGAGGGATTTGAAAACAAGGACGAGAATTTTAAAATCGAGACGTTGTTAGACCGGGAGCCAGTGTAAGTCAGCGAGGACAGGATGGGACTTGCCACGAGTTAGGATACGGGCAGCAGAGTTCTGGATGAGCTCAAGTTTACGGAGGTATATCGTGAGCGCTTTCTGAAAATATCGTCTTAATTCCCATGAGAGGTAAAATTGCCTCATTAGGGATTCTTCATCCATTTCCTAACATTGTACTCCCCTCATCAATATCATGTTTATGATGAAGCAGATGCATTGACCATCATTGACAAAGTCAACATGGATTTACAAAAGGTAAATCGTGCTTGACTAATCTGCTGGAATTTTTTGAGGATGTAACTGGTAAAATAGATAAGGGAGAACCAGTGGATGTGGTGTATTTGGACTTTCAGAAGGCTTTCAATAAGGTCCCGCATAAGAGATTAGCGTGTAAAGTTAAGGCACATGGGATTGGGGGCAAGGTATTGACTTGGATAGAGAACTGGTTGGCAGACAGGAAGCAAAGAGTTGGAATAAACGGGTCTTTTTCCAAGTGGCAGGCAGTGACTAGTGGGGTACCGCAGGGATCAGTCCTTGGACCACAGCTATTGACAATATATATTAATGATCTAGACGAGGGAACTAGATGTAATATCTCCAAATTTGCAGACGACACAAAACTGGGTGGGCGTGTGTGCTGTGAGGTGGATGCCGAGAAACTCCAGGATGATTTGGACAGGTTGGGTGATTGGGCAAAAGCATGGCAGATGCAATATAACATGGATAAATGCGAGGTTATCCACTTTGGTGGCAAAAACAGGAAGGCAGATTATTGTCTGAATGGCACTAGATTGGGAGAAGGGGAAGTGCAACGAGACCTGGGTGTCCTTGTGCACCAGTCGCTGAAGGTAAGCATGCAGGTGCAGCAGGCGGTTAAGAAGGCAAATGGCATGTTGGCCTTTGTAGCGAGAGGCTTTGAGTACAGGAACAAGGATGTCTTACTGCAGTTATACAGGGCCTTGGTGAGACCACATCTTGAGTATTGTGTGCAGTTTTGGTCTCCTTATCTGAGGAAGGATGTTCTTGCCATGGAAGGAGTTCAGCGAAGATTCACCAGGCTGATACCTGGGATGGCAGGAATGACGTATGAGGAGAGATTGGGTCGATTGGGTTTGTACTCGCTAGAGTTTAGAAGAATGAGAGGGGATCTCATTGAAACTTATAAAATTCTGACAGGACTGAACAGACTAGATACAGGAAGGATGTTCCCGATGGTCGGGGAGTCCAGAACCAGGGGTCACAGTCTAAGGATAAGGGGTAGGCCATTTAGGACAGAGATGAGGACGAATTTCTTCACCCAGAGAGTGGTGAACCTGTGGAATTCTCTACCACAGAAGGCAGTAGAGGCCAATACATTAAATATATTCAAGAAGGAGTTGGATATATTTCTTAAGGCTAAAGGGATCAAGGGGTATGGGGAGAAAGCAGGGACAGGGTACTGAATTTGGATGATCAGCCATGATCGCATTGAATAGTGGAGCAGGCTCGAGGGGCCGAATGGCCTACTCCTGCTCCTATCTTCTATGTTTCTATGTATCACAGGTACTTTTTTTTTCTTGACGTATTACCAAATGTTGATGCAATGTAATATTATGGCACCCGCCTGTGCAGCAACCCTTGGTGTTGACAATTCAAACAAAGCCATCTGGATTCTTATCCCCAAGGTTAGGACCCTTTGCAGCTGAGAAGAACTAGTTCACTGTGCAACCCTCCCCACCCAGCCCACGGTCAGAGTAGCAAGGGCAGGGCTAACCACTTCCCTATTCTGGAGGGCCTCAGCGTGGAAGTAAATCCGTGCGCGCTTAAAGTTATCGAGTTCCTCTATCCGTCACAGAATTACGATTTGCAACGCCTTTTACTGCTATCCGCATTTCAAATTAACAAGAGGAGGAAGATTTCACAGTCGTATAGGCTGATAAGGCCAAAAAAAAAGGTTGCAACAGGGACAGAGAGAGAGAGGGGGGTTGGAGGTTAGGGTCGCACATCAGATTTTCCTCTATCTTATCCAGGATTGTGGGAGAGGTGCTGGAATATTAACATTGATCTAAAACACAGCCACTGACCAGTTAAAGAACCCAATGGGTAAAAGGTATGGGGGGGGTGGAAGAAAAATACAATCAACGGCATTTCTTAAATATGCATCCAAAGTGCGGACATGCTCTCGCTATCAGACAACACCAAAACCCTAATGGATTCATCTAGCGATTGATGATGGTTTTCTCGTGTGTTTCAATCTAGTTCTCATAGGCCATTTTAGCAATGAAGAAGTACAAATAACATCCCTTAATTACTGGTCTCTCTTCCATTAAACTTTAACATCAAGCTACCAACATTATAATATAGCAACTCACGTGCCACTCAATTTGGTTCTTTTATTTTTTTTGCTCACGAGGCTAGGAATGGGGCCCCGTTGGAGTTCTTTGTGAACACTCGCAGTGATTTCAGCAAGCCCCATTCCTTAACGTCCAATCCTCCGTGGAAATGTAAAATTTATTACACTCATAATGGTGACAAATGCAATGTAAGTATGGTCACAACCTCACTGTCTTGCCTTTTTTACTCCCCCAGGAGAAACCTAATAAAATGGCCTCTTTGTAACAAGGCTCATCTACTGGCTTCCTGTGGCAATGTTATATAACGCGAGCAGAGTGCCGGCCAAATTCAAATCCCCAAAGGTTGTATAAATGTAGCCATTTCACAGTAACATTAGGAGCAGGAGGAGGCCATTCAGCCTCTCGGGCCTGCTGGCCCACTCAATTAGATCACGGCTGATCTGCACCTCAACTCCATTCACCAGCCTTTACTCCACATCCCTTGATATCCTTCCCTAACACAAAACTATGGATCTCAGTCTTGAAAATTTCAATTGGCCCCCAGCATCTACAACCGGTTTTCTTTTTGGGGGGGGGGGGGGAGGGGGCGCGGGGAGGGCGGAAGAGAGTTCCAGATTTCTTCTGTGTGAAAAAGTGCTTCCTGATTTCAGTCAACTGTAGAGTCAGATGGATGAATTCCTTTAAATAAGTCGGGGCAGAAGTTGTCCAGAGGGACTGAGCACGTGCAGTACTCATAACATACAGCCATTATATACTTATCCATAAGGGAACTGCGAATATTTCTCTCTCTCCGCTTCCTCATAATCTACTTGGATGGATGGCCCAGGGCAACTGAGTCCTGATGGTCAACTGGGAACAATGAGGTACGAGGAAAGTCATTTCTGGAGGTCCCAGTGCAGCACGTGTTGTGGGGCCATTGAGGTCTAGAGGTCAATGGTGGAGGGGACGCACATCAGTTGGTGGAACTCTGGTGCTGGTTCTGGGGATTTATTAGGATGGGGAGGGGGGAGAGGCTGGTGTGAAAAGGAATTAATCTGAATCCCACTTTTACAGTGTTATATTGCTGCTGGTTTATTAGTCAGCTTTCTCTACTGATCCGATACAATAGTAGTCGAAGAGTTTCGCTTCTACTGGTAAGTGTGTGAGCATTTTGCTGCCGATCTAATCTAAATGTGTTTGTGTGCGTGTGTCTGCATGTGTGTGTGTGTATGTGTAAAAGACTTTGCACCTCAAAGATATAAGCCAAGGGGGTGACCTAACAGAGGTCTTTATCATTATGAAAGGGTTTGATAGGGTAGAGGTGGAGAAGATGTTTCCACTCGTGGGGGAGTCCAAAACTGGAGGACAGAAATGTCACGAATAAATCCAATAAGAAATTCAGGAGAAACTTCTTTACCCAGAGAGTGGTTAGAATCTGGAACTCGCTACCACAGGGAGTAGTTGAGAGGAATAGCACAGATACATTTAAGGGGAAGCTGGATAAGTGTGTGCGGGAGAAAGGAATGGAAGGATATTTGGATAGGGTTAGATGAAGTAGAGTGGGAGGAGGCTCGTGTGGAGCATAAACACCGCCATAGACCAGTTAGGCCAAATGGCCTGTTTCTGTGCTGTAGATTCTATGTAATGTTATGTAGACATATCACAAAGTACTTTGCAACATAGAGATAGCCTATTAGTACAAAGCAAGCTCCCACGAACAACAGTGAAAATGAATGACCAATCAATCATTTTGTTTAGGTGGTTTGGACCAAGGGACAAATATTGGCCATGGTGTTGCTCTACTTCAAATTGCGCCCTGAGTTCCCGTTCACCTGGACCAGCAGAACAGACAGACGAGGCTTCTGTTTAACACCGCATCCTTGGTCAATGTGGCAGCTTGGACAGCGCAGCCTAGATCATGTCTTCAAATCCCCCGGTGTGGGGCTAGAACCCACAAACCTTAGTTCTACCTAATGCACCAAATGTACACCCAGGTCAGTAAGAATGGTGGCAAGGGAAGTATCACATTCTAATGGTGATTCTAATGGGAATTATGCCAGTCTCCTTTCTGGATTCACAGTAATAGGTTTGTATGTGTGTGTGTGCGTGTGCATGTCTGGGTGTGTTTATGTCTGGGTATGTGTTTGTCTGGGTGTTTATGTGTGTGTGCGTGAGTCTATGTGGCTGTTTGTGTGGGTGTGTGTGTGTCTATGCGGGTGTGTGTGTGTCTATGTGGGTGTGTGTGTGTCTATGCGTGTGTGTGTGTGTCTATGCGGATGTGTGTGTGTCGTTGTGGGTGTGTGTGTCTATGTGTGTGTGTGTCTATGCGGGTGTGTGTGTGTCTATGCGGGTGTGTGTGTGTCTATGCGGGTTTCTGTGTGTGTATACGGGTGTGTGTGTGTCTATGTGTGTGTGTGTGTGTGTCTATGCGGGTGTGTGTGTGTCTATGCGTGTGTGTGTGTGTCTATGTGGGTGTGTGTGTGTCTATGTGGGTATGTGTGTGTGTATGCGGGTGTGTGTGTGTGTCTGCGAGTGTGTGTGTGTGTCTATGCGGGTGTGTGTGTGTGTCTATGCGGGTGTGTGTGTGTGTCTATGCAGGGGTGTGCGTGTCTATGCGGGGGGGTGTGTGTCTATGCGGGTGTGTGTGTGTCTATGCGGGTGTGTGTGTGTCTATGCGGGTGTGTGTGTGTCTTTGTGGGTGTGTCTGTGTCTATGTGGGTGTGTGTGTGTCTATGTGGGTGTGTGTGTCTATGTGGGTGTGTGTGTGTCTATGCGGGTGTGTGTGTGTGTCTATGCGGGTGGGTGTGTGCCTATGCGGGTGTGTGTGTGTGTCTATGTGGGTGTGTTTGTGTCTATGTGGGTGTGTGTGCCTATGCGGGTGTGTGTGTGTGTCTATGTGGGTGTGTGTGTGTCCATGCGGGTGTGTGTGTCTATGCGGGTGTGTGTGTGTCTATGTGGGTGTGTGTGTGTCTATGAGGGTGTGTGTGTGTCTATGCGGTTGTGTGTGTGTCTATGCGGGTGTGTGTGTGTCTATGCGGGTGTGTGTGTGTCTATGTGGGTGTGTGTGTCTATGTGGGTGTTTGTGTCTATGCGGGTGTGTGGGTGTCTATGCGGGTGTGTGGGTGTCTATGCACGTGTGTGTGTGTCTATGTGGGTGTGTGTGTGTCTATGCGGGTGTGTGTGTGTCTATGCGGGTGTGTGTGTGTCTATGTGGGTGTGTGTGTGTCTATGTGTGTGTGTGTGTCTATGTGGGTGTGTGTGTCTATGTGGGTGTGTGTGCCAATGCGGGTGTGTGTGTGTGTCTATGCGGGTGTGTGTGTGTGTCTATGCGGGTGTGTGTGTGTCTATGTGGGTGTGTGTGCCTATGCAGGTGTGTGTGTGTGTCTATGCGGGTGTGTGTGTGTCTATGCGGGTGTGTGTGTGTCTATGCGGGAGTGTGTGTGTCTATGCGGGTGTGTGGGTGTCTATGCGGGTGTGTGGGTGTCTATGCGGGTGTGTGTGTCTATGCGGGTGTGTGTGTGTCTATGCGGGTGTGTGTGTGTCTATGCGGGTGTGTGTGTCTATGCGGGTGTGTGCGTGTCTATGCGGGTGTGTGTGTGTCTATGCGGGTGTGTGTGTGTCTATGCGGGTGTGTGCGTGTCTATGCGGGTGTGTGCGTGTCTATGCGGGTGTGTGCGGGTGTGTGCGTGTCTATGCGGGTGTGTGTGTGTCTATGTGGGTGTGTGTGTGTCTATGTGTGTGTGTTTGTCTATGTGGGTGTGTGTGTGTGTCTATGCGGGTGTGTGTGTGTCTATGCGGGTGTGTGTGTGTCTATGCGTGTGTGTGTGTGTGTCTATGCGGGTGTGTGTGTGTGTCTATGTGGGTGTGTGTGTGTCTATGTGGGTGTGTGTGTGTCTGTGCGGGTGTGTGTGTGACTATGCGGGTGTGTGTGTGTCTATGTGGGTGTGTGTGTGTCTGTGCGGGTGTCTGTGCCTGTGCGGGTTTGTGTGTGTCTATGTGGGTGTGTGTGTGTCTATGTGGGTGTGTGTGTGTGTCTATGCGGGTGTGTGCGTGTCTATGCGGGTGTGTGCGTGTCTATGCGGGTGTGTGTGTGTCTATGCGGGTGTGTGTGTGTCTATGCGGGTGTGTGTGTGTGTCTATGCGGGTGTGTGTGTGTCTATGCGGGTGTGTGTGTGTCTATGCGGGTGTGTGTGTGTCTATGCGTGTGTGTGTGTGTGTCTATGTGGGTGTGTGTGTCTCTATGTGAGTGTGTGTGTGTCTATGCGGGTGTGTATGTGTCTATGCGGGTGTGTGGGTGTCTATGCGGGTGTGTGGGTGTCTATGCGGGTGTGTGGGTGTCTATGTGTGTGGGGGAAGGGGAGTTCCATTTGCAAGTGGAAGCCTGTTTCCTTTGTCAACCTAGCAGGGGGTGGGGTAGGGGGGGAGGCAGGAAGTGTGACTCTGGTCTCTGACAGACTAGGGTCAAATACCCAAATGGTAGGGTTACCAGAGCTGAATTTGCCACAACATTATAAGATAGAAACTCAATACAAATAGCGTGGTTGCCTAAGTAACAAGAGAGCGACAAGTTTCTAAAAACATGCTGATCCATATTACGACTGATTGGAACCCTGGAGACCCTGGAGACTGTGTTATGAAGCAACACCGTCAAAAATTTACTCACCAAAACTGTAGCTAAACCTGAATAAAATTAGTACTTTTGCCAAAACACAGGTGAAAGAGTCAACTTTTATGATTTCACAGCAAAAACAATTCCACAGAAATTTTGTGTCAGGACTACATTAAATGGAACGCAATCACTATGTGCGGCACACAAACCTACGAGAAGCTATAGGGTTTTGAATTGGACGTGAATCAAAATAATTTGGTGAAGGCTCTTACATTAGTCCGATTGGAATAAAAAATATATAAATATTATGTCCCTTTCCATAGCGATGTGTTGCTATGCGCTGGATGGTAAGCCAAGAACTAACATTATGGTGCAATCTCCCTCAATGCACAGATGAAAATCATTGGTAAGAAGTTGCTGGCTACAGTAGGCCTCCTTCTGTTCCATAAGGTTCGCTTATCAAGGTTGGGCTGTGTTTCATTTTTCATAGACCCAGATATTTTTTCGCGGTGACCCGGAAGCTGGACTTGTGGGCCGACAAAGCAACGATTTTATTATAGCTTCTAATAATGGAAGGAGAGGGTTGGGGGTCGGGGGGAGCTCACACGGTTAATAAACCGTTCCGGAAACGCGAACGTGTCGTACTAATCCGCACGAGGGCCCTTTTATTTTGGAGAGGAGAAGAAAAATAAAACTGAAGGCAATCGTCGAGGCGCCAACGCTCGAAGCCAAATTAGCCCGACGTCGCAAAGGTAGCCATTTTACAGCAAACAGAATGAACCAGAGCTGAACCATCCGTGAAACGGAGGGGGTGGTGGGTGGGTGGGGTTGGGTGGGGGGGGGGTGCGGACAGTTAACAGTAGGTGTAGCACGCACCAAATGTAGGTTGCACGAGTGACAGCAAAACAGCCAGGCTCTCTCTTGCTTTACAGTTAGTGCTATTATTTAGTTCTATTATGACTTTTTATATCTCTCTCCCTCTCTCTGTTGCCGCACCCCCTCCCTCGCTCTCTCTCCGGCTTTGTGGTAACTGAGCACTGATCCACTGAATCGAAGCCATTGGAAAAAGTTCAAACATCTGGATTATTTTAAACTCTGAAGGCCCCCCCCCCCCCGCAACCCCACCCCCTCCCCGCCACACTGCCACCACCCTCTCCATCTTGTTTGGATCTTTCGATTTTCATTTCCCCCTCCCACACGTCCATAATCATTTTTTTTTTAGCACACGGGAACCAATAACAGATACAAAAAAAACCCCACAAGCTCAAGGCTTCATCACCCACTGCCCGCCACCGCACCCCCCCCCCCGCCCCCACCCTCCTCCTCCTCACCACCCTCGGTTATTTTGACCCCAAACGCAACAAACGATTAATAATGAAGCCAGAGGTTGAGTGAGGCAGAATGGGGCAAGGCCCTAAGGTGGATTCAGTCTGGGCCCAGTCTGGGACAGAGAGCTACCTTCCTTATCAGACCACCACACGCTTGTTAGCAAAAAAAAAGTTCAATACGGTATATTTTCGAATGGTGCCTTTACTCACCTTGGCAAATCCCTTCGCTTTTCAAAAAAAAAGGCCGCAAAAAAAAATCAATAAATAACACACATGGAAAAAGAAGGCTCCAATTTTTCATGCGATTTTTTTTTTTAAAACGCACGCCACAATCCGCAGTCATGGCTCCTGCATTTTAGAATGACTATCTCAGCAAAAGGACTATTTAAAAAAAAAAGAGACACCGGCAAGAGTATCGGCTGAATAATACTGCGGGCACTTACTTTTCTAACAGTTACTGGATGACGCACGGCAAATAGTGGAGAGAGAGAGAAAGAAAATCCTCACTCGTGTGGGGCGTCTTCCGCCCTGTAAACTTGGCTGGGCTCATACAGTACTGAAATACAGCACTGGCCATATAAGGAAGCACAGCTAAACATGTCACGCATAATTTATATGCAGTAGGCAGAGAGTTAACCTTTCGGTGCACATACTAGGACCACATGCAATACATGCTGGCAGCAGCCCCCTTTCTTTATAAAACAAACAACCGACGCCCCCCCCCCACCGCCGTCACCCACCCGCACCACACCACCTCCGTAAGATAGTAAACAGCTACCTGCACATGCCAAAGACCTGACGCCAATTGACGCCTCTTAATCATTCATTCTAATTGAGGCAATTTAAGATGGGGCGGCCGCTTTTATCCACCTGTTATTTTTTTCCTTTTTGCCGATGTGCGAGAGAGAAGAGCTTTCCTGGGCTTTGCCTGCCTGCCTGCTTGCTGCTTGCTGCTGAGCATGTGACGCTGCCTTGCAGACAGGAAGAGGCTGCTCTGTGGCAGAGCTGCCTGCAGCTGCGACCTTCTGACTCCGACTCCCAGCCCAAGATGATGTGTGATATGAAACCGTACACCGCGGTAAACTAGACGTCCCCCACCCCCCCGCACCTCCTCCTCCTCCTCCTCCTCCTCCTCCTACTCCTTCCCTCCTTCCCTCCTTCCTTTCGCCCGATCAAATAAACCAGTGATGGCTCGCTCTCACTTCCTCCACCCGGGTGCCTGCCCAGCCAGCACTGAGCTCCAGAACGGTCAAGTCTCCACACACACACACACATACGCACAGGCAGACACACAGTGAAGGAGACAAGAACTTACCTCACATTCTATTTTCCCCAGTGCACTCGAACCGAGGACGGAACGCTCAAGGCATTGTGGGATTCATCTTTAATTTTTTTTCCTCTCTCCCGGCTCTGAAGGTGCCAAAGATGTGTTAACTCGTGCAAACCCCCTTCCCCTCCCCTCCTGTTAGAGGAGCGTGACAGCCAGCAGAACTTAGCGAGCCGCAGCCTATAAGGGCCGTTGAGTGTGTCTGCGTGAAAACCCTTCGCTCTGCTGTCTCTCTCTCTCTCTCTCTCTCTCTCTGGTCGTGTGGTGCTGTCTGCCTTGCAAAGCCCCTCCCCCCTCCCTGGAGCTGCACAAACTCTATCAGGAAACGCTGGGTTGTACCTGCTAACTCCCCGGCATGAAGTGGGAAACACTTAGGAGTCTTCTAGATGTTTCTATCTCTCTCTTTTTTTTCAAATAAAACAGAAATGCAGCAGCCTCGTCACACACACACACATACACACATGAAGGAAAGCCCGGGATCTTAGACACAAGGGCCTCTGTGGAGAAAGGGGGAAGGAAAACATGATTAAATAGAGAACTAAGTAGAGAGGAAGTTGTCGGTGGACAGGAGCGACCTCCTCTCTTCCCCCCCTTACGAAAGGCTGCAATTGGTAGCTTCCATCTGATATGTAAAGCATATAATAACCTCTGAACCGTGGTGCCACAAGTGAGATACAAGCTGTTGGACCAGATTGGGGAGGGGGGGGGGTGAAAGGAGATGGATTTATGTACATGCTTTTATTTGACTTCAGGACCAACACTCAGCAGTTCAGGGAAGCAACATGCAAATTTCAGGCCCTCGGCAAATTGCCAAGTTAGGTTGTTAACTCTTCGGCGACTGAAGTGAAATGTAACATGGCCACAGTTTTTTTCTGGGGAGATGCCCACCGCCTGTCCACAATGTCATGGTCAGAAGGACTTCAGCGGGACTAATGTCATGAAGCTGTACCCCACACAAAAAGGAATCGTGTTAGTACAGCGCCCGCGATGTACTAATATAGAAACATAGAAACATAGAAGATAGGAGCAGGAGTAGGCCATTCGGCCCCTCAAGCCTGTTCCGCCATTTAATGAGATCATGGCTGATCATCCAAATTCACTACCCTGTCCCTGCTTTCTCCCCATATCCCTTGATCCCTTTAGCCTTAAGAAATATATCTAACTCCTTCTGGAATATATTTAATGAATTGGCCTCAACTGCCTTCTGTGGTAGAGAATTCCACAGGTTCACCACTCTCTGGGAGAAGAACTTCCTCCTCATCTCTGTCCTAAATGGCTTACCCCTTATCCTTACACTGTGACCCCTGGTTCTGGACTCCCCCTGCCCTTGTGAACATCCTTCCTGCATCTAGTCTGTCCAGTCTTGTTAGAATTTTATAAGTTTCAATGAGATCCCCTCTCATTCTTCTAAACTCCAGCGACTATAAGCCCAATTGGCCCAATCTCTCCTCACACGTCATTCCTGCCATCCCAGGTATCAGTCTGGTGAATCTTCGCTGCACTCCCTCCATGGCAAGAACATCCTTCCTCAGATAAGGCGACCAAAACTGCACACAATACTCAAAGTGTGGTCTCACCAAGGCCCTGTACAACTGCAGCAAGACATCCTTGCTCCTGTACTTGAACCCTCTCGCTACAAAGGCCAACATACCATTTGCCTTCTTAACCGCCTGCTGCACCTGCATGCTTACCTTCAGCGACTGGTGCACAAGGACACCCAGGTCTCGTTGCACTTCCCCTTCTCCCAATCTATTGCCGTTCAGATAATAATCTGCCTTACAGATAGTTACAGAGGTGGGAAAAGAAAGAACTTGCATTTCTACAGCGCCTTTCACAACCTCAGGACGTCCCAAAGTGCTTTCCAGCCAATGAAATACTTTTAGAAGTTGTAATAAAGGAAACACAGCAGCCGATTTGCACACAACAAGCTCCCACAAACAGCAATGAAATAATTGACCAGGTCATCTGTTTTTAGGTGTTGGTTGAGGGATAAAATGTGGGCCAGGACACCAGGAGAACTCTCCTGCTCTTCCATCGAATTAGTGCCATGGGATCCTTTTACATCTACCTGAGAGGGCAGATGGGTCTCAGTTTAATATCTCATTGGGACGACAGCTCCTTCCCTCAGTGCTGCACTGAACTGAGAGCCAGCTGAGATTTTGTGCTCAAGTATCTGGAGCGGGAGCTTGAACTTATAGGGCGTGATCTTGCCAAACCTGGGGGAGCAGGTTTGGAGGTGGGACAGCCGGGAAAATGGCAGAATCGAGGGGCGGGTGCCCAGCCCGCCCCCAACCCGCCTCCGTACCATCTTCCCAGGAGGCGGGTAGCCGACCTGCACTGGGTCCCGTCTCCTGGAGGCGGAAAGAGGATTACAGCCACTTAACTGCCTGTTAACAGGGTTTGTTGCTTTATACGGAGCTCTCAGCTCTCCCTATCTTTTACTGTAGCGTTCGGTTATCCGGAATTTTTGATGAACCGGCACCACATCGGTCCCGTCGGTGCCAGATAAAAAAAAGTTTCCTGTACCAACTGAACCAGGGCTGACACCCCACTTTGGACCGTTGGAAAGTCAGTTTGAAAACAAATGGGATGGTGGGTAGTAACTGAAAGGATGGGCGATAGAATCAAAGGGCATAATTTGGTTTACCACACCACGTCAGGGCGCTCAGTATGCAGGGTACACAGCCCCGTACATAATGGACGGGTGGGTCTGCGGGCATGGCCTCCCAAAAAAAAGATTTTTGCCAATTTGTTTAGTTCATTTTCCTGTCTGAAAAAATCTATATATAAAAATCACATACCTTAAACTTTATATATAATATATAAATATATATTTATATATATAAATCTGTATATATACGCATATCATAAATCTTATATATAATATATATGCAGCCTCATGCACTGTAAAAGCACACCGTACAATTAAAGCACATACAGTGTGCTCCCTTACTGATTTTATTCAATGAATAGCTGAGTTCCGGATGCCTAGAAGGCCAGTCAATCCACTCATTCTGCTATTCCATGTTCTCCTGAAGTCCTTTGCAGTCCACCTCACTATTTGCCAAACTCTCTACTTTTGTGTCGTCAACATATTCTGACCTCTGGGCCACGTGTCAGCTGTGTCTCAGTGGGCAGCACACTCGCCTCTAAGTCAGAAGGTTGTTGGTTCCATGTCCCACTGCAGGGACTTGAGCACAAAAATCTAGGCTGACGCTCCAGTGCAGTGCTGAGGGAGTGCTGCACTGTCAGAGGTGCCATCTATCGGATGAGACGCTAAACTGAGACCCCGTCTGCTCTCTCAGGTGGACATCAGAGGTACTATTTTGAAGCACAGCAGGGGAGTTTTCCCTTTATATTTATCCCTCAATCAACATCACCAAAACAGACTATCTGGTCATTATCACGTTGCTGTTTATAATTGGTTGCCACATTTCCTACATTACAACAGTGACAACACTTCAAAAAATACTTCATTGGCTGTAAAGCGCTTTGGGACTTTTCCGGTGGTTGTGAAAGGCGCTATAGCAATGCAAATCTTTTTCTTTTTTGTTTCTTACATCCAAGTCCAAATCACCTTTGTCTATTGAGACCTTTGTAGAAATGGTTCCGATTTAATTATAAAAATAGAGAAGGACTCTATTTAATTTTTGAAGTGCAAAAGAAAGAAACGCTATCAGAAACAAAGGTATTAGCTTTGGCATGAAAAGCATGCGGTATTTTTTTTTTGCCAGGAGTGGTGTCTAGTTAGATGTGAGGACAGCTTTATTAATGATGGTAGGCCAGAGATGGTGCCTGATTATGGTGACACTCAAGAAAACGAAGAGATCAAAATACTTTAACAAACGAGAGTCTTGCCAAAAAAAAAACTGTGAATGTAAAAGCTGCAAAACGATCCTTCAGCACTCGAAGAATTAACGTTTATATTTTTTTAGGCCCAAAATAGTAGTCTTTTACTTGCCTGTTTTATTGACAGCAGAATAATTCTTATGACCAGAATCAATCACACAGCAATTTTATCCTCAATGATTTGGGAGCATAAATGCGGCAGCCTTTGTTCAGCTAATACTGCCTGGTTTATTTTGCAAAAGATAAGTTTGCAGGGAGCCGACTGTACATGACACGCCTACCACCCTGGAGCTAAGCCAACATGGCGAGCTATGGCTGAGTGCACCTCCACCCATACCCTCTGACCCCCATTTCCCCGGCAACCCATTAGACTGGAGCAGATGTAGCATGCCCACCAGCAAGTCTGCTCCTGCACCTGGCTCTAGTGAGTCACCGAGAATTCTGAGCCCGAGGATTTGGCCGAACAAGTTTCTCTTTTTACTTAAAAAAAAGAAATATATAAAACTTACCCGCAGGTGCTGAAGGGGCCAGAAAATCAGAAGGTCTACAGGTAATGAAAGCAACAGACTGCTTAGTTGCATTATTGCTAGGCAGCTCGTTTAAATTCATTCTGTTAGATCAAGATCAGTAACCTCGTGTCAAGAGCCAGAGTTACAACCTTAATCTTGCTTAAGGGTCACTGTCAGGAATACTACTAAAATCTTGAACTCAAATTACTCCATGGCTTCGCACCCACCCACCTCGCCCCCCCGATATCTGTAACCCTAGAACCCTCCGAGAACTCTGCGTTCCTCCAATTCTGGCTTCTTGTGCATCCCCGATTTCCTTCGCCCCACCGTTAGCGGCCGTGCCTTCAGCTGCCTAGGCCCTAAGCTCTGGAATTCCCTCCCTCTTGTCTCTCTACCTCTTCTCCTCCTTTAAGATGTCCCTCAAAACCTATTTCTTTGACCAAGCTTTTGGTCACCTGTCCTAATATCTCCTTACATGGCTCGGTGTCAAATTGTGTCTGATAACGCTCCTGTGAAGCATTTTGGGACATTTTACTACGTTAAAGGTGCTATATAAATGCATGTTGTTGTTGTACCAGTGATTCCCTTCACGGGTAGCTCTTGAATTCAATCATATAATGGTGGGCATACTAAATGGAGGCAGGGCACCTCTCACAGGATGAGGAAGGAGACACTTCAGGGCCAATAATTCTATTGAATAATTCGTTTTTAGTAAGTTGCATGTTTAATAGCTCTACTTTAATAGGGCCCTTTAATGGAAGCTTGAACAATCCTTTCCACTAATAGCATTTCCTTGTCATCTTTTTGCTGGATGCAAGAAAAGGAGAGGGAAACAGCAGTGAATCCCAGATTGCCCACTGTCCCAAAGCCATGGGAGCCATGAATGGACATCCTGAGGTCCATGGAGCAGCAAGTCTACTGAAGGCCACAGGTAAATGGAACACAAATGGCCCCCGGCCTTGTACTGAGTATGACTATGATTCAAAATGGAGTCCAGAATTGGAAAAACAGAACATTAAGAAGTTGCAGTAGAGGCCAAGGAGACAATGGAGAAGAGGGACGCCCACCCGCACAGGTATTGCCCATTTGGAATCTAACCAAGAGTTTGTGAAGAAACGGAGGGCTGTAGTCAAAAAGTGAAGAATGATAGTGTCATGAATCTTATCATGCATGAAGAAATGACTCATGAAATAACACTGGGCAGCCAGCTGGTGGCGCCGTCCAAGGAGTATAAATACTCAGGCGTGGGCCCAGCTTGCTCAGGACGTTTTTGTAACCAGGAACTAGTGATGTAACTAGAATCTCATGGTTGTGAAACAGTTGATTAAAGCCTTGTTTTACACTCAAATCAAGTGCTTAGTAGTTTTCTTACGTCAGATAGTTCTCCAGAAAGGCTCAGGTTGTCCAGCGACTGAAGCACGCAGACCAGAAGGTTGAATTCCTGGTGTGTACTGAGTTCACTAGTCTCTGTGCCGAGATAGCAGTGTAAGGTTTTACATTTGACCACACCCTTCTACCCCGAGTCTCGGAAGGAGCAAGCGAGTCAGTGCTCCTGCTCCCGATTGCTATGCAAAGGCCTGATTGGATATGGTGTGAGGAGGACTGGGATTGGATTCGGCTGTGATGTCCCGTATGGTCTAGTAACCTGGCAAAACTCACACCCTCTACACTCAGTCAGTCGTACACGAAGAATGACCACTTGTTGGGTGAGGTACCTGAGGGCCTACAGTGGAGCCGTATCGCAAGCGTCAACACCACAGGAGGAGAGGAAATTGGCTAAAAGGAAATATAATTAAGAAGGTCCGGAATTTAAGAAGCTTTCTCCATCCCTTACTTGCAGAAGAATTTATTGTTTTAAATGTAAGATTAGATCTCACAGTGATGACATTGTACATTTCTTATCTTTGGATTTCACAGTTTGCCTCCAAAACGACAGTGATAGCACTTCAAAAGTATTTCATTGGCAGTGAAGCGCTTTGGGATTACCTGATAATGCGAAAGGCGCTATAGAAATGTTTTCTTTCACTGTACCGAAAGGTGTTGAAAAACTGATAGAAATTGATTTAAATAATAGAGGGGTCAATATTAATTTCCCCCCCCCCGCCCCACCTGTTTTCTGCCAGTTAAAATGGAGCAGGGGAGGGGGTGGGTCACGTACCCATTTCTTTCCCGCCCTGATCTGGTTGACTGTAACTTTAAATAACAGGCCGCAAGGACACCTGCCTCAAGCCGGCGGGGTCCTCTTTAAACATACAAATCGGGTTCTGATGATGTCATCAGGGCCCGATTAGCTATTTCAATATTTTTCTATTGATTTATTGGATGTGGGTGTCACCGCAAGGCCAGCATTTATTGCCCATCCCTAATTGCCCTTGAGAAGGTGGTGGTGAGCCGCCTTCTTGAACCGCTGCAGTCCGTGTGGTGAAGGTACTCCCACAGTGCTGTTAGGGAGGGAGTTCCAGGAGTTTGACCCAGCGACGATGAAGGGACAGCCGATATACTTCTAAGTCAGGATGGTGTGTGACTTGGAGGGGAACTTGGAGGTGGTGGTGTTCCCACGCGCCTGCTGCCATTGTCCTTCTAGGTGGAAGAGGTCGCGGGTTTGGGAGGTGCTGTCGAGGTGAGACCTGAATGGGGGGAGCAGTGGTGGCTTCCTCATCTTGTTAAAACTGGTGTGAGCAGGTGCCAGAGCCAGAAGAGGCCCAGTACAGTGAGCTTTACAATAAGGGGTGCTTCCCCGGACCCTAGAAGGAAACTTTAAGTCTCCGCCCCCCCAATTACAAGTCAGCAAGTGGCATGTTAATGAGGCCCGACTGTTAAAATCACCCGAAACTGCCTGCTGCAGCTCCCAGATGGGCACACTGGCCTACCCCTTCCAGGGCCAATATATTCTTTTTGAGGTTCAGTGCCCAAAACTGAACGCAGTACTCCAGATGGGGGTCTGACCAAGACACTGTACAACTGAAGCATCACTTGGTCACTTTTGAATCCAACTCCCTTGAGATAAAGGTCAACAATCCATTTGGGTTTTTGATTACTTTTTATACCTATCGGGCTAAAAATTGAGTAGCGCCCCAATTGAGGCGCTAACTTCGCCGCCCCGGAAAAGTTAGCGCCCCCGTGCTGGAAATTGAGTGGTTGCGCCCCAAGAGGGAAGCAGGGCACTACTGGAAGAGCCCCACCTCCCTCTTGGGGCACTGCGAGTCAATATTGTGGTGCTACGTGCCGCCGTGCCACATGCTGTGGCACGTCACGCTGCGGTATTGCAGGCCTTCCTCCCCTTCTTAAACGGGAGGGGCCTTGTGCAGCGTGACCTGGGGCCCAGCTGGACCCCCGGGGATCGGGAGTGCAGGCAAAAGAGCCCGACACTCCGTGGGGGGGGGGCTCAGGAGGGCGGGGACGGGAGCGCAGGCAGGTGCTGGCAGGCGGCCCGCAATAAAAATGGCCGCCACGCACCTCGCCTTTAAATTGCGCCTCCCCTGCCGCAGGTACGCCACCCTGACCCTGTCGGACATAGCGTCCGGCGGTAAATCAGGGGGTGCTCCCGAAGTTCGTGGCCGGGGTGTGAGCGGGGCGCTGCGCACACCAATGACGTCATCGCCAGCGGCGCAGCGCCGCAGGGCGCTACCGGTTAGCACCACCACTAACCTCCCGCTGAATTTTGCGGGAGGCGCGGGCAGTGCCACGCCCGGGCGCTAGTTGGTTTGCGCCCCACTTAGCGCCCTCTTAAGGCACTAACGGGTGGCGCTACCAACTGAATTTTTCCCCCTCAGAATCATAGAGTGATACAGCACAGAAGAAGGCCATTCAGCCCCTCGTGCCTGTACTCGCTCTTTGAAAGAGAAATCCGATTAGTCCCACTCAACGTTCCCGCTAAGCTGTGCAGCCGGGACCGGCTTTTCAGATGTGAAATTTCACGCATGCACGAAACTTTGAAAGGGCCGCGCAGCTCGTTGAAGGGACCACACACCCAAATGTAAAATTAGGGGGAACATTAGTCCCACTCCCCTGCCATTTCCCCATAGCCCTACAGATATTTCCTCTTCAAGTATTTATCCAATTCCCTTTTGAAAGTTATTATTGAATTTGCTTCCACCGCCCTTTCAGGCAGCGCGTTCTAGATCACAACAACTCGCTGCGTAAAAATAATTCTCCTCATTTCCCCCTCTGGTTCTTTTGCCAATTACCTTAAATCTGTGTCCTCTTGTTAACCACCCTTCTTGCCACTGGAAACAGTTTCTCCTTATTTACTCTATCTCGTCTCTCCACGTAACTGAAGTCCTGGATCCCTGATACCATTCTGGTATATCTCCTCTCCACGCTCTCCAAGGCCTTGACATCCTTCCTAAAGTGCGGTGCCCAGAATCGGACTCAATACTCCAGCTGGGGCCTAACCTGAAGGTTTAGAATAACTTCCTTGATTTTGTGCCCCATGGGCTCGAATTTCCAAGCCCCGAGGAGGCAGGTTTGGAGGCGGGAGTGGTGGGAAAATTGCAGAATCGGGGGGCAGGAACCCATCCCGCCCCCAACCCACCTCTGTGCCAATGTCCCAGGAGGCGGGTAGCCGACCTGTGCTGGGAGCCGCCTCCCCGAGGCGGGAAGGGGATTAGTGCCAATTAACTGCCTGTTAACAGGTAGTTAACAGGCAGTTTTTTGCCTAATCCCTATTTTTAGCCCTGAAGTGTGGGCTTCCCGACGGCTCCGAACCACGCCAAGTTAGTGAGGCGGACCATCAGTCTGCAGGGGTTGGAGGGGTCGAGATGTCCGTTGTGCAGGTGAGTGATGGGTGCATGTGCGCAGAGGTAAGTGTATGAGGTAAGTGTAAAGTGTTTTCATAAGTTTTACTTACCTTTACTTTCTCCTGCAGGCTTCCTCCCTTCAGTTCTTGGGAGTCCCTCAGCCCACCGGCACAGAAAGCAGAATGGCCGCTGAAATGTCATAAGCAGCAGCCTCTGCTTTCTGGTCTGGAGAGATCTCCAACTGAGTCTGAGTAGAAGGACTCAAGTTATAAGACAGATTGTCAGTGTTTGACAGCTTCACAGAGCTGTCAAACCCTGATTTTTCATCTGTCAAAAGCTCTTGACAGATGAAATGTCAATCGCTGACATCACCAGTAACCAGGTGTCCCTTAATTGGCCTGCTGAGCCCGCTGGGCGGGCTTAACAAGGTTAATCAAGGGAAAGTAGCGTGGGTTGGCCACAAGTCGATGGAGGCGGGACTACAACCCAAAAAGTGGGAGTCCCGCCTCCAAAAGCTCCCCATTAACAAAATTGAGCCCTTTGCCTCTGTTTAGATAGCCAAGGATCCTGTATGTTTTTTTAACAGCCTGCTCAACTTGTCCTGCCACCTTCAAAGATTTGCGTATGTGCACCTCTTTATAAATTGTACCCTTTAGTTTATATTGCCTCTCCTCATTCTTCCTGCCAAAAAGCATCACTTCACTCTTGCCTGCGTTAAATTTCATCGGCCACGTGTCTGCCCCTTTCACCAGTCTGTCTGTGTAAAGTCACTAGCTTTTAGTCATTTGTCTACAGGAACACCTGAATCCCTTTGCTCCTCCACAGATCCTAGTCTCTCACCATTAAGAAAATATTCCAATCTGACTCTCTCAGATCCAAAGTGGATGACCTCACACTTCCCCACACTGAACTCCATCTGCCATCATTGTGCCCGCTCACATAGTCTGTCCGTGTCCCTTTTTTTACCATTCTACTCCCAGCCACACAATTTACTGCATCTCTGAACTGAGAGCAGTCTGCAAATTTGGACACACAACTCTCTGTTCCTTCGTCCAAGTCATTAATGTACAGGAAATTTATCCGGCACCGACGGGACCGGCGTGGTGCTGGTTTATCAAAAAGTCCGGATTACAGAGAGGTATAGTAAAAGGTACGAGAGCTCCGTACACGGCCACAGATCCAGGCATCCCTGTTGCATGGCAACAGGTGCAGGAACCCCGGCCACAGACCAAGTGTCCCTGTTGCACAGCAACAGGTGCAGGAACCCCGTTACACGGCCACAGATCCAAGAACGGCCACTAATATGAAGTAAAACTTACCTGACCCTACTCCTGAATTTTGCCGGTTAATAGAGATTTCCGGTTATTTAGGTGCCGGTAAATCGAGAGTTTCCTGTATATGGTAAAAAGCTGTTGTCCCAGTGCACGAACCTGGGGAACACCACTTGGCACACTCCATCAGTCAGAGAACTTAACCCTACTCTCAGACCTCTATCTCCCAACAATTCACCAACCCATGTGACAAGGTTACCTCCAATTCCAGGAGCCTTCATTTTTTTGCTAATGATCTCTCTCTTGTGTGGAAAAGCCTTCTGCAAAAAATCGCACTTCAAAACCAAATTGTAAAGAAACGCTTCAGCAGCTCAACGTACGAGTTATAAAACAGCACGTCCTCTTACTTACCATTTGCAGCATTGTGGGAGATTGGCTAATATATATTGACGTAATAAAACTCACTACACACTTGGTTTGAGCATAAAGCAAGGCTTTAATCAACTTGTTTCAGAACATGGAGGTCTAGTTGTACTTCACTAGTTCCTGTCTTACAAAATGTCCCTGGGCAAGCTGGGCCCACGCCCGAGTATTTATACTCCTTGGACGGCGCCACCAGCTGGCCGTCCAGCGTTATTTCATGAGTAGTTTCTTGATGATGGAGATTTATAACATATATAGTCACACCGCCATGTTTAAACAGTGCCTGCTCTGTACAGGATGTTCAATTAGCAAAGGGTTGACTAGTAACATCTCCAAGCATCACCTGAGCTGCCATGACAGCAGAGCTTGGCATGGCTTAGCATATTTAACATTGGTGGTTCTCCCCGGGTGAACAGAAATTTGAATTCGGCATGTTCGGTTCAAGTGCCTGACTGGTCTAAACACGCCAGATGCGGAGCAGGCCTGAAGGATCGATGAACAATCATAATGTGGCCAACTGTTGGGAGCCACAGCAAGTCTGTGCACATCCTAGGTGCAAAGTTAAGTTTCTAACTCACTGAATTAAACCCTTTCAGTGCGGAACCTGTTAAAGGCAATTTTGCCCACGCAAAATGTACAGAAAAACTCCAGTGTCCAATTTCTTTTTTGTTGTGCTTATTAAACTGAGGGTCATTAATGCTAAGTAGCATCGCCAACTCTGGTTGGACGTGTTGCTGGCGTTTTCATCACATGACCACCTTTTCCCCACCACCCCACCCCCCACCACCCTCGCCAATTAGAAAGCGAACAGACTCTTCGGGCTGGATTTTCATTAAGCTGTTGGGAAGGAGGCGGGACTACAACTTTTGGGTTTTAGTCCCGCCTCCATCGAGATGCGGCCAATCGATGCGATTTTCCCTTGATTGACCTTGTTGAGCCCGCCCAGCAGGCTCAGCAGGCCAATTAAGGGCCACCCAGCAACAGGTGACATCACAGACTGAAATTTCATCTGTCAAGAGTTTTTGACAGATGAAATATCAGCGTTTCACAGCTGTTTGAAGCTGTCAAACACTGACAGTCTGACTTCTAACCTGAGTCCTTCTACGCAGACTCAGTTAGAACTCTCACCGGCAATGAAAGCTGAAGGCTGTCACTTTTGACAGATCGCAGCCGTTCAGCTTTCAGTGCCGGCTGAGTGATGGACTCCCGACGCCTAGAGGAAGAAAGGCTGTTAAGGTAAGTACAGGTAATTTAAACTTCTTTGCACACTTTAGACACACCAAACACACTTACCTTTGCACTCATGCACCCATCACTCACCTGAACACCGACATCTCGACCCCTCCAAGTCCTTCAACCCGACGGCCCGCCTGCTCTAACCTGGCGTGGTTTGGAGCCATCGGGAATCCCACACAACACCCCTCAAAATAGGGATTAGGCTAAAAACTGCCTGTTAACTACCTGTTAACAGGCAGTTAATTGGCACTAATCCCTTCCCGCATCGGGTAGGCGGGTCTCAATGCGGGGCGGGTACCCGCCTCCTCTGAAACTTACGTGGAGGCGGGTTTTGGGCGGGATGGTGTCGGGACCCCCGAATTCGGGATTTTTGCCCCCCCCGCATGCCTAAAAGCCTGCCTCATGGCACACTGAAAAACTAGGCCTTCATTTCCCAATTGGGCAATTCTTGACTGTCAGTCAAACAGCCTTTTTTTTTCACCATTTCCATATTTTTTTAATAAATAATCAACGAAAGTGCTTAAAGAAAATGAAACCAGCACACAGCGGCCTATGATTTTTCTCCAGGGCTGCTTGCAGTTGTGCCCTGGAGACTCCAGGCCAATCTTGGAGCGTTGGCAACCCTGAGTGTTACGGAATGGAACACTTCCCATTTCAGCCACCCATTGTCAGCGCCAAGCACTCCCAGATCAGGTACAGCGGAGCCAGACGCAGTGTCAGCTTGGCTAGATTGGTCGCACTCTTATCACTGAGTCAGGCGGTTGTGGGGTCAATCCCCACTTCAGGACTTGAGCACATAACCTAGGCTGACACTTCAGTGCAGTACTGCTTTATCAGAGGTGCTGGCTTCTGGATGAGAGGTTAACATCAAGGCTCTGCCCGCCTGTAAAAGATCTCATGGCACTCTTTGAAGAAAAGCAGGGCATCTCCCGGTGTCCTGGCCAACATTAATGCCACCAAAACTACCTAGTCATTGATTTAATTTGCTGTTTTATGGGGCCTTGCTGGCTGCTGCTTGCCCACCTTCATGTTGGAAGCTTTGAAGTGCTATTACGATTGCAGATTCTTTATTTTCTTTACTCCGTGCCAACACTGTGCCTGAGCTCCAACCTCAGAAGAACACTCCCACACTGCACCATTGTGGTAATTTTCCCTTTCCCACACCAGCCATCCTGTGGCCAGGCCCATACAGGAACTGGATGGAGGCTGTTTAACCCACTCTCTGATCCAATTTCTGTTTATACACTCTTCTGATATTGATCATTAGAAACAGGACTTACAGGAATATATGGAACTGTACAGTTAGTCTTAAAGGGATACTGTCAATAACATAATTGGATCATCAATGACTCATCACCAAATTTAGCTGTAAAAAAAACATACGTTAAAAAATAGAAAACCTTGCCTGAAAACTGCATCAGAGTAGCTCATGTGACAAGTGTTGTGTATTTTGAATGTTGTATTTGAATTGTTCCACATAGCTTACCGTAGTTGTGATGTGCAATGCACTATGGGAAATAGAGTGCACTGAGTGGAAGAGATTCTTCTGGAAGTAATGGCTGTTAACTGAACTCTGTCTCCTGCGTACTCTTTTAATTGCTATACAAGCAAGGTTAATAAACTCTTGAGATTTAACAACAAGCACGCAAACTTATTCAGCAGCAAATATGGCGACTGATGAAGAAAGTGTGATGGTGACCGAATGTTCCAGGTCAGCCTGCTATAAACTACAATGATGCCCCTTTATATGCATGGAGCACTAACTATGACACAGGGTTATAGGGAAAAAGCTGGGGTGTGGGACTAAATTGGACAGCTTCTTCAGAAAGCCGGCACAGACATGACGGGAAAATGGCCTCCTTCTCTGCTGTAAGATTTTATGATTCTATGACATCCCACCACTAGTGAGTGAATGCAATATTTATGACTTTTTTTATATTAACACAAGACCCATAGGAACTACATAGGATATACGGCACAGAAACAGGCCATTCGGCCCAACCAGTCCAGGCCGGCGTTTATGCTCCACTTGCACCTCCTTCCGTTCTTCCTCATCTAACTCTCTCAGCGTAACCCTCTATTCCCTTCTCCCTCATGCGCTTATCTAGCTTCCCCTTAAATGCATCTATACTATTCGCTTCAACCACTCCCTGTGGTAGCGAGTTCCACATCCGCACCAGCCTCTGGGTAAAGAAGTGGAAACACTCTCTCTGTATCCACTCTAACAAAACCCTTCATAATTATGAAGACCTCTATTAGGTCACCCCTCAGCCTTCTCTTTTCAAGAGAAAAGAGACCCAGCCTGTTCATCCTTTCCTGACAGGTATAACCTCGCATTTCTGGTTTCATCCTTGTAAACCTTTTTTGCACCCTCTCCAGCGCCTCTATATCCTTTTTATAATATGGAGACCAGAATTGCACACAGTACTCCAAGTGTGGACTAACCAAGGGTCGATACAGGTTTAGCATAACTCCTCTACTTTTCAATTCTATCCCTCTGCAAATAAACCCTAGTGCCTGGTTTGCTTTTTTATGGCCTTATTAACCTGCATGGCTTCTTTTAGTGATTTGTGTATTTGTACTCTGAGATCCCTTTGTTCCTCTTAGATTCTTATTTTCCAAGTGTGGAAAACTGCCCAGGTATGTCCTGTCCACAAAAAGCAGGACAAATCCAACCCGGCCAATTACCGCCCCATCAGTCTACTCCCAATCATCAGCAAAGTGATGGAAGATGTCATCGACAGTGCTATCAAGCGGTACTTACTCACCAATAACCTGCTCACTGATGCCCAGTTTGGGTTCTAACAGGGCCACTTGGCTCCAGACCTCATTACAGCCTTAGTCCAAACATGGACACAGGAGCTGAATTCCAGAGGTGAGGTGAGAGTGACTGCCCTTGACACCAAGGCAGCATTAGACCGAGTGTGGCATCAAGGAGCCCTAGTAAAACTGAAGTTAATGGGAATCGGGGGGAAAACTCTCCACTGGCTGGAGTCATACCTAGCACAAAGGAAGATGGTTGTGGTGGTTGAAGGTCAATCATCACAGCCCTAGGACATCAATGCAGGAGTTCCTCAGGGCAGTGTCCTAGGCTCAACCATCTTCAGCTGCTCCATCAATGACCTTCCTGCCAACATAAGGTCAGAAATGGGGATGTTTGCTGATTACTGCACAATGTTCAGTGCCATTCACAACTCCTCAGATAATGAAGCAGTCCATGCCCACATGGAACAAGACCTGGATGACGTTCAGGCTTGGGTTGATAAGTAGTAGGTGACATTAGCGCCACACAAGTGCCAGGCAATGACTATCTCCAATAAGCGAGAGTCTAACCACCGTCTCTTGACATTCAACAGCATTACCATCGCCGAACCCCCCACCATCAACATCCTGGGGGGTCACCATTGACCAGAAACTTAACTGGACCAGCCACATAAATACTGTGGCACCAAGAGCAGGTCAGAGGCTGGGTATTCTGTGGCGAGTGTCTCACCTCCTGACTTCCTAAAACCTTTCCACCATCTACAAGGCACAAGTAAGGAGTATGATGGAATACTTACCACTTGCCTGGATGAGTGCAGCTCCAACAACACGCAATAAGCTCGACACCATCCAGGACAAAGCAGCCCGCTTGATTGGCACCCCATCCACCGCCTTAAACATTCACTCCCTGCACTACCAGCGCCCCGTGGCTGCAGTGTGTACCATCTACAAGATGCACCGCAGCAACTCGCCAAGGCTTCTTCGGCAGCACCTCCCAAACCCACCAGCTCTACCACCTAGTCACACAGCATCCTGACTTAGTAGTATATCGCTGATCCTTCATCGTCGCTGGGTCAAAATCCTGGAACTCCCTACCTAACAGCACTGTGGGAGTACCTTCACCACACGGACTGCAGCAGTTTAAGAAGGCGGCTCACCACCACCTTCTCTGGGGCAATTAGGGATGGGAAATAAATGCTGGCCTTGCCAGTGATGCCCACATCCCATAAATGAATAAAAAACAAGTAATATGTGACCTCCTTATTTTTGTTACCAAAATGTAATACCTCACACTTATTTTTATTGAACTACATTGTCTGTGCATGCCTCCATGTCACATTACTTTCCTAGCTCCCAGTGACAGCAGTTGAGGGAGGGTCTCCTGCTAAGAGTGTGTATAGGAAACTCTCGATTTATCGGCACCTGAATAACCGGAAATCTGTTAACCGGCAAAATTCAGGAGTAGGTTCAGGTAAGTTTTACTTCATATTAGTGGCAGTTCCTGGATCTGTGGCTGTGTAACTGGGGCTCCTGCACTTGTTGCTAAGCAACAGGGATGCTTGGTCTGTGGCCGGAGTTCCTGCACATGTTGCTAAGCAACAGGGAAGTCTGGATTTGTTGCTGTGTACGGAGCTCTCGTACCTTTTAACTATACCTCTCTGTAATCCGGACTTTTTGATAAACCGGCACCATCAAATCAAATCAAATCAAATCAACTTTTATTGTCATTGTTAGTGCACAAGTGCAGTACAACGAAATGTAGGCTTGCGGCTCCCGAGAGTGTACATTTGGATTAAGACATTTAAACATTCAACATACATTTGGCTTGTAGTATATTAACATAAATATAACCATAATAAAGTGCATTGGCAGATGTGCAGGCTTTAGAGTTTATTTGTGGAGTTCAGTAGGATGACAGCCCTGGGAAAGAAGCTGTTCCTAAATCTGGTCGTACGGGTGCGAATGCATCTGTAGCGTCTCCCAGATGGTAGGAGGGCGAACAGACTGTGGCTGGGGTGGGTAGGGTCTTTGATGATGGACCGTGACCTCCGTAGACAGCGTTTCTGGTATATGTGCTCTATGGTCGGTAGCCGGGTGCCGGTAATGCGTTGGGCAGTTTTGACTACCCGCTGCAGGGCTTTCCAGTCATAGTAGCTACAGCTGCCATACCATACTGTGATACAGTTTGTCAGGATGCTCTCTATAGTGCAGCGGTAAAAGTTAGAGAGGATCAGGGGTGACAGATTACATCCCTTCAGCCTCCTTAAGAAATATAGGCGCTGCTGGGCCTTCTTCACCAGAGAGGAGGTGTTGAGGGACCAGGAGAGGTCTTCCGTGCTGTGGACTCCGAGGAACTTAAAGCTGTCCACCCTTTCCACCACAACCCCATTGATGTGGATGGGGGGGTGACTTCCGCCTTTCGACTTCCTGAAGTCCACAATGATTTATTTTGTTTTCTTGGTGTTAAGTGCCAAGTTGTTATCGGCACACCACTTCACGAGATGCTGGACCTCCTCCCTGTAGGCTGACTCATCGTTGTTGGTGATCTGGCCTACTACCGTGGTGTCATCCGCAAACTTGATGATGGTGTTGGAACCATTCACAGCCACACAGTCGTGGGTGAAGAGGGAGTAGAGGGGGGGGCTCAGCACACATCCTTGTGGGGCCCCCGGGTTCAGGGTCAGCGGGGGGGAGGTGTGGTTACCTAATTTGACAGACTGGGGTCTGTTTGTTAGGAAGTCCAGGGTCCAGTTGCAGAGGGAAGTGTTCAGGCCAAGAGTTTGGAGTTTGGTGGCCAGCTTGTTGGGGACGATAGTGTTGAATGCTGAGCTGTAGTCTATAAACAGCATTCTGATGTAGGTCTCCTTACCATCTAGGTGATTCAGTGCCGAGTGTAGAGCAGTTGTGATTGCATCCTCCGTTGATCTGTTTGCACGATAGGCAAACTGGTGTTGGTCAAGGGAGGCAGGAACACTGGCTTTGATATGGGCTAAGACCAGTCTCTCGAAACACTTCATTATGATGGGTGTGAGTGCGACAGGTCGATAGTCGTTCAGGCACGACACAGCCGTTTGTTTTGGCACAGGAATAATGGTAGCGGTCTTGAAGCATGTAGGGACTACTGCCTGGGCCAATGACAGATTGAAGATGGCGGTGAAGACATCAGCCAGCTGATCAGCACATTCCTTGAGTACCCGTCCAGGGATGCTATCCGGTCCAGCAGCCTTTCGTATGTTCACTCCGCATAGAACACCCCTTACGTCGGAGGTCGACAGAGTGAGCACCTGGTCTTCCGGGGGTGGCAAGGTTTTGGTAGCCGGCTCCATGTTGTCCCTGTCGAAGCGAGCGTAGAAGTTGTTAAGCTCCTCCGGAAGGGAGGCATCGCTAACCGGGGGGCTGGTGTTTTTGCCCTTGTAGTCAGTGGTCGACTGGATGCCTTGCCACATGCGCCGGGGGTCCGAGTTGTTGCGGAAGTGATCCTCTATCCGCAGTGTCTGTTTCCTTTTGGCAGCCCTGATACCCTTTTTTAGGTTGGTCCTAGCTGCACTGTAAGCCGCCGCGTCGCCAGATTTAAATGCCGGTCCCGTCGGTGCCGGATAATAAAGAGTTTCCTGTAATTACATTCCTGTGGGGTCCACTCAAGTAACTTAGTGTCTGTTTGACATCCACAACCAAGTGTCACAGTAGCAACTGTTAATGAGTTCCTTAAACACAATGCTGTGCTCTGGCCAGAGATACAAATAAGTTGTGAAATAACAGTTCATGATGTGCCCTAGCACTCCAAGCAGTGTAAAGTAAACAGAACAGGCAAGCAAATGTAAAGTATGGAGTCTCGCAGAGGACACGTCAGATCCTGAGTAAAAAGAAATAAAACTCTTGGCACAGATCTTCGTCACTCGTGAGTTCACAGAATCATAGATTGATACAGCATAGAAGGAGGCCATTCGGCCCATCGTGCCTGCGCCTCTCCCCATAACCCTGTTCCTGCCGAACATTTCTTTCCTCGTTACACATCCTCTGCTTAACCACAAACAAGTTTTTTTTAATGTGATCGTGATCTGCTCACACCTCAAACCTCCAGCTTCTTTCCGTCACCATCTTGTCTCACTCTATTTTATTGATGTACTGTTATGGTCTCTGCTCCTGTGAACTTTCCTTTCTTGTTCTTCCTAAGCTCCAGGTGCACTGACAGACACGACCTTTGAACCCCCTTCCTGCATCGTCGCTGTATCAAAGGTAAGGTGCAGTGCATTGTCTCATATTCTAACTCATTCTTTCCCTGGACCTTACTATCACACAGCTCTTTACTTCGCTCAGCCCACTCTTTATAGAAACATAGGCCTAGAAATGCAGTGGGCTGCGCCACCTGTTATGGCCCTAAGAGGGCACTTAGTGGGTTGTACACCACTGGCCATGCCTCCTGCTAAATTTAGATGGACGCTAATGGCGGCGCTAGCCATTAGCGCTGCACTGCTACCGATGACGTCATCGGTGTGCGCAGCACCCCGCTACCACCCCGATCGCGAAATTTAGTAGCGCCCCCTGCTTTAACGCCGGTCGCAATTTGCGACCGGTTCAGGGGGGCCTACCCGCAGTGGTAGAGGCGCTGAGGTGCAGGGCGGCCATTTTTTTTGCTGGCCACCTGCCAGCACCTCTCCGCGCCGCCGTCCCCGGCCTCCTGAGCACCCCCCCCCCCCGCGGAGTGCCAGCTGTGTCCCAAGAGCCCGGCACGTCTCCTCGGTGCCGGGCTCTTTTGCCGGCACTCACATTCTTCGAGCGCGCTGCAGCAGGCCCCTCCCCTTTAAGAAGGGGAGGAAGGCCTGCAGTACCACAGCGCACCATGCCGCAGCGTGTGGCGCTGCGGCACGTTGCGCTGCGATCTTCAGTTGCAGTGCCCCAAGAGGGATGCGGGGCGCCTCGAGTAGCGCCGCGCTTCCCTCTGGGGCGCTGAAAGTGAATTTGCGGCGGGCGGCCGTGACTATTTCCGGGGCGGTACTTCCGGCGCCCTGGCGAGGCTGGCGCCCCAAACGGGGTGCCACTGAATTTCTAGGCCATAGAATCATACAGCACAGGAGGAGGCCATTCAGCCCATCATACTTGTGCTGGCTCTTTGAAAAGAGCTATCCAATTAGTCCCACTCCCCTGCTCTTTCCCCAGAGCCCTACTTTTAAAAGTTACTATTGAATCTGTTTCCACCGCCCTTGCAGGCAGTGAGTTCCAGATCATAACAACTGGCTGCGTAAAAAAAAATTCTCCTCATCATTCCCCTGGTTCTTTTGCCAATTATCTGAAATCTGTGTCCTCTGGTTACCAACCCTCCTGCGAGTGGAAACAGTTTCTCCTTATTTACTCTATCCAAAACCCTTCATGATTTTGAACGCCTCTATTAACACTCTTCCACCTATTGTCCACTGGATTTTAAAAATTAAGCTTGATGCCGCCCTTTGCCGCTTGATTTATCTCCTGCTCTTTTTGACCTTGGCAACGTCTGCATTTTGGGTCCTGGCCCTTCACCTCGGCTACTCAAAACATGCTCAAAAAATGTTTGCCGTGCGCATTCCTTGGTCGCTACAGTCTATTCCTATCAAGCCTGATGCGTGGCCGACTGCAGGAATTGTATCTGTTCTCACAAGGGGCATTGTGCAACCTTGAGTCTTCATAATTGGAGCTTTTGTTCGCCCCCGCACCCCTCGCGCCCCCCCCCCCCCACACACACACACACACACAACCCCGCGGAGGAAATCTGCATGCAGTCGCTGCAGTCCTGACTTGAGCTTCAGGTGTTGACGTGTGCTGGCTCGGTCTGAGCAAGTGACCGCGTGTGCGCATGACAGCGAACAAAAGAAGAATAAGAAAAGGCCAGACTACAAGCTGTCATTGTCTGCCGTTTTTATGTTCCGAAAAACGCCAGGCTGCTGTCGGGGGTCTGGTGGGCAGCTGACAGGTTGACCCTTGACCCCTGCCCCCCCTTCACCCACCACCCCCCTGCGCGCCTTGACCTGAACAAATAAGTTCAGGAAGAAAAAAAAATACCAGGATGGAAAAAGTGAAAGGCTTTGCTTGTCTTATGAATTCATGCGATGATAAGTATTTTCATCTTGACAGATCAACCTCAAAAGAACAGCTTATCATTACAAGACAGCCCAATCATCACTAATGGCAGGTTTACAGCAGTGAGTTACATTTCTCAGTGCTGCTGCAATCAGTGATCGTATTAACATTCCTCAGCTGTTTGCAGCAGAGCAACCTTATAAACCTTAATGATTACATACCTTTAAATTAGATTCGACTTCAAATTGGCTGATGTTAATGGGATACTATATGCCAATCTGACTGTTAAAAGGTACAAAGGCATCTTAAAACTGCGTCGACTCTTGAAATGGAAACATTCGTCGTAAAGGGGCCAAATCATATGTTCTTCTCCTGCCCCCACCATTTTTCCACTCCTCTTACAAAGATCTCAAGATGAGGAAGGGAAGGCCATTCAGTCCATCAGATTCTGCAGGTCCCCTCCCTTCTCCCCCCACCATCAAAGCATCCATATTGTTTCTTGAACAATTGCAGAATTTTCCTCCAGGAACATTGGGAACAGGAGGAGGCCATTCAGCCCCTCGGGCCAGCTCCGCCTTTCCATTATTTGCCTTCCTTTGCTCCATATCCCTTAATACCCTTGCCTCACAAAAATCTATCAATCTCAGTCTTGAAAGCTCCAATTGTCCTTGCATCCACAGTCTATCCTACCTGATAATCCATTTGTTGAGCGCTTTTTGTGTGAAAAAGTCCTAAATTTGCCCTTTTACTAGTTTGAATCTGTGCCCTCTCTCCCGAAGGTGCTGACTTATGCTCGGGTACAATTCCCCAGGTCCGAACAGTCATTCTTCATGTTTACACCTAGATAGGGGTGTCTAGACAGGGGGTATCTAGATAGGGGGTATCTAGACAGGGGGTATCTAGATAGGGGGTGTCTCGATAGGGGGTGTCAAGATAGTGGGTATCTAGATAGGGGGTATCTAGATAGGGGGGGGGAGAAATTGAGTATAGCCCTGTTTGGGGCGCCAGCCTCGCCAGGGCACTAAAAGTAGCGCCCCGGAAACATTCGCGCCCCCGCACCGGAAATTGAGTTGTTGCGCCCCAAAGGGAAGCGCGGCGCGACTGGAGGTGCCCTACATCCCTCTTGGGGCGCTGCGAGTGAATATCGTGGCGCTACGTGCCACAGCGCCACACGCTGCGGCACATCACGCTGCAGTATTGCAGGCCTTCCTCCCCTTCTTAAAGGGGAAGGGCCTTGTGCAGCGCGATCTGGGGCCCAGCTGGGCCCCCGAGGATCGGGAGCGCAGGCAAAAGAGCCCGGCACCGAGGAGAAGTGCCGGGCTCTTGGAGCGCAGCCGGCACTCTGCGGGGGGGCGGTTTCAGGAGGCCAGGGACGGGAGCGCAGGCAGGTGCTGGCAGGCGGCCAACAACAAAAATGGCTGCCCCGCACCTCGCCTTTAATTTGCGCCTCCCCGGCCGCAGGTACGCCACCCTGACCCCGTCGGACATAGCGTCCGGCGGTAAATCAGGGGGCGCTGCCAAATATCGCGGCCGGGGCGTCAGCGGGGCGCTGCGCACACCGATGACATCATCAGCAGTGGCGCAGCGCTAACGGTTAGCGCCACCACTAACATCCCGTGGAATTTAGCGGGAGGCGTGGGCAGTGCCACGCCCGGGCGCCAGTTGGCTTACGACCCACTTAGCGCGCTCTTAAGGCACTAACGGGTGGCGCAACCTACTGAATTTCTCCCCCGGGGTGTCTAGATAGGGGGTGTCAAGATAGGGGGTATCTAGATAGGGGGTTTGTTTTCTTCCAAATACTAATTCTAACGATGGATTGGTGAGTCGGGACACATGGTATTCCCCCAGTGTTGATAGATCCAGATTAATGTAACTAAGTGTAAGATACAATTCAGACATAAGAATACCAACTGGAAGCATAATCTAAATGAGAATGGTTCTGGGGAGGTACATAAGTAAATGGATCTCGGGCTCTAGATAGATAAGTCATTAAAAACTAGCTTGCAAGTGCAGAAGATGATCAACAAGGCTTATGGGATGCTGGGCTTCTTCACAATAGGTTTGGAATATAAAAGCAAGGAAGTGCTACTGCCGTCGTACAGAGATCTCATTTGGAGCATCGCATTCAGATTTGGGGAACCCACCCTTGGAGAAAATCCAGCAATGATTCACCAGGATGCTACCTGGGATGAAGGGACTGACTAAACTTGGTTATAGTTCCTGGAGATGAGGAGGTTACAGGACTCAGCCATGGCTCAGTTGGTAGCACTCTCGCCTCTGAGTCAGAAGGTTCTGGGTTCAAGCCCCACTCCAAGAGACTTGAGCCCAAAAATCTAGGCTGACACTCCAGTGCAGTAATAAGGGAGTGCTGCACTGTCGGTGGTGTCGTCTTTCAGACGGGACGTTAAACCGAGGCCCCGTCTACTCTCTCAGGTGGTGTATAAGATCCTGTGACATTATTTCGAAGAGGAGAAGGGGAAGATCGTCCTGGGGCCAATATTTATCCCTCAACCAACATCGCTAAAACAGATGATCTGGTCATTATCACATTGCTGTTTGTGGGAGCTTGCTGGGTGCGAATTGGCTGCTGCGTTTCCCACATTACAACAGTGACTACACTTCATTGGCTGTAAAGCGCTTTGGGACATCTCATGGTCGTGAAAGGTGCTATATAAATGCAAGTCTTTCGATCTAACTGAAGTGCTTAAAATAATAAAGGGGCTTGATTTGGGAATGACTCTCCTCTGCAGGAAGGGAATCCGCAACAAGGGGGCATAACCTTAGAATTCGAGTTGAGCTGGTTAAATGAGAATCAAGAAAAAAAGAACCACTTCGTACGAAGGGTTGTGGAATGCACTGCTGCAGAAAGTCAGAGAATCATAATCAACTAAAGTGCATAAAAGGGAGGTAGATATTCAGGAAGTAAGGTTATTAAAAGATTATAGGTACAGAATTGAGACAGATTAAGATAGAACTGCCTTGGCTAACTAAAGTGGCAGCACAGGTCCCAGGGCAGAATGGTCGACTCATGTTCCTGCCTCACTTTTAACATTTTTCGCTCAATTCTGTAAGCGGAGGAAAATGTAGGCCGGCGAGTATCGGCAGGTAATTCAAACTTAAGGAAGGAGCAGCACTTTGTGAGGCTTGCCCGGCCTTCACCCAGCGCCTGCACACATGCCCATTTCAGCACGGGTCACGGGTAGTGATGTGAATACGGAACCCTGCTCGACTTTTTCCCCAAACTAGCCTCATGGCGCTGAGGCCAACTCTCATGCCAAGAAAGAAAGATAGAAAGAAAGAGACAGACAGACAGATTTGCATTTACATAGCACCTTTCATGTCCTCAGGACTTCCCAAAGTGCTTTTCACCCATCGAAGTACTTTTTGAAATAGCAACAGAAAATGCTGGAAAAACTCAGCAGGCCAGGCAACATCCGTGGAGAGAAAATAGAGTCAGTGTTTCGGGTCAAACCCTTTGTCAAGACTAAAGAAGCACAGGGAATGAAATAGATTAAGAGGCCAGGCTGGGAGAGAACAAAAGAGAAGAGACATTAAGAGGTATTCAAAACAAGACGAGATGGTGATAGGACTAGTGGAGACAAAAGACAGCTCTAGATCAAAATACTTTTGAAGTGTAGTCGCTGTTGTAATGTGGGAAACACAGCAGCCAATTTGCGCACAGCAAGCTCCCACAAACAGCAATCAGATAAAAATGACCAGATACAGGAAACTCTTTGGTATCCGGCACCGACGGGACCGGGATGGTGCCGGTTGATCAAAAATTCCGGATGACGGAGAGGGTTATCTACCGAGGCTATTTTTAACAAAGAAAAATTAAAAAATCAAGAAATGCACAGTATACAGTAATTGGGTCCTCACCTACAGAATGTTGTGTTAAATGGATGGTGGAAGATGCTTGATTAAGTACAGTACTGCCAGTTGAGGGTAATGCAATGCAATGACTACCAGCAGCGTGGGAGACACACAGTACCCCTGTAAAATGGCGGCTCAGAAGAGACTACCAGCAGCGCGGGAGAGTCAGATTCCTGTTATTGAGGTGTTCCGATTTCCGACAGCGCCAAGAAGCCGAGTAGTGGCAGTTTGGAGAACTACCCCCACTGACTAACTCGGCCACCACAGGAGACTCGGACTCGGCAACATTGCCGGTTATTAAGGTGTTGTTTTCGGAGCGAGAATTTTGCCGGTTAATAGAGAATTCCGGAGATTTAGGTGCCGTTTAAACGAGAGTTTCCTGTAATCTGTTTTTTAGTGATGTCGGTTGAGTGATAAATATTGGCCAGGGCACCGGGGAGAACTCCCCCCTGCTCTTCCTTAAAATAGTGCCGTGGGATCGTTTACATCCACCTGAGAGGGGGCAGACGGGGCCTCGGTTTAGCGGCTCACCCGAAAGACCAAAAGTTATTTTTTGAATGAAATAAGGAAGTAGAAGAGCCGTGGATTACTTCAATGCTGATGATGTTGTCCTGTGGCTCACTGCAGGTTTTTTTTTTGCTCGGGCATTGTAAGGCTTGCGAACAAATAAACATTTGCAAAAATGATTTTTTGGCGATAAGCGTGCAGCTTTAAAACACTTTTGCCAAAGGACGTTTCTGAAACAAAAAAAAAGATGCAAGGTGGGTAAGACTGAGGAAAAGATTGTTGAAGCTGTATCTTCAGCCCAACGAGACCTCGCGTCGGTGCTGACTTCATTCTTCATTTTGTTGCCTGGCCTCCCAGATAACAGGCACAGAGTGGGCTGGACGCTGGCTGACCTTTGACCCCTGGAACCTGGATTTGAATCCAGCTCCGGAGAACGGATGAATATCTCCTCTGTCTGCTAACTCCATGGCTCCTAATTGAAATTCGTTTGGGCAGTTCCTGGTGGGCTGGGGCCCGCTGCAGAAAATCCGTCCCTCATTTGACACTAATTAGCGCTAAATTGTCAGTCTTCTTTCAGAGAGGTCACAAGTGTGGAGAATGTGGTGGGGGGGGGGGCGGGGTGGGTGGGGAGACAAAATGTCACGCCGAGGCAGTAAGGGGGGCACTTTTCGGAGTTCGGGGCTGTGACACATTGTCGGAGCTCTGCCGAAGGAGCTTCGCTCTGCGTCTAATCGTGCTGCACCTGACCTCATGTTGCTCGGTGTCTGAAATGCAAGATGTACTTTTACCCAGCACTAGTAATTCCTCACTTTGAGGAGGAGAAAAATTCACACAACCAGGATTTAAAAAAAAACACTTTGGCCAGTGTCCTGGCCAATATTTATCCCTCAACAAACATCATTAAAGAAAACAGACGATCCGATCATTATCTCAGTGTGGGAGCTTGCTCTGCGCTAATTGGCTGCCGCATCTCCAACATTACAAGAGCGACTACACTTCAAAAAAGTACTACATTGGCTGTAAAGCGCCTTGGGACGTCCTGAGGTCGCGAACAACGCAATATAAATGCAGATTCCTTCTTTTTTCATTTTCATTGCAGCCAGTATGCAGTTGAATGCAAAACACCAGCGCAGATAGATATTCCGCAACAACAGAGCATTGTGCACTCCCTCACAGCATCGCACTTTACGAGAGCGTCAGGAGTTGAGGGGGTGCATGTCTGCATTCGCATTACTGTGAAGAATAGCAGACACCAGTCTGAGAGGAGTGATCTCCATACACCAGACACTATTTACTGAAAACACAGCGTGTTAAAATCTCACCTGCCAAACTCATAGCCGCTGAAGATGATTTGCGGCAGCGCACAGGTTTCACCTACCGTAACAGCATTGTCTTTATGCTGCCGGGTTAGCAGCACAATCATCTTTGAGTCCGGCGATTATGGGTTTAAGCCCCACTTCAGGACCTGCCCCTTCAGCTGGGATGTCGAAACAGGCACGGTCTGCCTCTTCCAGTGGTTTTAGATGAATGTGAAAGATCCCACAGTTCATAGAGGGGGTCGGGAGTTCTGCCAGTATTCCAGCTGTCACTCCTCCCTCGACAAACGCCGCCAAGCACAGATTAACTGGGTTGTTCATTGTCTTTTCTGTTTGTGGGATCTTGCTGTGCACAAAATTAACTGCCGCATTTGCCTGCGTAACAAAGCTGATTTCACTTCAACAGTAATTCATCGGCTGTGAAGGGCTTTGGGGTGTCCTGAGGATTTGATAAGGTGCTTTATAGGTGTAAGATCTTTCTTTCTTATTTCCGAATATTGGTTCTATTATACCAAAGGTGGAGGGTGGAGGATGGGGGCGGAGGCGGTGGTGGTGGTGGGGAGGGTGGGGGCGGAGGCGGTGGTGGTGGTGGGGAGGGTGGGGGTGGAGGCGGTGGTGGTGATGGGGAGGAGGGCAATGCTTTTCAAAGCTGAAGAACTGTGAAAATAAACTGTGAAAATAAAGAACATTTTGGAAGGGGAGGGTGAACAGCCAGTTGTTGTGGTGCATATAGGTACCAACGATATAGGTAAAAAATGGGATGAGGTCCTAAAAGCTGAATATAGGGAGTTAGGAGGTAAATTAAAAAATAGGACCTCAAAGGTAGTAATCTCAGGATTGCTACCAGTGCCACGTGCTAGTCAGAGTAGAAATAGAAGGATATTTCAGATGAATACGTGGCTAGAGGAATGGTGCAAGGGGGAGGGATTCAAATTCCTGGGACATTGAAACCGGTTCTGGGGGAGGTGGGACCAGTACAAACCGGACGGTTTGCACCTGGGCAGGGCCGGGACCGATGTCCTAGGGGGAATGTTTGCTAGTGCTGTTGGGGAGGGTTTAAACTAAAATGGCAGGGGGTTGGGAACCTGAGCAGGGAGACAGAGGAAAGGGAAACAAGGATAAAAGCAAAAGATAGGAAGGAGAAAAACAGAAGTGGCAGTCAGAGAAATCAACGGTTTAAATCAAACATGGCCACAGTAAATAATAATTCTAATAGGTCTAAGAGCGTTAAAAAACAAGCCTGAAGGCTTTCTGTCTTAATGTGAGGAGCATTCATAATAAGGTGGATGAATTAGCTGCGCAAATAGAGGTAAACGAATATGATTTGATTGGGATTATGGAAACATGGCTCCAGGGTGGCCAAGGCTGGGAACTCAACATCCAGGGGTATATTCAGGAAAGATAGGCAAAAAGGAAAGGGAGGTGGGGTAGCATTGCTGGTTAAAGAAGGGATTAACACAATTGTAAGGAAGGATATTAGCTCTGATGATGTGGAATCTGTATGAGTAGAACTGAGAAATACCAAAGGATAGAAAACATTAGTGGGAGTGGTATATAGACCTCCAAACAGTAATGCGGAGGTTGGGGATGGCATTAAAAGGGAAATTAGAGAAGCGTGCACTAAGGGCACAGCAGTCATCATGGGTGACTTTAATCTACATATAGATTGGGCTAACCAAATTAGTAACAATACTGTGGAGGAGGAATTCCTGGAGTGTTTACGGGATGGTTTCCTGGACCAATATGTCGAGGAACCAACCAGAGATCAGGCCATCTTAGACTGGGTATTATGTAATGAGAAAGGATTAATTAGCAATCTTGTTGTACGAGGCCCCTTGGGTCGGAGCGATCATAATATGATAGAATTCTTCATTCAGATGGAGAATGAAGTAGTTGACTCAGAGACTAGGGTCATGAATTTATATAAAGGAAACTATGATGGTCTGAGGCGCGAGTTGGGTAGGATTGATTGGGGAATGTCACTCAAAGGGTTGATGGTGGATAGGCAATGGCAAACATTCAAAGACCGCATGGATGAACTACAGAATTTGTTCATCCCAGTTTGGCATAAAAATAAAACAAAAAAGGTGACTCATCTGTAACAAGGGAAATTAGGGATAGCATAAGATCCAAGGAGAGGACATATAAATTGGCCAGAAAAAGCAGTAAACCTGAGGATTGGAAGCAGTTTAGGATTCAACAAAGGAGGACAAAGGGATTAATTAAGCAGTGGAAAATAGAATATGAGAGTAAGCTTTCAGGGAACATAAAAACTGACTGTAAAAGCTTTTATAGATATGTGAAGAGAAAAAGATTGGTGAAGTCAATCATAGGTCCCTTGCAGTCAGAAGCAGGGGAATTTATAATGGGAAACAAAGAAATGGCAGGCCAATTAAATACATATTTTGGTTCTGTCTTCACAAAGAGGACACAAATAACCTCCCAGAGATGTCGGGGAATATAGGGTCTGATGAAAGGGAGGAACTGAAAGAAATCAGTATTTGTAGGAAAATGGTGTTAGGGAAATTGACAGGGTTGAAGGCCGATAAATCCCCAGGGCCTGATAATCTACATCCTAGGGTACTTAAGGAAGTGGCCCTAGAAATAGTAGATGCATTGCTGATCATCTTCCAACATTCGATGGAATATGGAACAGTAACCATGGATTGGAGGGTAGCTAATGTTACCCTACTACTCAAAAAAGGTGGTAGAGAGAAAATGAGGAATTACAGACCGGTAAGCCTGACATCGGTAGTGGGGAAAATGCTAGAGTCCATTATAAAAGATATAATAGCAGAGCACTTGGAAAACAGTGACAGGATCGGACAAAGTCAACATGGATTTACAAAAGATAAATCGTGCTTGACTAATCTACTGGAATTTTTTGAGGATGTAACTGGTAAAATAGATAAGGGAGAACCAGTGGATGTGGTGTATTTGGACTTTCAGAAGGCTTTCGATAAGGTCCTGCATAAGAGATTAGCGTGTAACATTAAGGCACATGGGATTGGGGCTAAGGTATTGACTTGGATAGAGAACTGGTTGGCAGACAGAAAGCAAAGAGTTGGAATAAACGGGTCTTTTTCCTAGTGGCAGGCAGTGACAGGTGGGGTACCACAGGGATCGGTCCTTGGACCCCAGCTATTCACAATATATATTAATGATCCAGACAAGGGAACTAGATGTAATATCTCCAAATTTGCAGACGACACAAAGCTGGGTGGGCGTGTGTGCTGTGAGGAGGATGCCGAGAAACTCCAGGATGATTTGGACAGGTTGGGTGATTGGGCAAAAGCATGGCAGATGCAATATAACGTGGATAAATGTGAGGTTATCCACTTTGGTGGCAAAAACAGGAAGACAGATTATTATCTGAATGGCAATAGATTGGGAGAAGGGGAAGTGCAACGAGACCTGGGTGTCCTTGGCAGGGCCTTGGTGAGACCACACCTTGAGTATTGTGTGCAGTTTTGGTCGCCTTATCTGAGGAAGGATGTTCTTGCCATGGAAGGAGTTCAGCGAAGATTCACCAGGCTGATACCTGGGATGGCAGGAATGACGTATGAGGAGAGATTGGGTCGATTGGGCTTATACCCACTGGAGTTTAGAAGAATGAGAGGGGATCTCATTGAAACTTATAAAATTCTGACAGGACTGGACAGACTAGATGCAGGAAGGATGTTCCCGATGGTCGGGGCGTCCAGAACCAGGGGTCACAGTCTAAGGATAAAGGGTAAGCCATTTAGGACAGAAATGAGGAGGAATTTCTTCACCCAGAGAGTGGTGACCTATGGAATTCTCTACCACAGAAGGCAGTAGAGGCCAATTCATTAAATATATTCAAGAATGAGTTGGATATATTTCTTAAGGCTAAAGGCATCAAGGGGTATGGGGAGAAAGCAGGGACAGGGTACTGAGTTTGGATGATCAGCCATGATCTCATTGAATGGCGGAGCAGGCTGGAGGGGCCGAATGGCCCACTCCTGCTCCTATATTCTATGTTTCTATGTTTAAATGATGTCTGGCAAAGAGCCGATGTTGGCTCTACAGAGGTTGGGTCACTGCTGTTTAGAAGTATTGGCATGACAGTTGCACATCTGCAGTCAATGGTGCTCCATCAAGGTACGAGTGCCTTTGATTTCCCGATCTGTAGCACTCTTCCCAGGGTCAGTCACATACAGAGCAGTCCATTGGTCAATTTCCCAACCTTTAGCATGGTTCCTACAGTCAGGTGGATCCAGCAGTTTTCATACTGGTTTGAAGTCACATCCCCACCCCTCGATATTTACAATAGAGCCACCTCAGGGCACTCCACACAATCCTTGTCACTGGAACGGCCTACTGGAGGCCTTAATGCCAGCAGAAAAACCATTGCTTTCAACATTTTTTGAATTTAAAACACTTGTGTGGTACAGCTTGTGCTTGGGCCTGGGACAGGGCTTTGGCCCGGCTCTGAGCCTGGGTCTGGGTCTGGGCCTGAGCCTGAACCTGGGCCTGAGCCTGAGCCTGAACCTGAGCCTGAGCCTGCTCCTGGGCCTGAGCCTGAGCCTGAGCCTGAGCCTGAGCCTGGGCCTGAGCCTGGGCCTGGGCCTGGGCCTGGGCCTGAGCCTGGGCCTGATCCTGAGCCTGAGCATGAGCCTGGGCCTGAGCCTGGGCCTGGGCCTGGGCCTGAGCCTGGGCCTGAGCCTGAGCCTGAGCATGAGCCTGGTCCTGGGCCTGAGCCTGGGCCTGAGCCTGGGCCTGGGCCTGGTCCTGGGCTGGAACCTGGGCCTGAGCCTGGGCCTGGACCTGAAACTGGTCCTGGGCCTGGGCCTGAGCCTGGTCCTGTGCCTGAGCCTGGGCCTGGGCCTGGTCCTGGGCCTGAACCTGGGCCTGAGCCTGGGCCTGGACCTGAACCTGGTCCTGGGCCTGGGCCTGGGCCTGAGCCTGGTCCTGGTCCTGGTCCTGGGCCTGAACCTGCTCCTGGTCCTGAGCCTGGGCCTGAGCCTGAACCTGGTCCTGGGCCTGAAACTGGTCCTGGTCCTGAGCCTGGGCCTGAGCCTGAGCCTGGTCCTGGGCCTGGGCCTGAACCTGGTCCTGAGCCTGGGCCTGATCCTGAGCCTGGTCCTGGGCCTGAACCTGGTCCTGGTCCTGAGCCTGGGCCTGGGCCTGGGCCTGAGCCTGGCCCTGGGCCTGAACCTGGTCCTGGTCCTGAGCCTGGTTCTGAGCCTAGGCCCAACCCTTGCACTGACACTACACAGATATCACTTTTTGTTTGATTTCACGCTTCCCCTTCCATCGTCCCCTAGGCTCAGTTCTGCAATTTAGTTTTCATTCAAATTATGTTCAGCAAAAAAAAATTCCCTTCCCTGCAGAATAGTCACTACAATGTCCACATTTACTCTGGAGGGTAAATGCAAGTGTGCATCGGAAAATCACGGGCCCATCGGTCACAAATTTCCAATGCACACTCGCACCGTGTGAGGTACCTCACTGTGCACGAGGACTTGGAAACCTCCTGTTGTGTGTCTGACTCACAAGCCCGCTAACCCCTGGACCATGCCCTTCAATTTCCACCCCCTCCCCGCCCAAACAGATGCCACTTCCTGCTTCCCGTTGCCACTGCTCGGTGCTGCGCAATCAACAGGCCAAAGTACCATGGGTTCAGCTAATCACAGAGCAGGAGCTACATTGCACTTGTCAGTCACGGTTCGGTGGGTAGCACTCTCGCCCCTGAGTCATAAAGGTCGTGCAGTTCAAATCCCACTCCAGAGACTTAAGCACAAATATCTAGGCTTACTGAGGGAGCTCTGCACTGATGGAGGCGCCGTCGTTTGGATGTGACGTTAAACCGAGGCTCCGCATCTGCTCTCTCGGGTGCATGTAAAAAATCCCATGGCACTATTTTCGAAGAAGAGCAGGGGAGTTATCACCGGTGTCCTGGGGCCCAATATTTATCCCTCAATCAACATAACAAAAGCAGATTATCCGGTCATTATCACATTGTTGTTTGTGGGACCTTGCTGTGCGCAAACTGGCTGCTGCGTTTTCTACATTACAACAGTGACTCCACTTCAAAAAAAGTATTTAATTGGCTGTAAAATGCTTTGGGATGTCGTGAAAGGAGCTGTATAAATGCAAGTCTTTCTTTTCTTTCCTGCACGGAATTTGAATATGGGGAAAGGGTAACAATTCAGGACCAGAAGCTCACGAGCTGTGGGTTGGCCACCATTACTGATGCACTTTAGCATTTCTCAAATGTAATATATGTTGGAACAAGTGCCAAGTATTTTCTACAGGCATTCTCCAACAATCACCAAAAGTTGCACCACCCTTGGTGAGAATTCAAAAAGTCACTGTGAATTCGTGAAATGAAACTATTGCTAATTTTATTAACACCTCTAAGGAAAAACATCAGTCTCACTGAACAAGAGCCAGCGCATTAACACTTAGGCTGGAGTGCGAGAATATTGCAGAAACATATACAGGGATTCAGAAGAAAACCTAACATATTATTAAGATCCCTCCCCCCGACCCACACCCCGCTTCACATGTGCCCAACAGATAGTCCTCTTTTACTCCCAGATGGGGTACAGTTCCATGGACACCTCTTGTGTGGACTGTTTCCTGGGGTACAGTTCCATCGACACCTATTGTGTGGACTGTTTCCTGGGGTACAGTTCCAGGGACACCTATTGTGTGGACTGTTTCCTGGGGTACAGTTCCAGGGACACCTATTGTGTGGACTGTTTCCTGGGGTACAGTTCCATCAACACTTCTTGTGTGGACTGTTTCCTGGGGTATAGTTCCAGGGGCACCTATTGTGTGGACTGTTTCCTGGGGTACAGTTCCAGGGGCACCTATTGTGTGGAATGTTTCCTGGGGTACAGTTCCATGGACACCTATTGTGTGGACTGTTTCCTGGGGTACAGTTCCAGGGACACCTATTGTGTGGACTGTTTCCTGGGGTACAGTTCCAGGGGCACCTATTGTGTGGACTGTTTCCTGGGGTACAGTTCCATCGACACCTATTGTGTGGACTGTTTCCTGGGGTACAGTTCCATGGACACCTATTGTGTGGACTGTTTCCTGGGGTACAGTTCCATGGGCACCTATTGTGTGGACTGTTTCCTGGGGTACAGTTCCATCGATACCTATTGTGTGGACTGTTTCCTGGGGTACAGTTCCATCAACACCTATTGTGTGGACTGTTTCCTGGGGTACAGTTCCATGGACACCTATTGTGTGGACTGTTTCCTGGGGTACAGTTCCATGGACACCTATTGTGTGGACTGTTTCCTGGGGTACAGTTCCATCGACACCTATTGTGTGGACTGTTTCCTGGGGTACAGTTCCATGGACACCTATTGTGTGGACTGTTTCCTGGGGTACAGTTCCATCGACACCTATTGTGTGGACTGTTTCCTGGGGTACAGTTCCAGGGGCACCTATTGTGTGGACTGTTTCCTGGGGTACAGTTCCATGGGCACCTATTGTGTGGACTGTTTCCTGGGGTACAGTTCCATGGGCACCTATTGTGTGGACTGTTTCCTGGGGTACAGTTCCATCGACACCTATTGTGTGGACTGTTTCCTGGGGTACAGTTCCATGGACACCTATTGAGTGGACTGTTTCCTGGGGTACAGTTCCAGGGGCACCTATTGTGTGGACTGTTTCCTGGGGTACAGTTCCATGGACACCTATTGTGTGGACTGTTTCCTGGGGTACAGTTCCAGGGGCACCTATTGTGTGGACTGTTTCCTGGGGTACAGTTCCATCGACACCTATTGTGTGGACTGTTTCCTGGGGTACAGTTCCAGGGACACCTATTGTGTGGACTGTTTCCTGGGGTACAGTTCCATCAACACCTATTGTGTGGACTGTTTCCTGGGGTACAGTTCCAGGGACACCTATTGTGTGGACTGTTTCCTGGGGTACAGTTCCATGGACACCTATTGTGTGGAATGTTTCCTGGGGTACAGTTCCATCAACACCTATTGTGTGGACTGTTTCCTGGGGTACAGTTCCAGGGACACCTATTGTGTGGACTGTTTCCTGGGGTACAGTTCCAGGGACACCTATTGTGTGGAATGTTTCCTGGGGTACAGTTCCATCAACACCTATTGTGTGGACTGTTGCCTGGGGTACAGTTCCATGGGCACCTATTGTGTGGACTGTTTCCTGTGGTACAGTTCCATCGACACCTATTGCGTGGACTGTTTCCTGGGGTACAGTTCCATGGACACCTATTGTGTGGACTGTTTCCTGTGGTACAGTTCCATCGACAGCTATTGTGTGGAATGTTTCCTGGGGTACAGTTCCATGGACACCTATTGCGTGGACTGTTTCCTGGGGTACAGTTCCATGGACACCTATTGTGTGGACTGTTTCCTGGGGTACAGTTCCATGGACACCTATTGTGTGGACTGTTTCCTGGGGTACAGTTCCATCGACACCTATTGTGTGGAATGTTTCCTGGGGTACAGTTCCATGGACACCTATTGCGTGGACTGTTTCCTGGGGTACAGTTCCATGGACACCTATTGTGTGGACTGTTTCCTGGGGTACAGTTCCATCGACAGCTATTGTGTGGAATGTTTCCTGGGGCACAGTTCCATCGACACCTATTGCGTGGACTGTTTCCTGGGGTACAGTTCCATGGACACCTATTGTGTGGACTGTTTCCTGGGGTACAGTTCCATCGACAGCTATTGTGTGGACTGTTTCCTGGGGTACAGTTCCATCGACACCTATTGTGTGGACTGTTTCCTGGGGTACAGTTCCATGGACACCTATTGTGTGGACTGTTTCCTGGGGTACAGTTCCATCGATACCTATTGTGTGGACTGTTTCCTGGGGTACAGTTCCATGGACACCTATTGTGTGGACTGTTTCCTGGGGTACAGTTCCATGGACACCTATTGTGTGGACTGTTTCCTGGGGTACAGTTCCATCGACACCTATTGTGTGGACTGTTTCCTGGGGTACAGTTCCATCGACACCTATTGTGTGGACTGTTTCCTGGGGTACAGTTCCATCAACACCTATTGAGTGGACTGTTTCCTGGGGTACAGTTCCATCGACACCTATTGTGTGGACTGTTTCCTGGGGTACAGTTCCATCGACACCTATTGTGTGGACTGTTTCCTGGGGTACAGTTCCAGGGGCACCTATTGTGTGGACTGTTTCCTGGGGTACAGTTCCATCAACACCTATTGAGTGGACTGTTTCCTGGGGTACAGTTCCATCGACACCTATTGTGTGGACTGTTTCCTGGGGTACAGTTCCAGGGGCACCTATTGTGTGGACTGTTTCCTGGGGTACAGTTCCATCGACACCTATTGTGTGGACTGTTTCCTGGGGTACAGTTCCATGGACACCTATTGTGTGGACTGTTTCCTGGGGTACAGTTCCATCGACAGCTATTGAGTGGACTGTTTCCTGGGGTACAGTTCCATGGACACCTATTGTGTGGACTGTTTCCTGGGGTACAGTTCCATGGACACCTATTGAGTGGACTGTTTCCTGGGGTACAGTTCCATGGACACCTATTGAGTGGACTGTTTCCTGGGGTACAGTTCCATCGACACCTATTGTGTGGACTGTTTCCTGGGGTACAGTTCCATCGACACCTATTGTGTGGACTGTTTCCTGGGGTACAGTTCCATGGACGCCTATTGTGTGGACTGTTTCCTGGGGTACAGTTCCAGGGACACCTATTGTGTGGACTGTTTCCTGGGGTACAGTTCCATGGGCACCTATTGTGTGGACTGTTTCCTGGGGTACAGTTCCATGGACACCTATTGTGTGGACTGTTTCCTGGGGTACAGTTCCATGGACACCTATTGTGTGGACTGTTTCCTGGGGTACAGTTCCATGGACGCCTATTGTGTGGACTGTTTCCTGGGGTACAGTTCCATGGGCACCTATTGTGTGGACTGTTTCCTGGGGTACAGTTCCATGGACACCTATTGTGTGGACTGTTTCCTGGGGTACAGTTCCATGGACACCTATTGAGTGGAATGTTTCCTGGGGTACAGTTCCATCGACACCTATTGTGTGGACTGTTTCCTGGGGTACAGTTCCATCGACACCTATTGTCTGGACTGTTTCCTGGGGTACAGTTCCAGGGGCACCTATTGTGTGGACTGTTTCCTGGGGTGCAGTTCCAGGGACACCTATTGTGTGGACTGTTTCCTGGGGTACAGTTCCATGGACACCTATTGTGTGGACTGTTTCCTTGGGTACAGTTTCATCGACACCTATTGTGTGGACTGTTTCCTGGGGTACAGTTCCAGGGACACCTATTGTGTGGACTGTTTCCTGGGGTACAGTTCCATCGACACCTATTGTGTGGACTGTTTCCTGGGGTACAGTTCCATCGACACCTATTGTGTGGACTGTTTCCTGGGGTACAGTTCCAGGGACACCTATTGTGTGGACTGTTTCCTGGGGTACAGTTCCATCGACACCTATTGTGTGGACTGTTTCCTGGGGTACAGTTCCATGGACACCTATTGTGTGGACTGTTTCCTGGGGTACAGTTCCATGGACACCTATTGTGTGGACTGTTTCCTGGGGTACAGTTCCATGGACACCTATTGTGTGGACTGTTTCCTGGGGTACAGTTCCATGGGCACCTATTGTGTGGACTGTTTCCTGGGGTACAGTTCCATGGGCACCTATTGTGTGGACTGTTTCTTGGGGTACAGGTCCATCAACACCTATTGTGTGGACTGTTTCCTGGGGTACAGTTCCATGGGCACCTATTGTGTGGACTGTTTCCTGGGGTACAGTTCCATCAACACCTATTGTGTGGACTGTTTCCTGGGGTACAGTTCCATGGACACCTATTGTGTGGAATGTTTCCTGGGGTACAGTTCCATCGACACCTATTGTGTGGACTGTTTCCTGGGGTACAGTTCCATCGACACCTATTGTGTGGACTGTTTCCTGGGGTACAGTTCCATCAACACCTATTGTGTGGACTGTTTCCTGGGGTACAGTTCCATGGGCACCTATTGTGTGGACTGTTTCCTGGGGTACAGTTCCATCGACACCTATTGTGTGGACTGTTTCCTGGGGTACAGTTCCATCGACACCTATTGTCTGGACTGTTTCCTGGGGTACAGTTCCATGGACACCTATTGTGTGGACTGTTTCCTGGGGTACAGTTCCATCAACACCTATTGTGTGGACTGTTTCCTGGGGTACAGTTCCATGGACACCTATTGTGTGGACTGTTTCCTGGGGTACAGTTCCATCGACAGCTATTGTGTGGACTGTTTCCTGGGTACAGTTCCATGGACACCTATTGTGTGGACTGTTTCCTGGGGTACAGTTCCATGGACACCTATTGTGTGGACTGTTTCCTGGGGTACAGTTCCATGGACACCTATTGTGTGGACTGTTTCCTGGGGTACAGTTCCATCGACACCTATTGCGTGGACAGTTTCCTGGGGTACAGTTCCATGGACACCTATTGTGTGGACTGTTTCCTGGGGTACAGTTCCATCGACACCTATTGTGTGGACTGTTTCCTGGGGTACAGTTCCAGGGACACCTATTGTGTGGACTGTTTCCTGGGGTACAGTTCCATGGGCACCTATTGTGTGGACTGTTTCCTGGGGTACAGTTCCATGGACACCTATTGTGTGGACTGTTTCCTGGGGTACAGTTCCATGGACACCTATTGCGTGGACTGTTTCCTGGGGTACAGTTCCATGGACACCTATTGCGTGGACTGTTTCCTGGGGTACAGTTCCAGGGACACCTATTGTGTGGAATGTTTCCTGGGGTACAGTTCCATGGGCACCTATTGAGTGGAATGTTTCCTGGGGTACAGTTCCATGGGCACCTATTGTGTGGACTGTTTCCTGGGGTACAGTTCCATCGACACCTATTGAGTGGAATGTTTCCTGGGGTACAGTTCCATGGGCACCTATTGAGTGGACTGTTTCCTGGGGTACAGTTCCATCGACACCTATTGTGTGGACTGTTTCCTGGGGTACAGTTCCAGGGACACCTATTGTGTGGACTGTTTCCTGGGGTACAGTTCCATCGACACCTATTGTGTGGACTGTTTCCTGGGGTACAGTTCCATCGACACCTATTGTGTGGACTGTTTCCTGGGGTACAGTTCCATGGACACCTATTGCGTGGACTGTTTCCTGGGGTACAGTTCCATGGACACCTATTGCGTGGACTGTTTCCTGGGGTACAGTTCCAGGGACACCTATTGTGTGGAATGTTTCCTGCGGTACAGTTCCATGGGCACCTATTGAGTGGAATGTTTCCTGGGGTACAGTTCCATGGGCACCTATTGTGTGGACTGTTTCCTGGGGTACAGTTCCATCGACACCTATTGAGTGGAATGTTTCCTGGGGTACAGTTCCATGGGCACCTATTGAGTGGACTGTTTCCTGGGGTACAGTTCCATCGACACCTATTGAGTGGACTGTTTCCTGGGGTACAGTTCCATCGACACCTATTGTGTGGACTGTTTCCTGGGGTACAGTTCCATCAACACCTATTGTGTGGACTGTTTCCTGGGGTACAGTTCCATGGGCACCTATTGTGTGGACTGTTTCCTGGGGTACAGTTCCATCGACACCTATTGTGTGGACTGTTTCCTGGGGTACAGTTCCAGGGACACCTATTGTGTGGACTGTTTCCTGGGGTACAGTTCCATGGGCACCTATTGTGTGGACTGTTTCCTGGGGTACAGTTCCATGGGCACTTATTGTGTGGACTGTTTCCTGGGGTACAGTTCCAGGGACACCTATTGTGTGGACTGTTTCCTTTGGTACAGTTCCAGGGACACCTATTGTGTGGACTGTTTCCTTGTGTACAGTTCCAGGGACACCTATTGTGTGGACTGTTTCCTGGGGTACAGTTCCATCGACACCTATTGTATTCACTCCAACTAAAATTGCAGATTGGGTCCCAATTACATAATCGGGCCCTGATCTGCATATTTAAACAAAGCCCCCGCCAGCTTGAAATGAGTGTCACGCTCGCCAGCTCAAAATAGCAGATTAACATCGGTCCCCTCATTCTGACCACCCGCCCTCCAGCCCGGTTTGCACCAGTTGGGTGGAGTTAAAATTGGGGCCAAAGAGAGAAAAAGTAAGAAGTGCATGGTAATGTGGCAGAGACTTCATTGCCAATGACTGATGTCCCACCCCCACCTCCCCATCCCGCAGCCCCTCAAGACTGAAGAATGCTTTAACTTATTTTCACTGTGTAGTGTATAAAGAGATCTTCATGGAACATGAACATTAAAAATATCACAGAATGTCCTTCTCAATCATTTCTAGACTCAAATGTTCATGATTAATTCAGTGTAGTTGCGAGCACGATATTGAAAGGTTTGATCTTGCCTAGCATAAGGCCAAGCACGACAGTCTTTGAAACAAGAATCACATCTATGCAGTAGCAATAAAGAGCTCATAGCACTCATCAGGAGAAAGAGTCTGTGAGCCCAACTCCCCAATCGACTCGGGCAACATCTGGTTGCCTCCATTTGAAAAGCTGGGCAATTGTTAGGATTCATTCTCTAGTGGAATCCATCATGGCATTCAGCAGCTTCCCACGCTAAAGGAGACACTTCCCCATCAGCTTAAGTACAAAGTCTGTGTTTTTAAGAAGAAAGAGACAGAATTGCAGTGAAGAAAAATGCCTCTGCTGCTCCGACTTGCCTGCTCTCTATGGAGGTAAATGGTTCAAGGTGACTGAGGAAGAGCTTTAATGCCAAATGTTTTTTTATTATTCATTCTCGGGATGTGGGCATCGCTGGGCAAAAACCGACATGTATTGCCCATCCCTAGCGGCTTTGAGAAGGCGGGACTTCTTCCTGAACCAATCTACCCTGTGTGGTATTCTTTGTCGTGGTTTGATGCAATTGAGTGGCTTAACAGTCCACTTCGGAGGGCAGTTAGGAATCAACCCCATTGCTGTGGTTCTGGAGCCACTTACAGGCCCAGGCTGGGTAAGGACACCAGGTTTCCTGCCCTAAGGGACATTAGTGAACCGGTAGGGTTTTTACGACCATCCGACAGCTTCATGGTCACTTTTACTGATACCAGCTTTTTCATTCCAGAGGGGTTGCTAACGGGAACCGAAGTTTTCCCCCAGAGTGTTTTAAAATGAATTCAAATTCTCAAGCTGCCATGGTGCGATTTGAACTTGCGTTCTACTGGATTATTAGTCCAGTGTCATAACCACTACACTACTGTATCGTATTTTCTAGAGAAACATTAAATTAATTAGTCGCACATTTAAATCAACCAGTAATCTCTTCTCCCTTCTTTCTGACAGGAAACATACCTGTACAATTGCCAAATTTTATTTGATAATGCTTCTGTGAAGCACCTTGGGATGTTGGGACGGAGGGTTGTGAATCTTTAGAATTCTCTACCCCAAAGGGCTGTGGATGCTAAGTCGTTGAGCATAGTCAAGGCTGAGATCTTTAGATTTTTGGACTCTAAGGGAATCCAGGGATACGGGGATCGGGCGGGAAAGTGGAGTTGAGGTTGAAGATCAGCCATAATCTTATTGAATAGCGGAGCATGCTCAAAGGGCCGTATGGTCCACTCTTGCTCCTAATTCCTATGTTCTTATACTAGACTGAAGGTTTGTCTGCTTGTTCCATTGGTTCAGGTGGATGTTAAAGCCTCCATTGTTTTATTAAAGACCAGATAGTTCTCCCAACACTCTTCCCTTAACCAATTGGTCACTAATATCATTGCTGTATGTGGGATCATACTCTGGCCTTGCCCCTTCCTATCTCTGTAACCTCCTCCAACCTTACAACCCTCTGAGATCTCTGTGCTCCTCAAATTTTCTTCGCTCCACTTTGGCGGCCGTGCCTTCGGCTGCCTGGGCTCCAAGCTCTGGAATTCCCACCCTAAACCTCTCCGCCTCTCTAACTCTCTCTCCTCCTTTAATACTCTCCTTAAAACCTACCCCTTTGACCAAGCTTTTGGTCACCTGTCCATATATCTTTTATGCGGCTGGGTGTCAAATTTTGTTTGATAATCGCTCCCGTGAAACGCCTTGGGGCGTTTTCATTGCGTGAAAGAAGCTACGTGAATGTAAGTTGCCGTTGCGTGTGACATGGCTGCTGTGTTCACCTACACATGTGCATTGCAAGAGGAAAGCACTGTGTGTGAAGAACTTTAAAAGATTTATGATAGACGCAAGATGCCATTAGATAAATACTAGTCTTTAATTGTCCTTTTAGGTGGTAGAGGTCGTGGGATTGGGAGGCGCTGCTGAAGAAGCCTTGGTGAGTTGCTGCAGTGCATCTTGTAGATGGTACACACTGCAGCCACGGTGCGCCGGTGGTGGAGAGAGTGAATGTTTAAGGTGGTGGATGGGGTGCCAATCAAGCGGGCTGCTTTGTCCTGGATGATGTCAAGCTTCTTGAGTGTTGTTGGAGCTGCACTCATCCAGACAAGTGGAGAGTATTCCATCACACTCCTTACTTGTGCCTTGTAGATGGTGGAAAGGCTTTGGGGAGTCAGGAGGTGAGACACTCGCGGCAGAATACCCAATCTGACCTGCTCTTGTAGCCACAGTATTTATGTGGCTGGTCCAGTTAAGTTTCTGGTCAATCTGACATCCAGGATGTTGATGGTGGGGGATTTGGCGATGGTAATGCCGTTGAATGTCAAGGGGAGGTGGTTAGACTCTCGCTTGTTGGAGATAGTCATTGCCTGGCACTTCTGTAGCGTGAATGTTACCTGCCACTTATCAGCCCAAGCCTGAACGTCATCCAGGTCTTGCTGCATTCGGGCAAGCATCTAGCCTTTGTTCCGCACCTCTCTAAGATCAGGAGCACAGTGTATGGAAAAGTGAGAACAGGGAAACCACTTCCTTCTATCTTGCATGTGAACCCCGAGGGTTAAAGTCCTTTTTTTACTTTAAGAAAAGAGTATTTACACAGCACTTTACATGACCACAGAATGTCTCAATGTGCTTTACCAAGTACTTTTGAAGTGTACTCACTGTAGTAATGTAGGAAACATGGCAGCCAATTTGCACACAGCAAGCTCCCACAAACAGCAATGTGATTAATGACTAGACAATCTGTTTTAGTGACGTTGGTAGAGGGCTAAATATTGGCTCAGAGACCAGGGAGAAATCCCCTGCTATTTTTGAAATAGTGTCGTGAGATCTTGTACGTCTACCTGAGAAGGCAGGTGGGGCCTCGGTTTAACATCTCATCCGAAAGGGCACCTCTGGCATTGCAGCACTCCCTTGGTACTGGAGTAGAGTTTCTGCCTCGTTTGTTTCAAAAGTGTGTAACATATTTAAAGAAAATTCTTCCCATAAAATAAGACAGACTTTAGTTAGTTCTTCTTCTTAGGCAGTCCCTCGGAACCGAGGATGACTTGCTTCCACATTAAAAATGAGTTCTCAGGTGACTGATGAGTCCAATGCGGGACCTACAGTCTCTGTCACAGGTGGGGCAGACGGTGGTTGAAGGGGCGGGTGGGTGTGGGGTGCTTGGGTTGACGTGCGCTCCTTGCACTGCCTGCGCTTGGCTTCCGCTTGCTCCCGGCGAAGAGACTCGAGGTGTTTGGCGCCGTCCCGGATGCTTCTCCTCCACTTTGTGCGGTCTTGGGCCAGGGATTCCCAGGTGTCGGTGGGAATGTTACACTTTTTCAAGGAGGCTTTGAGGGTGTCCTTGAAGCGTTTCCTCTGCCCACCTGGGGCTCTCTTACCGTGCCGGAGCTCCGAGTAGAGCGCTTGTTTTGGGAGTCTCGTATCTGACTGTAGTTAGTTCACCATTCTGCCGTCTCCCAGAACTCAGCGTGAGGGAACGGTGGAGTGAGGCAGCGCAATGTTGAGGGCTCGGAATACCACCGGCAGATTGCAATGGCTGGTCACTGCACAGAACAGTAGGTGGGCCAACAGTGCGACTGTCCTGATCTCAGCATTGTGAAAAGCCCAGCGCTTCATAGCGGCGATGGTTATAGCGCAGGCTAGATCCTCCTTTACTCTTCTCAGTATGAGTCTAGCCTCAAGGCCTAACCTGGAGGCACAGCCTCAGCCAGCTGTGGGCTAAACAACATCTACTTGTATTTATACAGCACCTCTAACAAAGTAAAAACGTCCCCAAACCACCTCACAGGAGCGTTATTGGTCAAAATTTGAGATATTAGGACAGGTGACCAAAAGCTTGGTCAAAGAGGTAGGTCAAAGACTGCCTAAGAAGAGAAGGAGGAGGTCAAAGAGGTAGGTTTCAAGGAGCGTCTTAAAGGAGGAGAGAGAGGTCGAGAGGCAGAGAGGTTTAGGGAGGGAATTCCAGGCACGGCCTCCAAAGGTGGAGCGAAGAAAATCGGGGGATGCGCCAAAGGCCAGAGTTGGAAGGAGCGCTGAGATCTCGGAGGGTTGTAGGGCTGGAGGAGGTTAGAGAGATCGGGAGGGGGGCGAGGCCATGGAGGTATTCGGGCAGGGAGAATGAGAATCTAAAAACAAAATTTTATAGTTCCACTTTGCGTGGCTCGACGGAAAGTGATTAGAGCGAAGCTGATTTTTCTGCCCACTGGGACAAGAATGTTGCTGGCAATTGCAACACCCTTACTGCAGTTGCCAGCAGCTAATTTAGCACAGGCTGGGAGGAATCCAAAAGCGTCCAGATCTACATGACCCAGGAGCACACTGATTGAGAAGGCGGTTAAATAAAGAGCACAGAGATATGAATTCACACTGGAAAAGAAAGACCTTGCATTTCTATAGCACCTCTCACGACCTCAGGACGTCTGAAAGCACCTTACAGCCAATGAAGTACTTTACTGTTGTATTGTAGGAAACACGGCAGCCAATTTGCTCCCACAAACAGCAATGAGACAATGGCCAGATAATCTGTTTTACTGATGTTGGTTGAGGGATAAATATTGGACAGGACTCCCCTGCTCTTCTCCGAAATAGTGCCATGGAATCTTTTACGTCCACCCAGGAGGGGCAGACGGGCCTACAGTTTAACGTCCCATCTGAAGGACAGTACCTCCAACAGTGCAGCACTCCCTCGGCACTGCACTGAACTGTCATTTTGTGCTCAAGTCTTTGAAGCGGCACCTGAACCCACGACCTTCTGACTCAAAGGCGAGAGTGTTGCCCGCTGAGCCACGGCTGAGACTCAAATGAATCTGCGCGTCCGCCCGAGAGAGCAGAAGGGGCCTCGGTTTAACATCTCATCCGAAAGATGGAACCTCAGAAACTGCAGCGCTCCCTCCCTCTTGGTGAATGTGAGTCTTGCAAAATGTGCAACGTTCCAGATAAAGGAAGCAATAGTTTATTGAAAGAACCCAGTTTTACATAGAAACATAGAAGATAGGAGCAGGAGTAGGCCATTCAGCCCCTTGAGCCTGTTCCACCGTTTAATGAGATCATGGCTGATTATCCAAATTCAGTACCCTGTCCCTGCTTTCTCCCCATATCCCTTTAGCCTTAAGAAATATATCTAACTCCTTCTTGAATATATTTAATGAATTGGCCTCAACTGCCTTTTGTGGTAGAGAATTCCACAGGTTCACCACTCTCTGGGTGAAGAAATTCCTCCTCATCTCTGTCCTAAATGGCTTACCCCTTATCTTTAGACTGTGACCCCTGGTTCTTGACTCCCCCGCCATCGGGAACATCCTTCCTGCATCTAGTCTGTCTAGCCCTGTTAGAATTTTCTAAGTTTCAATGAGATCCCTTCTCATTCTTCTAAACTCCAGCGAATATAAGCCCAATCGACCCAATCTCTCCTCATACGTCATTCCTGCCAGCCCAGGTATCAGCCTGGTGAATCTTCGCTGCACTCCCTCCATGGCAAGAACATCCTTCCTCAGATAAGGTGACCAAAACGGCACACAATACTCAAGGTGTGGTCTCACCAAGGCCCGGAACAACTGCAGCAAGACATCCTTGCTCCTGTACATGAATCCTCTCGCTACGAAGGCCAACATACCACTTGCCTTCTTAACCGCCTGCTGCACCTGCATGCTTACCTTCAGCGACTGGTGCACAAAGACACCCAGGTCTCGTTGCACTTCCCCTTCTCCCAATCTATTGCCGTTCAGATAATAATCTGTCTTCCAGTTTTTGACACCAAAGTGGATAACCTTGCATTTATCCACTTTATATTGCATCTGCCATGCTTCTGCCCAATCACCCAACCTATCCAAATCATCCTGGAGTTTCTCGGCATCCTCCTCACAGCACACATGCCCACCCAGCTTTGTGTCATCTGCAAACTTGGAGATATTACATCTAGTTCCCTCGTCTAGATCATTAATATATATTGTGAATAGCTGGGGTCCTAGTACTGATCCCTGCGATACCCCACTAGTCACTGCCTACCACTCGGAAAAAGACTCGTTTATTCCAACTCTTTGCTTCCTGTCTGCCAACCAGTTCTTTATCCAAGTCAGTACCTTACCCCCAATCCCATGTGCTTTAACTTTACACGCTAATCTCTTATGCGGGACCTTATCGAAAGCCTAGAAAGTCCAAATACACCACACCCACTGGTTCTCCCTTATCTATTCTGCCAGTTACATCCTCAAAAAATTCCAGTAGATTAGTCAAGCACGATTTACTGCACTGACGTCTAGATTTTGTGCTCAAGTCTCTAGAGTGGGACTGAGATCCCACAACCTTCTGACTGAGGGGCGAGAGAGCTACCAACTGAGCCACAGCTGAAACAACGTTGGTGATTATTCAGAAATGAGGGGGAGTTGGAAGGTTTGTGCGCTGACGATTGATTGACACAGGCTTGATGGGGAATGGGCTTACGGTTACAATTTTGTAATTCTGTCTTCCCCTTTAGATAGGGACGTGACCCCAGACCTCTGCCCACACATTGTTCCTCTTGGTGAACGTTAGTCTTTCAAAACGTGATGTGTTGCAGATAAAGGAAGCAATCATTTATCGAAGGAACTCAATGTATTCCAGAGTCACATTTGAATGAGGTTGCAAATGTGTCACTTAATTATTTAAAGTTGCCAAACAAATGCAACAAAGAACCTAAAGGAAAGTACAGGAAGGTTGGCACTACAAGGAACACTTTTGTTTACAGAAAAATTATGAAATTCTGCTATCAGCAGACAGTTTTGACTAACTCAGAAGACATAAAGATGTATCTGTAGAAAGGTGAACCGCTGTGGAATTTCCCGAGCGCTGTGTGGGTAAATATATTGCTCAGTGAGCCGTACAGTTACAGGTGATTCCAGCTGTATTTGCGTCTGGCAAATGCAGCAAGGGGCACGACAAGTGGCAGTGGCATATTTCCGCCGAGCCATGCAAGATGGACCAGCTACGTCCCGATCCCGTACTCTCCCCTCCATTGGTAGGTGCATGTGGGATCCTGTGGGTGGCGGGGGTGGAAAGATTTGCACTGGACTCTATTTCAAGTGACATCGTCAACATTCAGAATACACTCCCTGGCGGAAACTCCCTCTCACTCCTGGGTGAAGACAGGGTCAGGCAGTTCCGTGATATCAATGCCCTCCCTCTTAAAAGATGAGTACAGATGAGGGAGGGCCATTTGGTTCACCTAGCTCCTCCTCCCTGCACTCACGTGCCTGGAGTTTCCTTCTTGGGCGCAACCCGGAAGCTAAACCCAAAGGAGGCCCATTTTGCCATTGTCAAGTTACGCCCAAGTATCCTCCCAATCTCATTCGAATGTGCCTGAACTTAAAATTGCCGTAAACGGGCATAAATAAATCATTGAAACTTATAAAATTCTAACAGGACTAGACAGACTAGATGCAGGAAGGCTGTTCCCGATGGCCGGGGAGTCCAGAACCAGGGGTCACAGTCTAAGGATAAGGGGTAAGCCATTTAGGACAGAGATGAGGAGGAATTTCTTCACCCAGAGAGTGGTGAACCTGTGGAATTCTCTACCACAGAAGACAGTTGAGGCCAATTCATTAAATATATTCAAGAAGGAGTTAGATATATTTCTTAAGGCTAAAGGGATCAAGAGATATGGGGAGAAGGCAGGGACAGGGTAGTGAATTTGGATGATCAGCCATGATCTCATTGAATGGCGGAGCAGGCTCGAGGGGCCGAATGGCCTACTCCTGCTCCTACCTTCTATGTTTCTATGTTTCTATATGCATAAACACCCTGGGCTCAAGGAAAGGCCGAATCCACACCAGTATATACCTGGCCCATATATTGCTATATTCCCAACTGTTGCTCAAACCTGTCAGCTGATTACTGGATAAGATGTGTCTGTGCTGTACCCCCAAATACTTGCAGAGCTACAGGGAAAGAGCAGGGGGGGAGTGGGACTAATTGGAGAGCTCTTTCAAAGAGCTGGTACAGGCACGGCGGGCCGAATGGCCTCCTTCTGTGCTGTGAGATTCATTGGCCCAGATTTTTGCGGCGGGTAATGACGGCGAACAGTCAGTGTGCGCCGACATTACCCCGCTGAAACTGACCGCAACTTCAGGATATAGTGCACGGCACCTAAACGCGGAAATCCTGAAGTTGTGTTCAGTCATTCACTGCTCTGACGCTGGCTGCGCCGTGAACCCTCCCCCCTCTCCATAGCCGGCAATCAGTGAAACTGACGAAAACTTGGGCTTTTCCGCGGTATTATCGCTGACCACAAATTACGGGCCTCGGAATCATCCTTGATCATAGCCAACCTCCTGGGAAAGAACCACTCTCATTCAATACTTATCAGATGAGACTATATGATATTGGTCAGCGAGCTCATCGATCCACTTTTGATTTGGATCATAGTCCAATTGCGAAGAGTTGCATATTCACAAAGCAGCAGAATAATTATAACGAAGGACAGAAGTTCCTAAAGCGCAGACGGTAGATGGCAACGCTGGCAGCCATCTTGCGAAGATGTTCATGAGGTTTTTGTGGCAATTATTTTAAACAAGAGCTTTTTTGTTTTTAATACAGGAAACTCTCGTTTAAACGGCACCTAAATATCCGGAATTCTCTATTAACCGGCAAAATTCATACTCCGAAAACAACACCTCAATAACCGGAAATGTTGCCGAGTCCGAGTCTCCCGCGGTGGCCGAGTTAGTCAGTGGGGGGTAATTCTCCAAACTGCCACTACTCGGCTTCTTGGCGCTGTCGGAAGTCCGAACACCTCAATAACAGGAGTCTGACTCTCCCGCGCTGCCGGGAGTACCCAATTACTGCATACTGCACATTTCTTGATTTTTTAATTTTTGTTTGTTAAAAATAGCCTCGGTAGATAACCCTCTCCATCATCCGGAATTTTTAATCAACCGGCACCATCCCGGTCCCGTCGGTGCCGGATACCAAAGCGTTTCCTGTACTATTATATTATCCGTGGTTAATTTTGATACCAATTCCTAAGCATGACTTTTGGCGATACGAGTGGGTAAACATTAATGGGGTACATTTACAACATGTCGCCTGGGCATAAAACTGGCACCGTGGATTGGCCACGGGTTATAAAGCCAGACAATCTTCATTTCGGTTTTTGCAGTAAGTTGAACATCTACTCCAATGTGTTTGTTTGACACCCCTCCGTTACCTAGTTTGATACCGGGGCTGAAAGGGTTAAATTACGAGGACAGGTTGCAAGTTTAAAGACGCGCGTCACCCCAGCCACAACCTCTTCACCCTGCTCCCGTCCGGTAAGAGATACCGAAGCATACGGTCTCGTACCAACAGGTTTCGAAACAACTTCTACCCCCAGGCCATAAGACTCATGAACGATTAATTTATTATTATTTATTACTGTTGTTTTATTATTATTACTGTCTTTCTATTAGTATTTCTATTAGTATTTTTATCATTGTTATGCCATATTTATTCCAATGTTGGGAGGACTCGTAAAAATCAACATTTCATTGTGCAGTACACACGTCTGCTGCATATATGACAAATAAAATTGAATTGAATTGAATTGAATTGAATAAACTTGGCTTGTAGTCCCTCGACACTAGAAGATTGAGGGGTGATCTGATCGAGGTGTTTAAAATGATAAAAGGACTCGATAGGGTAGATGCAGAGAAACTATTTCCTCTGGTGGGGGAATTAAGAACGAGGAAGATGTAATCTTAAAATCAGAGCCAGGGCATTTAGGAGGGAAATCAGGAGGCACTTGGAAATCTGGAACTCTCTCCCCCAAAGGGCTAGGGATGCTGGGGGACAATTGGCGCTTTCAAGGCTGTTCAGTAAGGGTGTTCAAAGGCGAGTAAATGGAGTTAAGGGGCAGATCAGCCATGATCTAATTGAATGAGGGAGCAGGCTCGAGGGGGCTAAATGACCTACTCCTGTTCCTATGTTGCCCTGTTTTTCTTAACTGGGGTGTTTACCTGTTTAACATAAATGGGTTACAATACAAAGGAATATTGTACAAATGCATTAAACGTTCCCCCACTAATGTCGCTAACAGTCATTTCTAGGCTCAAAAAGGAACAACTTGAAACAAAAGTCAACAGACAAGTGTACTCTTTTGCCGGGATCAGGTTACCGTAGCAACCGAAAGGTTAAGAGCTGTGCTTTGACCAATTTGTCCAGTATTTTCTACTAAATGGCCATTCTTTCTCAACTCAAGTGACGTGCAAGGCGTGCTGGGAAATGTAATTGTAACAAAAATGAGGGTCCACAGAAAATGGGGTAAAAATGGCAAAAGCTCCTCGAAATTACAACAAAGTTCACAGTGGACACGCCAGTGAACCTGAAGAAGCTTCTGCTGTTGATCAGAGCTGCCCCTCTTGTTCCTTCTCTATCAAACTTGGGCAGCAGTGCATAATCCATTCAGACCTCGTGGCACCAAAACTTGGCACGACAAGAGGACTACAATTGACCAGGCTTCCCGCTCTGTATTGTAATCCAGTAACTCCTGCTACACAGTGCTCATTTGTGGATGTAGGTGAAGAAGGATGGGGATTGGTTGAGATGTCTTACCTACTCCCCTCCCCCCCACACATTAACCTGGCAACACTCACTGTCAAAGAAAGAAAGACTTGCATTTATTTTGAAGAGGTAACAGAGCGAATCGACAATGGTAAGGCAGTAGATGTAATTTATCTAGATTTTCAAAAGGCCTTCGATAAGGTACCACATAATGGACTAATGAATAAGGTCAGAGAATGCGGAGTCAGGGGACAAGTAGCAGAATGGAAAGCTAGCTGGCTTCAGGACAGAAAGCAGAAAGTACGGGTAAAGGATAGCTATTCACAGTGGCAGAAGGTGGGTAGTGGTGTTCCACAAGGATCAGTGCTGGGACCACTGTTGTTCACAATTTACATTACCGATTTAGACATTGGAATCAAAAACACAATTTCTAAATTTGTGGAGGACACCAAATTGGGGGGGACAGTCAATACTGAGGAGGACTGCAACAAATTACAGGAAGATATTAATAAACTTGCGGAATTGGCATATAATTGGCACATGAAATTCAACACAGATAAATGTGAGTTATTACATTTTGGTAGGAAGAATAGGGAGGTCATTCATTACTTGGCGGGTGCGAGTCTAGGTGGGGTAGAGAAACAAAGGGATCTCGGAGTACAAATACACAAATCACTAAAAGTAGCAACACAGGTTAACAAGGCCATAAAAAAGCGAACCAGGCACTAGGGTTTATTTCTAGAGGGATAGAATTGAAAAGTAGTGAAGTTACGCTAAACTTATATCAAACTTTGGTTAGACCACACATAAGAACATAAGAAATAGGAGCAGGAGTAGGCCATTTGGCCCCTCGAGCCTGCTCCGCCATTCAATAAGATCATGGCTGATCTTTTACCTCATCTCCACTTTCCTGCACTATCCCCATAGCCCTTGATTCCCTTAATATTTGGAGTACTGCGTACAATTCGGTCGCCATATTATAAAAAGGATATAGAGGCACTGGAGAGGATGCAGAGGAGATTTACAAGGATGATACCAGAAATGCGAGGATATACCTATCAGGAAAGGATGAACAGTCTGGGTCTCTTTTCGCTTGAAAAAAGAAGGCTGAGGGGTGACCTAATAGAGGTCTTTAAATTATGAAAGGTTTTGATAGAGTGGATACAGAGAGAATGTTTCCACTTGTGGGGAAGAGCATAACTAGAGGCCATCAATATAAGATAGTCACCAAGAAATCAAATAGGGAATTCAGAAGAAACGTCATTACCCAGAGAATGGTGAGAATGTGGAACTCGCTACCACAGGGAGTGGTTGAGGTGAATAGTATAGATGCATTTAAGGGGAGGCTAGACAAGCATATGAGGGAGAAGGGAATCGAGGGTTACGCTGATAGAGTTAGATGAGGAAAGACGGGAGGAGGCTCGAGTGGAGCATAAACGCCGGCATGGATTGGTAGGGCCGAATGGCCTGTTTCTGTGCCGTATATCCTATGTAATCCTATGTAATTTATACAGCACCTTTCATGATCTCAGGATGTCCCAAGGTGCTTTACAGCCAATGAAGTACTTTTGAAGTGCAGTCACTGTGCTAATGTAAGAAACACGGCAACTAGTTTGCACACAGCAAGCTCCCACAAACAGCAACATGATAATGACCAGATAATCTGGTGTTTTTTTTAGTGATGTTGATTGAGGGATAAATATTGGCCAGGACACAGGGGAGAACTCTTCTTCGAAATAGTGCCGCGGGATCTTTTACATCCACCTGCGAGGGTAGCCGAGGCCTCAGTTTAACGTCTCCTCCGAAAGACGGCACCTCCGACAGTGCAGCACTCCCTCAGCACTGCACTGCACTGGAGTGTCAGCACTTTTGTGTTTAAGCCTCTGGAGTGGGACCTGACCCCACAACTTTCTGACTCAGAGGCGAGAGTGCTGCCCACTGAGCCACAACTGACACGATAAAGTTCACACAAGAAGCATGTCCACATGGCCGAGGTTCTGGATGGCAGGCAGACCAGCAGAACCACACTCCAATGAAAACCAGCAACTTCAAGAGAGGAGGGGTTGGGAAAATAAATCTTTTACAAAAAGTAATGAGAGAACTAAAAGCTCTAGTGTAGGTACTTGACACATCCAGTGAAAGCATGGTCTGTCTTTCCAGCCCTTGAAAAGCCCCATCAAGCCAACAAATATCACACTCGCATGATATTCTATCAGCTTCATATTAGCTTTGCGATATTTCAGAGGTATATTTTTATTGCTTCTGCTCATCTTCTCCTGTGCAGTCGTGGATTTATTTATTCAATCGAATTAAGTAGGTGAAAGGTTCAGACTTAAAGTGCAGGACACAAGGAAGGGGTTGGAATGGGTAGGAGAGGATACCAGATAAGTAAAGAATTAGATCTAGGAACTTGCCATTTTTTTCCCCGACTTTGACAATTGTTATGTCAGCAGTGTGACAGCGCACAGCAAGATCCCACAAACCACCGCTGAGGTGAAAGACCAGTTTAGGTTTTTTTTTGGTGGTGCTGGTTGGGGGAGGATTGTCAGTTAGGGCACATGCACATGAGAATTCACTGGTCGTCTTCGCATCATGCCACCTGAATGGGCAGATAAGACCACAGCTTAATGTCTCTTAATACTACACTGATTATATGCTCGAACCTTGAACCCACAACCTTCTGAATCAGAGGCAAGAGGGCTACCAACTGAGCCAAGCTGGCACCACTGTCTAAATGACACCGCGGCTTTGAAAACCTGGAGATAGTGGGGTTAAAATTCCATGGAGGGAGATGAAGGTTCCACTGGTCTCCAACTGTAAGAAAGACTTGCATTTATATAGCACCTTTCATGACCTCAGGATGTCCCAAAGCGTTTTACAGCCAATGAAATACTTTTACAGTGTAGTCACAGTTGTAATGTAGGAAACGCGGCAGCAAATTTGCACAAAGCAAGCCCTCCCACAAATGCCAATGAGATAATGACCAGATAATCGTTTTTTTCAAGTGATGTTAGTTGAGGGATAAATATTGGGCAGGACACCAGGGATAGCTCCCATGTTCTTCTTCGAAATAGTGCCACGGGATCTTATACATCCACCTGAGAGAGCAGACGGAGCCTCGGTTTAACGTCTCATCCAAAAGATGGCACCTCCTAGTGCCAGCCTAGCTTTATGTGCTCAAGTTGCTGGAGTGGGACTTGAACCCACAACCTTCGGACTGCAGAGGCAGAGAGTGCTACCACCAAGCCACGGATGACACCTTCTTTCAACGGGGTGAAAGGAAAAAATGAAAGTAGGTGAGAGTGTTTTTAGTGAGTCTTGATTTGAACACGGTGAAGATGGAGGATGGTATATCGAGTAATCGACCAGCGTCATCCCCTTTGATAACGTTTCCACTTAAGGAAATTGGCAGTGTCATCATATGAAGTAAAAATAAAAGCTGCCTTCACTTCAAACTCACAAATAATTAAGCACAGATGTGACAATCCCTTGTCTCAAGTGCTGGATGAAACACTGCAGCCAATGATCTTTGAACTAAACTGCCAGGAAACTAGTCTAGTGCCGTCAATGATTCTTGATTCCAGGGCTTATTCACGCACACAGAAAAAAGGATGGAACACTCCAAAAATAAATGAAAGGGTGCGATTCAAGCAAATTAAAAAATAAATGAATGCTGTAAATCTGAAATATAATCACAGAATTCTAGAAATGCGCAACAGGTCGGTCGGTATCTGAGAGAAAGGTGGGTCAACATTCAGTCTGGGACCCTTCATCAGAACCAGTACAGTCAGACTGGGAAAACCCCTTTATATAGGTCACGTCAGGACACAACCGAGAGAGATCAAGTCCCAATTTGCCAACTACTTTCACAAAGAGTCAGCTAATGGATTTAATAGTCTATTGATAGATTTGAAAATGCAGGAAAGAGGTTTCAAGTGCTGGATACTTACAAAGGTCATCAATGACTGGTTGCTAATGCAAAGCCGATGCTTCTTTGGGACCATATGAGGTGCAGCACCAGGCTACATTGTAAATGTTTTATTCAGATGTAAAAAGGCCCTAAAAATTCAAGAGGCAGTCTTAATGGGTCAACTGAAAGACTGAAATATGGGATCTTCCACAACAAATGTACAATGGACCTCTTCTCAGACTTATTAGAATCATAGCATCTTACAAGAAAGAGGCCATTTGGCCCATCGAGCCTCTTTGAAAAAGCTCTCCAATTAGCCCCATTCCTTTGCTCTTTCCTCTAGCCCTGCAAAAAAATTTCCTTTTCAAGTATTTATCCAGTTCCCTTTTGAAAGTTACCACTGAATCTGCTTCGACCGCCCTTTCAAGCAACACATTCCAGATCACAACAACTCGCAGCGTTAAAATAAATTCTCCTCATCTCCCCCCTGGTTCTTTTGCCATTCTGTGCTTTTCACTTATGTAACAGAGAGTGAAGAGACTGAATAAATCAAGGTTAAAAACATCCACTTGATTTGGAACTGAGATGGTGGATACAGATCTGACTCGCTGTTTGGTTTATGTTGGAATAGAAGTACTGCTTGTCCCTCTAGGTATGGAGCTCTGGGCTTACATATTTAGTCCACCTTGGGTAGTCATATCCTTTGCTCATAAAGGTTCGTGTGTAAATAATGTCTATGTGTACTGACAGCACCTGCGAAAATCTTAACCTCCTGTTACAAAGTTCTCAATAAAGTGGTGAAAATCATTAGAGGAAGGGAAGAAATTGCACAGAATTAAGGCAGATTGCAGAGAGAGTCTGAGAGGAAATATTCACTGTGATCGAAAGGAGAAGATTGAGTAATGTAACACAAGGGGTGGCCTTAGCTCCATTGTAAGTGTCACATTAATAGCCCTGTCCCCCTGACCTCCAATGGAACCACTGTTGTCGTGTCCCCCATCATCTTGGGAATCAGAACTGTCCAGAAGTTGAACTGGACCAGCCATATAAACTCCGCAGGTTGAAGTTCTGCAGGGGGTTTCTCCTGAACATAGACCGTAACTCCAACGGAAAACCCCAAGAAATCCCAGAGAAATGGCATTTCTCCGTGCTTTCTGGATCTTCTGCTGACGATTGGGAGAAACCCTGCAGATTTTTAACCCCCATGGCTATAAAAGAGCAGGGCAGAAGCTGAGTGCTCTGCCACAGGTTGCTTACCTCCCAACCCCTCAAACCCTCTCCACCATCTGCAAGTAAGGTTGCCAACCCACCAGGATTGCCCTGGAGTCTCCACGAATCGAAGATTAATCTCCTGGACACAGCTACGAGCAAAACCCAAGAGAAAAATAATAGAAGTATTAAACAAAATTGTGTTTTTTTCATTTTCATTTATTAGTTATGAAAATATTGGAGATGGGGGGCGGGAAAATGCTGTTTCACTAACAAGCCAAGATTAATCCAATTGGGTAACAAAGTGTCTGTTCGCTTTCCAATTGGCTGGGAAGGCAGTGCGTCTGGAGGGTGGACCAATGGTGGGAGTGTGGGGGCGGGGCGATTAGAAGCAGGAGGTCATGTGATGAAACCACCAGGAATATGTCCAATCAGAGTTGGCAACACTATCTACAAGGCTGAAGTCAGGAGTGTGATGGAAGACTCACCGCTCACCTGGATGGGTGCAGCCAACGCAATGGTCAAAAAGCTCGACACCATCCAGGACAGAGGAGATTGCATCAACAGTGTCTGCCCCAGAACTCAAAATCTGTTACCTCCATCGCCAACGCACTGTGGTTGCAGTATGCACAGTCTACAGGATGCACTGCAGCAACTCACCCAGGTTACTTTGACGACATCTGCCAGGGGCGGTAGTGACGTAAGAAAACTACCAGGCACTTGGTCCAAGTGTTAAACAAAGCTTTAATCAACTGTTTTACAACATGGAGGTCTAGTTGTGTCCTTCACCAGTTCCTGTTAAAGAATGTCCTGAGCAAGCTGGGCCCGTGCCCGAGTATTTATACTCTCCCTGGACAGCGCCATCTGCAGGCCACTCAATATTACTTCATAAGTCATTCTTTCATGAATGACTGATTCATGTCCGGTAGCATTGTGGTTATATTAGTGGACTGGTAATCCAGGTGGCCTGGACTAATAATCTGGGGTCATAAGTTCAAATCCAACCACGGCAGCTAATTAAATAAATCTTAAATATAAAAGTTCATATCAGTAATGGTGACCATGAAACTACTGGATTGCCGTAAAAACCCATCTGGTTAACGAATGTCCCGTTAGGGAGGGAAATCTGCCGTCTTTACCTGGTCTGGCCGACATGTGACTCCAGAATGTGGTTGACTCTTCAAATCAAATCAAATCAAATCAACTTTATTGTCATTGTTAGTGCACAAGTGCAGTACAGCGAAATGTAGGCTTGCGGCTCCCGAGAGTGTACATTTAGATTAAGACATTTGACCTCTGAAATAGTCTAGCTCAGTTGTACCACAGTACCAGAGTACCCAAATGGACTGCAGCGGTTCAAGAAGGTGGCTCAACACCACCTTCTCAAGGGCAATTAGGGATGGGCAATAAATGCTGGCCTTGCCAGTGATGCCCAGTGAATGAATAAAAAAACTCCCTCCCTATGACCTCTACCACTGAGTTGGATGAGAGCAGCAGTGGCATGGTAAAACCATTGCTTCCAAGTCACATCGCACCCTGCCATTCTTTCAATCACCAGCTGGTCAATATCCTGGAATTCCCTACCTAACATCACTGTAGGTGCATCATCACCACAAGGACAATGATGGTTTAAGGAGAATCCCCACTACCACCTTCTCATGGCAACTAGGGAGAGGAAAGAAATGCGGCCCAGCTAGCATTGTCCACATCCTGAGAACAAATTGAAAAAAGCTAACTCGGCAATCAGGAGGGATTGACCCTTCCTCTCCATTAGTATCAGCTTGACTCAGTTGGTAGCACTCTTCCCTCTGAGTCAGAAGATTGTGTTTAAAACCCACCCCAGTACTTGAATAAATAAATAAATAATCTAAGCTAGCAGTCCCTCAGTACTGCAAAAGGTGCCGTGCTTCAGATGAGATGTGAAGCAAAGATCCCAAAGAAGAGCAAAGCAGTAGTGCTGACCATAACGTCGTGGCTAACCAACACCATCAAAAAAAAGATCAGCCAGTCATTCATCTGTTTGCTGTTCGTGTGCTATTGCTGTGTGTTTGTCTACATGACAACTATCTCTGCAGTTCAAAGTAATTAATTCTGTGTGAATCGCTTTAAGATGTGATAAGGCACTGTGTAAATTTCTCTTCCTTCCGTTAGTGCTACGCGCCATGTGTTATATTGCACTGAGGAGGGGGAGGGGGAGGGGAGGGTGCACCCCATTTTAGTTGTAAAGAGGTCAACCAAGTTGCAAAATTTCAAATTGTGAATAAAATCAAATCGGGAGTTCAGGAGAAACTTCTTTACCCAGAGAGTGGCGAGAATGCGGAGCTCGCTACCATAGAGAGTAGTTGAGGTGAAGAGCATAGATGCATTTAAGGGGAAGCTAGATAAGCACATGAGGGAGAAAGGCTGTGCTAATAGGGTGAGATGAAGAGGGGTGGGAGGAGGCTCACGTGGAGCATAAACACCGGCACGGACCAGTTGGGCCGAATGGCCTGTTTCTGTGCTGTAAATTCTACCTGATTTCGCACTTGCTTGTGCAGGTGTGCTTTCTTAGAAGAGTCTCATAGGCTGCGTCACATTGGCCCGTGACCATGTCGTTCAGGCGAGCAGGATATGAGGGCACATGCAGACACCTCTGAATGGCTCGTGTTTTACTTCAGAAAGCTTTCAAAGATTTGAGAGCGGGCTTCGAAAAAACACATCTACCAAAATTGTTTTTTTTCCAATACACAAAAAATAACGGAAATTCACACTCTTGAGTAATTTTAAGAATAGCACGGCCAGCACAGAAACCACAAGATTTTAATAACACGTTTGCAGCTTAAGGGTGTGAGAGTGAGCTCAGCAGCAACTAAAAAACCTCAACCTCACAGAAGCTTTCCACACACAAAGGTCTCGCTAACTAGCGTGCTGCCTTTAATGAAGTGGGCTACTTATTTCCAGCCCCAAATGTACTTTGGCTCTACGCTTGTTCTCATCGGCCGCTGACGCTCGTTCCGCTCGTGATTGCGAAAGAGATTTGAATGTTTGCAAATTTGGTATCTGATTTTAAAACTGATCAGTTCTTCAAGGGAAACCCAAGATCTAGGCCTAGAAATTGGCTTGCGTGGTGTCTGTTTTTTCAGGTGCTATGCAGACACCCAAGGCCCCAAAATGGTGGGCAGGAAGCGCGCATGTTTTCAGATGGACGCGCGCCGCCCGCCATATTGGGTAAGGGCAAACAAGAGGCGTCCTTTACCCACCATGCCTTTAGCAGGCACTAGGGCCTTTGCATATGCAAATAAGGGGCCTAACGCTTGCTTGAGGTCCCTGTTGCAGCACTGGTTTTGCCCTGAGGCAGCCCGTGCCATCACTGGCTGCACTCAGGGAAACCAGCCCTACGGAATGCCTGCATCCAAAAAAGGTATTTTACTTACCTGCGAATGTGGAGCCGGGAGGCGCAGCATCCCACACCAAAGGACCCTCCCGATTGGCTCCGCTCCCAGCCCCGCGATCCCCGACCCCTGACCCCCGATCTAAACTGGTCAGTTCTTGAAGGGAAACCCATGATGGGGGTCTGTCAGAGACCGGACTTTCCATCTTTGCAACTCAGATTCCAATCTAGCTCAGCCTCAATCCAGTAGGCTTGAGCCCGTAGCACAAAACTGGCCCTGATTTGAAACTCGGGGAGTGAAATTGGTCTGCGCAAAAACTAAATTGGGTTGCAGTAGCCCAAAACTGGCAATCGAAAAATCGAGCGGGATGTGAAACGCGCTTCCGATTCGGTACCGTCATGTTTTGCACCATCACTGAAAAACCAATTTCACGCCCTCTTACTCCGAGAGGTCACCCGATGGCTTCTGTGAGAAATGGGAAAATGTCCCACTGGCGAATTAGGCACTGCTTTTCTGAGGCTGGGATTGAGGGATATTGTTAGGACAGAGGGAACTTCATTCTGCATGTAACTGTGTGAAAACCTGGCCTAGGCATGCTTGCTGCATGAGCCTGAAATGGAAAGTGTGCAATTCATCAGAAAATCCCCTCGCCCCCCCCACCCCCCACCCTTTGATAAGTAAAAAAAACACACAAAAAAGTCATTTAACTACCAGTCACTTCATTGGAACTCCAAATGTTCATGAAAATTATCAAAAAGTAATGACTACATCACCGTACTAGTAATCCAGAGAATGTGAAGCAGTTTGATATTTGAATTCAGTTTAATAAAAAATCCAGAACTAAATAAGTTGCTACCAGTAAAAGTGGCTTGAAGCTGTCGGATTGTTGTAAAAACCCATCTAGTTCACTAGTGTCCTTTAGCGAAGGAAATCTGCCATCCTTACCCGGTCTGGCCGGGTATATGTGACTCCAGACCCACAGCAACGTGGTTAACTCTTCATTCCCACATTACAACAGCGACTCCACTTCAAAAGTACTTAATTGGCTGTAAAGCGCTTTGAGACGTCCGGTGGTCGTGAAAGGCGCTATGTAAATGCAAGTCTTTCTTTCTTTCTTAGCTGCCTCCTGAAGCGGCCGAGAAAGCCACTCAGTTGTACCAAAACCACCAGCGATTCAAGAAGAAGGCCTACCATCATCTCCTCAGGGCAACTGGGGATGGTCAATAAACGGTAGCCCTGCCAATGGTGCTCACGTCCAGCAAATGAATAAGACAATGGAAACACTCATTCAGTATCTGATCATTTGTCAGACCTTTAAATGAAAAACATCTATTTGCAACTAAATTTCCTAGTAACAAACTTTTTTTTATACAAAGGTCTCACTGAAGCACATTATTATGGGAAACTGTGAACACAAAAAAATGTGGCAAAATGTGACAACAGGAGGTCAAGTTACGAAGACCAGAATTGCATACAGACAGAATAGCATGTTTCATATATTAGATAGACAGACAGACTGACAGACAGACAGACAGACATAGATAGACAGACAGACATAGACAGACAGACAGACAGAGACAGACAGACACAGGCAGACAGAGATAAATAGACAGACAGATAGCTAGATAGATAGAAAGAAAGATAGAAAGATAGATAGACAGACAGACATAAATAGACAGACAGATAGACAGCCAGATAGATAGACAGACAGACAGAGACAAACAGATAGATAGACAGACAGACAGATAGACAGACAGATAGAGAGATAGACAGACAGATAGACAGACAGACAGACAGACAGATAGACAGATAGGTAGATAGATAGACAGATAGATAAATAAATACGGCAACCAAAAAAACATGATAATACGTCAACATAAAGATTAAAATACGAAATCTGGTAACAGAAGGAGATCTAATGATCACGCACGGGGCACCCTGGTGTCTACAAGGGGAAGGCAGTTTGAAATCCTTTGACCTGATCCACTCGATGTGCTACTGCCCTGTAATGCACTCCAGCCTTTACGCTGTCTGATATTTAATTACTGACTATTCCTCATGCACATTGACATTGAGTTGGTTTCAATAGATGGTAAAAGTCAGGCTGGGAACACAGCTTGAAGCGTAACAGCCAATCAGGAGCAGGTCAGTCTCACTTCCTGACCTCTCTTTCCGTGCTCAAAACTTAAAATTAAAGGTCGATATTAAGAGAAAAAAAATTAAATAATGAGAATTTGCAATAAAAACAGTGAATGCTGCAAATGTACAACATCTGAAAGGGAGAAGAAAGCTTGACATTTGAGTCATAGTCCCTTCATTCTGCTGTGAGACAGGTTGTGACAGCTTTGCTCTGTTGGTGGCATGCTCGTCTCTGAGTCAGAAGCTTGTAGGGTTTTGAGCCCCATTGAGGTCATTACCTTGGCTGACACTCCAGTGCAGCACTGAGAGAGTGCTGCATTGTCAGAGGTGCCATCCTTCAGATGAGACGTTTAACCAAAGCCTTGTCCAGCTGTTCAAGTGGATGTTGAACAGCTGCAATAGGAAGATGGTAGAGCTGGGATCTTGGGAGATGAGTTCCGGTGAACCTTGTTCATGTGAATCTATCTTTCTCTGTCTTTCTCACCCAATACATTTCCAACCACGGGCTGTTAAAGGCTGAAACTCTGAGAGTCGTGCAACAGTTACAGATTTCTTTTATTTCACTCGTAAAGTTTCAGTTTTAGACATGTATCCCCTAAATGCGTACATTTGCTTAAAGGGAAATTCCCAACTCCAAACCTTCACTTAGCACACAGCCCACTTCTCCAACATCTAGTTCCTGTTACTAATTCATTTTATGACTTCACCTCTGCAATTAAAATAACTTTGAAAGCGAATGTTTTCCAGTTGGCAAGAGCCTGCGCTGGAGGGATTATTAACCCTTAGTATGCCATAGAATTACATAGAATGTACAGCACAGAAACAGGCCATTCTACCCAACTGGTCCATGCCAGCGTTGATGCTCTACATGAGCCTCCAACCACCAATGTTGGCGCTAAGCTGCATGGCCGTGTGGCTGTCTGGCGGTCCTGCGCAGTCCGCTTGCCAGCCTCTCAATGAGAGATTTCTTGCATGCGCAAGATTTTGAATGGGCCGTGCAGCCCGTTAAAGGGACCGCGCAGCCAACAATAAAATTAGGAGGAACATTACCAACCACCCCTCTTCATCTAACCCTATCAGCATAATCTTCAATTTCTTTCTTCCTCATGTGTTTATCTAGCTTTCCCCTTAAAATGCATCTATGCTATTTGCCTCAACTACTCCATGTGGTAGTGAATTCATAGCTGAGCTTTCTCACCCAATGGCGCCCTGCTCTTTGGGAGCCAACCGACGTTGCTTGTCTATCGAAAGCCACTTCCTGTTGGAGGTGGAGATAAAGCACCAACGTTTTGACACTGTTGATGCAGCTGTGTGTATCTTCAGGTCTTTGCTGAAACAACAGCCTACGGAGTTGGCTTTGAGCCCAACAAATAGCAGTATTTTTTGCCAAGCTGGTCATGCATCCAAAATGGACGACGGGAGCAAGGAGACAGAGGGAACAAAAGCAAGTCAAAGATCTGTGAGGCGTTCAAAATTATGAAGGGTATTTGACAGGGTGAATAAGGAGAAACGGATTCCACTGGTGGGAGGGACAGTAACCAGAGGAGACAGATTTAAGATCATTGGCAAAAGAACCAGGGGGGAGAGGAGGAGAATTTCTTTTATGCAGCGAGTTGTAAATGGAATGCGCTGCCTGAAAGGGTGGTGGAAGTAGATTGAATAACAACTTTCAAAAGGGAATTGGATAAATACTTGAAAAGGAAAATATTGCAAGGCTGCGTGGAAAGAGCGGGGCAGTGGGACTAATTGGATAGCTCTTTCAAAGAGCCGGCACAGGCACGATGGGTCAAATCGCTTCCTTCTGTGCTGTATCATTCTATGATTTCATGACGTTAAACTTGAAATAAAAGTGAGTATAAATAGAGAACATTGATTAAAACTTTTTTTTAAAAGGGGCTGAGAGAAATAAAAGAGGAATGACACAGGTTAACCACCTATGTTTCTTTTTGTGTTTTTAATACTGATTAAAAATATTTTTTAATAAATATAATAAATATAAAAATATATAATAAAAACCACATGGAGTAGTTGAGGCGACTAGCATAGATGCATTTAAGGGGAAGCCAGATAAGTACATGGGGGAGAAAGGAATAGAAGGATATGGGGTTAGATGAAGAGGGTGGGAGGAGGCTCGTGTGGAGCATAAACACCGGCACAGACCAGTTGGGCTGAATGGCCTGTTTCTGTGCAGTAAACACTATGTAATATTACAAACATCAATGAAGTGACTGACCAGTTAACTTTGGTGATAGTTGAGGGAATAAAGCTGGCCAGGATAACGCACTCCTCTTTTTGAAAGGGTGCCACAGGGCTGTTAACAGCCACCTCAACCAGCAACCATTGCTTCAGTTTAATGGCTCATCCAGAGGTTGTCCTATCTGATGATGCCGCACTCTCTCAGAACTGCACTGAAGTGTCAGTTTAGACTGTGTGTTCATGTGCCGGAGTGGGATGTGAAGCCACGTCCTTCTGACTTGGGAGTGACAGTGCTGCCAACTGAGCCAAGCTGACACTTCTAGTCTAGTTTGTGATAATGGTCACTTGGGTGAGGCGCAGGAAGACACCTGGTGCCCATAGGGTGAAAACATTTGGGAGCGAAGGAGGCAGAGGAAAGGAATCATAGAATCATAGAATCAGACAGCACAGAAGGAAACCATTCGGCCCACCATGCCTGAAAGAGCAATCCAATTAGTCCCACTCCACTGATCTTTCCGCATTAGCCCTGAAATATTTTCCCCTTTAAGTATTTATCAATTCCCTTTTGAAAGTTACTGTTGAATCTGCTTCCACCGCCCTTTCACTAGTGTATTCCAGATCGTATTAACACGCTGTGAAAAAGAAAATTCTCCTCATCTCACCTCTGGTTCTTTTGCCAATTACCTTAAATCTGTGTCTTCTGGTCACTGACCCTCTGGAAAATAGAAAAAATAGGTGGGAAAACAAAATTGCAAAGAATAATTTTTAGAAAGAGGAATGAGCCATTGGCCCAGCAAGTAGGGATGGGTAATAAATGCTGTTAGTGTCACCCACATCCCATGAATACATTTACAAAATGGACTGTGTGCTAATCCACCTCACCACCCAATCTCCCCAGGCAGGAATGTTTCCAAGTTCGAGCCAAGCACCACACTTAGCAGACACGGTTCCACCTATTCAGACAGAGACATAATACTCAGAGTTGACTGTGGGGTTTCTTTGTTCGTGGCAAAATCAAAACTACTACAATCCTCTAAAAGCAAGAGTATCACTCCAAATACGACATACCTCAAGAAGACCAATGGGAAGAACAACGTAGACACTCATGAGCCAGTATTGTACCCCTTAAAATCAATTTTGGCAAATTTTACGCTCATTAACATGAAGGCAGATTGTGTTGGAAAACAGAACATTTGCTCGTTTAGGCATCTGGTTTCAGTATCAACAACAACTTGCATTTATATAGCACCTTTAACGTAATAAAACATCTCAAGGCACTTCACAGTTATCAAACAAAATTATTTGTTTAATACAGTGCCATAAGGAGATATTAGGACAGGTGAGCAAAAGCTTGGTCAAAGAGGTAGGTTTTAAGGAACGTCTTAAAGGAGGAGAGAGTGGTAGAGAGGCGGAGAGGTTTAGGGAGGCCAGTTTCAGAGCTTGGGGCCGAAGAAGCTGAAGGCACGGCCGCCAATGGTGGGCGAAGATAATCAGGGATGTGCAAGAGGCCAGAATGGGAGGAACAAAGAGATCATGACGAGGCCATGGAGGGATTTGAACACAAGGGTGAGAATTTTAAAATTGAGGAGTTGCTAGACTGGGAGCCAATGTAGGTCAGTGAGCAGAGGGGTGATGGGTGAACAGGACTTGGTGCGAGTTAGGATACCGGCAGCAGAAGGCACAGCCGCCAATGGTGAAGCGATGACTATCGGGGAAGTGCAAGCACTAATGTTAGGTGGACCACGCGTTAGGTGCAGGATAACGCTTCCTCAATTCAGCTCCAATGATGTGGTTCAGCTTTAACTGCAAAGCACATCCCTACGGGGCAGTTGGACGGTTAATATAAGCCATACTTTGGTGTCCCTCAATTAGATCGTCAACTAATGCCAAATTGGAGATGCTTTGGGCCACTGTCAACTAGAAACTGGCTATAACTGCCCAAACATTTTGAGCAGAGTGGGTAAACCTTCAGCCTATTAGTCTGGTTCTGAAGTTGTACCGAGGTCCCAGAGGTGTAGGGATACTGAGCGTCTCACTGTACCACCCAATGTCTCGTAGAATTACAATGAAAATACAGCACAGAAACAGGCTGATGTAAGAAAACTACTAGGCACTTGGTCTGAGTATTAAACAAGGCTTTAATCAACTGTTTTTCAACATGGAGATCTAGTTGTGTCCTTCACTAGTTCCTGTTAAAGAATGTCCTGAGCAAGCTGGGCCCATGCCTGAGTATTTATACTCTCCCTGGACAGCGCCACCAGCAGGCCGCCCAGTATTACTTCATTTCCACATGAATGACAAGATTCATGTCACAGGCCATTCGGCCCAACCAGTCCATGCCTGGGTTTATGCTCCACTTGTGCCTCCTCCCACCCTTCTTCATCTAACTCTATCAGCATAACCCTCTATTCCCTACTCCCTCATATGCTTATCTAGCTTCCCCTTAAATGCATCTATATTATTCGCCTCAACCACTCCCGATACTTCAGGAAGATAAAGTAGAAGCAGGGAAATATGATAGGAAAGGAAATTAGCTGTCAAAATTAAAAGGAAGATGAGCGACAGAGTTTTAACTCCGATCTTCATCATTTGTCTGGCAAAGTAGTAATGTATGATTCAAAGGTGTTCACCTTCTCACTGGTTTTGTTTGCGGACTCAATAGACCTTCCTGTTGAAAACAGGCAATGAATAATTAAAGATGAGCTAGCCCTCTTATGCCTACCATTAATATTAATAAGATTATTATCTTGTAACTGATACAATGCTACACCCAAATGGACAGCAATTAATCTGTAACAGTGACATTTGGTGAAAAATCAGAGAGAGGCTATTGTTTGTTTGGAGATTTATCATGGACAAGTATTGAACTAATTAGCCTAAGGTCACCTCATTGACAAATGTATAGCTGTGAGTTGGTACTCAAAGATGCATTGTATAGACAGGCTGAATTTGAACGGGCTCGCTTCAGGAACAAGATCTTCACTGACCATTTTTTTTTGGCAATTGCTTGCCAACCCAGAACATGATGGCAGGATTGTGTGTTGTGTCAGCCGTGGCTCAGTGGGTAGCATGCTCGCCTCTTTGTAAGAAGGTTTTGGTTTCACAGTCCCACTCCAGATACCTGAGCACAAAATCTAGGCTGACACTCCCAGTGCAGTGCTGAGGGAGCGCTGCACTGTCGGAGGTGCCATCCGTGGGATGAGATGTTAAACCGAGGCCCTGTCTGCCCCTCTCCCAGGTGGACGTAAGAGATCCCATGGCATTCTTTCGAAGAAAAGCAGGGGAGTTCTCCCCAGTGTCCTGGCCAATATTTAGCACTCAGCCAACATCACTAAAAAACAGATTATCTGGCTATTATTACATTGCTGTTTGTGGGAGCTTGCTGTGCGTAAACTGGCTGCTGCGTTTCCTACATTACAACAGTGACTACACTTCAAAAGTACTTACTTGACAGCAAAGCACTTTGGGACTTCCTGAGGTCGAGGAAGACGCTGTATAGATGCAAGTTCTTCCTTTCTTGCGATTTACCCCCAATGTTACCATGACAACCAATGATGTGATGTTCTGCTTCCCATCCCAACACAGAAGAAAAGGCTTGCTAACCACTCGCCAACCAAGACTGTATGGTAGAAATTAATCTCGCTGATGTTACCATGCCAATACCTAACAGTACCTACTGATGGCCAAAATGAATGCATGCTATAGCATATAGTGAAATAGGGGATGTCAAGCTGACTGAACCATTTGGGCGCCCTTTGCTCTGTGCTTTGCTCAGCTCGCTGTCCCTGACTTCAATGTGAATCATGCTCAAGCGTTCATTAGGACCATAGTCGTATATATTTGGGCGACAGACAATTCTCTTGTTGCACCCAGCAGGGTGGGGTTCTGGTGAATCTAGGCCCAGAAATTCGGGTCTCCACGGGTGAGTACGCTCGGGGTACTCACCCGTAGGCCCAATGGAAGTGCCGGTTTCGTGCATGCACTGCACATACGTGGGAAACCAGCACTTCCGTTCCCCTGAAAGAAGGGGCTAAGAGGTGGAATGCGTGCGCAGGAGAGGCAGCGCGTGCGCATCGAACTTACGTTTCTTTTGCAGGTTTTCCCGGGAAGGTAAGTCTCCAGAAGTTAGACATGTAAAAAGCAGTCGCAAGGCCTGCTTTTTACAAGGTAAATGGTGAAGTAATTAAAATTAAAACATTTTTTCTACAGGTTTATTATTTTTAAATACTTTAAAGAAAGGTAGATTTATTTTTAGCCCCGTTAGAAAATAAAATTATTTTTTTCAAAAACTTAAATTATTGTTTAAAATAGTTATTTCATGTAATTTATAGTTTATTTTAAAAACGTGAATTTTAAAACATTTATTTGAAGATTTAGTGATGTTTTGGGGCTTATAGTATTTATAGGTTTGACAGGTCTTCCTGTCAAACTTATGAATGAAGCATTCCCTGCTACCATTGGCTTGCCATGGCCCACGTGATCCCAGGGGACGCATCGAACTAACTGCGCCCCTGGGATATGCAAGCACTGCGCGCCGGCAGTTGGAGGAGGCCCAGGATCGCAATTCCACGGGGGCCCAGAGCTCAACGGCTGGCGCGGTAGGTAAGTGCAGGTCGGGGACTTGCACCCGCGGGAAGCCCCCGACCCGAATTTCTGGGCCATTACTCCTTTTAACTACCATCTCCTGCAAGTTCCCCTCCAAGTCACACACCATCCTGACTTGGAAATATATCAGCCGTTCTTTCATCATCGCTGAGTCAAATTCCTGGAACTCCCTCCCTAACAGCACTGTGGGAGCACCTTCACCACACGGACTGCAGCGGTTCAAGAAGGCGGCTCACCACCACCTTCTCAAGGGCAATTAGGGATGGGCAATAAATGCTGGCCTTGCCAGCGACGCCCACATCCCCTGTATGAATTAAATTAATTATTTTTAAAGAAAATGCTACATCACTGTCTCTGAAGGCAGCCCTATGATATAAATGAGGCACTACACATGCCCCTGGGTGTAGGGATCATTGTGTACTGTCTGAGAGGTTTTGCTTCCTGCTCTTTCCAATAATTTAACTGAGGCATTAAATCATTAAAAATAAATGAACGCTTCCAAGAAAGAAAGAAAGAAAGAAAGACAGAAAGAAAGAAAGACAGACTTGCATTTATATAGCGTCTTTCACAGCATCAGCACATCCCAAAGCGCTTCACAGCCAATGAAATACTTTTGAAGTGTAGTCACTGTTGTAATGTAGGAGAGAGAAATTTGGTATGGGCATGTAAATAGAAGTATGATCATGTCACTGATGGCAATGGCTCCCTTTCTGTTCTTTAAAAGTTATCAATGAAATTGGATAGGGTAGACGTAGAGAAGACGTTTCCACTTGTGGGGGAGACTAAAACTAGGGGCCATAAATATAAGATTAATCCAATAGGGAATTCAAAAGAAACTTCTTTACCCAAAGAGTGGTGAGAATGTGGAATTCGCTACTGCAAGTAGCAGTTGAGGCGAATAGCAGAGATGCCTTTAAGGGGAAGCTGGATAACCACATGAGGGAGAAAGGAACAGAAGGATATGCTGATAGGGTGAGATGAAGTAGGGTGGGAGGAGGCTCGTGTGGAGCATAAACACCAACATAGACCAGTTGGGCCGAATGGCCTGTTTCTGTGCTGTAAAATCTGTGTAAATTCAAACGATGTTGTCTCTTGGGTGCTGCTTTCCTATCCTGTCAGAAAGTTTAACAACCCGCTACTTAAGAGATTAAGGTACCCCCTTGCTCACACTCAGGAATAGGTGGGCTGGCACTGTCAGGCAAGTCTTGGCCTCGGCAGGACTTATACCCCATTTATATAACAGAATTGTTGCGGGTTATCCTGGTGCATGCAGATTTGGAGGCCAGCAGCAACTGCATGCAGCAGATTGACCGAGAGCTTGACCTGCCTTTGGCCAAAACAAAATGGTGGATCCGGTGTTAAGCACCATTTTAGATGAGCACTTGATGAGCACCAGCACGGCATCTACAGAGGCAGGGAGCAAAACCACCTGGAGAGCTGAATAATCCATATTCCCCATAAACAAATACGGCTCGTGTTGGACTTGCGGACAGAGGGATGGGTAAACCACAAAGTAAGTGCAGCCAGATGGGTTAGTTAGCTTGAGGTCCTTTATTGCACATAAGATATGCTCATTCTGGCCACTAGCAGAGAGATAGTGATGTAACTACTGAGCTATGGAAATTTAGCTTTTAATGGCCACTCTATCAGACAAAGGGATTGCCAGGACTTGACAGTCCATCGACTGCTGTAGCTTAAACGGCTGGCTAACAACTTTACTGACACAAACCTATATTTGTGTTCAAAAGCTTCCAGTTAAACACTGAGTATGTGTGAGATTTGAATGGAACTAGACCAAACAAAGCTGAGGGGGAGGATAGGCCATGGTACATTTCCAGCCTTTGCACATATACTGTGCAATCCATTTTCTACAGCTCCTAAGAAACACATCAACAAACGTCTCCAATTCAGTGCATACTAGCAACACAGGAACATAGGAACAGGAGGAGGCCATTTAGCCCCTCGAGCCTGTTCTGCCATTCAATAAGATCATGGCTGATCTGCGACCTAACTCCATCTACCCATCTTTGCCCCATATCCCGTAATACCTTTGGTTAACAAAAATCTATCAATCTCAGATTTAAAATTAACAATTGATCTAGCATCAATTGCCGTTTGCGGAAGAGAGCTTCAAACTTCTACCACCCTTTGTGTTGTGTATGTACCTTTAAGAGAGAACTGCTTTTATGCTGTAGTACCAGCAGTGACCACACCTGTATATAAAGCAGTAGCAGGCTTCTGTACTTTCAGTTCCAGCATACTCTCTGTGCAGTAAACATCTCTTATTATCGTTCTCCTGCAGTCCGTGTGTTATTAATGCGCGGACACTACAGTGGCGACGAGCAGGTTCGAACTCACCTGCAGTACTGCATCACCTCACGGGGATCCATCCCTGGGAAGAAGCTTCTTGGAGGTCGAAGCCAGAGCAACGGGCGTCGACCGGGGGCAACCGCCCAGTGATCCATCGGAGTCCAGAGAGTTGCAGGGGAAGCTGTGGAGAGCTGGGCCTGGTTCTCCAATCAAGGTGTCCCAGCAAATCGGGCTGGTAGCAGGTAGTCCCCGGATTGCGGCGGGCTAGAGCTCGGGCGAGCGGCTCTGTAAGGGGGCCGAGCAGCGTCGTCAGGAAGACAAAGAGAGAGAGAGGGTGGAGTGCACAGGGCGCGGCCGGTGCTCAAGAGTCGGGCAGCGCTGAAAAAGAGACGCACAGAAAGCCGCGGGGCGCCACCATTACCTGTTAGAACGCGAGGAGCAGCATTGGCAGCAGGGGGAAGAAGAAAAAGCGCGGGAGGCGCCATTTTAATCCTTTGGGGAAGAAGGAAAAGTGCGGGAGGCGCCATTTTAATCCATTGGGGAAGAAGGAAAAGCGCGGGAGGCGCCATTTTAAACCACCCAAGATGCCGAAGAGTGGCAGCATCACTGTTTTCGATAATGAAATAGAAGACTGGACCACGTATGTGGAAAGAATTGAAGTGTACTGCAGGGCAAATGAGGTGGCCGCTGAAAAGAAGGCGTAGATATTATTAAATTTGATGGGCGTGAGAACGTACGGCCTATTGCGAAATTTAATTACCCCAGCTAAACCAATGGAGAAAAATTTTGAAGAGATTGTCAATATCTTACAGGAACATCTAAACCCTACACCGCTGCTGATAGCAGAAAGATTCAAGTTCCATAAACGAAACCAGCACAAAGACGAGAGTAATGCTGACTATCTTACGGAACTACGCAAGTTATTGACACACTGCCAGTTTGGAACAGGACTGGCAGATACCTTAAGGGATAAGTTTGTCTGCGGGCTCCAGAGTGAAGGAACCCAGAAACGACTACTTTCGGAAAAGGACCTTACGCTAGAAAAGGCTTTCAGCGTTGCAGTATCCTACGAAGCAGCAGCACGGGGAGCTGCGGAAATACAACAGAAACTGCAAGAATATAGCACTAATGAAATGGCATATGGAGCAGAAAAGTGCTATCGCTGCGGCAGAACAACCCATGACCAGAAGGATTGCTGGGCTAAGGACAAAGTATGCAGGCAATGTGGAAAAATGGGACACATAGCACGAGTCTGCAGGTCGGGAAAGAAAACCAACACTAAAAGAACTACTAAGGAAAAGTATAAGAAAGTACAAAAGATGACGGACAGTAGTTCAGAGGACCAGAGTAGTGACAATGACTCCGGGAGCAGGGGACGAAGTTGTCTAAAGCTACACAACGTGATCACAAAGGAGGATCACCGAACCATTTGGGTCACCCTCGTGATAGCAGGGTCCCAAGTAAAGATGGAATTGGACACAGGATCAGCCCTAAAAGTCATGAGTCGACGAGGCTACGAGCGGCTATTCTCACACATTCCTTTGAAGGATACGTCCATTGTCTTGAAGACATATACGGGGCAAAAAGTCTACCCCAGAGGAAAAATAAGGGTGCCCGTTAAATACAACGGCAAGGAAACACAGGAACTGTATCTATATATACTGCAAAATGGAGGACCACCATTATTGGGACGTGAATGGATCCGAAAAATACAATTGGATTGGCATTCCATTCAGGCACTAACTGTGGCTGACAAAAAAGTTGACGACGCCACACCTGGACGACTGTCAAAAATTCTAACTGACGCGAAAGAGGTGTTCCAGCAAGGACTTGGGACTCTAAAAGGCATAACGGCAATGATAAAAATTGAAGATAACGCAAACCCAAATTTTTTTAAGGCCAGACCGGTACCGTATGCGATCCGCCCAGCCGTTGAAGCAGAGCTGGAGAGTCTGGAGCGTTCGGGTGTGCTGTCCAAGGTGGACTGGAGCGAGTGGGCCACACCCATCATCCCTGTAATGAAGAAATCATTGAGCAGCACACCTGGGGAACCGAAGAAGGCTCGCATCTGTGGGGGCTTTAAGGTTACTGTGAACCCAGTCCTTCACATGGTACAATAGCCACTTCCGCGGATAGAGGATATTTTCGCCTCACTATCTGGGGGGAAACGCTTTACGAAGATTGATCTGGCCCAAGCGTATCTACAAATGGAGGTAGATGAATCATCTAGAAAATACCTCACGATAAACACTCACAAAGGTCTTTACCAGTACAATCGACTGGTATTCGGGGTAGCATCAGCTCCAGCTATTTGGCAGAGGGCGATGGAACAAGTCCTGCAAGGGATCTCAGGGACCCAGTGTTATTTGGACGACATCCTGGTTACGGGCGGAAATGACAGTGAACACCTTGCCAACCTGGAGCAGGTGCTCACTAGATTACAAGGATATGGACTACGAGCCAACCGCCCCAAATGCGAGTTTTTCAGGAAACAAATCTCGTATTGTGGCCACGTGATTGATGAAGAGGGGTTGCATAAGTCCCCAGACAAGATTGAGGCAGTAGACAAGGCTCCAGCACCGGAAAATGTGCCACAACTGAGGTCGTTCCTCGGGTTGGTGAACTACTACCATAAGTTCTTGCCAAATTTGTCTACAATTCTGCAACCGCTGAACGCCCTGCTGCAAACTGGAGTAGCATGGAAGTGGAGTGATGAGTGTAAGCGTGCCTTTCAGAAATGTAAATGCCTAGTCACTTCAAAAGAAGTATTGGCTCACTACAATCCATCACTACCGATTCGGTTGGCATGTGATGCGTCTCCCTACGGCATTGGAGCGGTGCTGTCGCACAAATTCCTTGACGGTTCAGAGAGGCCAATAGCCTTTGCGTCACGCTCGTTAACATCAGCCAAGCGTCACTACGCCCAGATTGACAGGGAGGCCCTCAGCCTGGTGTGGGGGGTGAAGAAGTTCAATCACTACCTGCACGGGCAGAAATTCACCTTACTGACTGATCACCAGCCTCTTGTCTCCATTTTTAACCCAAAGAAGGGCGTTCCGGTGATGACGGCGCAACGGCTGCAAAGATGGTCCCTTTTTCTAGGAGCACATCAATACGACATAGAGTATAAGGGCATGAAACAGCATGGAAACGCTGATGGGCTGTTGCGCCTGCCGCTGCCTACGGTGGAGGAAGCACCTGCAGTGGACCCTGTTGAGATATTCCATTCGACCATAGTCGTATGTCTACCTGTTACAAACTCAAGTATAGAGAAGAAAACCCGAAATGACCCGACACTGTCTCGGGTCTATGATTTGACGGTGAAGGGATGGCCAGCACATGGCGACTCACTGTTGCCAGCATTCTCGCCAAGGAGAGAACAGCTGTCAGTGTGCCGTGGGACCTTGATGTGCGGATCCCGAGTGGTAATTCCACCCAAGTTGAGAGATGGAGTGCTCAATGAGCATCATGAGGGTCATCTGGGAGGGGTAAAAATGAAGAGCCTAGCCAGGGCATTTGTGTGGTGGCCGGGAATTGATAAAGAAATCGAGGAAATGACCAAGAGATGCACAGGATGCCAGAAAGTCCAATACGCTCCACCACAGGCCCCGCTACACCCATGGGAGTGGCCCTCATCTCCATGGCAATGGGTACACATTGATTTTGCTGGTCCATTTATGGACTCAATGTTTTTAATCGCCGTGGATGCACATTCGAAATGGCCAGAGGTCATCAAAATGTCCTCCACCACCACGGAGAAAACTATTGCAGTCCTACGGACCATCTTCGCCAAGAATGGCTTGCCAGAACAGATTTGCTCCGACAATGGACCACAGTTTGTGTCCGAGGATTTCCGGAGGTTTTTGAGGAATAATGGGGTAAAGCATTACACATCCACCCCATATCATCCAGCCACAAATGGATTGGCCGAGAGGTTTGTTCAAACCTTTAAAAAAGCAATAAAGGCGATGTATAACGACAACATACCACTGCAACACAAGGTGGATAATTTTTTGTTCGCTTACCGAAATGCGACACATGCAGTCACCAACCAATCTCCAGCCATGATGTACTTTAACCGCGGTTTACGATGTCGCCTGGATTTGCTCAAACCAAACATAAGACGAGATGTTGAGAATAAGCAATTCCAGCACATCAATGAAAGGCCAACCAGGAGCTTCAAGATAGGGCAACCAGTCTTGGCCCGCGACTACCAAACAGAAAAATGGCAGCCAGGAACGATATGCACACGGCAGGGACCACTAATGTACACAGTGGACGTTGGAGAGAGCATCGTGAGATGCCATGCTGACCAGATTCTAGAGTCACAGGAACAAGTCAAACCCATACCACGAGCATGCGCACCTGGTGATGAACCCAAAGCACAGATTGCGTCTACCTCAGAATCAGTGGTATTGGAAGCTGACGAACCAACCAATGACAATGAGCCAGAATCGACTCCGCCGCAAGAACAGGATACTCGAGAAAGGCGCTATCCAGTCAGGATCAGGAAGCCTCCTCACAGACTGAATTTATAAATGTTTACTTTCAGCTGATGTATATAGTACAAAGAAAATTGTAATTGTAATTAGTTATTATTCAATTGTTAAATGAATGTTATGTACTGGTTATCTAAAAGGGGAGGAATTGTTGTGTATGTACCTTTAAGAGAGAACTGCTTTTATGCTGTAGTACTGGCAGTGACCACACCTGTATGTAAAGCAGTAGCAGGCTTCTGTACTTTCAGTTCCAGCATACTCTCTGTGCAGTAAACATCTCTTATTATCGTTCTCCTGCAGTCCGTGTGTTATTAATGCGCGGACACTACACTTTGTGTGTAGAAGTGTTTCCTAATTTCACTCCTGAAATGCCTGGCTCTAATTTTTAGACTATGCCCCCTAGTCTTAGACTCCCCAACCAGCGGAAATAGTTTCTCTCTATCTACCCTATCGGTTCCCCTTAATATCTTGAAAACTTCGATTAAATCACCACTTAACCATCTAAATTCCAGGGAATACAACCCTAATTTGTGTAATCACTCCTCATAATTTAATCCTGGGAGTCCAGTAATCAATCTGGTAAACATGCGCTGCACTCCTTCCTAAGGTGTGGTGCCCAGAACTGCTCACAGTACTCCAAGGGGGAGAAATTCGGTATCGCCCGTTTGGGGCGCAATTATCAGGCGGGCGCAAAGTTGAGCGCCTGGCGCTAATTATCGCCTCCGACTGCAAACTTGGCTTCTATCACCCCTGGAGGTGATTGGAGCGCTAAATCAGGCGCTACACACCTCTCTTAAGGCGCTAACACCAAGGAGCGAGGCGCTACCTCAGAGCGCTGGCGAAGCTCATGTGATGTCAGTCAGCAATGGAACACAGACACACTGGCGCCGGCCAGTTCTTAAAGGGGAGGGTCGATCTTGCTCTCCATCCACATCCTGCTCTTTGTAGCCTTGAATCTCGGCCTGGAGAGACCTGTACATCAAATCTGCTGGAAAGAACAATGGAGAGACCCAGGGAAAGAGCTCAGAGTGCAGCCCCCACAGTCTCTTTTAAATCGATGCGAGGAAGGTCAAATCAAAATGAACCTGCAAAGTGCTGCTCAGTACCCAAAACTCCTTCACACAGCGTTGAATCTCTCCAGAAGTCTCTCTCTCTCTCAGAATGTGTGGTGCAAATATGTCGCCGACAAAAAAAGGCAGGAAGCGGTCACCTTTAAATAGCGCTGCCCCAGTCCCTTCCCGACTGCAAAACGCTCGCCTCAACCTGTCGTTGCTAGCGGCAGGCGGTAAGGCAGGGGGCGCCACTCAATATCCGGTCTGGGGCGCAGAAGATCGTGGCGGTAGTGTTTAGCGCCGCTGCAAAATGTTTGGTCAATTTCACGAGCGGCGCGAACATCGCCGCGCCTGGGCGCTAGTTGCTTTGCTCTTAGGGCACTAACGGGAGGTGCAAAGCAACCGAATTTCCCCCCGCACCTGCCCAAGTGTGGTTTAACCAGGGCTTTGTATAGCTATGTATGTCCTACTTAATATGGTATGTGATTATCTAACTCAATTGCATTCATAATTTGTGACAGATATTCCTTTGGCCCCTATGGGCACCCATAAGCACAATTTACATTAATTCTAAGACAGGTTTTCTCATCTTTCTTGAACAATCATCATGCTGTATATAGGACTTCTGTATGGCCCCTGTTGCCTGATGAAATGATTAATATGTATGGACGTGTTATTCATTTGTATGTCCTTGACAGCCTCTCCTATTTCACTTCCCTTCACTTTTCGGACATTTGTGCCTTTTCCACTTCTGGTTTTGGGTTCATATCCTTTTTAACTTTCTAGGTCTATTTTATCTTATATATTCCTTGTAGTCGCCATCTGATTCTGTATATTGTTCCGTTCACACTCTACACATCTTATTCTGATTGCCATCTCTTTCTTAATCTTAATCTTTCTTAATCGGGGAGTCCAGAACCAGGGGTCACAGTCTAAGGATAAGGGGTAAGCCATTTAGGACAGAAATGAGGAGGAATTTCTTCACCCAGAGGAATTCTCTACCACAGAAGGCAGTAGAGGCCAATTCATTAAATGTATTCAAGAAGGAGTTGGATATATTTCTTAAGGCTAAAGGGATCAAGGGATATGGGGAGAAAGCAGGGACAGGGTACTGAGTTTGGATCAGCCATGATCGCATTGAATGGCGGAGCAGGCTCGAGGGGCCGAATGGCCTACTCCTGCTCCTGTCATCTATGTTTCTATGTTTCTATGTTATTGTTTTACTTGATTTTACTCTCCTCTGTCTTTCCCTGTCTCTCTCTCTCTCTCCCTCTCTCTCTCTAACACATTCCACCTCCTTCATCACCATCTTACCAATAGGTCCAAAGGGAATACTGGCAAAAAAACATTGAAATGAATTCAGTGGGACACAGCGGAGAGGTGAGACCAAAATTCGTCATCATTTAGAATTGAACCATGTTGGCCCCAGCACACCACAGGCATCAAGTGATCATTAACAAGAAGTGACTGTTCTCAATGCTGCTCCAAACTTTCCTCTCTTGTTCCTCCCTCAGCTCCAAGTATGACGTTCTACATGCTCTTTATTCTCGTCTGCTTCCTCGCCTACTTCTCCTATAACTCATTCATTCCCAGAACCCTAAAAATATGGAACTCCCTTGTTTGAACTTCCCTCTTTGAAATAAGCCTTATGGCTTTCTGTGAATTATGAAGCACAAATTACTCAGCACAAGACTTGTTTTTCCATGGTTTATAGGATAAAGTGTAAGGTCAACAATTTTCTATTTGCCCCTATTAATGACTGCAGGTAGTAATATCACTATGGTGCATTTGGCTGCATGCTATAGGGACGGGCTACAAACAAATTCCCAAATCTGAATCAACACATGTTTTAAAAAAAGCTTCTGTCTACGTGCGCCTTTCCCTTTAAAAGGCAGATAGCACAACACACGTACATTTGATGATGTCAGCAGGGGACGTGTCTTTGGGCCATCAGGGACGTAGCTTACTGGATAGGCATTCCCTCCCCCCCCCCCAAGATAGCATGAGGGGGTCATAAGATAACAAGAGCACTAGGACCCATGGATGAATGCTACTCGAAGATACCAGGAAAAGTGATCCTCGCGGATAGGTTGCCCTCTGCCCTCCTGCCTTTGAGAAAACAAAGGCCTGGGTTTTAAAGGACAGTAAGTTTTAAAAAAGCCCTTAGGTAGCAGGAGGCAAGTAAGATTGATGGAAGTGAGGGATCCCATAGTTTTAAGGTTCCATTGTACGCCTACTCACTTCCATTTGGTTAATATTTTATTTCCTACATTACAACGGTGACTACACTTCAAAAGCTCTTCATCGGTTGTAAAGCGCTTTTGGACGTCCTGAAGTGGTGAAAGGCGCTATGTGAATGCAAATCCTTTCCTTTTCTTTCTACTGTTTCGGCTGTTGGCCTCTGGAAAGGAAAGGCTGACAATTGGTCACGCTCTTAGAAATAAGAGTGCTGACATTGGTCCAATTCATCTGACGTCAGAGTTCCTGTAGTAGGCCAGTGGCCATCGGTCCAAAATACTCATTTTCATGGTCATCTAGAAAGCCTGAAGCATCCAGTCAGCGGGACAAGGAGACAGTCTATGCTGAGGATCGGTTTCCCTGGAATCTGCTTGGAGCATCCCTCCGTGGCTCCTGTTTCCTCGGTTTACCCGGGTGGGAGATCCTCTCATGTTATCTAAAGGGAGGGGTGCCTGCCTATGGAGGGATATTACTGATGGACTAGAGATACTGGGGTAATTTTTAACTTCACTCCCAAGACGGTAATGTGGCAGAAGTGGAAAGCCTACCTTGTCCGCCTTTCATCCCATTGGTTTCAACGGTAATGAAAATTGGGCAGTTTCTATAATGGCCGGCTGATCCGCAACATCCAGTGTTACACATGGGCGACGAGTTGAAAATGTACCCCGGCTCTTTGAAAGAGCTGTCAAATTAGTTCCACTCACCCGCTATTTCCCCATAGCCTTGCAATTTTTTCCTTTTCAAGTATTTATCCAATTCTCTTTTGAAAGTTACTGTTGAATCTGCTTCCACCGCCCTTTCAGGCAGTGCATTCCAGTTCACAGCATAAAAAAAAAAATTCTCCTGATCTCCCCACTGGCTTTTATTGGCAATTATTTTAAAACTATTTCCGCTGGTTGGAGATTCTAGGTCTAGGGGGGCGTAGTCTAAAAATTAGAGCCAGACCTTTCAGGAGTGAAATTAGGAAACACTTCTACACACAAAGGGCGGAAGAAGTTTGGAACTCTCTTCTGCAAACGGCAATTGATGCTACATCAATTGTTACTTTTAAATCTGAGGCTGATAGCTTTTGTTAATCAAAGTTATTAAGGGATATGGGCTAAAGGTGGGTATATTGAGTTAGGTCGCAGATCAGCCATGATCTTATTGAATGGCGGAACAGTCACGAGGGACTGAATGGCCTACTCCTGTTCCTATAGAGTCATAGGGGGAGAAATTCAGTATCGCCCCATTTGGGGCGCAATTATCGGCCGGGCGCAAAGATTAGCGCCTGGTGCTAATTATCGCCTCCGAATGCAAACTTGGCTTTTATCGCCCCTGGAGGTGATTGGAGCGTTAAACCAGCTGCTTCACACCTGTCTTAAGGCGCAAAGGCCGAGGAGCGAGGCGCTACCTCAGAGCGCTGGCAAAGCTCATGTGATGTCAGTCAGCAATGGAACACAGACACACTGGCGCCGGCCAGTTCTTAAAGGGGAGGGTTGATCTTGCTCTCCATCCACATCCTGCTCATTGCAGCCTTGAATCTCGGCCTGGAGAGACCTGTACATCAAATTTGCTGGAAAGAACAATGGAGAGGCCCAGGGAAAGAGCTCAGAGTGCAGCCCCCACAGTCTCTTCTAAATCGATACAAGGAAGGGCAAATCAAAATGAACCTGCAAAGTGCTGCTCAGTACCCAAAACCCCTTCACACAGCATTGAATCGCTCCAGACGTCTCTCTCTCTCTCTCTCTCAGAATGCGTGGTGCAAAAATGTCACCAACAAAAAAAGGCAGGAAGCGGTCGCCTTTAAATAGCGCTCCCCCAGTCCCTTCCTGACTGCAAAACGCTCCCCTCAACCTGTCGTTGCGAGCGGCAGGTGGTAAGGCAGGGGGCACCACACAATATCCGGTCCGGGGTGCTAACGGGGTGTTGCGCACTCGACTGACGTCACAATCTGCCGGCGCAGGAGATCGTGGCGATAGTGTTTAGCGCCGCCGTAAAATGTCTAGTTAATTTTGTGAACGGCGCAAACATCGTCGCGCACGGGCACTAGTTGCTTTGCGCCCCATTAGCGCCCTCTTAAGGCGTTAACAGGAGGCGCAAACCAACTGAATTTTTCCCCCATAGAGTCATAACGGCACAGAAGGAGGCCATTCAGCCTATCTGTGCCAGCTCTCTGTAGAGCAATCCAGCCAGTCCCATTCCCCCGCTCTATCCCCGTAGCCCTGCAAGTTTATTTCTCTCAAGTGCCTATCCAGTCTCCCCTTGAAAACATTGAGCGCCTCCGCTTCCACCACTTTCGTCGGCAGCGAAATCCAGGTCATCAGCACTCACTGCGTAAAACAGTTTTTCCTCACATCCCCCCTGTATCTCTTGCCCAAAACCTTAAATCTGTGTCTCCCAGTCCTCGTACCATCAACTCGTGGGAACAGCCTTTCCCCGTCTAGCCTATCCAAACCTGTCATAATCTTGGACACCTCTATCAAATCACCCCTCAACCTCCTTTGCTCTAATGAAAACAAATCCAGCTTCTCCAACCTGTCCTTGTAGCTAAGATGCCCTATCCCTGGAACCATTCTGGTAAATCTCCTCTGCACCCTCTCAAGGGCCTTCACATCCTTCCTAAAGTGTGGTGACCAGAACTGGATGCAATACTCCAGTTGTGGCTTAACCAGCGCATTATAAAGGATCAGCATAACTTCTCTACTTTTGTACTCAATACCTCTTTTTATGAAGCCCAAGATCCCATATGCTTTGTTAACATTCTCTCAATATGTCCCGCCACCTTCAGGGACCTATGCACATTAACTCCCAGGTCCCTCTGTCCCCGCACACTCTTTAACAATGCGCCATTAAGTATATATTGCCTCTCCCTGTTCCTTCTGCCAAAATGCATCAGCTTACACTTTTGTGTATTAAATTCCATCTGCCACTTGTCTGCCCATTCTGTTAGCTTTTCTATGTCCTGTTGCAGTCGATTGATATCATCATCACTGTTTGCCACACCCCCAAGTTTGGTGTCATCGACAAATTTAGAAATTCTACTCTGTATTCCAATATCCAGGTCATTTACATATATCAAAAAAAGCAGTGGCCCCAGCACTGACCATTGGGGAACACCACTGTCAACCATCCTCCAGTCTGAAAAGAAGCCACTTACCACAACTCACTGTTTTCTGTCCTTAAGCCAATTCCTTATCCAAACCCACCTATTCCATGAGCCTCAATTTTGTCAACCAGCCTTCTATGTGGTACTTTGTCAAACGCCTTCTGAAAATCCATGTAGACAACATCCATTGCATTCCCTTCATCAATCCTCTCTGTTACTTCATCAAAAAATTCAGTTAGATTAGTCAAACACGATCTGCCTTTTACAAATCCATGTTGGCTCTCCTTAATTAGCTTAAACCTCTCCAAGTGCCCATTAATTTTTTCCTTGATTATTGTTTCTAAAACTTTACCCACCACTGATGTTAGACTGCCCAGCCTGTAGTTACTAGGATTGTCCTTATACCCTTTCTTGAACAATGGTGTCACATTTGCCACTCTCCAATCCTCAGAAGAGTAAAACAAGGTTACACTGCAGTAGGGGTAAATTGGCACAGCAGGCAGTGGAAACCCGTTTTCTAACCAATCAGCAGGGGTGACTCATTTGGCTGTAAACAAACAAACAGTATAAAAAGACCAGTGCTAGTGCGAGCAAGCACTGAGTGTGAGTCAGCAGAGAGTGCTGTGAGTTTGGGTAAGTGAGAGTTAGGGTAAGTGGGGTGTTAGGTGCTCTTTTCAAACTTTAACTCTATGGGTTGTAGTTAATAAGGCCTTTCTGGTGCAGAGTGACTGTTGGTAAACCATTTAACTGGTGTAATTAGAGGGATTGATTTAATTTAAATCCAATTAATTAAAGGGGATACTAGCATCTAAAATTGGGCAGAGGGTGTCCATAACTAACAATAAAAAATTTAATTAATTACATAGAATGGAGCAGGTGATGTGTTACTGTTGCGAGATGTGGGAGCCGGTGGACCCCATTGAGGCTCACGGTGATTATATCTGTGACAAGTGTCTGCTGCTACAGGAACTCCAGCTCCGTGTTGATGAGCTGGAGTCTGAGCTTCAGACTCTGCGACACATCAGGGAGGGGGAGAAGTACCTGGAATCTGTGTTTCAGGAGGTGGTCACACCTATGAAGTTAATTAATTCAGATGTAGCCCATGGTCAGGGACAGGACGGTGTGACTACGAGTGAGGCAGGTACGGGGATCCAGGAGGTGGTGTTGGAGAAGCCGCAGCCCTTGCTCTTGTCCAACAGGTTCGAGGTTCTTACTCCCTGTGGGGACAGGAGCAGGGACTGCAGGGAGGATGAGCAACCTGGCCACAGCACCGTGGAACGGGGGGCCATTCAAGAGGGGGGAGTAAATAGAAATGTTGTAGTGGTAGGGGATAGTATTATTAGGGGGATAGATAGAGTTCTCTGCAGCCGAGAGCGAGAGTCCCGAAGGCTGTGTTGCCTACCCGGTGCCAAGGTTAAGGACATCTCCTCTGGGCTGGAAAGAAACTTGCAGTGGGAGGGGGTGGATCCAGTTGTCGTGGTCCATGTTGGTACAAACGACATAGATAGGACTAGGAAGCCGGTTCTGTTAAAGGAGTATGAGCAGCTAGGGGTCAAATTAACAAACAGAACCTCAAGGGATTATTACCTGAGCCACGAGCGAATTTGGCTAGGACAAATAAAATTAGAGAGTTAAATGCGTGGCTCAAAGACTGGTGTGGAAGAAATGAGTTTTGCTTCCTGGGACACTGGCACCAGTACTGGGGCAGGAGGGAGCTGTTCCATTGGGACGGGCTTCACTTGGCCAGTGCTGGGACTAGAGTCCTGGCAGACCATATAACTAGGGCTGTAGAGAGGGCCTTAAACTAACTAGTGCGGGGGAGGTTCCTAGAGAGCAAATAATAAAAATGACAACAGAGAAGGTCATAGACTTAGGTAGCAGTGGGGAAATTAAAAACCAGAGCATGTCAGGAAGGGGCAGAAGGTATGGAGTAAAAGGTAAAGTAATAAAAAGGGCAAAAGCAGGAACTAAGTGTCACAAAACATATTTGAAAATTCTCTATCTGAATGCACGTAGCATTCGTAACAAAATAGACGAGTTAATGGCACAAATAACTACATATGGGTATGATCTTGTGGCCATTACAGAAACATGGCTGCAGGGTGACAATGCCTGGGAATTAAACATACCAGGTTATTTAACGATCAGGAAGGACAGGCAGGAAGGAAGGGGAGGTGGGGTGGCTATGTTAATAAAGGAAGGAATCACTGTAATACAGAGAAATGATATTGGGTCAAAAGATCAGGATAATGAAACAGTTTGGGTGGAGATAAGGAATAATAAGGGGGAAAAAACACTAGTGGGCGTAGTCTATAGGCCTCCGAACAGTTGCAACGCTGTTGGACGGAGTATCAATCAGGAAATAGTTGAGGCTTGTAATAAGGGAACATCTATAATTATGGGGGATTTTAACTATCATATTAATTGGACAAATCAAATTGGGCAGGGCTGCCTTGAGGATGAGTTCATTGAGTGTATTAGGGATGGGTTTCTTGAGCAGTATGTAACTGAACCGACCAGGGGGCAAGCAACCTTAGATCTGGTCCTGTGTAACGAGACAGGACTAATTAAAAATGTCCTAGTAAAGGATCCCCTTGGAATGAGTGACCATAACATGGTTGAATTCCATATTCAATTAGAGGGTGAGAAGGTTGGATCTCAAACAAGCGTGCTAAGCTTGAATAAAGGAAACTATGAAGGTATGAGAGCGGAATTGAGTAGAGTGGATTGGGAAAATAGATTAAAGGGTAAGACGATACATGATCAGTGGTGTACATTTAAGGAGTTATTTTACAACTTCCAAAAAAAAAATATTCCACTGAGAAGAAAAGGGTGTAAAAGAAAAGACAGCCATCCGTGGCTAAGTAAAGAAATTAAGGATAGTATTCGACTAAAAACAAGGGCATATAAGGTAGCCAAATCTAGTGGGAGGATAGAGGATTGGGAAAACTTTAAAAGACAGCAAAAAATAACAAAAAGATTGATTAAGAAAGGGAAGATAGATTATGAAAGTAAATTAGCAAAAAAGTTTTTATAGTTATATAAAAAGAAAAAGGGTGGCTAAAGTAAATGTTGGTCCCTTAGAGGGTGAGACCGGGAAATTAATGGTGGGAAATATGGAGATGGCAAAAACACTGAATGAATATTTTGTATCAGTCTTTACAGTAGAGGACACTAAGAATATCCCAACACTGGACAAACAGGGGGCTATAGGGGGGGGAGGAGCTAAACACGATCAAAATCACTAAAGAAGTGGTACTCGGTAAAATAATGGGACTCAAGGCGGATAAATCACCTGGACCTGATGGCTTACATCCTAGGGTCTTGAGGGAAGTGGCGGTAGGGATTGTGGATGCATTAGTAATAATTTTCCAAAACTCCCTGGACTCAGCAAAGGTCCCGACAGACTGGAAAACTGCTAATGTAGCACCCTTATTTAAAAAGGGCAGTCGACAGAAGGCTGGAAACTATGGACCGGTTAGCCTAACATCTGTGGTAGGTAAAATTTTGGAGTCCATTATTAAGGAGACAGTAACAGGACATTTGGATAATCATAATTTAATAGGACAAAGTCAGCATGGTTTTATGAAGGGGAAGTCATGTTTGACAAATTTGCTGGAGTTCTTTGAGGAAGTAACATATAGGGTGGATAAAGGGGAACCAGTAGACGTAGTGTATTTTGACTTCCAAAAGGCATTCGACAAGGTGCCACACAAAAGATTATTGCTTAAGATAAAAAATCACAGGATTGGGGGTAATATTCTGGCATGGATAGAGGATTGGCTATCTAACAGAAGGCAGAGAGTTGGGATAAATGGTTCATTCTCAGACTAGCAATCAGTAACTAGTGGTGTTCCGCAGGGGTCAGTGCTGGGTCCCCAACTCTTTACAATCTATATTAACGATTTGGAGGAGGGGACCGAGTGTAACATATCAAAGTTTGCAGATGATACTAAGATGGGAGGGAAAGTAGTGAGTGAGGACATAAAAAACCTGCAAGGGGACATAGACAAGCTAAGTAAGTGGGCAGAGATTTGGCAGATGGAATACAATACTGGAAAGTGTGAGCTTATGCACTTTGGCAGGAAAAATCGTAGAGCAAGTTATTATCTTAATGGCAAGAAACTGGAAAGTACTGAAGTACAAAGGGATCTGGGGGTCCTGGTGCACGAAACTCAAAAGGTTAGTATGCAGGTGCAGCAAGTGATTAAGAAGGCCAATGGAATGTTGGCTTTCATTGCTAGGGGGATAGAATATAAAAATAGGGAGGTATTGCTTCAGTTGTACAAGGTATTGTTGAGACCGCACCTGGAATACTGCATACAGTTTTGGTGTCCATACTTAAGAAAAGACATACTTGCTCTCGAGTCAGTACAAAGAAGGTTCACTCGGTTAATCCCGGGGATGAGGGGATGGACATATGAGGAGAGGTTGAGTAGATTGGGACTCTACTCATTGGAGTTCAGAAGAATGAGAGGTGATCTTATTGAAACATATAAGATTGTGAAGGGGTTGGATCGGGTGGATGCGGGGAGGCTGTTCCCGATGATGGGTGAAACTAGAACTAGGGGGCATAGTCTTAGAATAAGGGGCTGCTCTTTCAAAACTGAGATGAGGAGGAACTACTTCACTCAGAGGGTGGTAGGTCCATGGAATATGCTGCCCCAAAAAGCTGTAGAAGCTACATCATTACATAAATTTAAAACAGAAATAGACAGTTTCCTAGAAGTAAAGGGAATTAAGGGTTACGGGGAGCGGGCAGGAATTTGGACATGAGTCTAGGTTCGGATCGGACATGGCCCTGTGGGTAGCAGAGCGGGCCCAGGGGCCGTGTAGCCTGATCCTGCTCCTATTTTGTGTGTCTAATTCTGTTAGATTCAGGAGATGGTTCTGTGATAGTAGATTGGCGGTTAGGATCAGATCAGCCATGATCTTATTGAATGGCGGAGCAGGCTCGAGGGGCCGATTGGCCTACTCCTGCTCCTATTTCTTATGTTCTTATAGGCACCTCCTCCACATCTAGGGAAGATTGGAAAATTATGGCAAGCCCTTCTGCTATCTCCTCCCCCAATTCCCTTAGCAACCTGGGATGCAAGCCATCTGGACCAGGCGACTTGTCCACTCTAAGCACACACTCTATGTTCCTATGTGTCCTCTGGTTACCGACCCTCCTGCCTGTGTAAACAGTTTCTCCCCATCTACTCTATCGAAACCCCTCATAATTTTGAACACCTCTATTAAAAATCACCTTAACCTTCTCTGCTCTAAGGAGAACAATCCCAGCTTCTCCAGTCTCTCCATGTAACTGAAGTCCCTCATTCCTGGTACCATTCTAGTGAATCCCTTCTGCGCCCTCTGCAAGGCCTTGACACCCTTCTAAAGCGTGGAGCCCAGAATCCGACGCAATACACGAGATTGGAACCGATTTTGGCTGATGCACTTCCAAGGGTCTGATTCATTCAGCACGTTCATCCGTAATGTGCTGACATGAGCCGCGACAGAAAGGTGGATGACACGATACTGGTTTCTTCTGAGATCTGTCACTGCAATGCGTGCCACATTTAATAAGGTCAAGCTACTCATGACCTGAGTATAGTGCTACATTCTTTAAAACATGTTAAACATTTCCACTAATGGATTCCTGTCCCAGAAGAGACATAAGCGCAAAAAAATAATTGTGTCTTTTCTAATGAATGCGGAAATAACCCTATTCCGGACCACCAACCATTCCGGCCCTTTCTACCAGACACTCTTAAAACACTTTGGGGGAAAAATTCAGTTGGTTTGTGCCTCCTGCTAGCGCCTTAAGAGGGCGCTAATGGGACGCAAAGCAACTAGCGCCCAGTGATGTGCCAAATAACGGCCTGAATCCGTGAGGTTAAAGCTTAAAACTAAAGGCTTTTATTAAGTAAGAATCATGGCATCAAGTTAACACAGGGCAACCATCATTCATCACTGACCCAGCCCTTATGAGTAAGAACCCAGCTCTTATAAGTAAGACTCACACCAATCCGGAGGATCCAGAGGGGCGGGGCTAGGGAGGAGCAGTAGTGGTTACACCTGTAGAACATTCCAGACATTAACAAGTACAACAACAACAGACAATACAAATGCCAGAACACAGAGTTATTTCATCACATTCACCCCCTGCTATAGATTCAGTCTGTCAGGAGGTCTGATAGTCCTCTGGGAACGACGTAACTCTTGCTGAGGCTCCTCCCGGAGTACTAACTCCGGTTCATTCGAATTCCCAGAATCATCAGTGTTTTCCACACTGAGGGTTTGTGTCTCTTAAGGTCCAATACCACGATTGAAAACTCTACTCTCAGAGTCGAACTCTTTTCGAGCTCCAGCAGGTGCAAGATCTTTAATAGAGACCGTATCCTCTCGCCCATCCGGATATTGAATGTACGCATACTGGGGATTAGCATGGAGGAGTTGTACTTCCTCCACCAGTGGATCAGTCTTGTGGCCTCTCACATGTCTGCGCAACAGCACAGGGCCTGTGGTCGTCAACCATGTGGGTAACGATACTCCATTGGTAGCTTTTCTTGGAAAGCTAAACATCCTTTCATGAGGGGTGGCATTCGTCGCTGTACACAAAAGAGACCTTATGGAATGCAGCATGTCTGGCAGGACATCCTCGCGACTTCAGAGACAGTACGATAGCCTTCCACACTGTCGCATTTTCTTTCTCAACCTGCCCATTACCACGAGGGTTATAGCTGGTAGTTCTACTCATTGTAATCCCTTTCGATAGCAAAAACTGTCGCAATTCTTCACTCATAAAGGAAGAACCCCTATCACTATGTATATAGTTAGGCATGCCAAACAAGGAAAACAGTTGGCAGAGGCATTTAGTTACAACAGCACTAGTCATATCCGGACAGGGGATAACAAAAGGGAACCGAGAGTACTCTATAATATTAAGAAAATAGACATTACGGTCGCTCGATGGAAGGGGACCTTTAAAATCGAGACTCAAACGCTCAAATGGTCGAGTTGCTTTAATAAGATGAGCTGGCTCGGACGGCTTATAGAAGCGGGGTTTGCATTCAGCACAAACACGACTGGTTCTGGTCATTGTCCGGATCTCCTCAATAGAGTAGGGTAGATTGTGGGACTTAATGAAGTGGTTCATTCTGGTAACCCCAGGATGGCAGAGTGCGTCGTGGAGACTTTGAAGCTTATCTATACCTAGACTAGCACATACTCCTCGTGACAAAGCATCCGATGACTCATTGAATACTCCAGGCCTGTACTGAATATCATAGTCATATGTTGACAGTTCTATTCGCCATCTTAAAATCTTATCATTTTTGATCTTGCCTCTCTGCTTAGTATTGAACATAAAGGCCACAGATCGCTGGTCAGTAATGAGCGTGAAACGTTGGCCAGCGAGATAATGTCTCCACTACCTGACTGCTTTGATAATCGCCTGTGCCTCCTTTTCCACTGAAGAATGTCAAACTTCTGGTCCTTGCAATGTACGAGAGAAGAAAGCTACTGGTCTACCAGCTTGATTAAGAGTTGCTGCCAACGCAAAATCAGATGCATCACTTTCCACTTGAAAAGGGATCTTCTCATCCACGGCACATACCACTGCCTTCTCAATGTCCCGTTTGATATTAAAGAAAGCCTCCTGAGCTTCCGCCGATAGCGGAAAAGACGTCGACTTAATAAGAGGTCGGACTTTATCTGAGTAGCTAGCCACCCACTGGGCATAGTACGAGAAGAATCCCAGACACCTTCTTAAAGCTTTTACAGTGTGAGGTAAAGGTAATTCCTTAAGCGAGCATAATCTTTCAGGATCTGGCCCGATTACCCCATTCTCCACAATGCAACCAAGAATACACAAATGTGTAGTATTGAAGGTACACTTGTTTTCGTTGTAGGTCAGGTTTAACCTCTTTGCAGTCTCTAGGAACTTCGCGAGATTTTGATCATGCTCCCGTTGGTCGCGCCCACAGATAGTAACATTGTCCAGGTATGGGAATGTTGCTTCCAACACGTATTCATCCACCATACGATCCATCTCCCGTTGGAAGACGGATACCCCATTCGTCACTCCAAAGGGCACCCTAAGGAATTGGTACAGGCGCCCATTAGCTTCGAAGGCCGTATAAGGTCGGTCTTCTATTTTAATGGGGAGTTGATGATAGACAGACTTTAAATCAATGGTGGAGAACACGCGATACTGAGCTATCTGGTTCACCATCTCAGAAATACAAGGCAAAGGATAGGCGTCTAATTGGGTATACAAGTTTATAGTCTGGCTATAATCGACCGCAAGTCTTTTCTTCTCATTAGTTTTAACCACCACCACCTGGGCACACCACGGGCTACCACTGTGTTCGATGATTCCCTCCCGTTGAAGCCTTTCCACTTCCTCTTTTATAAATTTTTTATCTTCTGAACTATACCGTCGACTCTTAGTCGCTATAGGTCTACAATTAGGAGCAAGGTTCACGAACAAAGAAGGCGGACTTACTTTTAAAGTAGAAAGGCCACAGACTGTGAGCGGAGGCTGGGATCCACCATACTTAAGGGTAACGCTCTCATGCTGACACTGGAAGTCAAGCCTAAAATTAAGTTCACACACAACTGAGGTAATATGAGGAGTTTAAAGTCCTTATACTCCGTATCCTTAATGGTCAATGTGACTTTACAATATCCAGTTACCTCCGAAGTAAGGGACTTGGACGCCATCACGATTTCACTTCGAGTAGGGTACACCTTCAATTAACAGGAGTTAACAAGGTTGGGGTGTATAAAACTTTCAGTACTGCCACAGTCTATCAAACACCCAGTAGGACGACCATTAATCTTGATGTCCATCATAGATTTCGACAAGGAACACGGTATGGTCTGGTCAACCGTAACCGAGGCTAGAGTAAAACGATAGACGGCAGCAGAAAAACATTGGGTACAGGATTACCCTTACACACTCTACTAAAATGTCCCCGTTTCTTACATTTAAAACATGTAGCCTCTCTGGCTGGGCATCTTTGCCTGGGGTGTTTAGATTGGCCACAAAAATAACACTTAGACCCATGAGGTACAGCCGCAACAATAGGATTAAGTGGAGGCTCCATTGGTGTTATGGATGCCTCCATACTCGGAACACACAAGGCTGAGAGAGATGCATGGGCTGATGCATACACTTCTAAATTCTTCTGGGCTACATCTAACGATCGAGCAGTAGCGACGACCGTTTTTAAAACTAACGAGTCATTCTTGAGGAGTCTCTGTCTAATATAATTAGATCGGAGGCCAGATATGAAAGAATCGCAGATGGCTTCTTCCTGATACAATATGGCAGAGACAGCCTTGTAGTTGCAATCCTTAGCCAAAGCCTTAAGGTCCTGCAGGAAATCGTCCAGAGATTCCTCGGGTAATTGCCTGCGAGTAGACAAAAGATACCTGGCGTATACTTCGTTAACCGACTTAAGGTACTGGGCCTTAAGGGCTGCGAGGGCCTCTTCATATGTAGTAATATCTTCAATTATCGAGTAAGTTTGATGACTTACCAAGTTGGTTAGAAGACCCAACTTGTTAACCGTCGGATCGAACGATGCGATGAAGTGTTCAAAACATTGAACCAATGCGTAAATTTCTTCGACGCGTCTGCCGAATGGGGATCGATATCCAGACGCTCTGGTTTCAAAAATCGATCCATCTTCCAAAAGTTGTTGCTTAATAAAATTGATGTGCCAAATAACGGCCTGAATCCGTGAGGTTAAAGCTTAAAATTAAAGGCTTTTATTAAGTAAGAACATGGCATCAAGTTAACACAGGGCAACCATCATTCATCACCGACCCAGCCCTTATGATTAAGACTCACACCAATCCGGAGGATCCAGAGGGGCGGGGCTAGGGAGGAGCATTAGTGGTTACACCTGTAGAACATTCCAGACATTAACAAGTACAACAACAACAGACAATACAAATGCCAGAACACAGAGTTATTTCATCACACCTGGGCATGGCAATGTTTGCACCGCTCACAAAATTGACCAGGCATTATGCGGCGGCCCTAAACACTACCGCCACAATCTCCAGCGCCTGCAGATCATGACGTCAGACGAGCATGCACCGCCCTGATAGCGCTCCGGACCGGATAGTGAGTGGCGCCCCCTGCCTTACCACCTGCCGCTAGCAACGACAGGTTGAGGGGAGTGTTTTGCAGTCGGAAGGGACTGGGGGAGCGCTATTTAAAGGTGACCGCTTCCTGCCTTTTTCTGTCGGTGACATTTTTACACCATGCATTCTGAGTGAGAGTTCTGGAGATATTCAACACTGTGTTGAGGAGTTTTGGGTACTGAGCAGCACTTTGCATCGATTTAGAAGAGACTATGGGGGCTCCACTCTGAGCTCTTTCCCTGGGCCTCTCCATTGTTCTTTGCAGCAGATTTGATGGACAGGTCTCTCCAGGCCGAGATTCAAGGCTGCAATGAGCAGGGTGTGGATGGAGAGCAAGATCGACCCTCCTCTTTAAGAACTGGCCGGCGCCAGTGTGTCTGTGTTCCATTGCTGACTGACATTTCATGAGCTTCGCCAACGCTCTGAGGTAGCGCCTCGCTCCTCGGCGTTAGCGCCTTAAGACAGGTGTGTAGCGCCTGATTTAGCGCTCCAATCACCTCCAGGGGCGATAGAAGCCAAGTTTGCAGTCGGAGGCGATAATTAGCACCAGGTGCTAAACTTTGCGCCCAGCCGATAATTGCGCTCCAAATGGGGCGATACCGAATTTCTCCCCCTTTAAGTTTTATTACACTAATTGTTGTTTTTTATGTTTCTGTTTTTGCATTATTATAATAATAATTAGTTATAGTAGCAAGATGAAGAAAGACTTACATTTATATAGCGCCTTTCACTATCTCAGGACATACCAAAGTGCTTCACAGCCAATGACGTCCGTTTGCAGTGTAGGTGCTGTTGTAATGTAAGGAAAGGCGGCAACCAATTTGCACACAGCAAGCTCCCACAAACAGCAATGTGATAATCTGTTTTAGTGATGTTGGTTGAGGGATAAATATTGGCCAGTAGTTAGTTCCAGTTCATTATTCTTGCATTATTGGTTTTCAGAGCACAAAATAGATCGAGTAGACAGGGAGAAACTGTTTCCACTAGCAAGAGGGTCGGTAACCAGATTTAAAATAATTACCAAAAAAAGCCAGGGGGGAGATAAGGAGAATTTGTTTACGCAGCGAATGGTTATGATCTGGAATGCACTGCCTGAAAAGGTGTTGGAAGCAGATTCAATCGTAACTTTCAAAAGGGAATTAGATATACCAGGAAACTCTCGATTTACCGGCACCTAAATAACCAGAAATCTCTGTTAACCGGCAAAATTCAGGAGTAGGTTCAGGTAAGTTTTACTTCATATTAGTGGCCGTTCCTGGATCTGTGGCCGTGTAACCGGGGTTCCTGCACCTGTTGCATATCAACAGGGATGCCTGGATCCGTGGCCGTGTATGGGGCTCTCGTACCTTTTACAATACCTCTCTGTAATCCGGACTTTTTGATAAACCAGCAGCACGCCGGTCCCGTCGGTGCCGGATAAAAAAGAGTTTCCTGTATATTTGAAAAGGAACCATTTGCAGGGTTATGGGGAAAGAGCAGGGGGGAGTGGGATTAATTGGAGAGCTCTTTCATAGAGCTGGCACAGGCAGGATGGGCTGAATGGCCTCCTTCTGAGCTGTAGGATTCTATGATTCTATGAAAAATTAGCATCTAGGATATCATTTTCAGTGTCATTGCATTGCAATTGAATATGTAAGATACATGGCAATCTCAGTCACTTACTCAACTATATGGTGCCGAGTGCCTATCTCACAAGTCCGATGGGGTTGATTCCCCCTATTATGTCATCAGAAGGAGTTGTGATGGGAATGTTTCAGGTGGTCAGATTATTTTTCTGCGCACTTACTGCTGTGGAAATTGGCGTGGTATGAAAATGAAACGAGGGCTCAGCTTGTAAAGAAAGGCCAGTTTAATGTACCGGTCCAGGCCTTTCTCTTAAATGGGCACAGCCCTATTGAGAGAACAATTTTCTCTCGTAAGCTACATTCATGAAATTGTAAGCCCGTTCTTTATAAGCAGTTTCACAATTTTACGATGCATATAGCAGAGGAAACCCTAAACCACTTCACAGTATTGTGTCTGCTACTCTCCTGCATTGCTGTGAGCAGTTCAACAGTGAGAAGGTCAACTTATTGCACCTCATGGCAGGTGAAACAAGGCCCTGATTGTTGTACCTCAGGACAGTAATACTTGCAGAAGAATAAAGCACCAATTTCCACCTTGCGTGCTTACTCTAATAAGGCCAACTTTCACTCCCGCATTGTCTCTCATTTAGTAAAGGCAAAGGATAAGTATTCCAGAAGAAAACATTAGAATAGATTCAATGTGCCTTAGGTGAGGACTACATATAGTGACGCCGCTATTTCTGGCCAGCATGGCGATGATTGGGTAATTCCCCCGTCAATCGCTGCTGTAAGTAACTGGGATTGATTTTGCACACCTAATTTTGTCTTACGCAACTATCCTCCACTCATTGCATTTTGCTGGAGAAATCATCCTGCTTTTATCGGGAGAAGTTGCTGCAGTTTCGAGCATGAGTTCTGTTTGCTGCAGTTCGTGGAGACTCTTTTTAAATAGACTCTGTAGACTGCTGTGGTGCGCTGTTTAAACAGACTCTGTTGAGTAAATAGACTTTGTTTGCTGTAAGATAGATTGTTTGCTGTGAGTTCTGCCTTAAGTCCCGCCCCCCACTTCCAACTCATTAGCTGACGCAGTGGTGTCAATAGGCACTCTGTTACGTTAGTCTGTAAACTAGTTATTCAATTAAGAATTCAATAGCAACACAGATAAGGTAAGGTGCCATAGGAGCATAGAAAAGCCAAGCTGCACATCTGAATGCTATTCCACAATATGCAGCATCTCATCTCATCGGGCCACAATTACAATTATGATTCAATATTCCAGGAACTGTTTCTAAGCTTTATTATTTTTTATTGACAAACCTAGAAGGGTCATCGACCTGAAACGTTAACTCTGTTTCTCTCTCCACAGATGCTGCCTGACCGGCTGAGTATTTCCAGCATTTTCTGTTTTTATTTCAGATTTCCAGCATCCGCAATATTTTGCTTTGGTATTAAATAAAAAGCGATCCTTTCCAGATCCACAAGTTCCAATATGGCCTCCCCAGCCTGAGAGCAGATCTCACCAACAACAACATCAACTCACATTTATACAGTGCCTTTAACGTTGACGTCTCACGGCATCACAGGAGCGATTATCAAACAAAATCGGACACCGAGACATATAAGGAGAAATTAGGACAGGCGACCAGAAGCTTGGTCAAAGAGGTAAGCTTGAGAGACGATGGGCTGTGCTCTTGTAGTTTCTTGGTGTGCAGTGTTGGCAGCCGAGGCTCGTGGCACAGAGTGCGCAATCGTAAAATCTACCCTGCAGTCTCACTGGGAATTGAGCAAATAGTTTGTGGTTTCCAATGTCGCAAAGTTTTTTTTTTCTCCACCCGCATCGGCCTCTCAGCTTTATTATCGAACTCTCTCCTCTCTTGTGTTGAAGCCTAGTCATCCTCTATTAGTAGTATGCATGCTAAGGCTGCATTGACTTGGCTGAGCCTACGAAACCCCCTTGCCTAGCAGCGTGAAGCCAATGCTCCTTTCACTTTTGCTCAGCCTGTTTTACAGTTGAGTAAATCAGTGATTGAAGAAGAGGAAGGCCCCCTCAAAATTCTAAAGTAAAGCTTGACATTGCCTTTGCAAAAACTCTGCACCAAGTCTCATTCGCCCATCGCCCCCTGTGCTTGCTGACCTACACTGGCTCCCCATCTGGAACCGCCTCAATTTTAAAATTCTCATCCTTGTGTTCGAATCCCTCTGTGGCCTTACCCCCCTCCCTATCTCTGTAACCTCCTCCAGCCCTACAATCCTCCAAGAGCTCTGTGCTCCTCAAATACTGGCCTCCAGCGCCTCCCTGATTTTCTTTGCCCCACCATGGGCAGCTGTGCCTTCAGCTACTTAGGCCCCAAGCTCTGGAATTCCCTCCCTAAACCTCTCTGCGTCGCCATCTCTCTCCTCCTCCTTTAAGTCGCTCCTTAAAACCTACCTCTTTGACCAAGCTTTTGGTCACCTGCCCTAAAATCTCTTTATGTGCCTTGGTGTTAAATTTTGTTTGTGAAGTACGTTAAGACATGTTTACTATGTTTAAAGCACAATATAAATGCAAGCAGTTGCAAAGATCAATAAGCAAGAACCATCCCTAATTCTGATAAAGCTAACTCCAAATTGTGGCGACCTTTGGCTTCCGTGCTCTTATCCCAATGCAGAAGAGCCCACATCAGGAAATTGGCCGTGATTTTCTGTCTATTAAGATGGGTGGAAAATTATAGGCTGGGTGTGTGGAACGCTCTCCTGGCCGGCCGCCCCTCTTCCACCCTCCATAAATTTGAGCTCGTCCAAAACTCGGCTGCCCGAATCCCATCTCACCCCAAGTCCTGTTCACCCATCGCTCCTGTGTTTGCTGACCTACGTTAGCACAACTCCCTCAGTGCTGCCCTGGAGTGTCAGCCTGGATTATGTGCTCAGTGTGATGAAATATGCCATTCATCAGACTCTGTAGTTAACTGTATATGTTGTATTGCCTGCTCCGGTGTTTGTACCTTGTATTGTGTATAGGGCACCGCCCCCTTTGTGTGTCGGCTCCACCCATACCTGGCCCTACTTAAGACAAGTCTAGGCTTGTCTGGCAGTAGAACAGCAGCACGCTAGGTGAAGCTAGGTGCAGACACCGGCATCTTTTCTTTGCTAATAAAAGCCTTGTTTTATTCTGCTAACTTCGAGTCTTGAAGTTATTGAGGTGCATCACTCAGGTCTCAGGAGTGGGGCTTGAACCTACAGCCTCTTGCTATCAAGAGGCAGAAGTGCTACCCACTGAGCAATTCTCCACATGCGATTCTGGACACTAGCTATTGACCTCAGACGGCATTGCATCTTTGCCTGGCCCTGTCCTCACCCAGCGGCTGGAAGTTTCTTCAGGTCTGCTTACTGGCCAATGTGCACATGTGTGCACCATCTTTCCCGTCGGTGATCACTGGATAATGATCGGGAATGAGAAACTCACTGATCTTTTTCCTTCTCTAACCAAGGAGGTTGAAGACAATTGTGGAAATCCAAATGCTAACTCAGCACAGCCTGGAGATTGAACCTGGGACCTTCTGGGTTCCACCATTTTAAATAAGAGCAGCATGCACTTCCCCACCTTCAGTTTCTCCTCTACAATGGGGAGACCAAACGCAGATTGGGTGACCGCTTTGCGGAACACCTCCGTTCAGTCCGTAAGGGTGACCCCGAGCTTCCGGTCGCCTGTCATTTTAATTCACTGCTCCATTCCCACTCGGACCTCACCGTCCTTGGCCTCTTGCATTGTTCCACGGAAGCTCAACGTAAACTCGAGGAACAGCACCTCATCTTCCAATTAGGCACTTTACAGCGTTCCGGACTCAATATCGAGTTCAACAATTTCAGATCTTAACTTTGGCCACTATTACATTTTTACTTATATTTTTTATCCACACCTTTGTTTTGGTTTTCCCCCTCCCCCCCTTTCTTTTTTTTCCTCTCTCCCACATGGCAGCTGTCTCCCATTCTGCCAGCACATTTCACACCTAATCTAGAGCTGTCTTTTGTCTCCACTAGTCCTATCACCATCTCGTCTCGTTTTGAATACCTCTTAATGTCTCTTCACTTCTCTTTTGTTCTCTCCCAGCCTGGCCTCTTAATCTATTTCATTCCCCGTGCCTCTTTAGGCTTGATAAAGGGTTTTGACCTGAAAAATTGACTCTAATTTCTCTCCACGGGTGTTGTCTGGCCTGCTGAGTTTTTCTAGCATTTTCTGTTGTTATTTCAGTTCCTCTGCATTGCACAGGTAACTTCCACCCCATCACATCCAACTCAACTCTGGTTATCCACCCTCCAGGGTCGTCCTGGAGTCTCCAGGAATAAAGACTAATCCCCAGGACACAGACGTGAGCAAAACCCGGGAGCTAAACCATAGGGGCAATAAAAACATTCTGTTCTTTTTTTGTTTCTCTGTTTATTAGTTATAAGAAATATCGGACATGGGGGGAAAAAAAAGGCTGTTTGACTGACAGGGAAGGATCGTCCAATAGGGTAATGAGGAGCCTGTTCACTTTCTGATTGGCTGTGGGAAGGTGGGGCCCCGTGAGGATGGACGTGTTGGGCGACCAATGGCGGGAGTGTGGGGGCGGGGCGATTGGAAGCAGGAGGTCATGTGATGAAACCTCCAGGAATACGTCCAATCAGAGTTGGCAACCCGAGCCTCAACAGGTAATCTAAAGGAAGGTAGAACGGGTTGAACGGGGACTGTGGTAATCCTGAAGAGTGAAACTTAGTGCATTTAAAATAAAAATATCCTTCAGAGTATTTATTACCGCATAATTCAAACGCAGAATTAAGCAAAACATTTTGTGAACGCATTAAGAGTAAAACAAATTAAATTAAATTCGGCCTGGGAAAACTCAAGTATCTCATGAGCAGCATTTTCACATACACTATATCTGGCAAATTTAACCATCGACTTCCTGAGGATATGGTGCTCTGTGGTAACTCATACAAGTGTGTTCCTCTATATATGGGACTCAGCACAACCTAAGACAGGATGGAGTCTATAACTAAAGACTGAACCCGAGGTTTTTATTTTGCTTGTTGTCAGAGGTTATTAGTTGAAATTGTGTAATGTGCGAGTGGTTCTGAAAATGTTCATGAAACCCCTTTCGTTCTCTGTTTAACAGGGCCCTTTTAAAAAAGATTAGCCTCTTCTCAAACAGAGAATGGATTGGCATGTGTATTACTAAAGCAACAGCAAAAAATACCGCGGATGCCTGAAAACTGAAGTAAAGGTGGAAAATGCTGGAAACGCTCAGCTGGCCAGGCAGCATCTGTGGAGAGAGAAACAGAGTTAACGTTTCAGGTCGATGACCTTTCGTCAGAACTGGAAGATGTTAAGAGGTTAACAGCTATTAAACAAGTGCAGAGCCAGGGAAAATGGCGTCGGGGCCGGGATAGGGTGGTGGGTGGGGTAGGGGGGCGGGGGGATGTGATGCAGTGGGGTGGGAGGGGGGGGTGCTGGGCGAAGTAACTTGCTTAAAAGCTGTTCATCTCTAACACGGTGGCATAGTGGTTAGCACTGTTGCCTCACAGCGCCAGGGACCCGGGTTCGAATCCGGCCTCGGGTGACTGTCTGTGTGGAGTTTGCACATTCTCCCCGTGTTTGCGTGGGTTTCCTCCGGGTGCTCCGGTTTCCTCCCACAGTCCAAAGATGTGCGGGTTAGGATGATTGGCTATGATAAATTGACCCTTAGTGTTAGGGGGATTAAATACGTGGGGCTACGGGGATAGGTGTGGGATATGTGTTGGTGTAGGGGTTACGGGGATCAGGTGGGATATGTGTTGGTGCAGGCTCGATGGGCCGAAATGGCCTCTATCTGCACTGTGGGGTTTCTGTGATTTCTGTGATCTTCCAGTTCTGAAATGTTAACTCTGTTTCTCTCTCTCCACAGGTACTTATTACCAATACAGGTAGACTACCCTTTATCCGAACTTCCGAAAACCGAAACCCTCTGAAAACCGAAAGTGTTTTCGTTCAGCGTAAGTCGTGCGCACGACCCCGACCCCCGCCGACCCCCACCCCCGACCCCCCGCCGACCCCCGACCCCCCCACCGACCCCCACCCCCCCGCCGACCCCCACCCCCCGCCGACCCCCGACAAATTTCCCAGTCTTATAAAATACCTTCCGAAATCCGAAATTTTCCAAAAACCGAAACACGGCTGGTCCCGAGGTTTTCGGATAAAGGATAATCTACCTGTATTGCCAGCAGGATGATTTCAACTCATAACTGTCACCAAGGAAAAACTATCAAGGTGTTTTTAAGATGTGCAACTTGAATTTCATTAAATGAACCCTTCAGACAACGAATGGTGAAGGGGACCACAGAATTGTCTCAATATTCTGGCACAGAACACCTCCCCCTCTGCAGGAATCATGAGATAATGTCAGAAGGCCTCAGGCTTTATGGGATGATTAAGGCCCTAGCCCTGTTCCAACAGCTCTTGTGCTGCGAACGGCGTAGCCCCACCGACTGACCCATTAAAATCGCCGAGGCCTGAAACGCTTAAGCTGAGAGCCGGAGAAGGCACGTGGCAGCGAGCTGTCAAGAAACAGTCACCCAGACAGTTCTGCGGTGGCCTTGCCAGTTAATACTGAAAACAGATTCTGACAAGCCACGGTGCATTATTTTGACACCAGCGCTAATGTGAAACATTGCAATCAGCTTCAAAAAGGGAATTAAATCTAACTTCACTTTACAACCTCAACAGTGAGTTCAACAATTTCAGATAACAACCACCGTTCCCATTTTTTCAGCAGCAGCAGCTGGTAATGGTTCTGCCGTTGCCATTTACAGCTCCTCATTCCTACATTACAACGGTGACTACACTCCAAAAAAGTACTTAATTGGCTGTAAAGCACTTTGGGACGTCCAGTGGTCGTGAAAGGCGCTGTAGGTATGTAAGTCTTTCTTTCTTTTTCTAGACCCATCTTTTATTTCTTTTCTTGTCCCATTACCATCGTCTTTTGCTTTGCACAAACATCTTTTTTGTCATTTAATCTCTCCTGCCTTCCACCCTATCACAGACCTTTCCTTTTGTTCTTTCCTCCCATCACGCCCCTCTCCCTGCCCCTGCACTTGCTTAAAAACCTGTTTACATCTCTAACTTGTTCCAGTTCTGACGAAGGGTGATCGACCTGAAACGTTAACTCTGTTTCTCTCTCCACAGGTGCTGCCTGACCTGCTGAGTTTCTCCAGCATTTTCTGTTTCTATTAAAACTAACAGCATCTGTTTCTCCTGGAACACTGCACACAAGCGCTATCAGCACATCAGTAAGTTACAACGAACACAAATGAAGGGCAAGTTTTAAAAGCATGTGACTACACTTCAAAAGTACTTCATTGGCTGTAAAGCGCTTTGGGACATCCTGAGGTTGTGAAAGGCACTACAGAAATGCAAGTCTTTTTGTCTTTATATGAATACATTAGTGCGTGGATTATTTATACCAATCAGTGCAATATGAACTCTATGGGCTAAAAATTCAATACACCCCAAAAATGGGCACTGTGCAATTAACCCGCGCCCATTCAAAATAATACAGGCAGCATGCAAACTCCGTGCTGCTTGCTAATTTAAATGATAGTCTTCTCTTCTGCTCTTCTCTTAGGCAGTTCCACGGAACTGAGGATGACTTGCTTCCACATTAAAAATGAGTCCTCAGGTGACTGATGAGTCCAATGCGGGACCTACAGGGCTAAAAATTCAGTTGGGCGCCGTTTGGGGCGCCAAGCTCGCCTGGGCGCCGGAATTACCGCTGCGAGCGGAGCCACTTGCGCCATCCCGATATTCAGTTTCTGCGCCCCAAACGGAATCGGGCCGCTACTCGAGGCTCCCCGCGCCCCGCTTGGGGCGCTCACCCTGAATATCGCCGCGCTAAGGGCCACAGCGCCACACGCTGTGGCACGGCAGGCTGCGGTACTGCAGGCCTTCCTCCCACTGTTAAGGGGGAGGTGCCTGCAACAGCGCAATCCCCGCTCGCGAGTGCCGGCAAATGAGCCCGGCACCAAGGAGAAGTGCCGGGCTCTCGGGAAACAGCCGGCAATGCCGCGGGGGGGGGGGTTTAGGAGGCCGGGGACGGAGGTGCTGACAGGCGGCCGCCGAAAAAGCGGCCGCACCGCACCTCCACCTTAACTAGCGCCACTACCACCACAGGTAGGCCCTGTGAACCGGTCGCGATTTGCGACCGGCATTAAAGAGGCGGGCGCGACCAAATATGGTCATCGGGGCGGGAGCGGGGCGCTGCGCACACCGATGACGTCATCGGTGGCGGCGCAGCGCTACAGGCTAACGCCGCCATTAGCGCCCCGCTAAATATCACGGGAGGTGTGGCCAGTGGCGCTAAAGCCACTGAGTGCCCTCTTTGGGCGCAAACTGGTGGCGCAGCCCACCGAATTTCTAGGCCACAGTCTCTGTCACAGGTGGGGCCGACGGTGGTTGAAGGGGCGGGTGGGTGGGGTGCTTGGGTTGAGGTGCGTTCCTTGCGCTGCCTGCGCTTGGCTTCCGCTTGCTCCCTGCGAAGAGGCTCGAGGTGTTCAGCGCCTTCCCGGATGCTTCTCCTCCACTTTAAATGATAGTGGCATGCAGTCCAGTGCTAAATGTGCTGCTGGGTGACTGCACACTCAGCAGGGAAGCCCACGTCCGTGTGAAGCTGGCACCAACTAAAGCCTGTCTGCACCTCTTAAATGGGAGCTGCAGTTTGGCGACACCGGGTGCTGGAATTAATTGCAGAAGGGAATTTCACCTGGGAAACATACAGGAATGGTACAACAGGCCAGAGAAAAGGCTCCAAGGTTCTCAAATGCAGCACCGGAGGCTTTAGTACAGGAGGTGGAGAGGAGGAGAGAGGTCCTGTTTCCACAGGGGGCCAGGAGTCCCTCCAGACAGACACTGCAAAGGCAGTGGGGGAGGATTTCCACAGAGGTCAATGCCAACAGTGTTGCTCCGAGGACCTGGATGCAGTGCCAGAAGAAATTCAATGACCTCACACAAATGGCCAAGTTCAGTGAATGCATCTTCAAATGTCATATCCCACAAACTGCGTCACTCGCCTCACATACTGCTCAATTCACCACACCCCCATTACTCACCTACCAACAATATCTATCAATCACGACTCATACCTCACATTCATGCGCTCCATCCCACCCTCACACACTTACCACTGCTGCAGGCCTCACGTCCACATCTCACACCTTGCACATACTGCCATTCAACCATGACAGGCACATCAGTCAAACACTTTGAACCACACACATTGACACACTTCCCTCTCTCTTGCAGGACAAAGTGACACACAACCATAGGCAGCAGTAGCTAACGGGAGGGGGACAGGCGCACCCCCATATCCTGACCCCGCTCGAGGAGACGGTGCTCGGCATAATTGGAGTGGCCAGTGGCGGCACTGAAACCATTGAACATGATGGTATCCTCATACCTAATCCTCGTTCTCACATCCCACTTCCCCCTCATCCCACAATCTCTTCTAGCTTACAAGCTGCAGATGGTGTAAGCATGCACATCTTGCTTTCTGCCCCCCACCCCCCGCCTCCCGCCCACTCACCACAACCCTACCCTTGTGACTTTCTAATTTCAGAGTCCCATGAATTCCAACCTGGTCAGGCAGTGGTGCAAAAGGAAGAGTAAGAGAGTGCTGATGAAGAAGAAACACCGTCACTTTATCTGACAGTCGCAGCCACCAGAAAGGGAATAAACAGAGACTTGCATTTCTATAGCGTCTTTCATGACCACCAGACGTCCCAAAGTGCTTTACAGCCAATGAAGTACCAGCTCAGATTCTGGCACTGCGCGGACTTTAGAGGGTAGCTTAGAGGCGGGATCTGCATGTGGTGAGTCACCGGGCACGAGTGGGCTGCAGCCAGGGCAGGAAGAAAGGGTAGCACAAGTGCCAGCCCCCCGGAGGTTGGTATTCGGCATAATTGAAGTGGCTGAGACTGAGGCTGTGGCCAATGGCCATGCTGAAACCATTGAACATGAGAGCGTGCTCATACCTAATCTGCGTTCTCACATCTCACTTCCCTCTCATCCTGGGGCAGATCAGGACTTCGATGGAGTGGCCTACAAAACAAATGCTTGGTGCATTGGCAGGCCTGCCAGACAGCTTGAATGCAATGTCAAGGAGCATGGAGGAGTCCAGCTCCAACCTTGCACAGGGCTTTGCTCAGAGCTTGGAGCCCATCCTTTCCAACGTGGAAGGGATGGGCAGATCCAATAACACACTTGTGGATCCAAACATCATGCAGCGTCTGATGGCTGATGTCTCAGCTTCCACTGCAGCACAAGCAGAAGCCACCCAACGGAAGCTCAGACTGAAGTCGTGCAAGCACAGACTGCTGTCATCATGGCTGGGTTTACCAGTGTTGAAAGGGGCTTGCAGGGTGTCACAGCAGTCCAGCAATCTGTCCTCCAGCAGATTACTAGGACTGCTGAGGCGCCGCTCCGGCAGAGTGGCAGTGGCTCCTTGGAGCACAAACCTGCTTTCCTCTCCTCGAATGACAGCATTCGTGCTCCCACCACTGCCACTCCATCAGTGACCATGCTGTTGCCTGTCAGCCAGCCAGTCCAGACTGCTGGCGTCCATGCCGAGGTGGTGCAGTCCGAAGCTGGGCCTATTGGGGCCCAAGCTGCTTGAGGTCGTCCTGCAAGAGCATCTGTCGTCTCCCCACTGAAGGTCAGCAGTCTTCCACCAGCCATACCGCAGCCCCTGAGGTAGCACTCTGTAGGAGCACCAGGACAAGCAAACACAGATGGAAGAGAGGCACTAAGGGAATGCACAAGGGTGATTAGTTGACTTTTGAATGAAATATTGTAATGGTTTGATTGATGAAATTGGTTTGGAATGTTTGTTTTGTGGTGGCTTTTATTGTAGCTTTGTGGCTAAGAGGGCGCTGTGATGTTCATTAACAGAGGGTGAGGTGTGAATGGGGAATTGGGGTTGCGTTCACTGGTACCGCAGTCGGATGAGTCGATCATGGAGAGCCCGGGCAGAAAGGGCTGTCTTGGGTTGCCTCCTCCCTTTCACTTTCTCCTCTACCACTTCCTCCTCCTCCTCTTCTGCTTCCTCCTCCTCCTCCTCCTCCTCCTCCTCTTCCTTCTCCTCCTTTTCCTCCTCCTCCTCCTCCTCTTCCTCCTCCTCCTCTTCCTCATCCTCTTCCTTCTCCTCCTTTTCCTCCTCCTCCTCCTCCTCCTCCTCTTCCTTCTCCTCCTCTTCCTCCTCCTCCTCTTCCTTCTCCTCCTCTTCCTCCTCCTCCTATTCCTCCTCCTCTTCCTTCTCCTCCTTTAACTCCTCCTCTTCCTCCTCCTCCTTTTCCTCCTCCTCCTCAGCTGGTCACTGTATACCTGGTGGCAAGGGCTGTGCCCTCATGATGGCGAGATTGAGGGGCATGCAGCAGACCACGAGTCTTGAGACGCGCTCTGGTGAGTACTGCAGGGCTCCTCCAGAGGAGCCCAGGCAGCGGGAGCATTGTTTAAGGACACCAATGGTCTGCTCTATCAGATTCCGTGTTCCAGCCTAGCTCTCATTGTATGCATGCTGCCCACGTGTGTGTGGGTTGCGCTGCGGAGTCATGAGCCAGGCGGTCAGCGGATAACCCTTGTTGCCCAGTAGCCACCCTCTGGTTTGTCTCTTGCTGCCTCTTCTAGCAGCTTGACGAGCTCTGTCTCCCCTCTGTTCCTTCTCTCTGTCGTGCTGCAGGCCAAGGGGGATACAAACTACTGCACTCATGTCTGGGAGCAACTGGTCAGAGCAGACCCCTTGCTAGTCAGTACCAAGTCCTTGAGCATGTGCCACACCACTCCCTGTAGACTTTAGACAACTTTAAAGAAGTCTAGAAGCACCAAGCACCTCTACAAACTCAGCAACAGCTGGTAGAAATCGATCAGCAACTAACCTGTAAGTAGGTGATGTTCCCTTTAAATAGCGCTAGTTGGGGGGAGGTCTGCCTGCTGCTGAACGCACGTTCAGCTCTGCGAGGTTAAGAGAGGGCGTTAGCTCCAGCGTTTAGGTTGAAAATGGGCAGCGCCGGCGTCAAATCAGTGTAACGCGCTGACCGACGTCACAATCTGCGCACTATGCCCACCTCCGCGCCTGCACCCAGCGGCGACGCTAACGCCCTCGCTAAAATGGCATCCAGCGCTGCCCGCAGAAGTGAGCATGCGTGGCACGGACGCCATTTTTTGACGCAAAGACGGCCCCCCTTGCGACGCAAAAATCGGGTGCTACAGAGCCGAACTTCTAGCCCTATAGTTCTAAAACAAAAAGACCGACAAAAACATGGGACAACAGCACTATCCTGTATGGATGACGCTCCATGAATCAGAGACTAAACGGCAGGAACAAATGGTCTGTTAATGAAACCTAATGGGTCACATTGGAGAGACCATTTAATACGTTGTAAGCCCTCTTATTGGAAGATGATCTTCACCAGTTTTGGCTGATAAAGGAAGGCCCAATTTCAGTTTTGGCGCAATAACGTCTTGTGCGAGTGAAGCAATGACATTTTAGCAGAGCTGGGCCGTTATTGCGCCACCCGCAGTGTCAACATGGTGCAGGGGTTTTTTTTTTCTTCACAAAAATTATTTTGTAAAATGACAGCAGAGCACCCTGCAGCAGCAGAGCTCAGAGCCAGCAATGGGGAAGTAGAAAAGCAGAAACGACATTTCCAAATACCGAACAAAACATGTGTTCGAGGTAACTTGGACAATCTTCAATGAAATCACATTTCCCCCTTCTTGTTTTTGCTTCTTGTAGCAGTTGAGGTGAAAGTTCAAAAGTAGAAACAAAAAGAAGAGTTACTACTAGACTTGTGGATCTGAATGAAGTCGGTGTTTATTTAAGGGGCACTGCCATTTGAAGTTTCGGGCTTGCCAACATTAATAAACTCGAGTTAATTCAAAATGGCGGGAGACTGATCGTTCAGTGAAACAAACCCTCAGCTGACAACATTAGCGAGAGGATGGGGCGCAGTTGCAGCGCTCTGCCATTTTGGATTGTGTCGTCACTCCTGTTCCTGCAAGGAGTGGGCCCTCTCTATCAACACGATCACAACCATCCTTTAAAGAGAACACTGTCACCTCACAGCGTTATGTGAAAACTTTGCTTCTGTTGATTAAAAAATGGAACTCAAAAGACATCATTCACCACATGGAAACAGCTGCATCTCACAATGAATCCACTGTGGCCTATGGCTCTTGCAGGAGCCTTCCCTCTCTAAAATACCAGCGAGTTGCCCCTCCTCAACCTCCCCCCTCACCCACCGCCCCCCCCTCCCCCGCCCCACACCCCACCTCGAACACATGCACGCAATATTAATCTTTTGGCGGTCATTTAAGCCTGGACAAAGAGTCGAGCAGAGGGAGCAATCTCACCGCCTGATCATTTAAGCAATTAGAGAACATCACAGGTAAATCAACACAGGTAGAGGTTAACCTTTCAAATGGTTGGTAGGCTGTGCCCATTACAAAAGGCTTCCTTTAAATTATTAATGTGAGAACAAGTGTTAGTGTAATTACAGCAACCAGTCAAGACATTCCCTCCCAATTAAATTAAAAAAATTAATGCTGCCATGTTCCAGTAAACTATAAAACTTTTTATTCAAAAAAAGTAAGGAGTAGGCTGTCTCATATAACTTAACTCTTACCTGCTTTGTCTTTTGTTCGACTTTTTCTGATGTTGGCTCCTCCTAGCTTAAATCATTGAGCAGCATAGGGGGCTTTCAGGCCTGCGGTGGTTGTCTGCTGTCTGGACTAATGAGTTCCTTTGGAGTGCAAGGACCTGGTTGGAAGGAGAAGGAGCGAAAGTCTTGAGTTAACTGCTCTTCGCACCCTACGAACAACAAATTAGCGATTCAGAAAACCCTTGCCGGTTGCCATGACAACCGGGCGGTTTTGAATATATCTTTTATTTTTAACTTTTGTTTGACTTCGGTACCATATAAGTTCGCGGGAGGTCATAAGGCGTACAGGCCCCTTAGAATGGAAATGAGGCGTGGAAAAGACTGGAAACCGAAAAACGCCAATGGATTTTCATTACAACTTCTAACTTCTCGACTTTTATTTTTTAAATCAGCTAGAACATGCCACACCAATTCAACCAATCAAGAGGCACGTTGAGTGTGACCTTATTTCTAATCTGATCACTGCATCTGGTCTTGCAAGAAAAAAAACCTGATACTTCTTCCTGGAATATGGGCAGTGGTTTCTACCCACAGTCTCCCAAGCTGTTTCCTTCGACAAGCTGCTTGGTATGTCACTGTGAGATAAGGCTGTGCAAAAAAATAACGGACGCAGTCCTTATCTAGCTCTTCTTGTGTCTTCATGCAGATACAGCAAGTGCACCCCACAAAGCAGGTGCAAAAAATACCAACACACTGCTATCAATGCGTGGCGGTTAAATTAAAACATATGTGTGTCACGATTTCTTTCTGATAGTTAAATGTCTAAAAACACACAAACACACACACACAAAATGTAAGCACTGATCACAAGGAAGAGATCTGATTGAAAGGATCGGTGAACTACACAATGTGCAAGTGCTTTCGTGCAACCCGACACCGTGGCTCTGTGGGTGGCACTCTCTCGCCTCTGAGTCAGAAGGTTGCGGGTGCAGAGTTCCGTTCCGGAGACTTGAGCACAAAAATTCTAGGCTGACACTCCCACTGCAGTGCTGAGGGAGTGCTGCATTGACGGAGGTGCCGTCTTTTGGATGAGACCGAGGCCCTGTCTGCCCTCTCAGGTGGACGTAAAAGATCCCATGGCACTATTCTATTTTGAAAAAGAGCAGGGGAGTTCGCCCCGGTGTCCTGGCCAATATTTATCCCTCAACCAACATCACTAAAAAAACAGATTATCTGGCCATTATCTCATTGCTATTGGTGCTGTGTGCAAATTGGTTGCTGCGTTTCCTACATTGCAACAGAGACTACACTTCAAAAAATACTTCATTGGCTGTAAAGCATGTTGGGACATCCTGAGGTCATGAAAGGTGCTATAGAAATGTAAGTTCATTCTTTCTTTTACATGCTCCTCCCATCACACGTGGAAGGGGCTGCATAAGGGATTGGAAGCCCAATGAAAGTGCCGGTTTCGTGCATGCACTGCGCATGCGCGGGAAACCGGAACTTCCGTTCCCCTGAAAGAAGGGGTTGACAGGTGGAACGCGTGCGCAGGAGAGGCAGCGCGTGCGCATCGAACTTACGTTTTTTTTCCAGGTTTCTCCGGGAGGGTAAGTCTCCAGGAGTTACACTTTTAAAAAGCAGGCGTAAGGCCTGCTTTTAACAAGGTAAGTGGTGAATTAATTAAAATTAAAACATTTTTTCCACAGGTTTATTATTTTTAAATACTTTAAAGAAAGGTAAGTTTATTTTTAGCCCCGTTAGAAAATGTAATTAATATTTTCAAAAATTTAAATTATTGTTTAAAATAGTTATTTTATGTAATTTATAGTTATTTTAAAAATGTGATTAAAAAAAAAAAATATTTGAAGATTTAGTGATGTTTTGGGGCTTATAGTATTTATGGGTTTGACAGCTCTTCCTGTCAAACTTATGAATGAAGCATTCCCTGCTACCATTGGCTCTCCATGGCCCACGTGATCCCAGGGGACGCATCAAACTAACTGCGCCCCTGGGATACACAAGCACTGCACGCCAGCAGTTGGAGGAGGCCCAGGATCGGAATCCCACGTGGGCCCACAGCTCAACGGCCGGCGCGGTAGGTAAGTGCAGGTCGGAGGCTTGCACCCGCGGGAAGCCCCCGACCCGAATTTCTGGGCCAATATCGTAGAGCAACAGAGAATGTCTGTGTACATCAGTGTTACATTAGTGTTACTCCTGAAACAACTATTTATGGCCTACCTCCCCTCCACCTCTGTCTCTGGGCAAAAGTCGCTTCACCTGCATCTTGGCCTCCGATAGGGTTACTAAACCTTCAGGAATGCCCTGGCTCTCTGGGAATTAAAGTGTAACCTCCTAGATACTGCTTCCAGCAACCCTGGAGAAAAATTATCAGGGCACTGATTATCTTTGAACACTTTTGTTTATCAAAATATTGGAGATGGGGGTGGGGAAAGGCTGTTTGACTAAGAGCCAAGAACCATCCAATCGGACAATGGTGAGTTGGTTCACTTTCCAGTTGGTTGTGAAGGCGATGCGCTGTAAGGATGGTTGTGTCGAGCGACCAGTGGCGGGAGTATGGGGCCCGGGCGATGGAGGTGCGAGGATCTTGTGACAATCCCTCCAGGAATACATCCAGCCAGAGTTGGCAACCCTAGCCTCCTATCCTAGCTATGTAATGTGAACCGAGCTGGGATTCAATGCGGCGCCCTCTCATTTCCTGCTCTCTCCAGCAAAGCAATGCTATTAAGGAGGCAGGATTACTCCATCTTTCGTACAGCAGGTGGAAAAGGTCATATTAAAATAGAACTATTGGTCCTACAGCTTTGTAGACAGATTTTACAAGAGTTCCTGTAAGCCCTGTGCTTTAAACAGTCATTCTAAGGTTCCCTCAATGAGTCAGTTGATAAGTATACTGCCCAGTTTGAAATTGAGCCTGATAAGGGAGGAACGACTGAGTTTGTAACAGAATCAACCTCCATCCATTTCAGTCTCAGGTTAAATTGTTTCTCCATACTCAACTCATCGAAAAAATGTGTTTTTGCAATTTAGAAAAGCAAACTCGTTTCCCAAACACATAGGCCTAGAAATTCAGTTGGTTGCGCCAGCCGCTAGCGCCTTAGGAGGAGTAGATGTTGGGCGCTAGGCGGCTAGCGCCCGGGCGCAGCACGATCTGCGCCTCGCCCCAACTTCACTAGAGATTTAGCGGCGGCGCAAAGTCTTTGCGCGCGCTCAGCTGCGCGCGCAGATCATGACGTCATTTCCTCGTGCAACGCCCTTTGTGCGCCCCCAACCGGAACTTCAGTCGCGCTGCCCCATTGTGCGCCTGGCGCCCCTAGCGACTGTTAGAGTGGAACGGTGCTCAGCCGATGCGGGGCGCGGGGGGCGCAAATTAAAGGGCACTCCTCCTGCACTATAAAAGGCTGCCATTTTGCAGCACTCCTTCTTGACAAACGGATCTTTGGAGAGAGACCAAGGTAGAGAGCTTTCTGCTTTGGCCCAACACTAGGACAGGTACTTCTGGCTTCAGGCCACAGCTTTCCAATTGTCTTTGCCTTCATTGACATCTCATTGTTTGCCAGCATATTATGGGGGCTGCAATGGGTGTCAACGCTGGCTTTCTCAATTACATCCAAAGGGCTCACAGACGCCATGAGAGAGTGGCAGCCCTGGCTAGATGGAGAGGGGGCAACAGGCGTCGGCAAAGGAGGCCTTACCCACCCAGGGTATACTGCCAGCAGTTCTCCTATCTCAACATGTCTGACGAGCAGTGTGTTCGGAGGCTGCGATTCAGAAGGGAGGTGGTCACAGAGATCTGCCAGCTGCTTGGCGGTGATCTGCAGCCACAGCTGAGGAGCAGGACGTCTCTGTCGGTGGCAGTGAAGGTGACGGTGGCTCTCAACTTCTATGCCACCGGCTCCTTCCAATCCGCTACTGGGGACATTGCCAACATCTCCCAGTTCGCCGTGCATTGCTGCATCCGCCAGGTGACCAATGCCCTTTTCAAAAGGAGACGTCAGTTCATCTCCTTCTCCATGGCCCTTGCCAAGCAGCAACAGCGTGCAATGGGCTTTGCAGCATTCGCGGGCTTCCCCATGGTGCAGGGCGCCATTGACTGCACGCATGTGGCTTTGCGGGCACCTCTGGAGAATGCCGAGGATTACCGCAACCGGAAGGGCTACCATTCGCTGAACGTCCAGCTGGTGTGTGACCACAGGCAGCTCATCCTAGCTGTCAATGCCCGCTTTCCAGGCAGCAGCCACGATGCCTTCATCCTGCGACAGACTTCTGTGGCAGACATGTTCCAGGCACAGCCTCACCCACGAGGATGGCTTATCGGGGACAAAGGCTATCCTTTGTGTACCTGGCTGATGACCCCGCTCCGTGCGCCCAAGCACCCCTGCTGAAGAGGGATACAACGAGAGCCATCAAGCGACCAGGAACATCATCGAACAAACAATCGGCGTCCTGAAGCAACGGTTCCGCTGTCTGGATCGTTCCGGTGGAGTCCTACAGTATTCGCCGGAGCGAGTCTCCCATTTCGTGGTCGTTTGCTGCATGCTGCACAACCTGGCTATCCGCAGGACTCAGGCACTGCCACCAGAGATTGGAGGACCACCTCAGGAGGAGGAGCAGGAGGAGGACCAGCACAGGAGGGAGGCACAAAGTGCAAGGGCCGCCCGTCGCCGGCTTATTGAACGTCGGTTCTAGGCCCCCTCTCAGGGAATGGCTTGTGCCAATGTCAGCAGATGAATGTAGCCGCTCCACAAGCCCTCAGCCGAGCAGGGCAACCAGGACTTAACCAAAAAACCATGCACACTGCAATTTAACAACAATAAGTTATTGAAAACCTCTGCCCTTCCCACATTACATGCTCATGTGGAGAAGCCCCCTCCAAAAACACAAAACTACCAGTCTCGGCCTTACAAAAAGAAAGAAAGACACCAGTCTCGGCCTTACAAAAAGAAAAAAAGACACCAGTCTTGGCCTTACACAAAAACAACTGCACCAGTCTCGGCCTTACAACAAGCACCAGGCATTTGTGCATACCTCTACTTTTTGCCCTGCGAGGGCGATGCCTTGCGCATCCTTGCCTGGCCCCTGCCCACCCTGCTGCTCCTCCTCAATGGGAGCCCAGTGGCTGCAGCAAGGCTGGGGGAAGGCTGCTGAGGGGCAGATGGCGAGACGGCAGATGCCCTTGGAGGTCGGCCTGCACCAGCTCTGGCCTTGGAGTGGCCGGCTGCTGACTGCTCCAACTCTGGCTGGGCGGCAGCAGTCTGTCCAGCAGCTCGTGGCAGCTGCAATGGCGGAGTGGCAGTGTCGGCTGCAGGAATGGTGGCAACCTGGCAGATCGCAGGTGCTCGCTGGTCGCCTGAGACATTGGCACTCGCACGGTGCAGCATGCGCAGCAAACAGCTGAAGAACAGACTGCTGGGCTGCTGCAGCGCGGCAGGTGCCCTGGCGATGCCTGGCTGATCCAGCGAGGGTGGCAGCAGTTAGTGCCCGTGTGGCCCTGGTCTGTGTCCACATGACACCAGCCAGTGAATGGACGGCACGACTGAGCACTTGGCTAGAAGCCGACTGTGCTGCCGCGAAGTCCTGCAGACTCCTGGCCTGTGCTGCCGCGATGTCCTGCAGACTCCTGGCCTGTGCTGCACTGAATTGTTACAGACTCCTGGCCTGTGCTGCACTGAATTGCTCCAGACTCCTGGCCTGTGCTGCCCCGAATTCCTGCACACTCCTTGCCAGTGACTCTATGGAGTCAGGCATCCTTGCCACTGCAGCCATGAGCTCAGTGTGCCTGCGCTCAGCCTGGACGGCCATTTCCTCTAGGAGGCGCACCTCCTCTGCGCTGACCATCGCAGGACTGGAGGCTGCACTCACCCTCTGGGGAGAAGTCCGCCGAGCTTCCCCACCCCTCCCGCGTTGCTGCAGGCCGCTGGGCCCCGGAGCTTCACTCTCCTCCGACCCTTCCCCCCGGCTCCCCTCCAGGGAAGACGTGTCCCCTACATCGCCATGGGCTGGCGCGGCTGAGGGTGGCACTGATGGGCCGGCTTCCTCTTCCTCCTCCTCGTCTTCCGAAGGGCTGACAGTGGCAGCTTGAGGGCCCGCCTCCTCACCTGGCGAGTCACCATCTGAAAGCAGGAAGGCACAAGAGTAGCTTTAGAGTGAGGACAGGGCGGCAGCGAGGGAGGCATGAGTGGTGCCATTCACCGCATTGGTCGGACAGTGGCAAAGGATGCTGATCTGATGCGCAAGTGGAACGAGAGAGGTCCAAAAGGTGATGCCCTTACCATTGGTGCCCAGAACAGGGTCGGCATCTCCACTGGCGACGGGGCCAATCAGCCGGCCTGCCATAATGCGCTCCACATGCTGGTCGAGGTCGGAGAGCTCTTTGAGGTCAGGACGGCCTCCCCCAGTCTCAGTTCGGTTGCGCCGGTTGTGCGCCACCTTGGCCTGCAAGAGAAAGGACGGCCTCTAAGTACAGTGTGAAGCCCTGATCTTGTCTGCACTGCCTCCAATTGTCGAATAGCTTCTCCAGTGTGTAGCCCTGATCTTGTCTGCACTGCCTCCCATGGTCAAATAGCTTGTACAGTGTGTAGCCCTGATCTTGTCTGCACTGCCTCCCATGGTCGAAGAGCTTGTACAGTGTGTATCCCTGATCTTGTCTGCACTGCCTCCCATGGTCGAAGAGATTGTACAGTGTGCAAAGTGCTGAATGTGCAAGTGATTTTCATGCCAGTCCCATAGCTGCTGGATGAGGGCTGGCCATTAGGGCTTTCAGGTCCCTTTGCCCATAAAGTGAGGTGCACATGCAAGGATGAGGAGGACACTGGAAAGGGTACTCACCCTGACAGCCCGAGTGAGGTCGTTGAACTTCTTCCGGCATTGCACAGGAGTCCTGGCAACCACGCTGTTGGAAGACACCCTGTTGGAGACCTCCCTCCAGGCTTTCCGGTAGGCGCTGGGCAGCGGCCTCTTGCCACCTTCTGGGAAAAGAACATGGCGCCTGCGCTCCACTCCGCCAACCAGCAGCCTCAGGTCACCGTCGCTGAAGCGCTGCGCTCTCTCCCTGGCCTTCTCCATAGCCCTGGGCGTTGTGCAGGTGAAGCTGAAGTGGTCAGGCCTAGGTTGAGGGCTGCAGTGTGCAGGGCGTGGCAGGCAAACAAATCCACCCTCCCCCTTTAAGAGCTGACCGGCGCCAGAGTGTCTGCCGTCAATCAGCAACTCGCCGCACCTGCGCTGCGCCCGGCCTCGGGGGTATCGCTCAGCACCGCCGGCTTAGCGCCTAAAGATAGTCGTGCATCGCCTGTTTTAGCGCAGCAGCAACCTCTTGGGGCGATGCGACTGAATGTCGGCGAAGGGGGCGCGACTTTGCGCCGGGCGCAAACTTTAGCGGCCGCCCGACTTTACCGCCCCAAAAGTGGCTATACTGAATTTCTAGGCAATAGTGTGATGTTGACAAAAGTTACCTATCACGTGCGCGCATCATAACGAGGCTGACGGGGGGCTCTTTAGTCTACTGTTCCAATTTTGGATTTTTCTATAAAGCAAATTCATATGACTGCGCATTGGGAACAGAACTTTGCTGAACAGGAGCATGGGCAGCTATAGTGTTATAGTCTTCATTCTGACTCGCCCAACCACCCAACTCCAACAGCACTAATTCATTGAACCAACCTCAGGACGTCCCAAAGCGCTTTACAGCCGCTGAAGTACTTTTGAAGTACGGTCACTCTTGTAAGGTAGGGAAACACAACAGCCAATTTGTGCACAGCAAGCTCCCATAAACAGGAATGTGATAAATGATCAGATCATCTGTTTTAGTGATGTTGGTTGTGGGATAAATATTGGACCGGGACATTGGGGAGAACTCCCCTGCTCTTCTTCGAAATAGTGCTGTGGGATCTCTTACGTCCACCTGAGAGGGCAGAGAAGGCCTCAGTTTAATGTCCCATCTGAAAGAAGGCAGCACTCCCTCAGCATTAGCACTGAAGTGTCAGTCCCATTCCAGGGAGAATTTCTGCAGCAATCTGCCCTCGCAGAGTTCCGTAACATAAGGATTAAAAATGACCCTCCTTACAGTAATCTGCTTGGAGATTGAATGTAGCCTCATGGTAAACTACCACACTCAGTTCAGATTGGTCGATATTAAGCACAGATAAGATTTTACAGGCAACAGCAACTAGTGTATTGATTTACAATTATATAGAAATATGAAGCATAAAATATTTGACACTTAAGAATACAACATTGAACATTTATACAATGAGAAAGGTTCATAATGGGTTAGTACCCTTCATAATGAACATGTGCAGATACCATCTGCATCAGTCACCAGAATGTCAGGTGAATAACAGATCTGAGGCAAATTAAAGTTTTTAACTTATTAGGGGGCTGAACATACCTATTCTGCAAAAATCTTAATCATTGCCTTTTCCTAAACTTAATGAATGTGACAAAATACAAGGAGATATTAATGAACTTGCAGAATGGACGTGTAAATGGCAAATGAATTTCAATATAACTAAGTGTGATGTGGTGCATTTTTGCAGGAGGAATAATGAGGCCACATACTCCTTGGAAAATAAGAGTCTAAATGGGGTCGAGGAGCAAAGGGATCTGGGGGTGCAGATACACAAATCATTAAAAGTAGCGACACTGGTTAATAAGGCCATAAAAAACTGCTAACCGAGCACTCATTGCTAGATGATTAGAATTGAAAAGCAGAGTAGTGATGTTAAAACTTGTATAGAACCTGGTTTAGACAGCACTGAGAGTACTGTGTACAATCCTTGTCTCCTTATTACAAGAAGGATAGAAGCACTGGAGAAGGTGCGAAAAAGATTTACAGGAAACTCTCGTTTAAACGGCACCTGAATACAGGAAACTTTGTGTTATCCGAAGGCTAACTGTCCGGAATGCTCGAGCCACCAGCAAAAATCAGGAGCCGTTTCGCTAGGTTTTTTTTCTTTTCGTTGCTTTTTTCTCAACAGTCAAGCTCTGCAAGGTCTCGCTGAAGCTGTTGCTAAGCTACAGAGACGCTACAGAGACGCTTGGCCTGTTTAGAAGCTGTTGCTAAGCAACAGGGTTTGTTGCCAGATACGGAGCTCAAAAGCTCCGTATGTTTCAACATTAGCGCTGGTTTGTCCGGCAGTTTTGAGGGAATGGCAACAGCTCGGTCCCGTCGGTGCCGGATAGCACAAAGTTTCCTGTATCCGGAATTCTATATTAACCAGCAAAATTCTCACTCCAAAAACAATACCTCAACAACCGGCAATGATGCCGAGTCCGAGTCCGAGTCCGAGACTTCCACGGTGGCCGAGTTAGTCAGTGGGGTAGTTCTCCAAACTGCCACTACTCGGCTTCTTGGCGCTGTCGGAAGTCGGAACACCTCAATACCCCTGTAACAGGAGTCTGACTCTCCCGCGCTGCCGGTAGTCTCTTCTGATCCACCATTTTACAGGGGTACTGTGTGTCTCCCACGCTGCTGGTAGTCATTGCATTGCATTACCCTAAACTGGCAGTACTGTACTTAATCAAGCATCTTCCACCATCCATTTAACACAACATTCTGTAGGTGAGTACCCAATTACTGTATACTGCACATTTCTTGATTTTTTTACTTTTCTTTGTTAAAAATAGCCTCGGTAGATAGAGTCATAGATAGAGTCATAGAGTTATACAGCACAGAAAGAGGCCCATCGCGTCCGCGCTGGCCATCAAGCCCTATCTAATCTAATCCCACTTTCCAGCATTTGGTCCATAGCCTTGTATGCTATGGCATTTCAAGTGCTCATCCAAATGCTTCTTGAATGTTGTGAGGGTTCCTGCCTCTACCACCCTTTCAGGCAGTGAGTTCCAGTTTTTCCTCAAATCCCCTCTAAACCTCCTGCCCCTTACCTTGAATCTATGCCCCCTTGTTATTGACCCCTCTACTAAGGGGAAAAGTTCCTTTCTATCCACCCTATCTATGCCCCTCATAACTTTGTATACCTCAATCAGGTCCCCCCTCAGCCTTCTCTGCTCCAAGGAAAACAACCCAGCCTGTCCAGTCTTTCTTCATAGCTGAAGCGCTCCAGCCCAGGTAACATCCTGGTAAATCTCCTCTGCACCCTCTCCAAAGCAATCACATCCTTCCTATAGTGTGGCGACCAGAACTGCACACAGTACTCCAGCTGTGGCCTTACCAGCATTTTGTACAGCTCCATCATAACCTCCCTGCTCTTATATTCTATGCCTCGGCTAATGAAGGCAAGTATCCCATATGCCTTTTTAACCACCTTATCCACCTGTTCTGCTGCCTTCAGGGATCTATGTACATGCACACCAAGGTCCCTCTGATCCTCTGTCTTTCCTAGGGTCTTACCATTCATTGTTTATTCCCTTGCCTTGTTAGTCCGTCCAAAATGCATCACCTCACACTTTTCAGGGTTAAATTCCATTTGCCATTGTTCCGCCCATCTGACCAACCCATCTATATCATCCTGTAGCCTGAGGCTTCCCGCCTCGCTATTTACCACCCCACCAATTTTCGTGTCATCTGCGAACTTACTGATCATACCTTTTACATTCACATCCAAATCATTAATGTAGACCACAAACAGCAAGGGACCCAGCACCGATCCCTGCGGTACCCCACTGGATACAGGCTTCCAGTCACAAAAACAACCTTCCACCATCACCCTCTGCCTTCTGCCACTAAGCCAGTTTTGGATCCAATGTGCCAAGGCACCCTGGATCCCATGGGCTCTTACCTTCCTGACCAGTCTCCTATGTGGGACTTTATCAAAAGCCTTACTGAAATCCATGTAAACCACATCCACTGCACTACCCTCATCCACACATCTAGTCACCCCCTCGAAAAATTCAATCAAATTGGTCAGACATGATCTTCCCTTGACAAAGCCATGCTGGCTATCCCTAATTAATCCCGGCCTCTCCAAGTGGAGACCAATTCTGTCCCTCAGAATTTTTTCCAATAATTTCCCTACCACTGATGTTAGGCTCACTGGCCTGTAATTCCCTGGTTTATCCCTACTACCCTTCTTGAATAATGGTACTACGTTAGCTGTTCTCCAGTCCTCTGGCACATCCCCTGCGGACAGAGAGGTTCTGAAAATTTGTGTCAGAGCCCCTGCAATCTCCTCCTTTGCCTCACATAGTAGCCTGGGATACATCTCGTCCAGGCCTGGGGATTTATCCACTTTTAAGCCTACTAAAACCGCTAGTACCTCCTCCCTCTCGATGCTAATATGTTCAAGTATATCACCGTCCCCCCGCCCGATTTCTATGTCCACATCGTCCTTCTCCATATAGAACACAGATGCAAAAAATTCATTTAAAACCCCACCTACATCCTCTGGCTCTACACACAGTTTGCCACTTTGGTCCCTAATGGGCCCTACTCTTTCCCTAGTTATCTTCTTGCCCTTAATATACTTATAAAACACCTTAGGATTTTCCTTTATTTTGCTCGCCAATGTTATTTCATGGCCCCTCCTCGCTCTCCTAATTTCTTTTTTAAGTATCCCCCTGCACTTTTTATACTCTTCTAGGGCTTCCTCTGTCTTTAGTCCTTTGTATCTGCCAAAAGCCCCCCTTTTTTTCCTAATCCATTCTCGTATATCCCTTGACATCCAAGGTTCCCTGGGTTTGTTGGTCCCACCTTTGACCTTTACGGGAACATGTTGCCATTGTACTCTCTCAATTTCCTTTCCGAAAGACTCCCATTGCTCCGATGTGGATTTTCCTTCAAGTAGCTGATCCCAGTCCACATTGGCCAGATCCTGCCTTATCATATTAAAATCGGCCTTCCCCCAATTTAGAACCTTTATTTCCGGTCCATCCTTGTCCATCTCTGTCCTTTTCCACGACTACCTTAAATCTCACCGAATTATGGTCACTGTCACCAAAGTGCTCACCTATTAACACTTCTCATAGAGTCATAGAGTTATACAGCACGGATAGAGGCCCTTCAGCCCATCGTGTCCGCGCCGGCCATCAAGCCCTGTCTAATCTAATCCCATATTCCAGCATTTGGTCCGTAGCCTTGTATGCTGTGGCATTTCAAGTGCTCATCCAAATGCTTCTTAAATGTTGTGAGGGTTCCTGCCTCCACAACCCTTTCAGGCAGTGAGTTCCAGACTCCAACCACCCTCTGGGTGAAAAAGTTCTTTCTCAAATCCCCTCTACCACTTGCCCGGCCACATTCCCTAGAATTAGGTCCAGTACCGCCCCCTCTCTTGTAGGACTTTCTACATGCTGGCTCAAAAAGCTCTCCTGGATGCACTTTAAGAATTCTGCACCCTCTAAGCCTTTCACACTCTGACTATCCCAGTTAATATTGGGGAAGTTGAAATCCCCCACTATAATTACCCTATTATTTGCACACTTCTCTGAGATTTGCCTACATATCTGTTCCTCTATCTCCCTCTGGCTGTTTGGGGGCCTATAGTACACTCCCAGCAAAGTGCTTGCCCCCTTTTTGTTTTTAAGTTCAACCCAAATGGCCTCATTAGAGGAACCTGTTAACATATCATCCCTCCTTACAGCAGTAATTGACTCCTTAATTAATATTGCGACACCCCCTCCTCTTTTACCCCCCCCTCTGTCTCGCCTGAAGATTCTATACCCTGGAATATTGAGCTGCCAATAACCCTCTCTGTCATCCGGAATTTTTGATCAACCGGCAACATGCCGGTCCCGTTGGTGCCGGATACCAAAGAGATTCCTGTACAAGGATATACTAGAACTGAGAGGTTATAACTATCAGGAAAAAATGAATAGGCTGGGACTCTTTTCTCTAGAAAAGAGGAGGCTGAGGGGTGACCTGATAGAGGTCTTTAAAACTATGAAGGGATTTGATAGGGTAGAGGTAGAGAAGCTGTTTCCACTTGGGGAGAGTCCAAAACTAGGGGCCATAAATATAAGATAGTCACTAATAAATCCAATAGGGAATTCAGGAGAAATTTCTTTACCCAGAGAGTGGTTAGAATGTGACACTTGCTACCACAGGGAGTGGTTGAGGCAAATGGCACAGATGCCTTTGAGGGGAAGCAAGATAAACACATGAGGGAGAAAGGAATAGAAGGATATGCTGATAGGGTGAGATGAAGAGGAGTGGGAGGAGGCTCGAGTGGAGCAGAAACACCGGCACGGACCAGTTGGGCCGAATGGCCTGTTTCTGTGCTGTAAATTCTATGTAATTCTATGTAATGTAATGCTTTCTGCCCAGACTAGGAGATGGCTGATGGATGGTTTGCAAAAGAATAATGGTTCAAATGTTACTCTGCTAGTGGATCTCCCATGGTGTTGCTCAGAGGTAGCCTGAGATCTAGAGCAAAGCTGTACTGTTGCACTGCTAAGATGGAGCTGTGTTTAGTCTGGCCTGCCCCTTTAAGGCCACTGCTCAGGTACACCTTGTGAGAAAGTGGTCTAAATAGCTCATCATTAGGTCAATTAGAGGATACTTCTTGAAGGAAATACTTGCACATCGCCAGCCATCTAAATTGTGATGTCTGAAGGGTGTGACTGATGCCTGCTGGATACGAGACATATGTATAAATAATATATGCGTAAAATTCCTCGACAATCTCTCAGAAGCAACCATTTTGTCGATAAAGCTACACTCAATTCAATTTACTGAGTGTTCTCCAAACAAACAGATTAGTCTAAAATAACAACAGAAAATGCTGGAAAAACTCAGCAGGTCAGGCAACATCCGTGGAGAGAAATTTGAGTTGACGTTTCGGGTTTGACCCTTCTTCAAAACTGGAGAGAAAAGGAACTAGATCGAAGGCAGGGCTGCGATCGGACAAAAGAATAAAAGAACCAAAAGAAGTAAGAGATTAGAAGCTAGACGAGATGGTAATAGGCTGGGATTAGGTGTAAAGTGTACTGGCAGGGCAAAAGATAGCTGCCAGGTGTGAGAGAGAAACAAAAGGAAAGGGGGGGGGGGGAGGAAAGGAGTGGAAAAATATAAGTAAAAATGAAATAGGGGCCGAGGTTATGATCTGAAATTGTTGAACTCGATATTGAGACCGGAAGGCTGCAGAGTGCCTAATCGGAAGATGAGGTGCTGTTCCTCGAGTTTACGTTGAGCTTCCGTGGAACAGTACAAGAGGCCAAGGACGGTGAGGTCCGAGTGGGAATGGAGCGGTGAATTGAAATGACAGGCGACCGGAAGCTCGGGGTCACCCCGAGCTTCCGGTCGCCTGTCATTTCAATTCACCGCTCCATTCCCACTCGGACCTCACCGTCCTTGGCCTCTTGTACTGTTCCACGGAAGCTCAACGTAAACTCGAGGAACAGCACCTCATCTTCCGATTAGGCACTCTGCAGCCTTCCGGTCTCAATATCGAGTTCAACAATTTCAGATCATAACCTCGGCCCCTATTTCATTTTTACTTATATTTTTCCACTCCTTTCCTCCCCCCCCCTTTCCTTTTGTTTCTCTCTCACACCTGGCAGCTATCTTTTGCCCTGCCAGTACACTTTACACCTAATCCCAGCCTATTACCATCTCGTCTAGCTTCTAATCTCTTTTACTTCTTTTGGTTCTTTTATTCTTTTGTCCGATCGCAGCCCTGCCTTCGATCTAGTTCCTTTTCTCTCCAGTTTTGAAGAAGGGTCAAACCCGAAACGTCAACTCAAATTTCTCTCCACGGATGTTGCCTGACCTGCTGAGTTTTTCCAGCATTTTCTGTTGTTATTTCGGATTTCCAACATCTGCAGTATTTTGCTATCAAACAGATTAGTCTGCTTGGTATAATGAGACGTTGTGAAATGAAGCCACAATTAGCTTGTTCCAGAAACATCTATTACTTGGTTAGATTCAGCCATCAGCTATTTAAATCAGGGAATCAAGGTGCAAATGATGCGCTCTGCTTCTAGCTAAGAAAATGAAGGAAGACTAAGGGGGAGCAATTCAGTTGGTTGGCGCCTCCCATTATCGCCTCCGTGGGATGATAACGGGGCACCAACGACTTACCGCCCGGGCGCAACGATGTTACCGCCGACCGCGAAATTCACCTGGTGGTTTGCGGTGGCGGTAACCCCTAGCGCCACGACCTCCTGCGCCCGGAGATTGTGACGTCATCCGGCTGCGCAGCGCCCCAGTAGTGCCCTGGACCCAAACTTCGGTTCCGCCCCCCTGCAGCAGTGCCGGGCGAAGACACCGGCAGCTGCGGGAGGCGTTGATCGGGAGGCCGGGCGCTTCGGGGGGCGATGCTTAAAGGCCAGGTGGCCGAGGTAAATAAAAAAAATTCTGAAATGCTCGTTCTCTTTTCTTTCCCTTTGCCTTCGCCGGCGATCGATCAGCCCGGCGCTCTGCTGCAGGGCATTGGGCTGATCGGGCCGGATTGCGGATGCAGTCGGGGGCCAGATAAGTTTTCCCCTTGCAGAGCCTGCAGCGATGGCCCTTCCCTTTAAGGGAAGGAAGGAGCCTTCCAAAGGGGCAGCGCCGCACTTCCTTTCTGGAGTGCTCAAACTCAATTTTTTAGAAGCTGGGAATCAATAGCGCCTGGCGCTAAGTTTCCCAGCTTTCAAAAGTTACCGCCCTCAAACGGGGCGATATTGAATTTCTCCCCGTAAATTCCAAACACGTGATAAGAAAAAGTGCCTTGAATATCTTTTCATAGAGATATTGGGGGAAAATTTCAGTTGGTTTGCACCTTCCGTTAGCGCCTTAAGAGGGCGCTAATGGGTCACAAAGCAGCTAGCGCCCGGGCGCGGCGATGTGTGCGCCGCTCGCGAAATTAACTAGACATTTTGCGGCAGCACTAAACACTACCGCCACGATCTCCTGCGCCGGCAGATCGCGACGTCAGTCGAGTGCACAACGCCCCGGTAGCGCCCCGGACCAGATATTGAGTGGCGCCCCCTGCCTTACCGCCTGCCGCTAGCAACGACAGGTTGAGGGGTGCGTTTTGCTGTCAGAAAGGGACTGGGGGAGCGCTATTTAAAGGCGACCGCTTCCTGCCTTTTTTTGTTGGTGACATTTTTGCACCATGCATTCTGAGAGAGAGAGAGAGACTTCTGGAGAGATTCAACGCTGTGTGAAGGAGTTTTGAGTACTGAGCAGCACTTTGCAGGTTCATTTTGATTTGCCCTTCCTTGCTTCACCAGCGCTCTGAGGTAACACCTCGCTCCTCGGCCTTTGCGCCTTAAGACAGGTGTGAAGCACCAGATTTAGCGCTCCAATCACCTCCAGGGGCGATAAAAGCCAAGTTTGCCGTCGGAGGCGATAATTAGCGCCAGGCACTAAACTTCGCACACGGCCGATAATGGCGCCCCAAACGGGGCGATACTGAATTTTTCCCCCTAAGTCCTTCTAATACACATCCTTAAAAATATTGCTCAGTGTAACATGAAGAGACATTGGAGATCAAATGAATACAAATAGAGCAAAGATGAAAGAAAGAAAGAAAGAAAGGAAGAAAAGAACATAAGAAATAGGAACAGGAGTAGGCCATACAGCCCCTTGAGCCTGCTCCACCATTCAATAAGATCATGGCTGATCATCGACCTCAACTCCACTTTCCCGCCCGATCTCCATATCCCTTGATTCCCCTAGAGTCCAAAAATCTGTCTATCTCAGCCTTGAATATACTCAACAATTCAGCATCCACAGCCCTTTGGGGCAGAGAATTCCAAAGATTCACAACCCTCTGAGTAAAGAAATTCCTCCTCATCTCAGTTTTAAATGGTCGACCCCTTATCCTGAGACTATGCCCCCTAGTTCTAGACTCTCTAGCCAGGGGAAACAACCTCTCAGCATCTACCCTGTCAATCCCCCTCAGAATCTTATATGCTTCAATGAGATCACCTCTCATTCTTCTAAACTCCAGAGAATATAGGCCCAATCTACTCAATCGCTCCTCATAGGACAGCCCCCTCATCCCAGGAATCAATCTAGTGAATCTTCGTTACACCGCTTCTAAGGCAAGTATGTCCTTTCTCGGATAAAGAGACCAAAACTGTGCACGGTACTCCAGGCTCTGTACAATTGTAGCAAGACTTCCTTAGTCTTTTACTCCAACCCTCTTGCAATAAATGCCAACATGCCATTTGCCTTCCTAATTGCTTGCTGTACCTGCATGCTAACTTTCCGTGTTTCCTGTATGAGGACACCTAAATCTCTCTGAACACCAACATTTAATATTTTCCCACCATTTAAAACATTTTCAGTTTTTCTATTCTTCCTACCTAACATTTCCTCACATTATACTTCATCTGCCGCCTTATTGCCCGCTCACTTAACCTGTCTATATCCCTTTGCAGGCGTTTTGTATCCTCCTCACAGCTTACTTTCCCACCTAGCTTTGTATTGTCTGCAAACTTGGATACATTGCACTCAGTCTCTTCATCTAAGTCATTAATATAGATTGTAAATAGCTGAGGCCCAAGCCGGGTCCTTGCGGCACCCCACTAGTTATAGCCTGCCAACTGGAAAATGACCCGTTTATCCCTACTCTGTTTTCTGTTCGTTAACCAATCCTCTATCCATGTTAATATATTACCCCCAACCCCATGAGCACTTATCTTGCATAGCAACCTTTTATGTGGCACCTTATCGAATGCCTTTTGGAAATCCAAATATATTACATCCACTGGTTCCCCTTTATCTACCCTGCTAGTTACATCCTCAAAAAACTCTAATAAATTTGTCAAACATGATTTCCCTTTCATAAAACCATGTTGACTCGGCCTAATCATGTTATGATTTTCTAAGTGCCCTGTTACCACTTCCTTAATAATAGATTCTAGCATTTTCCCGCTGACTGATGTCAGGCTAACTGGCCTGTAGTTCCCTGTTTTCTCTCTCCCTCCTTTCTTGAATAGCGGTATTACATTTACTGCCTTCCAAGCCGCTGGGACCGTTCTAGAATCGAGGGAATTTTGAAAGATCACAACCAATGCATCCACTATCTCTGTAGCCACCTCTTTTAGAACCCTAGGATGCAGGCCATCAGGTCCAGAGGATTTGTCAGCTTTTAGTCCCATTAGTTTCTCAAGCACTTTTTCCCTACTGATATTAATTACTTTAAGTTCCTCACTCTTATTAGCCCCTTGGTTCCCCACTATTTTTGGTATGTTTTTTGTGTTCTACGGTGAAGACAGATGCAAAGGGGTCGATTTTATCTCAGGTGCGGGGAATTGGCGGGTTTCCCGAATTTAGTGATTCCGACATGATTGTAAATGGGTCTGTGAGACTGATGCAATTTTAACTCAATTGGCCAATTGATTTCCAGCGTCTGGGAAGCCTTGGCAATTGAGTATTTCCAGTCAGAAAGTCGCAGTATATGACATCATCATTGCTGCTGCTTCTAAGGTCCACAGCAAGCCTTGCTTCCTCTGCAGGCTCCCAAACTTCACCATTAAGATGGCACAGGAGCCTACAGGAGCAACGGTCAGCGGGAGGGCCAGATCTGCCCCCAAATTTGATGAGGCTTCACTCCAGGCATTACTGGATGGTGCTAGGGCCCACAGGGAGGACCTGTTCCCTTCTTCAGGGAGGAAGAGGCATCCCAGTCAGACCAAGGCTGTGTGGCTACAGGTGGCAGGTCAAGTCAACTCCTTGGGGCTCACACGAAGAACGTGGTTGCAGTGCAGGAAAAGAGAGCTCACAATAAAAGAGAACAAGCGAGGACAGGAGGAGGGTCACCATCAGTAGCCCACCTCACCCCCTGGGAGGAGGCAGTCCTAGAGATCGTAGGACTGGGGGATGAGGCGCAAGTGGGGGACGGACAGACGGGTGCATCACAGCAAACTAGTGACAGAATAGTTTTCCATCTCTCTCATTGACATTGCATGAGTCGCTGATAATGATTCTGAAGCTATAACAGATGGACTGTAGGATTCGCAAAATTGAACATTGTCCTATAAGGGTCTATTGGCAGAAAAGGCCTTAATTTTAAAGACTGTTTTAAAAGAATCCCAGAAAAAGGGGTATACAAAATGGCCGCCAGACTACCGTGACCAGCTTTTTGGGACATTTTAAAATGGTTCCTGCAGTCCACAGACAGCTTTTGTGGATTCAGCCCACAGTAAGTTCTGGAATGCAATTTCGGAGAATGCGAATCCAGACAGAACCCCATACATATGGATTGGATGCAGATCCAATCAGATTGGCCTGTAGATAAAGGCCATCAAAATGTTTACCCAGACAAAGGGAAACAGCCTCAAATTCAAAGGGGGACATCAAGGCCCATTAAAGACAATACAAGGTCATTCCAGACCAGAGATGGCAGTTACCGGCCATCCCGAAAATACTTTAAACACAATGACTACACTTCTGTGCTACAAGCCCACCAAAAATTAAACAAAGACTAACCTTGATATGGCGGGAGATAAGGGCCTCGATAAGAAGTATAATTGGAGACCCGGGGTAGCTATCGGGAGATGTTTGAGTTCGGAGAGAAGTTCGAGAGAGAGAGGTTCGAGAGGGAAGATCGAGTCAGCACCCAGACCCAGGGTAGCTATCGGGAGATCATCGACAAACCCCAGGCCATTTGACGAGACGAAAAGATGGCGACCCTCCAAGAGGAAACCTATATGAAAATGGTCAAACAGTTGGTCTCTCTCCACGCTGACGTCCAGGCCTGCTAACATCCAGCCTGTCCATGTCCATTACCTCGAGGGAGAAAAGAGTGTGTCGCAGCCCGCTGCGTTCCGCTGACCACGTGGAGGCAGGACGCCTGAGAGGACCAAAACGCAGACTTCAAAACCTATATTTTCTAACTGGGACTGGTGAGCATGTTTCTGGCCCCTCATAATCTGATCTAGCTAGGTTTAGGGGGTGGGCATTTTAGGGGATAATTAACAATGAGTTGTTGTCCCTCGATGTTCCGTGTGTTTCCCTATTTCATGGTGAACCTTGTAAAGTATAATGTGCCTGTAGATATATTGGTTAGTACTGTATTATGATTTGTTTTTCCCTCCCATGTACCTTATTGGCTTACATTCAATTTTTCTTTATGCAATAAAATTTCACTTCGTTTCATTAAACTTGGTCTACAGAGTATTCTCTGCAATGTAGTTCCTGCCTCAAAGACCAGTGTACAGAACCTAAGGGGTGAGTGGGTCGAACCACTCGGTAAATTACTGTGCAAAAGAGGGAGAGGTCTCACCAGAGAGAGAGACCCAGCAAAGAAAACCCCTTACAGGACCTATGATCATCTGCAATATGCAATGTGCATGTAACCTTGACCTCACATCTCTAACTCTTTCCTTCACTCCCCCACAGGACCATCGAGAGCCCCCGTCTCCACTAGCCAGGAGGAAGAGCCCGAGCTTCCAGACTCCTCAGAGGAATCTGCAACCTCTGAGGGCGCAGCGTCAGCATAATTCAGCGCACCCAGCACCAGCGCAGACACTCACACCTCGGTGGGACCTTCGGGACATAGAGTAGTGTTGTCACCTGGTGTATCACAGCTCACAAGTGAGCATCAGCAGATTGTGGAGACAGGGACAGCAGTGGAGAGTGCTAGTCGGAGGGCGCACGACTCTGCCAGCTCGGTTCAGCTGCATGTCGACCCTTTGCCTCTGGGTCCATCCATAAGATCAGCGGGGCTGGAACTCCAGGAACAGATGCAGGAGTCTCTGGCAGGTTTTGTGTCCAGGGTCGATGTGAGTGTGGAGCGAATGGAGGAGTCCATAGCGACCATGAGCAGAGCCTTTGTGGAGTCATTGGCACATGAACGCATCACCATGGAAAGGATGCCAACCTCCATGGAGGAGATAAGTCACCAGGGTATGGAAAATATGGTGAGTGCTCATAATAGAATGACATCTCTTGAGGAGCGATGGGCATCTATTGAACAGAGAAACCAGACCTTCATGGAAGTCCATCTGAGTAGGACTGCCAGTGCAGATACGGGTCCCCATGGCCCCTGATGTGCAGCAAGGTGCTCTCAGGCCACTTCCAAGCGCTGGCCCCTTCTGGCCTGTGCAGCTTCAGGTGGGTGAGCAGCAGCCTGGTGCTCCTGTTGCTGCTGCTGTTGTTCCTGGTTCTGCTGGTGCTGCGGCTGGTGTTCGAGCTCATCTAATGCCCAGAAGGGAAGGAAATAAATGGCTCCCATGCTTCTGGTGTATGACTCCGTTGAGGAAGCGCTGAGTGAGGGTGGCGAGAGGGGTTTCCCAGGAGGTCACACTGGAGATGTGTGTGAGGCTCCAACCTTCCACAGGTGTGGCTAGGCCTGGTAAAAGTTGCCCCAGACCTGAGACAACAAAGTCCTGCCACCTGCAAATGATGACTGATCAAATATCCTCTTTAATGTTGGACCTGCAGCTGATAGTCAACAAGCCAATAGTGTTCACGTCAGGTTTCACAGGCGTCACCCCCACCAGGCGTGTTTTATGTGGGAAAAGGGTTAGTCAAGGTCCTGTTAAAATGGGATTATGAAGGCTAATTAGTGCTGTTTAAGGGCCCTAAAGACCAGTCCCACCTGTTGCAGGCAGGACTGATTCGGGTCAATTAGACACACCTAGGTTAAAATGGCGTGGAGACAGGAACCAGGTGGGGGGGGGTCGCGACCCCCAGGTTTTGTGATTTTAACCCCCCACACGCCTAAAAGCCCGCCTCACGGCCCAATGAAAATCGAGGCCAAAGTATTTGTTTAAAGTCTCTGCCATTTCCTTATTCCCCATTATAATTTCACCTGTCTGAGCCTTCAAGGGGCCAACACTTGCTTTTGCGACTCTATTCCTTATTACATACTTGTAGAAGCTCTTACAATCTGTTTTTATATTACTTGCTAGTTTACTCTCATATTCTATTTTCTCTCTCTTTATCAATTCTTTGGTCACCTTTGCTGGTTTCTAAAGCTCACCCAATCCTCAGGCTTACTACTATTCTTCACAACATTATAACCCTGTTATTTTAATCTAATACTATCCTTAACTTCTTTACTTAGCCACGGATGGATCACATTTCCCATGGAGCTTTTACTTCTCAAAGAAATGTATATTCATTGAGAATTTTGGAATATTTCTTTAAATGTTTGCCACTGCTTATCTACCATCATACCTTTTAATCTAATTTCCCAATCTACCTTAGCCAACTTGCCCCTCATACCTATGTAATTGACTTTATTCAAGTTTAAGACTCTTGTTTCCGACTGAAGTATTTCATTCTCAAAGCTCAATGTGGAATTTTATCATATTATGATCACTCTTCCCCAGAGGATCCTTTACTATGAGATTACTTATTTACCCTGTCTCATTACACAATTCAAGATCTAAAATAGCCTGTTCCCTGATTGGTTCCATGGTGTATTGTTCTAGGAAACTGTCTCAAATGCATTCCATGAACTCGTCCTCCAGACTTCCATTGCCAATTTGATTTGCCCAGTCTATATGAAGATTAAAGTCCCCCATGATTATTTTATTACCTTTGTTACAAGCTCCTGTTATTTGTTGATTAATGCTCTGTCCAACGATATAATTACTGTTTGGGGGCCTATAAACTACTCCCACCAGTGTTTTCTGCCCCTTGTTATTTCTTATCTCCACCCATACTGATTCTACTTCCTGATCTTCCGAGCCAAGATCCTTTCTCACTATTGTTCTTATGTAATCCTTTATTATCAGGGCTACCCCACCTCCTTTTCCATTCTGCCTGTCGTTTCTAAACATCACGTACCCTGGAATATTTAGTTCCCAACCTTGATCACCTTGCAACCATGTCTCTGTGATGGCTACTGGATCAAAGCCATTTATCTCTATTTGTGCCACTAATGTGTCTATCTTGTTATGAATGCTTTGTGCATTCAAATAAAGAGCTTTTAATTTTAACTTTTTACCATTATCCCCTGCTTCTACCTGAGTCGCTGATGCACTTTTACTGTTAAACTGTCTGTCCCATCCTGCCACATTCTGTATATCTTTACCCAAATTGCTACACTGCTCCATTGCCTTGACTTTTCTCTTTAGATTTCTAAATTTCCCCTCCCCTGACCCCTCCCCTGTTGTGTATGTAACCTGTTCCACCTTAAGAGAGCTTAAGCCTGTTCCACCTTAAGAGATGTACTACTTTCTCAGGCTGCTGTAGACGTAATACCGGGGGTGAACACACCGGTATATAAGCACTGTGCAGTAATCTTGTATTCAGTATAGTCCCTACCTCCAACGAGTAAAGACCTGTTTTTATTGTTACTCATTAGTCTGTGTCTTAATTAACTAAATAATTCACAGACTTAACACTGGCGACGAGTCAGGTTCTTACCCTGCGGCAGTTATTCCACGGTGGCTTCGTCCACAGACAGGACGTTGAAGAAAGGTTTCAAACCGCACCACCCCACTGGAATCGACAGGCATTAGGACCCTGAAGCCTCCATCAGCGACTGAAAACTGGAGGACAGAAGACATCCTGCAGCTTCTTTTTCAACCTCGGTGGTGGGTAAGCCGAGCAGCGTAGGCTGCAAAGACAGGGCTGGGGGAAGTCGGAGGAACAAGGGCGATCGCGATCGCGATCGGGAGATAAGGGCCATCGATCGCAATCCCTGATAAGGGCCGCACTCGGGCTGAAAGGCGCAGCGTCGGCAGACACTGAAGGCGCGAGAGCCGCAGTGAAAAGCGCAGGCCATCGATCGCGGCGGAGATAAGGGCCGCACTCGGGGCTGAAGGGAGACGGCGTCGGGGGACGGGTGAAGACCGCCAAGCGCGGGAAAACCGCCATTTTGTGGGCGGAGGACGACGGCAAGAGCGGGAAGCCGCCATCTTTGATAACAAGTAAAGAAAATAAAATCTGAGAAATTGCAAATCTACAATGCCTAAACACGGGAATATTAGCACCTTTGATAGTGACCTCGAAGATTGGGCCATATATGTTGAAAGAGTAAAAAATTATTGTAAGGCCAATAAAATTTGTGACCAAGATAAAGCTCTAACATTATTAAATTTAATGGGTGCGAAGACATACGGGCAATTGAAACACCTGTTATCACCAGATGAACCGGCGGATAAGACGTTCGATGAGATTGTTACTGTCCTGAAAGATCATCTAAACCCCACGCCGCTGATGCTAGCGGAACGATTTAAATTTTATGACAGAAGGCAGCTACAGCATGAAAGCAATGCTGAATATTTGCTGGAATTGCGTAAATTAGCGAAATATTGCCAGTTTGGAACGGGACTGACAGATGCACTACGAGACAAATTTGTGTGTGGTTTATTTAAACAAGATACACAAAAGCGACTGCTCGAGGAGAATGAGCTGACGCTTGAGAAGGCGGTCACTATGGCAGCAGCACACGAAGCCGCAGCGAGAGGCACGGCAGTAATGCAGCTACGGTCACCGGAGCTCAGTGCACACAAATTGGGTGTGAGTTCTGGCAAATGTTATCGTTGTGGAAAGACAACGCATGATCAGAACCAGTGTTGGTTTAAAAACCAAGAATGTAGAACTTGTGGTAGGCTTGGACATATAGCTAGAGTATGCAGGTCAGCGAAGAAGACCAGCAACAAGAAGTCACCGCAAGGGAAATACGCAAAGGTACACAAGGTGGCCGAACAGGAGTCTGATTCAGACGCAAGCAGTATTGAACTGGCTAGCTTAAGGGTACTCAACGTTGGTAAGGGTGCAGACCTCCAGACAATTTGGGTTACTCTTCAGATAGAAGGAGTCCAAGTAAAAATGGAATTGGACACTGGATCGGCATTGTCGGTCATGAATAAGAAAGATTACAGAAGGTTATTCCAACATATTCCCCTACAGGATACGGAGATTATATTGACAACCTACACGGGGCAGAGAGTGTACCCCATCGGGACAATAAAGGTTGCAGTGGCCAACAAGGGTGAAGGAAGTCAAATAATGGACTTATATGTGCTACCGGAGGGAGGTCCACCATTACTAGGCCGGGAGTGGTTTAGAAACATAAATATGGACTGGCATTCGCTAAAAGCCATAAAGAGTGAGAACTCGGTGCAGATAATCAGCCCAGACTCTAGAACTGATGATGGTAAGACCAACCCATGTGCAAAAGACAAAGTTTCAGCACAGAATTCCACTGAGCAACAACAACATAGTTTAACAGAGAATTCTGAGTCTGTCAAGTCTACTGATATGCACATTTTTGAGGGACACTGGGCTCGAACTCAACTCCATTTCAAACTACAACAGCAATTAGAACAAATGATTCGCCGTTTTGAGCAAGAGATGAATGAAATAAAAAAGTTCTTTGTTACAGAGTGGGAGAATCTGGAAAGGCAACAGAAGCAACTGATGGAGAAAATGGAGCAGGAGCACACCAACCATCTGCGCAAGGAGGCCGAACGAATCAAAGCTGATTCAGGTTCTGAAGGTGCGTGCCATAATCTGGTGTCAGAAGAGTTAACGGTCAGCCAACTCCTTCATATGCTGAGGGACAAGACTCTGAAATGGGAAAAACTTGAACACGAGCTGCGATCTTCAAAGGAAAAGGGTTCGGAGCTCTCAAAAGTCATTGAGATGGCTGATGTGACGACACAGACTGAAACGACTGCAACAGAGCAGCCATTGGATGCCAAAAGTATGCTGACTCACGTCAATGTAGAACAACAGACCGCTGAAACAGCTGCTCCGGTAGAGGGATTACATAGTCCGATCAATCAATCTCCAAAGGAAGTTGAAGTATTAAAATCACAAATGAGGTCACTAGTAAACGACTTGCTGAAAGCCCAGAAAAAGTTGGATGCAGAGGTACACATGAAGAAGTCTCTTCAGGAAAGATGTCTGGATTTGGAACAAGAGCTGGCTAACGTCCAGCTGGGTATGGAGGAAATAGACGACCCTCTCACTGGTCTAGCTCAGGACGACACCGAATATTACCATGACCTGGTGGACGACACCGAATATTACGATGTCCTGTCCTGCCCAGCTTGTAACTTCGACTCCCAAAGTGCAGAAATCATGGAGGAGCACCAAAAGTCTACGGAACATCGGGAGAAGCTGGCTCCACGACGGAAACAGGAGGAAGAGAAGGAGGAACTGCGCATGCAGCTGGCAGCTGTGGCAGCTGACAATGGAGCCCAGAGAGTCTCCAAGAAGCAGAAAAGGAAAAGTAAAAACAGAAGATGACCCATCTGAACCATTATCACCTCTACCAGATCACACACGTGGTCCCTCCGAACGGAGCCAAATCAGTTCGGAAGTTCAAGCTGTTAAATCCATGAAAGGACTATTGAATGAGTAACGTGAACCGACTACACCACAGAGATTGAATCTGTGAACTGTTTTCCGCAGAGACTGAATCTGTGATATGTTACGTTAAACATGAAGTTATATATGTATATATGTTATTACGTTATGTTAAATGGGGGGGATGACTATAAAGCTAAGAAGGGAGGAGTGTTGTGTATGTAACCTGTTCCACCTTAAGAGAGCTTAAGCCTGTTCCACCTTAAGAGATGTACTACTTTCTCAGGCTGCTGTAGACGTAATACCGGGGGTGAACACACCGGTATATAAGCACTGTGCAGTAATCTTGTATTCAGTATAGTCCCTACCTCCAACCAGTAAAGACCTGTTTTTATTGTTACTCATTAGTCTGTGTCTTAATTAACTAAATAATTCACAGACTTAACATCCCCCCTTTTTAGTTTAAAGCCCTATCTACAGCCCTAGTTATTCGATTCGCCAGGACATCGGTCCCAACGGAACAGCTCCCTCTTTCCCCAGTACTGGTGCCAGTGCCCCATGAATCGAAACCCATTTCTCCCACGCCACTCTTTGAGCCATGCATTTAACTCACTGATCTGCTTGTCACTACGCCAATTTTCACGTGGCTCCGGTAACAATCCAGAGATTAATACCTTTGAGGTTCTGCTTTTTAATTTGGACCCTAGCTCCTTAAACTCTCTCAGCAGAACCTAAAGAGGAAGAAAATCAGAAAGCATGAGAAAATCATTGGTGCTGACTGTAAGAAAAATATATTGAGTGACTATTTCCTTTTAAAATTATTTTCTTGCTAATTTTCTATCCTCTCCTGAAGTTATTGAATCATTCCTGGGGTACAGTCCCATAGTTGCTGTTTACCCTCTGGTACCTTGTCCAATTCTGTCCTTACCTAACATCTACACATATACCCTTCCAGTGATGAGTAGTGTGAACCTTGTCTCATTATTCTCTCTCTGTACCTCAGGGCCACTGAAGCCAATTTATAGCAGCCCCTCTCCCCCAGGAACACCGCCCCATCCCTACCCGGGTTACCTTGGCATATATGAAGCTGCTATGGCTCAGTTACTCATTCCCTTAACTGGCTGAGCATCAGGGAAATCCTAGTTTAGGTAGTTTGAACCCAGTTTATACCTGTCCACCACTGTTCAGTAACTGGCATTAAATTGGCTGCCTCACTTCAAGAGGCTGCAAGAATGGTTGGTGTGGGAAGTAGAAATGTCATGATGTTAGTGCAGGGGGCACTGTTCCATGACTTGGGTTAAAGTCTAATATTGGGGTAGAGTAGAGGTTGATAACTGCAAAACATTCTAAGAAAATGCTCTACTGGCTAATACCTACAATCATGATGTGCACAAAACAAATCTCCCTTAAAAATAATCTCTGCACTTAGAGTTAGTTCATCTCCTGGAGATGAGTGAAGGCCGTTCAATTGTTGAAGTGTCCTTTCAGCCTTCTTTCAGTATGTTTTTTTTCCTCTTATTTTCCACTAAGTTTCACTCGAAATTTATACATTGAACCATCTCGGGGAAAAAAAATTAATATTCCAAGGACATGTTTTACGTTTACAAAACCAACTTTGCTTTTCATTTGATCAAAAGTGATTAGGGTAATGATTAGGAGGATGAAGAGAGAGTGAAAGGATGGAAGAATGGGAAGATGTGGAAAAGGAAGGAAGGAAGAAAGAAAGACTTATAAAGCACCTTATCACACTTCTCAGAAACATTTTAAAGTGATTCACATTTTGTGGATATAATCCAACGTGAATATTTTTGAAGTACAGTAATTGCTTTTTATGTGGGAAACACGGCAGCCATTTTGCACATCGCAAGAACACACAAACTGTAATGAGGTAAAGGAGCAGTCAATTATTTTCTTTGGTGTTACCCAGCACACCAGAGAAACTCTCTCCTATTCTTTGAATACCCGTACTTCAGGAGCAAGTAGATGGGCCCTTGGTTTAATGTCTCATTCAAAGGACAGCACCTCTGACAATGTAGCACCCTCTTAGTAATGCATTGGAGTTTCAGCATAAGTTATGTCAGGGTCATAGAGTCATAGGCCTAGATATTCGGTAGGCTTAGCGCCGCTTTTGAGGCGCTAGAGGGCCTAGCGCCGGAGTTATGGCCAGTTTGGAAATTGAGTGGGTCCCTAAATCGGCGTTAGGCCGTTAGCGCTGCGCCGGCACCGATGACGTCATCGGTGTGCGCAGCGTCCCGGTTGCCATGGTAACCCGCCCGAACTCCGAAATTGACTTGCGGCCGCCTCGCCCGTGGCAGCCGCAAGCAACGTTCTGGCAGAGGTGCCTTACTGGACTTTGCGCCGGCGCATTAAAGGCCCCGTGGCGGCCGGCCGCTTTCCCGCCGGCCGCCTGGCCGCAGCTCCCTCCCCGGACTTCTCCCCCCCCCCCCCCCCGGGACAGATGCAAGCCCGGCACTTGTCCGAGGTGCCGGGCTCATTTTTACAATGATTTTCGCGGGCCGCGGCCGGGTGCAGGCAGCTCCTCCTTAAGGGAAGGAGGAAGCCTGCACTTCCCGAACCTGCCGCACCGCAGCGGGCGCCGCAGCGCCGGAATAGCGCCGCAATTCAGCGCGTAGCGCCAGTTTTCAGGCGCAAACAGCTTTCAGCAGCGCCGGCAGCCGTTTGGGCGCAGAACTAGTGAATTTTTGGCCCGCCCAGCGCGACTTAGCTCCGGCACTAACTTCCGGCGCTAAAGCCGTCGCTGCGCCAAAACCCAATTTCTAGGCCATAGAGTTTTACAGCACTGAAAGAGGCCCTTCGGCCCATCGTGTCTGCGTCGTCCATCAATCCCTGTCCAGTCTAATCCCATTTTCCAGCATTTGGTCCATAGCCTTGTATGCAATGGCATTTCAAGTGCTCATCCAAATGCTTCTTGAATGTTGTGAGGGTTCCTGCCTCTACCACCCTTTCAGGCAGTGAGTTCCAGATTCCAACCACCCTCTGGGTGAAAAAGTTCCTCCTCAAATCCCCTCTAAATCTCCTGCCCCTTACCCTGAATCTATGCCCCCTTGTTATTGACCCCCCTACTAAGGGGAAAAGTTCCTCTTTATCTACCCTATCTATGCCCCTCATCATTTTGTACACCTCAATCAGGTCCCCCCTCAGCCTTCTTTGCTCCAAGGAAAACAACCCCAGCCTGTTTAGCCTTTCTTCATAGCTGAGGCGCTCCATCCCAGGTAACATCCTGGTGAATCTTCTCTGCACCCTCACCAAAGCAATCACATCCTTCCTATAGTGAGGCGACCAGAACTGCACACAGTACTCCAGCTGTGGCCTCACCAGCGTTTTGTACAGCTCCATCATAACCTCCCTGCTCTTATATTCTATGCCTCGGCTAATGAAGGCAAGTATCCCATATGCCTTTTTAACCACCTTATCTACCTGTTCCGCTGCCTTCAGGGATCTATGTACATGTACACCAAGGTCCCTCTGACCCTCTGTACTTCCTAGGGTCCTACCACTCATTGTGTATTCCCTTGCCTTATTTGTCCGTCCAAAATGCATCACCTCGCACTTTTCAGGGTTAAATTCTATTTGCCACTTTTCCGCCCATCTGACCAACCCATTTATATCGTCCTGTAGCCTGAGGCTTTCCTCCTCGCAATTTACTACCCCACCAATTTTCGTGTCATCTGCGAACTTACTGATCATACCTTTTACATTCTCATCCAAATCATTTATGTAGATCACAAACAGCAAGGGACCCAGCACCGATCCCTGAGGTACCCCACTGGACACAGGCTTCCAGTCACCAAAGCAACCTTCGACCATCACCCTCTGCCTCCTGCCACTCAGCCAGTTTAGGATCCAACGCGCCAAGGCACCCTGGATCCCATGGGCTCTTACCTTCTTGACCAGTCTCCTATGCGGGACTTTGTCAAAAGCTTTACTGAAGTCCATGTAAACCACATCCACAGCATTTCCCTCATCCACACACCTAGTCACCCCCTCGAAAAATTCAATCAGATTGGTCAGACATGATTTACCCTTGACAAAGCCATGCTGACTGTCCCCGATTAATCCTTGCCTCTCCAAGTGGTGACTAATTTTGTCCCTCAGAATTTTTTCCAATAATTTCCCTACCACAGATGTTAGGCTCACTGACCTGTAATTCCCTGGTTTATCCCTGCTACCCTTCTTGAATAATGGCACTACGTTAGCTGTTCTCCAGTCCTCTGGTACATCCCCTGTGGCCAAAGAGGTTCTGAAAATTTGTGTCAGAGCCCCTGCAATCTCCTCCTTTGGCTCACACAACAGCCTGGGATACATCTTGTCCGGGCCTGGGGATTTATCCACTTTTTGGCCTGCTAAAACCGCTAGTACCTCCTCCCTCTCGATGCTAATATGTTCAAGTATGTCACAGTCCCCTTGCCCGATTTCTATGTCCACATCGTCTTTCTCCATAGTGAACACAGATGCAAAAAATTCATTTAAAACCCCGCCTACATCATCTGGCTCTACACACAGATTGCCACTTTGGTCCCTAATCGGCCCTACCCTTTACCTGGTTATCCTCTTGCCCTTAATATACTTATAAAACATCTTAGGATTTTCCTTTATTTTGCTCACCAGTGTTATTTCATGGCCCCTCCTCGCCCTCCTAATTTCTCTTTTAAGTATGCCCCTTCACTTTTTATACTCCTCTAGGGCTTCCTCCGTCTTTCGTCTTTTGTAATTGCCAAAAGCCCCCCTTTTTTTCCTAATGCATTTTTGTATATCCCTTGTCATCCAAGGTTCCCTTTGCTTGTTGGTCCCACCCTTGACCTTTACAGGAACATGTTGGCGTTGTACTCTCTCTATTTCCCTTCTGAAAGTCTCCCACTGTTTTGATGTGGATTTTCCTATAAGTAGCTGCTCCCAGTCCACTTTGGCCAGATCTTGCCATATCATATTAAAATCGGCCTTCCCCCAATTTAGAACCCTTATTTCCGGGCCGTCTTTGTCTTTTTCCATGTCCTGGTGTTTAGCTTGAACCCACAACCATCTGACTCAAAGTTGAAATTGTTACCAATTAAGCCAAGATGATACAACATCCAGGACAAAGCAGCCTGCTTGATTGGCACCCCATCTACCACCTTAAACATTTACTTCGTCCACCACCGGCGCACTGTGGCTGCAATGTGTACCCTCAACAAAATGCACTGCAGCAACTCGCCAAGGCTTCTTCGACAGCACCTCCCAAACCCACAACCTCTACCACCTAGAAGGTCAAGGGCAGCAGGTGCCTGGGAACACCATCACCTCCAAGTTCCCTTCGAAGACACACACCATCCTGACTTGGAAGTATATCGCCGATCCTTCATCGTCGCTGGGTCAAAATCATGGAACTCCCTCCCTAACAGCACTGTGGGAGTACCTTCACCACACGGACTGCAGCGGTTCAAGAAGGCGGCTCACCACCACCTTCTCAAGGACAATTAGGAATTGGCAATAAAGACTGGCCTTGCCAGCGACGCCCACATCCCATGAATAATAAAAAAGCAGAGGAAGTACAGGTTTCAGACAGGGCATTTTATCACTCTCTCAGTTTCGTTCAAAGCCCCTGTGTCTACGTTACTTACATTGCCACTCAATTGCAGTCATTATTTTTATATGGAAAAAATAAAAACTCCAAAGAAAATATATTTAGATGATTGGCATTGATGATTCAAACAGGTGGAAATAAGAATTCCATTGCGAGTTTTAACTTTCTGAATACTGCGTTTCTGTGGCGTTTTCAGAGCAGTACAGAAACAGAATGACTTGCTAGTTTGCGGAGTGTTCCAATGCTAAGACCATTGATACGGATCAGGTTAAGTCATAAAGAGATGAGACCATAGCTTGAGCAGTTCCCAACGCCACATGAGTCCTCAGATTGTACCTTGTGACACGTTATCCTAGCCAATTCTTGGCCAATGTAGACAACTTTGCGATCTTGATATTCAGGTTTTGGCTTGCTCACAGGGAGGTAGCATCGCTGCCAGGAAAGGATATAAAGTTATATATTTGCAAAGAGTTGCCAGGGTACATGGCGTGCATTATCCTGTTTCAACTGAACTAAAATTGGCCAGTGTGAATTATGATATGGTTGCAATGCAATTTATCGTCGAGGCCTTGAAAATAAAAACTGGGGATTAAAGAAGAGTCATCTACCCGAAAATTGTCCATCAACTCACTGAGAGGACCTAAGTCCCATCAAAATACAGGAAACTTTCTGGTATCCGGCACGGACGGGACCGACGTGGTGCCGGTTCATCAACAATTCCGGATAACCGAACGCGATAGTAAAAGATACGGAGCTCAGAGCTCCGTATAAAGCAACAAACCCAACAGCTTCAAAACAATCGGCACAAGTTGCAAGCGTCTCTGTAGCTTAGCAACAGCTGCAGCTACACCCTTGCACAGCAACAAATGGAGTTTAAAAAGGTAATAAAAGTAATAAAAGTTAACGGAACCGACTCCTGAATTTTGCCGGTGGATAGAGCGTTCCGGTTATATAGGTGCCGGTTAATCGAAAGTTTCCTGTACATGATCCCTTCACATGCACGTAACACCCCATGATCAGAATGCTGCAAGCCTCTTCCAGCTTCTTCTACCCCCGCCCCCTCCTCCAGCCAGGTTAGGGTCGCCACCTCTGATTGGATGTATTCCTGGAAGTTTCATCACATGACATGCTACCTCCAACCGCCCCGCCCCTACACTCCCACCATGAGTCGCCCGACACATCGATCAACACGGCACCCCGCCTTCCTATGGCCAACTGGAAAGCAAGGGATCGGTGCTTGGACCCCAGTTTTTCACAATATATATTAATGATCTAGACGAGGGAACTAGATGTAATATCTCCAAGTTTGCCGACGACACAAAGCTGGGTGGGCGTGTGTGCTGTGAGGAGTCTGCAGAGAAGCTCCAATACGATTTGGACAGGTTGGGCGATTGGGCAGATGCATAGCAGATGCAGTATAATGTGAATAAATGCGAGGTTATCCACTTTGGTGGCAAAAACAGGAAGGCAGATTATTATCTGAATGGCAATAGATTGGGAAAAGGGGAAGTGCAGCGAGACCTGGGTGTCCTTGTGCACCAGTCGCTGAAGGTAAGCATGTAGGTGCAGCAGGCGGTTAAGAAGGCAAATGGTATGTTGGCCTTCATAGCGAGAGGATTCGAGTACAGGAGCAAGGATGTCTTGCTGCAGTTGTACAGGGCCTTGGTGAGACCACGCCTTGAGTATTGTGTGCAGTTTTGGTCACCTTATCTGAGGAAGGATGTTCTTGCCATGGAGGGAGTGCAGCGAAGATTCACCAGACTGATACCTGGGATGGCAGGAATGACGTATGAAGAGAGATTGGGTCGATTAGGCTTATATTTGCTAGAGTTTAGAAGAATGAGAGGGGATCTCATTGAAACTTATAAAATTCTAACAGGACTAGACAGACTAGATGCAGGAAGGCTGTTCCCGATGGCGGGGGAGTCCAGAACCAGGGATCACAGTCTAAGGATAAGGGGTAAGCCATTTAGGACAGAAATGAGGAGGAATTTCTTCACCCAGAGAGTGGTGAACCTGTGGAATTCTCTACCACAGAAGACAGTTGAGGCCAATTCATTAAATATATTCAAGAATGAGTTAGATATATTTCTTAAGGCTAAAGGGATCAAGGGATATGGGGAGAAAGCAGGGACAGGGTACTGAATTTGGATGATCAGCCATGATCGCATTAAATGGAGGAGCAGGCTCGAGGGGCCGAATGGCCTACTCCTGCTCCTATCTTCTATGTTTCTATGTTTCTAAAAACACTCTTCATTACCCAATTGGGCGATTCTTGACTGTCAGTCAAACAACCCTTCTTTCTCCATCTCCAATATTTTTTACAACTAATCCACAAAAGTGTTCAAAGAAAGTAAAAAAAAAGCACACTCATTTTTTTTTTGCCCGCTATGATTTTTCTTCCGGGTGTTGCTCGCAGCTGTATCCCGGAGAGTAATCGCCAATTCCTGGAGACTCCAGGCCAATCCTGGAGGGTTGGCAACCCCCTAATCCAGACAAGAGATACTTGATTCATGAAATGGATCCTCTGTATGATGTCAGCATGACAAGGTTTGCTTCTGTGTGACTCCAATAAAAATGAACGGAACTTTATTTTGTGGTCTAACACCACGGTGCTCAATGTAGGGCCTTGATGGGCCATTTGTGGCCTGTTCTTTCCTCAGTAAAAGGCATCAAAGAATCAAATCACCAGCCAGCCCAGGAAGCCTGTTGCTAGGTCAGTAATCTCATCATGGATCATTCTGGTTTTTGACCAGAAACTTAACTGGACCAGCCACATAAATACTGCAGCAACAAGAGCGGGTCAGAGGTTAGGTATTCATATTGGCCCAGAAATTCGGGTCTCCACGGGCGAGTACGCACAGGGTACTCACCCGTAAGCCCAATGGAAGTGCCGGTTTCCTGCATGCACTGTGCATGCGCAGGAAACCGGCACTTCCGTTCCCCTGAAAGAAGGGGTTCAGAGGTGGAACGCGTGCGCAGGAAAAGCTGCGCGTGCGCATCGAACTTATGTTTCTTTTGCAGGTTTTCCCGGGAGGGTAAGTCTCCAGCAGTTAGACATGTAAAAAGCAGTCGCAAGGCCTGCTTTTTACAAGGTAAGTGGTGAATTAATTAAAATTAAAACATTTTTTCCACAGGTTTATTATTTTTAAATACTTTAAAGAAAGGTAAGTTTATTTTTAGCTCCGTTAGAAAATAAAATTATATTTTTCAAAAATTTAAATTATTGTTTAAAATAGTTATTTCATGTAATTTATAGTTTATTTAAAAAATGTGATTAAAAAAAAAAGTTTATTTGAAGATTTAGTGATGTTTTGGGGCTTATAGTATTTATAAGTTTGACAGCCCTTCCTGTCAAACTTATGAATGAAGCATTCCCTGCTCCGATTGGCTCTCCATGGCCCACATGATCCCAGGGGACGCATCGAACTAACTGCGCCCCTGGGATACGCAAGCACTGCGTGCTGGCAGTTGGAGGAGGCCCAGGATTGGAATTCCACGGGGGCCCACAGCAGAACGGCCGGCGCGCAAGGTAAGTGCAGGTCGGGGCCCCCAACCCGAATTTCTGGGCCATTATGATTTTCGAAGTGCCCTGTTACCACGCCCCTAATAATAGAGTCTAGCATTTTCCCTACCAATACTAACAGCACTGTAGGAGAAGAAGAAGGCCCACCACCACCTTCTCAAGGGCAACTAAGAATGGGCAACAAAAGCCAGCCTTGCCAGTGATGTCCACATCACATGAATGAGTATAGAAAAAGCTTTTGAACTTCATCTATGTTGGGGAAAAGCTGTTATTAATGCTGCTTTGTATTAAGTAAAGGACAGAGCACTGGGTTGATAAATCCTTTCAGATTTAGCATAAAAATAGACTTGATGGCACAGCACATTGCATGTGACACACATGATGTGAGTTAGTGCCCACGATTCTCCACATGATGTGGTCTTGATTTCAGAAGAGTTGCTGGCACGACACTGGGCAATGATTAGCTACAGGATACACAGCAAAATGAATTTCACCCAACTCCAGAAAAAAGCAGACTTAAGATATTATTCACCGCCACAGATATGTTGACAAACTAAATGAAGTATTGTTTCCTGTCTACATTGGGCGTGTAAATTTACAGCCATTCTCAATTCAGCACCCTGCCCAAGAATAATTACCTCCTGCCTTTCAGTGTCAAAGAATACCCCAATTTTTTTCTTTTTATATGTCTTATTTTAAATTCAAGCCGTGGCTATTCATTTTCCAATAGGTGAGCAGGAAAGAACATCCTGAAGACTGCTCTCGTCAACCTCTGAGTGGCTGGGGTCAGGGAACTGAGAGGAAGAAAAGTCCCGTTTGTCCGATAGGTAATCCTGCTCTCCCCTCTCACCTCCGACCTCTCTCTCCAGGGTAGATTTTGCAAAATAGCTCACCCAGCTCAGAGCTTTGCGTGACAGAAGGACAGAGTGGGATTTCAGGCGTGGGCACGGAGTCACATGATTTACCGTCCATTATGGGGGCCACAAAGTGCCTGAATTCATAATATGAAGAAAGAACTTGCATTTATATAGCGCCTTTTACGATCTCGGGACGGCCCAAAGCAATTTGCAGCCAATGAATCACCTTTGAAGTGTAGTCGCTGTTGGAATGTAGGAAATGCAGCAGCCAATTTGTGCACAGCAAGCTCCCACAAACAGCAATGAGATAATGACCAGATAATCTGCTTTTTTTGTGATTTTGGCTGTGGGATAAATGTTGGCCAGCACACCGGGAAAAACTCCCCTGCTTTTTTTTACGTCCACCTGAGAGGGCAGATGGGGCCTCAGTTTAACATCTCATCCCAACAATGGCACCTCCGACAGCGCAGCGTTTCCTCAGCACTGCTCTGAGAGCGCCAACCTAGATTTTGAGCTCAAGTCTCTGGAGTGGGACTTGAACCCACAACCTTCTGATTCAGAGGCGAGAGTGTCCACCACTAACCACTAACCCTAACCCTAACACCCTAACCTGTCACATAATGCTTTAGTTTGAGAGCACGAATTTGACAACACATTTCACAGCACTTGACAACGGGAGAGAGAGACGCTGGGAGAGCGACCAAAGAACTGACCAAAGAGGCAGATTGGAGTCTGGATTCATCATCCAACCACTACAGCATTGGCAATGTCAATACCAGTAAAGCATTGGGAGCTCAACATTAAAAATGCTGACAAAGATTTCCCATATGTACTCAGGGATGGAGTTCACAAAGATATGGGCAACGGGAACTTCCATCACACTACCGGCAGGTGAAGACAAGTCCATGCGTGAAAATTACAGAGCATAGAAACATAGAACAATAGGAGCAGGAGTCGGCCATTCGACCCTTCGAGCCTGCTCCGCCATTCAATATAATCATGGCTGATCCTTTATCTCAATATTCCCGCTCTCCCCATACCCCTTGACGCCTTTTGCGTCTAGAAATCTATCTATCTCCTTCTTAAATATATTCAGTGACTTGGCCTACACAGCCTTCTGTGGTAGAGAATTCCACAGGTTCACCACCCTCTAAGTGAAGACATTTCTCCTCATCTCAGTCCTAAATGTCCTAACCCTGCATCCTGAGACTTTGACCCCTGGTTCTAGACCCCCCCCCCCCAGCCAGGGGAAACATCCTCCCTGCATCCAGTCTGTCTAGCCCTGTCAGGACAGGCATCCTAATGAATCATACAAGTAACATTCTACCTGGCAGTAAGAAGTACTTGGAACAGTTATCTGGACCCATCTTCTGTTCCTTCGCTTGTCCCATTGCCACTCCCTTCTGCCTCACACCATCATCCCTTTTGTCATTTGATCTCTCCTGCCTTCCACCCTATCACAGACCTTCCCTTTTGTTCTTTCCTCCTCCCCTCCGCCCCCCACTTCCCTGCCCCGTACTTGCTTAAAAACCGTTACATCGCTAACTTCTTCCAATTCTGCCGAAAGGACATCGACCTGAAACGTTTACTCTGGCCTGCTGAATATTTCCAGCATTTTCTGTTTGTATTTCAGATTTCCAGCATCCGCAGTATTTTGCTTTTGCTCTATTTGGAAGTGACTTGTGTAGATGATAAAATTCCGTCACGGAAATGTTATGGTGGGCTTTGCATCTGAACGAGCATTGGGTCGGATCTTTGTGGCCAGAAAAGGCCGTGATTGTAGCTCACGATTGTGCCAGTTTATTGATGTTGAAAAAGTGCTTGGCACTGCACGGTAGAAAAGGCTTTGAACAAATCTTTAGCAAAGTCTGCAATACCTGCAAATTTCAACAAATAGGAAGGCACTCTATCAAATTAGTAGGCCATTTAGCACATGTCATTAGACCGATCACTAAGTGACAGGAGTCTGAGGTCGGCAAGACTGTTTGTTCACACCTACTTAATGTACCATCTTCCTTGCACACAACAGGACAGAAGCGTTCAATGGTCATGAAGCTGGAGATTGTAAATCAAGGTTGTAAATCGAAGGAAGATTTTGAACCCGGGCTTCGCTGACGACGTTATTGAAAATGGACAAATAATTGAATCAATTGACTCAGATTGTGAAATGTTTGGTATAATTATACAAATGTTAAAAAAAAAACACCCACCAAAGCTACAGTGACAGGCAAGCAGAATGGGCCAATAAACATTCAGACTGGAACAGAGGCCCTGTCATCAATTTAAATACATAGAAATCAAATGATCATGCCAGCAGTGGTGGATATAAGTACAGAGCAATGACAGCCATGGCAACAGCAACTTGGGGAAAGGTTGATAGAGTTTGGAAGGAAACATATGCCAATGGTTAACTTTAACAATCACGTTCTATATATTTTTAAGTTTGTTTGATGACGTAGCACTCTATCCTCCATTTTGTGGTGTTTGTTATGTTCCCTATTCCTCCATTTTGTGTGTGCGGCAGGGTGGGAGGGGGGTGCGGGGATCGGATGGCGTTATTATTTTCTCTTATCCTGCCATTTTGTGCCGATGGGATAATTTTCACTTTGTTGAGGTCTCCTTGTACCCCACATCATTTTATTGCTTGAGATAGAAGCGAGACGCTCTTCTCCAGGGTCCTTGCAGTGCTGCTCTGTAAAGCATGTTCAAGGAGATGCAGCTTGGTGAGATCTGATCTGCTGACCTTCGTTGGTAGAAGAGTTGCGTCAAGTTAGAAAATGACTGAACAGTCATAGACTGAGTACAGTAATACAGTGGGTGGCATTAATCCACTCATGAGGTACGATTTTCACACAACTATTTTGGGTCCATTTGTGAGCATAATGGCTATCGTCACAACAACAACAACTTGTATTTATATAGCGTCTTTAATGTAGTAAAACGTCCCAAGGCGCTGCACAGGAGTATTATAAGACAAAAAAATTGACACCGATCCACATAAGGAGAAATTAGGGCAGGTGACCAAAAGCTTGGTCAAAGAGGTAGGTTTTAAGGAGTGTCTTAAAGAAGGAAAGTTAAGTGGAGAGGCGGAGAGGTTTAGGGAGGGAATTCCAGAGCTTAGGGCCTAGGCAACAAGAAGGCACGGCCACCAATGGTTGAGCGATTATAATCAGGGATGCTCAAGAGGGCAGAATTAGAGGAGCGCAGACACCCCAGGGGGCCGTGGGGCCGGAGGAGATCACAGAGACAGGAAGGGGCGAGGCCATGGAGCGACCCGAAAACAAGGATGAGGATTTTGAAATCGAGGCGCTGCTTAACCGGTTTGAACACAGCTTGATTACAGCTTGAACTGTAATGGCTGCCTTCAGTCATATGCCAATAAAATACACACGAGACAATAAATGTTCTTGTAGCAATTGCACCGTCGTCGGGCAAAAGCACAAAATGGGCGATAGCAAGTCAAAGTCAAGGGAAGAGAAAATGGGGCACAATGTAAATCGAGTTGCCGATTCGCCCATTTATGCTCAAGGCCAATCTCACCTCCATTCCCCCACTTCACCCAGATAAGTGATGTGAAATCCAGAACTCCCCAGTCAGGGAACCGAATCCATAGTTCCCCACTCAACATTGATACAATGTGTTGAAAACACTACTCACTACCCCAGCGCAGACAATTCTGCCCGTGGTCCTTGAGTGTTTCTGCTAAGCAGACTCATGCGGAGAAATAGCATTGGAAATCAAAACCATATTCCCATTAGTGTGACCGCACAAAAGGCCTTTAACTGATTTTGAATGAGCAACACAAAGTATTCATTAAAATTAATATTTGTGGTTAAAAACCTGCCGTATCTGTTATAAATAGAGGATGTCATGCATGGCTATGTCACACGATGAATGAAGGGAGGGAGCTAAAAGACATTCCAGAATTATAAAAGGGTTTGGGAGGATAGCTTGCAAAAGATCATTTCCTCCGTCTTTCCTTGCAGAGTGCGCTGATATCTGGGCGGATAACGTGTGGAAACTCCAGGGCAAAATCTCCACGCACTATAGCTGACTGCTTTTGTAAACCTGCGACCACTACCACTTGGAACCACCTCTACCACCTCCCAAACCCGCGACCTCTACCACCTAGAAGGACAAGGGCAGCAGGCGCGTGGGAACACCACCACCTCCAAGTTCCCCTCCAATGTCATACACCATCCTGACTTGGAAATATATCGTCCGTTCCTTCATCGTCGCTGGGTCAAAATCCTGGAGCTCCCTCCCTAACAGCACAGTGGGAGCACCTTCACCACACGGACTGCAGCGGTTCAAGAAGGCGGCTCACCAACACCTTCTCAAGGGCAATCAGGGATGGGCAATAAATGCTGACCTTGCCAGCGACGCCCGCATCCCATGAATGAATTTAAAAAAAGTCATGCAAAGAAAGTGGAAATGGTAAAACCAAGAACAATGCTTCAACAGTTAAAAGATTGACCATGTTTTACTTTGATTACTTTCATGTGCCAGCTTGGCTTTATGAGCGCAACTCTTCCCTGAGTCTGAATATTCTGGATTCAATCCCCACTCTGGCGCCTTTGGGTATAAAGCGCAAATGTTCTGACTTTGTACCCTCCCAACAGGGAACCGGATCTGCTGGAAGCACATATTGGAAACTTGGACGTACACAGCACATTCCCGAATTTCTGATCTACTCTTCCAGCAGGCGACATGCCCTGCCATGAGTACAAAGTTGGAAAATTCCCTCATCGTCTATACTGGCTTGCCTCTCCTGAGGGAGATCTGTATTGTGGAAAGCCCTTTATTACAGGTGAGAACTGACACCCTGCCTGTCTCTTCTAGTAGCTTAGCTGCATATTAAAGAGCCCAAGGCACCGTTATATGAAGAGCAGGAAGTTCTCCCAGTGACCTGACCAACATTTCTCTCTCAATCAGCATCACCAAAGACAGATTAACTGCTGATGTATCCCACTGCCTGTTTGGGATCTCTCCATTATATTCCTCAATATCTACAGCCCCCACACCCCTCCCTCCACCTGGGTTTCTCACCAAGATATCCTCCGTCTTTTCCTCCCTCAGCCTCTGCACTGAGTGACTCTTCATTCTTGGTGATTTCAATCTCCATCTAAGCTTCCTTTTCCCTCCTTCTGAATTCACTGCCCTCCTGTCCTACCTAAACCTCTCCCTCCATATAATCTCTTCTACCCATATTCATGACCACCCTCTCGACCTTACCATCACCCGTGGTCTCAATCACAGACAAGAGCATCTCCGACCATGTCCTTGTATGCCTCACCACCCACATCTCTTATCCCCTTCTAATCTCATTTCCTTCTGCATCTGGCTCTGCGAAAATAACTCTACCCCTGGTCAAACTCCCGACTGCCTAACCTTTGGCTCTCCATTTGTCACAATACATCTGCAGCTGCCAACCTACTCAACCATTCCCTCACCTCCACCATTGACACAGGAGTGGGCCTTTGGTGTAGCAGTAGCATCCCCGCCGCTGGGCCAGAAGGCGTAGGGTTTCGAACCCCGCTCCAGACAGTCCCGGCAAGTGGAGTCGGAGCTCCGGCTCTAAATTCTGGGTTGACATCCAGCGGGATACTTGCGTCCGTGGGTGTGGGTGGCCCCCCCACCCCCCGTATGGGTTGTGGGAGCCCGTAAAACCCTCCCGCCATAGGACTAACCACCCTAATGGCTGGTACGAAGATAATTACAGTCACGGAAGGAGCGTTAATTGCGGCCAGAAATCCTTCCACCACTTCATACAGTTCCCCAAAGGGAACAGTATGAAGACACGTACAACGACGACCATTGACACCCTTGTCCCCAAGCAAAACGTTGACTCTCTCCCAGCCTGGTTGTCCCCTCTGTTATGGCCCTAATCTTTGCACCATCAAATCCAAGGTGTGCCAAACTGAGCATATCTGGTGCGCAAATGATTTAACCATCCATCGCCAGATCTGGTTGGACCACATAAAGTGCTTTTGGGCCACACTCTCCTCTGCCAAATCTGCCCATTATTCACCTCCTTCTCTTTTCTCACCAATTCAAACAGGCTCTTCCCTGTCCTAGCACTGAACCTGTGTCTTTTTCTAGTTTGTCTCTGCAAGCTCACCTTGTCCATCCACCTGTCTCCTTGCCATCATTCTCACTAAACTGCTGACCACCCAAGTTCTCTTCCTGGGCTCAATGCTAGTGGACCCTCCCTATCTCTGTAACCTGCTCCAGCCCTACAACCACCCACTCCAACCCCCCTGAAATTTCCGTTCCTCTAACTCTGGTCTCATTTGCATCCTTCCGTCTCTTTGCCCGACCATTGGTGGCTGTGTCTTCATTGCCTAAACCCCACACTCTGGAATTACATTCCTAAACCTCCATGCCACTCCAACCTCTCTCTCCTGCTTTAAGATCCTCTTTGAAACCCACCTCTGACCAGGTTTTTGGTTACCCCTCCTAATACCTTCTTCTTTGGCTCACTGAAGCATCTTCGGATGTTTGCGTGGGTTTTCTCCGGGTGCTCCGGTTTCCTCCCACAGTCCAAAGATGTGCGGGTTAGGTTCATTGGCCATGATTTAAAAATTGGCCCTTAGTGTTAGGGGGGATTAAATACGTGGGGTTACGGGGATAGGGCTTGGGTGGGATGGCTGTCGGTGTAGGGACCGGGTGCTAGGGTTTGGATGATCAGCCATGATCTCGTTGAATGGCGGAGCAGGCTCGAAGGGCCGAATGGCCTACTCCTGCTTCTATGTTCTATGTTTCTATGTTTCCTACATTTAAAGGCATTATGCGTCAGCCGTGGCTCAGTGGTCGCACTCTTGCCTCTGAGTCAGAAGGTTGTGGGTTCAAGTCCCACTCCAGAGACTTGAGCACGAAATCCAGGCTGACACTCCCAGTGCAGTGCTGAGGGAGCGCTGCACTGTCAGAGGTGCCGTCTTTCAGAAGAAACGTTAAACCGAGGCCCCGTCTGCCCTCTCAGGTGGCCGTAAAAGATCCCATGGCACTATTCGAAGAAGAGAAGGGGGCTTCTCCCTGATGTCCTGGGCCAATATTTAACATATTATCTGGTCATTATCACATTGCTGTTTGTGGGAACTTGCTGTGCGCAAATTAGCATTTCTTACATTACAACAGTGACTATACTTCAAAAGTACTTCATTGGCTGTGACGTGCTTTGCGACATCCTGAGGTCATGAAAGGCGCTATATAAATGCAAGTTTCTTCGTTCTTAATAAATACTGTTGTTGTGTGCAAAATGGTTGCCACAAAAACAACAGTCACTGCAATTTAAGTAATTTATTTACTTTTCTGAGAGATGTAATGAGGTGTCATACAAACGCCAGCCTTCCTTTCTTTAGTGTAAATAAACAGAGCGGGACTGATGCGACGTATCTAACAGTCAGGGCTCGAACTTCCAAGCTCCGTGGAATAGGTTTGGAGGTGGGAGTGGTGGGAAAATTGCAGAATCGGGGGGCAGGAACCCATCCCGCCCCCAACCAGCCTCCGTGCCAATGGCCCAGGAGGTGAGTATCCGACCTGTGCTGGGAGCCGCCTCCCTGAGGCGGGAAGTGGATTCATGCCAATTAACTGCCTGGTAACAGGTAGTTAACAGGCAGTTTTTTGCCTAATCCCTATTTTTAGCCCTGAAGTGTGGGCTTCCCGACGGCTCCGAACCACACCAAGTTAGCGAGGCGAACCGTCGGTCTGAAGGGGTTGGAGGTGTCGAGATGTCCGTTGTGCAGGTGAGTGATCGGTGCATGAGTGCAGAGGTAAGTGTGTGAGGTAAGTGTAAAGTGTTTTAATAAGTTTTACTTACCTTTACTTTCTCCTGCAGGCTTCCTTCCTTCAGTTCTCGGGAGTCCCTCTGTTCACCGGTACAGAAAGCAGAATGGCCGCTGAAATGTCAAAAGCTGCAGCACTCTGCTTTCTGGTCTGGAGAGATCTCTAACTGAGTCTGAGTAGAAGGACTCAAGTTAGTAGACAGATTGTCAGTGTTTGACAGCTTCACAGAACCGTCAAACGCTGATTTTTCATCTGTCAAAAGCTCTTGACTAATGAAATGTCAATCGCTGACATCACCAGTAACCAGGTGTCCCTTAATTGGCCTGCTGAGCCCGCTGGGTGGGCTTAACAAGGTCAATCAATGGAAAATAGCGTGGGTTGGCCACAAGTCGATGGAGGTGGGACTACAACCCAAAAAGTGGGCGTCCCGCCTCCATCACATTCCAATTGACAAAATCCAGCCCTATGTGTCTGAACGATCACTATTAACAACACTACGTTTGTTCATGGGCATTCTGACGCAGCCAGCCTCGGTGAAGATCTTCAGACTTCCCCCTTTAATCTCGGAAAGGTGCAGAAGTGAAAGGAAATGCTGCTCCTGTGCAGTGCAGCAATCTCGACTTAAAATCAAAACATGTGCTGAATAATGAAAGAATCAGCCCTGGTGGGAGATTTCTGATAACAGGCATTGTTCTCCTTAGAGCAGAGAAGGTTAAGGGGAGACCTAATAGAGATATTCAAAATTATGAGGGATTTTGATAGAGCAAGTAGAAGGAAACTGTTTCCTCTGGCAAGTGGGTCAGTAACCAAAGGTCATAGATTTAAAATAATTGCCAAAAGAACTAGAGGGGGGAATGAGGAAAAAACATTTCACACAGAGGATAAAGATCTGGAACGCACTACTTGAAACGGTGGTGGAATCAAATTCCATAGGAACTGTAAAAAGGCAATTGGACATGTATTTGAAGAGAATTAATTTGCAGGGCTGTGGGGAAAAAGCTGAAGTGTGGGACTAATTGGAGAGCTCTTTCAAAGAGCTGGCACAGGCACGACAGGCTGAATAGCCTCCTTCCGTGCTGTAAGAATCTATGGTCTAGAAATTGGGTTGGGGCGCCAAAGTGCCGCAAAAGTTGCCTGAGCGCAGGATCTAGCGCAGCGTTCGAGGCTTTAGCGATCGTCAGATATTCAGTTCCATTGCCCCTAGAGGGAGACGGGGCGCGGCTCGAGGCGCTCTGCGTCCCTCTTAGGGCGCTGAAACTGAATATCGCAGCGCAACGTGCCGCAGCGCCACACGCTGCGGCACGGCACGCTGCGGTACTGCAGGCCTTCCTCCCATTGTTAAGGGGGAGGTGCCTGCAACAGCGCGATCCCCGATCGCGAGTGCCGGAAAACGAGCCCGGCACCAAGGAGAAGTGCCGGGCTCTCAGGAAACAGCCGGCAATGCCGCGGGGGGGGGGGGGGGGGGGGCGTCAGGAGGCCGGGGACGGAGGTGCTGGCAGGCGGCCGCCGAAACAAGTGGCTGCCCCGCACCTCCACCTTAACTTGCGCCGCTGCCGGCACAGTAAGGTCCCGTGAACCGGGCGCGGGTAGCGAATGGCGCAACTGCGGCGTTCGCTACCAAATATCGTGAACGGGACGCGAATGGGGCGCTGCGCACACCGATGACGTCATCGGTGGCGGCACAGCGCAAATGGCTAACGCCACCATTAGCGGGAATATTGCGGGAGGCGCAGCCAGTGGCGCTACAGCCATTGACTGCCTCTTTAGGCGCTAACTGGTGGCGCTACTCACCCAATTTCTCCCCCTATGATTCTATATTGGACAAGAGATTCACCCCACATGTAACCTCTGCATATCACTAAATAAATGATCGGATGGGATATAGTGGCACAGAACATTGCAAGTCCATAAATTAGGGTTTTGGGCTTGTGACGTGCCTGACACTTGCAGAGCTGCTGCTCTAAGTGTGAACACACAATGTTCACCACAAAGGCACCGCCTGCCAAAACAAAAAGAAAGAAAAGAAAAGCTGTTTTTCTACTGCTGCTTGTTTAGGTCAGAGTCTGGGGAAGCCAGATGAAGGTGAGCTGGCTCCTTGTGTTAACACAGTTCTGTCCAGATCTCTCATTCTGTCAGAAGATATAGAGGCACTGGAGAAGGTGCAAAAAAGATTTACAAGGATGATGCCAGAACTGAGAGGTTATACCTATCAGGAAAGACTGAACAGGCTGGGGCTCTTTTCTCTAGAAAATAGGAGGCTGGGAGATGACCCAATTTTTAAAATTATGAAGGAGTTCGATTGTGTAGACGTAGAGAAGATGTTTCCACTTGTGGGGGAGACCAGAACTAGGGGCCATAAATATAAGATAGTGATGAATAAATCCAATAAGGAATTCAGGAGAAACTTCTTTACTCAAAGAGTGGTGAGAATGTGGAACTCGCTACCACAGGGAGTGGTTGAGGAGAATAGCACGGATACATTTAAGGGAAGCTAGTTAAGTACATGAGAGAGATAGGAATAGAAGGATCTGTTAGGGTTAGTGGGAGGAGGCTCGTGTGGAGCATAAACGCACCTGTCTCTTTGCTGTAAATTCTATGTAATTCTATATAAAGAATTGAAGACCCATAAATAACTGGGTCTACAATTCTGCTGCGGAGTTAAGGGAGCCAGATTTAGCTGTGTAAACACAGGAAGCCAGCGCGTAGATGCTGGCGAGTTCCAGTATAAAAGTAGCTAAAGGGCTGTATTGATATAGTGCTTTACCACGCCTCTAAAAGCAGTGCACATAGAAACAATTGTTTTGAAGTGCAGTGAATGCTATGTAGACAAATGAGATGAATGACCCGTTAATGTGTTTCTGGTGGTATTGACTGAAGGGCACTGGGAGAATTCGCTATTCTTCTTCAATTGGTGCCGTGAGGTTGTTAATGTCCATCGGAACCACCAGAAATGGCAGATGGAGCTTTTGTGAATGGTCTCATCCGAAGGACAGCATAGAAAAGAATCATATAATCGTACAGCACAGAAGAAGGCTATTCGGCCCATTCCTCCTGCCTGTGCCGGCTCTTTGAAAGAGCTCTCCAATTAGTTCCCCTTCATCGACAAAGATGTTGGAGTAGATTTCAACTTGCCGCTTGGGTGTCAAACTGGCATTCCGGATCAGCCGCCTGTTATAGAAACCGCCCGATTTTCAGTTCCATCGATTTCGATGGAAGAAAGAAAAGAAAGACTTGCATTTATATAGCGACTTTCACAACTTCAGGACATTCCAAAGTGCTTTACAGCCAATGAAGAAGTTTTGAAGTGTAGTCACTGTTGTAATGTAGGACAGGCGGCAGCCAATTTGCGCACAGCAAGCTCCCACAAACAGCATTGTGATAATGACCAGATAATCTGTTTTTAGTGATGTTGGTTGAGGGATAAATATTGGCCAGGACACCGGGGAGAACTCCCCTGCTCTTCTTCAAAATAGTGCCATGGGATCTTTTACGTCCACCCGAGAGAGCAGGCGGGGCCTCGATTCAATGTGTCATGTGAAAGGCGGCACCTCCGACAGTGCAGCACTCCCTCAGTACTGCACTGAAATGTCAGGCTGAATTATGTGCTCAAGTCTCTGGAGTGGGACTCGAACCCACAACCTCCTGACTCAGAGGCGAGGGTATGACCAACTGCGCCACGGTTGACAATGAACACCAGGCACCTGATCCACAACGCCAGTTTAACACCCATTTAGAAACTACCCCATTAGGGCCTGAAATTGAACACGGGCAGGGAATCAAAACAGCCGGTATTGCATGGATCGAATGTTCCACGCTCTGCCCCAGATTCAGTTCCATTGTCTTCAATCGAACCCAGCAGTATAGTACAATAGCAAAATACTGCGGATGCTGGAAATCTGAAATAACAACAGAAAATGCTGGAAACACTCAGCAGGCCAGGCAGCATCCGTGGAGAGAGAAACAGAGTTAACGTTTCAGGTCTGGGACCCTTCATCAGAACTGGAAAAATCTGGAGATGTAACAGATAATAAGCAGGTGCAGAGACGGCGGGGGGGGGGGGGGGGAGGGGAGGAAGGAATTGAAGGAACATACTGTGCTTATGTAAGAGGCAGGAAAGATAAAATGTTGCAAGTGGGGATGGCAAAATCATACAGCAGGAAAAATGGGGGCAGGGGTTCTAGTTTGAAATTGTTGAACTCAATGTTGATTCCAGAAGGCTGTAAAGTGCCTCATCGAAAGATGAGTTGCTGTTCCTCGAGCTTACGTTGAGCTTCATTGGAACAATGTAATAGGCCGAGGGTCAAACAGCGATTTACTTGTACTTCTTGCAATTTAATATACTGTATTCGCTGCTCACGATGCAGTCTCCTCGACATTGGGGAGACCAAACGCAGATTGGGCGACCGCTTTGCGGAACACCTCCGTTCAATCCGTAAGGGTGGCCCTGAGCTTCCAGTCGCCTGTCACTTTAATTCTCCGCTTCACTCCCACTCTGATCTCTCTGTCCTCGGCCTATTACACTGTTCCAATGAAGCTTAATGTAAGCTCGAGGAACAGCACCTCATCTTTCGATTATTCACTTTACAGCCTTCTGGACTCAACATTGAGTTCAACTATTTCAAACTATAACCCCTGCCCCCATTTTTCATGATTTTGCCATTCCCATTTGCAACATTTTATCTTTCCTGCCTCTTACATAAGCACAGTATGTTCCTTCAATTCCTTCCTTCCCTCCCCCCCCCCTGTCTCTGCACCTGCTTATTATCTGTCACATCTCCAGCTTTTTCCAGTTCTGATGAAGGATCCCAGACCTGAAACCTTAACTCTGTTTCTCTCTCCACCGATGCTGCCTGGCCTGCTGAGTATTTCCAGCATTTTCTGTTGTTATTCCAGCAGTATAATACATTGGAGAGCTCTTCAGATTTGTTTTTGTGCTTTATAACAGCTCAACCTCACAACTTATTAACTGTCTCATTACATCCCCTACCACGTAATTTCCAGACTGTTGTCTGTGGATGAAATCCCAGTCATTTAGCAGAGATTAGGACCCCAATGCTAATTCTTCATTGCGGACGTCAGCAGTTGGATGGAGAGTCCTGGTTCTTGCTATTTTATGTCTGCTGCGGAGAATGAAAGTGAGGAAATAGAATAATTCTGTCCCACTAACTCCAAAGTACAGATCAATCTGTCAATCTATTTGTTCAAAAGTGTTGAGTCCATCATATGGCAGTGGCAGCATAAAAAAAGAGAAAGAAAGGCAGTTAATTCACACTGATTTTTTCTGACCTGGAGCCAGAAATTTACACAATGCCTGCACATCTGCAAAACTTTCCTTACCAACAACAATTAAGCTGACTTCTGGACATTCCTATTTATTTACAGCAATTAGACTTCACTGCCTTGAAATGCTGGGCCAAACTTAATGCAGCTGCAACTCAACAGCAGTATATTGCAGGAAGGCAGATTATTATCTGAATGGCAATAGATTGGGAGAAGGGGAAGTGCAACGAGACCTGGGTGTCCTTGTGCACCAGTCGCTGAAGGTAAGCATGCAGGTGCAGCAGGCGGTTAAGAAGGCAAATGGTAAGTTGGCCTTCGTAGTGAGAGGGTTTGAGTACAGGAGCAAGGATGTCTTGCTGCAGTTGTACAGGGCCTTGGTGAGACCACATCTTGAGTATTGTGTGCAGTTTTGGTCGCCTTATCTGAGGAAGGATGTTCTTGCCATGGAGGGAGTGCAGCGAAGATTCACCAGGCTGTTACCTGGGATGGCAGGAATGACGTATGAGGAGAGATTGGGTCGATTGGGCTTATATTCACTGGAGTTTAGAAGAATGAGAGGGGATCTCATTGAAACTTATAAAATTCTAACAGGACTAGACAGACTAGATGTAGGAAGGATGTTCCCGATGGTCGGGGGAGTCCAGAACCAGGGGTCACAGTCTAAGGATAAGGGGTAAGCCATTTAGGAAAGAGATGAGGAGGAATTTCTTCACCCAGAGAGTGGTGAACCTGTGGAATTCTCTACCACAGAAGGCAGTTGAGGCCAATTCATCAAATATATTCAAGAAGGAGTTAGATATATTTCTTAAGGCTAAAGGGATCAAGGGATATGGGGAGAAAGCAGGGACAGGGCACTGAATTTGGATGATCAGCCATGATCGCATTGAATGGCAGAGCAGGCTCGAGGGGCCGAATGGCCTACTCCTGCTCCTATCTTCTATGTTTCTATGTTTCTATAATACATTGTGCATTACATAACGTGATGCCCTCATCATTATGAAAGAATGCATCATTCACTTTACTCTGAGCAATGTCACAAGAGATCTGCTACTTGTAAAATAATGGATACATGAGAGTGATTATAGGGCAGCGTCTCATCCTCAGCTCTTAAATATAAGCATGCTCACCCATCAATCCAAAAGGGAATTTGGGACAAACTTCTTAACCCGGAGAGCTTCTATGGGCTACGGAGTAAGGGCGCGGGGGGACTGGGACTATCTGAAGTGCTCTTCCAGAGAACCGGCGTTGGGCTCAACGGGCCGAAAGCCTCCTACTGTGCTGAAACAATTCTATGATTCTATGAGAGTGGTTAGAATGTGGAACTCGCTGCCACATGGCATGGTTAAGGCGAATAGCATAGCTGCATTTAAGGGGATGCTAGATAAACATATGAGGGAGAAAGGAATAGAAGTGTACGCTGATAGGATGAGATGAAGAGGGGTGGGAGGAGGCTCGTGTGCAGCATAAACACCGCGGTGCGTGGACCAGTTGGGCCAAATGGCCTGTTTTTGTGCTGTAAATTCCATGTAATCTCAAGTTTTCACTTTCTTCTCAAGGTTTATGACCTCATCTAAAGCCTGGGAGCAGTCCAGATTCTCTAGCTTGCCCCTCATGTAACTGCTTGGCCCTTAACAAGATATTGATGAGCCTCCAATCTCAATCAGCTCCTGCATTCTCTTACACCCGAATATTCCACAGCAGAGACACAGTGGGGGTCATTTTGACTTTGGGCGACTGTATAAAACGGGTGAAATCGAATCAGCCGCCCGTTATACATCTCTCCACATTTTCATTTCCATTGCCTTCATCCGCTGATAGTCATCTAAAAGATAAATGAAAATTCTAGAAGATAATCAGCAATTTGGGCCGTGGATATTGAAAATCACACTGTAGGAAATCTCAGGGCTAGAGTTAACCAGAACATTCGATAACCACACTAGATAGTCAACCGATCAGCTATTAATATTCCCCGTAACTTATGAGAACACAGAGGGAATAAGATTGGTCTTGGCTGATAGGGTAAAATGAACAATAGCAAAATACTGCGGATGCTGGAAATCCGAAATAACAACAGAAAACGCTGGAAAAACTCAGCAGGTCAGGGCAGCATCCGTGGAGAGAGAAACAGAGTCAACGTTTCAGGTCGAAGACCTTTCGTCAGATGAAAGGTCATCGACCTGAAACGTTGGGCAGGATTTTCCTTGGGCCGTGGAGGCGGCATTGGAGGTGTGTGGGGGGTTAAAATCCTGAAATCTGGGGGCACGGACCCATCCCGCCCCCAACCCGCCTCCATGCCAGTTTAAAAGGAGGCGGGTACCCGCCCCGCACTGGGACCCGCCTCCCCAAAGCGGGAAGGGGATTAGTGCCAATTAACTGCCTATTAACAGGTAGTTAACAGGCAGTTTTTAGTCTAATCCCTATTTTCATTCTTGAAGTGTGGGATTCCTGACGGCTCCAAACCACGGCAAGTTAGCGAGGCGGGCCGTCGGGCCGAAGGGCTTGGAGATGTCCGGTGTTCAGGTGAGTGATGGGTGCATGAGTGCAGAGGTAAGTGTGGTTGGTGTGTTTAAAGTTTTTAAAGAAGTTTTACTTACCTTTACTTACCTTTACAGCCTTCCATCCTTCAGGTCTCGGGAGACCCTCATCTCACCGGCACAGAAAGCAGAATGGCCGCGAGCTGTCAAAAATTGCAGCATTCAGCTTTCTGTTCCAGAGATTTCTAAATCATCCTGAGAGGAAGGAATTAATTAACTACAGATTGTCAGTGTTTGACAGCTTCAAGAGCTGTCAAACGCTGATATTTCATCTGTCAAAAGGTCTTGACAGATGAAATATCAATCTGTGACGTCACCTGTTGCCGGGTGGCCCTTTATTGGCCTGCTGAGCCTGCTGGGTGGGCTCAACAAGGTCAATCATGTCAAAATTGTGTGGGTTGGCTACAACTCAATGGAGGCGGGACTACAACCCCGAAAGTTGTAGTCCCGCCTCCTACCCGCCTCCTCAATGAAAATCCAGCCCGTTGACTCTGTTTCTCTCTCCACGGATGCTGCCCTGGCCTGCTGAGATTTTTCAGCATTTTCTGTTGTTATTTAGGGTAAAATGAGCCGCTGATTCACTAGTGCCCCTTTTGTACTACCCCCATAGTTTTATAGAAATTCTAAGGGGGTGAAATTGGACACGGGCGGGCGTTCAAATCAGGCGAAATCACATTTGCTGCCCGTTTTACAACATGCCCTAAGGATAGTATCCGACTAAAAACAAGGGCATATAAGGTAGCCAAATCTAGTGGGAGGATGGAAGATTGGGAAGTCTTTAAAAGACAGCGAAAAATAACAAAAAGATTGATTAAGAAAGGGAAGATAGATTATGAAAGTAAATTAGCAAAAAATATAAAAACAGACAGTAAAAGTTTCTATAGTTATATAAAAAGAAAAAGGGTGGCTAAAGTAAATGTTGGTCCCTTAGAGGATGAGACTGGGAAATTAATGGTGGGAAACATGGAGATGGCAAAAACACTGAACAATTATTTTGTATCAGTCTTTACAGTAGAGGACACTAAGAATATCCCAACACTGGACAAACAGGGGGCTCTAGTGGGGGAGGAACTAAATACAATTAAAATCACTAAGGAAGTGGTACTTGGTAAAATAATGGGACTCAAGGCGGATAAATCCCCTGGACCTGATGGCTTGCATCCCAGGGTCTTGAGGGAAGTAGCGGTAGGGATTGTGGATGCATTGGTAATAATTTTCCAAAACTCACTGGACTCAGCAAAGGTCCCGGCAGATTGGAAAACTGCTAATGTAACACCCTTATTTAAAAAGGGTAGTAGGCAGAAGGCTGGAAACTATAGACCTGTTAGCCTAACATCTGTGGTTGGTAAAATGTTAGAGTCCATTATTAAGGAGACAGTAACGGGACATTTGGATAAACATAATTTAATAGGGCAAACTCAGCATGGTTTCATGAAGGGGAAGTCATGTTTAACAAATTTGCTTGAGTTTTTTGAGGAAGTAACATACAGGGTGGATAAAGGGGAACCAGTGGACGTAGTGTATTTAGACTTCCAAAAGGCATTTGACAAGGTGCCACACAAAAGATTATTGCTCAAGATAAAAAATCACGGGATTGGGGGTAATATTCTGGCGTGGGTGGAGGATTGGCTCTCTAACAGAAAGCAGAGAGTTGGGATAAATGGTTCGTTCTCAGATTGGCAACCAGTAACTAGTGGTGTTCCGCAGGGGTCAGTGCTGGGTCCCCAACTCTTTACAATCTATATTAACGATTTGGAGGAGGGGACCGAGTGTAACATATCAAAGTTTGCAGATGATACAAAGATGGGACGGAAAGTAGTGAGTGAGGAGGACATAAAAAACCTGCAAAGGGACATAGACAGGCTAAGTAAGTGGGCAGAGATTTGGCAGATGGAATACAATACTGGAAAGTGTGAGGTTATGCACTTTGGCAGGAAAAATCATAGAGCAAGTTATTATCTTAATGGCAAGAAACTGGAAAGTACTGTAGTACAAAGGGATCTGGGGGTCCTGGTGCACGAAACTCAAAAAGTTAGTATGCAGGTACAGCAAGTGATTAAGAAGGCCAATGGAATGTTGGCTTTTATTGCTAGGGGGTTGGAATATAAAAACAGGGAGGTATTGCTGCAGTTGTACAAGGTATTGGTGAGGCCGCACCTGGAATACTGCATACAGTTTTGGTGTCCATACTTAAGAAAAGACATACTTGCTCTCGAGTCAGTACAAAGAAGGTTCACTCGGTTAATCCCGGGGATGAGGGGGTGGTCATATGAGGAGAGGTTGAGTAGATTGGGACTCTACTCATTGGAGTTCAGAAGAATGAGAGGCGATCTTATTGAAACATATAAGATTGTGAAGGGGCTTGATCGGGTGGATGCGGTGAGGATGTTCCCAATGATGGGTGAAACTAGAACTAGGGGGCATAATCGTAAAATAAGGGGCTGCTCATTCAAAACTGAGATGAGGAGAAACTTCTTCACTCAGAGGGTGGTAGGTTTGTGGAATTTGCTGCCCCAGAAAGCTGTGGAATCTACATCATTAAATAAATTTAAAACAGAAATAGATAGTTTCCTAGAAGTAAAGGGAATTAAGGGTTACGGGGAGCGGGCAGGAAATTGGACATGAGTCTGGGTTCGGAATGGTCATGGCCCTGTGGGTAGTGGAGCGGGCCCAGGGGCCGTGTAGCCTTGTTCTGCTCCTACTGTGTTCTAATTCTGTTAGATTTCAGGAGATGGTTTTATTTCTGTTCCTGGCTGGGGTGGAGATCGCCTTTACAGAAGGTAAGTACTGTAGAAAATATAGGGACAGAGTGATCTCCTGGAAGAATTTCGATCGCCTAGATGGGTCGGAGAGGAATTTCCCAGATTTTTTTCTCCCAAATTGGCCATTGGGTCTTTATCTGGTTTTTCGCCTCTCCCGGGAGATCACATGGGTTCGGGTGGATGCAGAGTGATAGAAGATTTGAGGTTAGGATCAGATCAGCCATGATCTTATTGAATGGTGGAGCAGGCTCGAGGGGCCGATTGGCCTACTCCTGCTCCTATTTCTTATGTTCTTATGTACAATAGAACTGAATCTGGGGCAGGGCGTGTAACAGTCGATCGATGCGATACCGGCTACTTTGATTCCCCGCCCGTGTCCAATTTCAGGCCCTAAATTTATTCGTTAAACTCTATGGCCCAGAAATTCGGGTCCCCACGCGTGAGTCCGCACTGGGTACTCACGTGTAGGCTCAACGAAAGTGCCGGTTTCGTGCATGCACTGTGCATGCGTGGGAAACCGGAACTTCCGTTCCCTTGAAAGAAGGGGTTTGACAGGTGGAACGCGTGCGCCGGAGAGGCACCGCGTGCGCCTCGAACTTACGTTTTTTTCACAGGTTTCTCCGGGAGGGTAAGTCTCCAGCAGTTACACTTTTAAAAAGCAGGCGCAAGGCCTGCTTTTAACAAGGTAAGTGGTGAATTAATTAAAATTAAAACATTTTTTCCACAGGTTTATTATTTTTAAATACTTTAAAGAAAGGTAAGTTTATTTTTAGCCCTGTTAAAAAATGTGATTAATTTTTTCAAAAATTTAAATTATTGTTTAAAATAGTTATTGCATGTAATTTATAGTTATTTTAAAAATGTGATTTAAAAAAATTTATTTGATGTTTTAGTTATGTTTTGGGGCTTATAGTGTTTATAGGTTTGACAGCTCTTCCTGTCAAATTTATGAATGAAGCATTCCCTGCTACCATTGGCTCTCCATGGCCCACGTGATCCCAGGGGATGCCTTGAACTAACTGCGCCCCTGGGATACGCAAGCACTGCGCGCCGGCAGTTGGAGGAGGCCCAGGATTGGAATTCCACGCGGGCCCACAGCTCAACGGCTGGCGCGCAAGGTAAGTGCAGGTCGGGGGCTTGCACCCGCGGGAAACCCCCGACCCGAATTTCTGGGCGATATATGTTTTATTACAGGATTAATACATTTCCATATCGTGCTGTACTTCAGTCAGCAGTCACTGTATATTGTCCCATGGATTCTATGTGTAAGCAAAGTGTATGAGAATGTGGCTTCACACCACCATGTGGAAAATTCCAGAATATTTCCCTAGCACTTGCTTGTAAAATATGTCACCTGCCTCTATTACTGCAGCTAACTCGAGGTGCTTCCTTGGCTTTGCATGTGGTATGCGATTAGTTTGTTACAAGACTGTGAATTTTCATAAATTCTCCTCAATGCCTTAATAAATACTGGACTTCATATATAAAAAAAAGGAATGTATTCTTGACTGTCTGGAACCAGGAATGAGCTTCAGTTGCAGAACAACGGCACGCTTTAAAAAAGAGAGTTGGGCCTCTCACGAGGCAGCCTGGTTGTTGGTGAATTAGTGTATTGTAGGACACTGAGGTTCAATCCCTAGATTCTCCTTATATGGGGCACAATCAAAGTGCCTGCAGAGGGCACAGATTTAAGGTGATTGGCAAAAGAACCAGAGATGACATGAGGAAGTAACTTTTTTGCGCAATGAATGGTTAGGGTTTGGAATGCACTGCCTGATAGGATGGTGGATACAGATTCAATAGGAGCCTTCAAAAGGGAATTGGACAAATACTTGAAGGAGAAAAAAATTACAGGGATATGGGGAAAGAGCGGGGTGAGTGGGACTAACTGGATTGTTCCTGTATTGAGTCGGCGCAGGCTCGCTGGATCGAATGGCCTCCTTCTGTGCTGTACTATTCTATGATTCAGTGGATTCATTGGAACTTGAGTTGGCATGGGTCCCAAAATAAAAGGACAAATTAACCTGGTTGACTCTGACAACACTCCTCTCCTCTTACCACCACCCAGACTAAATTCCCAAAAAGAACTGAGTCCTGGATTATTTTTCCTTTGCATTCTCTTGGTCAGATAGGTCTAAGATTTACATACAGCAATTTTTAAAATAAATTCCTAGGTCCATATTTATAATAAAAACTGCCAATGTAAACTTGTCACATTGCAATCGCAGCCTCCTACCAGTGGTGGCGCTGTAGCACCTCCCTTTGCATTTCCCAGCCCCCCAAGCCTGTAATGCAGAGAAACTCTTGTGCTTGAATAATAATAATAATAATAATAATCAGCTTTATTGTCATTGTTAGTGCACAAGTACAGTACAACAAAATGTAGGCTTGCGGCTCCCGAGAGTGTACATTTAGATTAAGACATTTAAACATTCAACATTCATTTGGCTTGTAATACATTAACATAAACATAATAAAGTGCATTGGCAGATGTGCAGGCTTTAGAGTTTATTTATGGAGTTCAGTAGGATGACAGCCCTGGGAAAGAAGCTGTTCCTAAATCTGGTCGTTCGGGTGCGAATGCATCTGTAGCGTCTCCCAGATGGCAGGAGGGCGAACAGACTGTGGCTGGGGTGGGTAGGGTCTTTGACGGTGGTCCGTGACCTCCGTAAACAGCGTTTCTGGTATATGTGCTCTATGGTCGGTAGCCGGGTGCCGGTAATGCGTTGGGCAGTTTTGACTACCCGCTGCAGGGCTCGACTTGCCTGCTTCCCAAACTGCTGTTGCTTTAGCTTATTTGGTTATTTCCGGGTCAGTCGTGGCTTAGTTGGTAACACTCTCTGCCTCCAAGTCAGAAGGTTCAGGGTTCATAATCCTGCTCCAGAGACTTGAACACAAAATCAGGCTGACAATCCAGTTGGAGTGCTGCACTATCAAAGGTGCTGTCCTCTGGATGAGATGTTAAACCAAGGTCTCATCTGGGCTTAGATGTCCGATTGAGCGCAATGATACTGTGACAAGCAGGTTGGAAAATTGAGGTAACAGTTAATTTTTCCAAAGGCTGAGGGGGAAAAATCCGGTGGTGCCCCCTTTGGGGTGCTAACCTCGGCAGGCGCTAATTTTAGCGCCCTGAAAACGTTAGCGCCCCTGCGCCGTAAATTCAGTAGTAGCGCCCCAAGCAGGAGGCGGGATGCTACTAGAAGCGCTCCCCCTCCTTCTTGCGGTGCGACCAGTGAATATCGCGGCAGTACGTGCAACAGCACCACGCGCGTCGGCACGTAGCGCCGTGTCATTGCAGGCCTCCCTCCCCTGATTAAAGGGGAAGGGCCTAGTGCTGCATGCACCGGGGCCCTGCTGGACCACCGTTGAGCGGGGTGCCGTGAAAACAGCCCGGCACTCAAGAGGAGGGCCAGGCTGAGCGATCGCGGCTGGCACCCCGAAGAGAAAAGGGGACAGGGGCAGGTGCTGGCAGTCGGCCAAAAAAAAATGGCTGCACAGCACCTGCCCTTTAAGTAGCGCCGCCGTGGCTGCAAAAACGCCACCCTGACCTTGTCGGACATATCGTCTGGCGGTAGGTCAGGGTGGTGCAACCCGAGGCTGTGGCTGGGGCGCAAGCGAGGCGCTGCGCATGGCGATGACGTCATCACCAGCGATGCAGCGCCGCGGGGCGCTACCAGCTACTGCCGCCCGGGGGGGGGCGGGTGCGCTAACGGGAGGTGCAAAGCAACCCTTAGTTCTTGAAGTCAATGCTCTGTGTGGTACGGACCAGACTGTGCCAGGCTGACCTCCCAGTCTGAGCCACGGTAGCAGATTTCAGCTGGGGCAATAGTTTAGATACTGCAATTGCTCTCGATGCCCTTAAACCCGGGAGGAAGAAATTCAAGCCTAGATTGCTGCTCCTGATTGCTATTCAGTAATCATAGAATGTTACAGCACAGGGGGAAGCCATTCGGCCCATCATGCTTGGGCCGGATCTTTGGAAGAACTATCCAAGTAGTCCCACTCTCCTGTTCTGTCCCCCACAGCCCTGTAATTTTCTCCCCTTCAAGTATTTATCCAATTCCCTTTCGAATGTTACTATTGCATCTGTTCCCACCACTCTTTCAGGCAGCGCATTCCAGATCACAACAACTCGCTGGGTAAAAAAAATGTTTTCCTCATGTCACCTCTGCTTCTGCTCCTGGTCCAATCACCCTACATCTATGTCCTCTGGTTACTGACCCTTCTGCCACTGGAAACAGTTTCTCCTGATGTGCTCTTTTCCTGCTGGATTGTGCGCGTGCGTTGGATGTTGGGTGAGGAGATGACCATTCCTGCTCCCCCCACGCCCCCTCCCCCCCCCGCACCCCCCAGCAGTTAAATAACCTGGTAACGCTCACTATCTAGGCTACCACATGAATAATGGTAACTTGAGTGAGAGACTAGAGTGTTAGCAGAGCCCCATAGCACCATGCCCCAACTAGAGCCAGCACCTTCAGCAGAGAAGGAGAGAAAACTGGGAATTCTTTTCAATGGGCTCCAATGACATTAGCCACATCCTAACAATGAAGTCCCGAACCCGCTCCCAACCTGCCTCCAAGCAATCTCCCAGGGAGTCAGGTCCCTGATTTGCGCAGGGACCTGTCTCCTAGCAGCGGGAAGAGGATTATAGCCACTTAACTGCCTGTTAACAGTCAGTTAAGAGGCTTTTTCCCATTTTGAGACTTCTGCTGTGGGCTTCCCGATGTGGGGGAACCCCACCAGGGTAAGTGAGGCATGCTGTGGGTCTGTTGTAATGTTTGTGTATAGATGACAGCTGCAGAAGTGGTGTGATGGATCCAATGGGACACTGGTGAGTATCAGAGGTTAGGAGATGTTGGGAAAGTCATTTTTAATGTGTTTAGATATTTCTGTAGGTGACAAGCTTTGAAGCGTTTGTGTGGCCTCACCTCAATGGGAGAAGCGACGGATCGCTTCTGTAACCTCACCTGCAGCTGCCACCTGTTTTATCCTAAGGAGAGATTCATTGGAGAGCCTAGGTGCAAGGGCTCACCTTTGTACAGTGATTGTCAGTGCTTGACAGCACCTCAATGCTATCAAACACTGACAAACCATCTGTCAAAAATAAATGCTACATGTCCCTTTAAAAAAACCGGCAGGTGAAGCATCATCAACTGATGTCATCTGACACTGGCTAACCCTTAATTGGCCAGCAAGCCCGCAGGGCGGGCTTAACAAGGCCAATCAGGGGAAAATAGCATCTGTGCATCGGACGTCACTGGGGGCGGGACTAGAACCCGGAAGGCAGTAGTCCCGCCCCCAACTCGTCTCGGTGACTAACATCCAGCCCAATGAGTTAATAACCAGCTTCCATATATCCCGTATAACTCTCCAATGACTCACAAATCACCAGTGAAACAGAAGTGAAGGAGAAACAAGGTATGAGGGCCTGAGCAATGATGTGGATTTGTCACAGAGCAGGTAGCATGCAGAACAACTAGAATTAAGGTCTGGACAAAGAGAAAGATTTAGTATGTGGATAGGCCACTTTTAAATTAACTGGCCTAGAAATTGGGTTGGGGCGCCAAAGTGGTGCAAAAGTCGCCTGAGTGCAGGATTTAGCGCAGCGATCGGAGTAATTCCGATCGCCAGAAATTCAGTTTCAGTGCCGCTCGAGGGACACGGGGCGAGGCTCAAGGCGCTCCACGTCCCTCTTAGGGCGCTGAAACTGATTATTGCAGCGCAGCGTGCCGCAGCGCCACACGCTGTGACACGGCACGCTGCGGTGCTGCAGGCCTTCCTCCCACTGTTAAGGGGGAGGTGCCTGCAACAGCGCGATCCCCGATCACGAGTGCCGGCAAATGAGCCCGGCACCAAGGAGAAGTGCCGGGCTCTCGGGAAACAGCCGGCAATGCCGCGGGGGGGTGGGGTTAGGAGGCCGGGGACGGAGGTGCTGGCAGGCGGCCGCCGAAAAAGCGGCCGCCCCGCACCTCCACCTTAACTTGCGCCGCTGCCGGAACAGTAAGGCCCCATGAGCCGGGCGTGGGTAGCGAGCGGCGCAACTGCGCCGTTCGCTACCAAATATCGTGAACGGGGCACGAATGGGGTGCTGCGCACACCGATGACATCATCGGTGGCGGTGCAGCGCAAAAGCCTAACGCCACCATTAGCGCCCTTACTGAATATCGCGGGAGACGCAGCCAGTGGCACTACAGCCACTGACTGCCTCTTTAGGCGCTAACAGGTGGCGCTACTCATCCAATTTCTCCCCCACTATGTACAACTCTCTGCATTAAACCTGCGCACATCAATGAGAACACTGTGAATTGGGCCAGCTGTTCTTGACTCTTGTGGTCTTTGGTTCTGGATTCTTGCTGTCCTACTCTATAGCTGATATTCACGCAGAAAGTGCAGTGTGGCATCATTAACACAGATGCATCTCACAAGTTAAAGGGTGCAAGAGGACAACAACAACAACTTGCATTTATATAGTGCCTTTAACATAGTAAAGCGCCCCAAGGCCCGTCACAGAAGTGCAATCAGCCAAAAGAATTGGCGCCGAACCAAAGAAGGAGACCTCAGGGTAGGTGACCAAAATATTGGTCAAAGAGGTAGTTTTAAGGAGTGTCGCAGAGTAGGAGAGAGTGGTAGAGAGGCAGAGAGATTTAGGGAGGGAATTCCAATGGTTGGGGCCGTGTCGCTGAAGGCACGGCTGCCAATGGTGGGGTGAAGGAAGACAGTAATGCACAAGAGTCCAGAATTGGAGGAACACAGAGATCTCGAAGGGTTGTAGGCAATGTTCCCTCCAATTTTTTTGGGTGCGTGGCCCCTTTAACGGGCTGCGCGGCCCATTCAGATTTCCGCGCATGCAGGCTAGAGGAGGTTAGAGTGACGGGGAGGGGCAAGGCCATGGAGGGATTTGAACACAAGGATGTGAATTTTAAAATCGAGGCATTTTGGGGACTGGGAACCAGTGAAAGTCAATGGGCACAGGACAACAAATGTATAATCTCTCTTTTAAGTAAGCAACAATTAAGATAAAGTCCACCTTATGGAGTGACTCAGTTGGCAGCTCCCTTATCTCTGAAGCAGAAGGTTGTGGGCTCAAGTCCATTTCTAGACTTGAGTATATAATCCCAGTGCCGGACATTGTCAGAGATACTGCCTTTCAGCTGAGATGTTGAACCGAGGGCCTGTCCAGTGGGTGTTAAAGAAAAACTGTGGCACTATTCGAGAGTTCTCCCAAGGGTCGTCCCTCAACCGGAAAGATTAACTGCTTATACATCTGACTGCTTTTTGTGGGATGTTGCAAAATGGCTGCCATGTTTGTCTACACAAAAATGTCAAAGTCATTGATTGTATCTATCTATATATATATAAAACAGTATGGCCTAGAAATTCATTGTAGCCACTTTTGGGGCGTTAAAGTCGGGCGGCCGCTAAAGTTTGCGCCCGCCGCCAAATCGAGGCCACTTCTGCGATATTCATTAGCTTCGCCCTAAGAGTTTGCTCGAGCGCTAAAACTGGTGCTGGACGCCTCTCTTTAGGCGCTAAGCCGGAGGTGCTGAGCGAGAGCGCCCAGGCCGGGCGCAGCGCAGGTGCGGCCATCTCGTGATTGACAGCAGACACCCTGGCGCCGGCCAGCTCTTAAGGGGGAAGGGTCGACTTTGTCTGCTGCCACGCCCTGGATAGTGGAGCCCTCCAGCTAGGCCTGAACACTGTTGCTGGACCCAAATAGCGCCTGAAGCCATGCAGAGGGCCCGTGAACGAGCGCAGCGCTTCTCAGAGCGTGATCTGAGTGTGCTGGTTGGTGGTGTGGAGAAGAGGCGCCATATTTTGTACCCGGACAATGGCAGGAAGGCGCCGCTCCGCACCTACCGGAGAGCCTGGAGGCATGTCGCCAGCAAGGTGTCAGCCAACAGCGAGGTCCCCAGGACCGGTGTCCAATGCCGCAAAAAGTTTAATGACCTCACGCGGATTGTCAGGGTGAGTACCCTTTCCAGTGACCTCCTCATCCTTGCATGTGCACCTCACATTATGGGCAAAGGGACCTGAAAGCCCTAATGGCCAGCCCTCATCCAGCAGCTATGGAACAGGCATGAACATCAATTGCACATTCTGCACTTAACACACTGGCCAAGCTATTCCACCATGGGAGGCAGTGCACACAAGATCAGGGCGACACACTGGCCAGGCTCTTCCACCATGGGAGGCAGTGCACACAAGATCAGGGCGACACACTGTACTTAGAGGCCGTCCTTTCCCTTGCAGGCCAAGCTGGCTAATAATCGGAAGAGCCGGACTGCGACCGGGGGAGGCCGACCCCAGATCCAGCCGCTCACCGAGCTTCAACATCGCGTGGAGCGCATCATGGGTGCCCGGGTGATTGGCCCCGTTGCATGTGGAGATGCCGACCCTGTTCTGGGCACCAATGGTAAGGACATCCACGTTTGGACCTCTCTCGTCCCACTTGCGCATCAGATCTACATCCTTTGCCACTGTCCGACCAATGCGCTGAATGCCACCACTCATGCATCCCTCGCTGACGCCCTCTCCTCACTCTAAAGCTACTCTTGTGCCTTCCTGCTTTCAGACGGTGAGGAGGAGGTCCCTGAACTTGCCAGTGACAGCCCCTCAGAGGAGGAGGAGGAGGAGGAGGAGCAAGAGGAAGGCGGCCCATCAGGGGAACCCTCAGCCGTGGCAACCCATGCCAATGTAGGGGACACGTCTTCCCTGGAGGGGAGCGTCGCGGAAGTGTCGGAGGGGAGGGGAGCTCATGGGACCTGCGGCCTGCAGAAACGCGGGAGGGGGGTGCCAGCTCGGCGGCCTTCTCCCCAGAGGGGGGAAGGGTCGGAGGGGAGTCCAATTGCTGGGCCCAGCGGCCTCCAGCAATGCAGGAAGGGTCGGACAGCTCGGCGGCCTTCTCCCCAGAGGGAGAGTCCGGCCTCCAGTCCGGAGATGGTCTTCGCCGAGGAGATGGAACGCCTCGAGGACTTGTCCGCGGACTCGGAGCGCCGGCACACGGAGCTCATGGGGGTAGTGGCACGGTTGCCTGAGGCCATCGAGTCCCTCTCTCGGAGTGTCACCGACGTCGGGGCCTCACAGGCCATCAGTTTGGCGGCATTCGGGGCAGAGCAGGCAGCGAGTCGTGCGGCATTCGGGGCAGCTCAGGCAGCGAGTGGGCAGCTGATCAGTGGTGCCGTGCAGTCACTGGGTGCTCTGATGAGGTCACTGAACAGGTCAACACGGGCACTCACTGCTGCCACACTCGCTGTGTCAGCCAGGCATCGCCAGGGCACCCGGCGCGCTGCAGCAGCACAGCGGTCTGTCCCTCGGCAGATTGGTGCGCATGCTGCAGTGCTGGCCCGGGTGAGTGCCAGTGTCTCAGGCGACCAGCGAGCGCCTGCCATCCGCCAGCTTGCCCCCATTCCTCCAGCCGCCACTGCCACTCCCCCAGTGGAGCTGCCAGGAGCTGCTGCAGCGACTGATGCTGGCCAGCCACAGCTGCAGCATTCAACAGCCGCCCGCTCGACAGCCAGACCTCGACTAGGCCGACCCCCAAGGGCATCTGCCGTCACGACATGTGCCCCTCTGGAGCCTGCCCCCAGCCTTGCAGCAGCCAATGTCCTTACTTTGAGGAGGAGCAGCAGGGCGGGCAGGGGCCACACAAAGATGGCCAAGGCATCAACCTAGCGGGCCAAAAAGTCGAATGTGTGGCCAGTTGTGTTTGTTTTTTGAGGCCGAGATTTGGATGTTTGTTTTTTGAGGCCGAGAATTGGATGTTTGTTTTTTGAAGGCCGAGGATGTGATGTTTGTTTTTTATGAAGGCCGAGGATGACGGCCATTTTAGTTGCACTGTTCTGTTAATCCTCTCCAGGTTGTGGGAGCGAGTAATGTGTTTGAGTGTTTTTTGGGGGTTCCGTCTGTTTTTGGTTTTCATGTGGGAAGGGCCCTGAGTTTGTACAATAAAGCATTTTATTTATTAACATTGTCCATGTTTGATCTTTGAAGTGTTTGTTGCCTTAACCGCCTGAGGGCTTGCGGAGCGGCTGCAATCATGTTCTTTCATTGGCACAAGCCATTCCCTGACAGGGGGCCTAGAAGTGACGTTCAATAAGCCGCCGACGGGCGGCCCTTGGACCTTGTGCCTCCCTCCTGGGCTGGTACTCCTCGTCCTCCTCCTCCTCATGCTCCTCCTCCTGAGGTGGGGGTCCAACGTGAGGTGGCAGTGCCTGAGTCCTGCGGATAGCCAGGTTGTGCAGCATGCAGCAAACGACGACGAATTGGGAGACTCGGTCCTACGAATGCTGGAGGGCTCCCCCGGAGCGATCGAGACAGCGGAACCGTTGCTTGAGGACGCCGATTGTTTGTTCTATGATGTTCCTAGTCGCTTGATGGCTCTCGTTGTATGCCTCTTCAGCAGGGGTCGTGGGCGCGCGGAGCGGGGTCATGAGCCAGGTAAACAAAGGATAGCCTTTGTCCCCGATAAGCCATCCTCTTGGGGGAGGCTGTGCCTGGAACATGTCAGCCACAGTTGTCTGTCGCAGGATAAAGGCATCGTGGCTGCTGCCTGGAAAGCGGGCATTGACAGCTAGGATGCGCTGCCTGTGGTCACACACCAGCTGTACATTGAGGGAATGGTAGCCCTTCCGGTTGCAGTAATCCTCGGCATGCTCCAGAGGTGCCCGCAAAGCCACATGCGTGCAGTCAATGGCGCCCTGCACCATGGGGAAGCCCGCTATTCTTGCAAATCCCACTGCACGCTGCTGCTGCTTGTCCAGGGTCATGGGGAAGGAGATGAATTGATGTCTCCTTCTGAAAAGGGCTTCGGTCACCTGGCGGATGCAGCAATGCACGGCGAACTGGGAGATGTTAGCGATGTCCCCAGCAGCGGATTGGAAGGAGCCGGTGGCATAGAAGTTGAGAGCCACCGTCACCTTCACTGCCACCGACAGAGACGTCCTGCGCATCAGCTGTGGCTGCAGATCTCTGTGAAGCAGCTGGCAGATGTCTGCAACCACCTCCCTTCTGAATCGCAGCCTCCTTACACACATCGCGGCAGACATGGTCAGATAGGAGGACTGCTGGCGGTATACCCTGGGTGGGTAAGGCCTCAGTTGGCGACGCCTGTTGCCCCCTCTGCGTCTAGCCAGGGCTGCCACTCTCTCACGGCGTCTGTAAGCCCTTCTGGCATAAGGCTGAAAGTCAGCGTTGGCACCCAATGCAGCCCCCATTATATGCTGGGAAACAATGAGCTCTCAATGAAGGCAAAGATAATTGCTAAGCTCTGGCCTGAGCCAAAAATACCTGCCCTAGTATTGGTCCAAACCAGTAAGCTCTCCTCCTTGGTCTCTCTCCAAAAAACCGTTGCACAAGAGTGAATGCTGCAAAATGGCTGGCCTTTATGGTGCATGGTAAGTGCCCTTTAATTAGCGCTCCCCGCGGCCCGCCTCGGCTGTGTACCGTTCCACTTCACAGTCGTTCGGGCCGCCCGGCGCACAATGGGGCGGCGCGAGTGAAGTTCCGGTTCGGGGCGCACAAAGGGCGTTGCACTAGTAAATGACGTCATGATCTGCGCGCGCAGCAGGGCGCACGCTAAGACTTTGCGCCGGCGCTAAATGTGTACTGAAGTTGGGGCGAGGCGCAGATCGCGCTGCGCCCGGGCGCTAAGCGCCTAGCGCTCGAGATCTACTCCTCCTAAGGCGCTAACGGCTGGCGCGCCCAACTGAATTTCTAGGCCTATGTCTCTCTGTCTCTCTGTCTGTCTGTCTGTCCGGCTATACAATCAAAAGTTATAGAGCATAAAGATAACATGTGTTGTATCAAAAGAAAGCTCATCATTAGGGGACTTTTGTAGGCATATTTACTTTTTGGTTGGACAAAAATTGTTCGCACATTATACAAAAAACCTTCAAAATTCCACTCATTATCCACTCATTAGCATTGACTGACGTCAAGGTCGACCAATCCTGTGCCGTCATGATTGACCAATCCTACAGTTCAGTCACCTGATGGTTGACCAATCGGTGTGCGTGTGGGCAGGACTAATCATTTTCATCTCAGGGATCTGTCAGCCATTATACAGCAGCCAGGGCAGCTAAAAACTTTGGTAATCCAGGTCAGTTTCTTTTTAAAAAAAAATAAGATTTACCAAAAATGTTTTATAAGTACTTTAACTTTCATCTTTGAAGGTATTAAAAGCTAGAAATGTTTAGGTTAAAAACAGTGCAAAACGGGCCGAGGCTTCTCCAACTGCCGACAGCCCAAATCCAGTCCCAGGCTCCCGGCCCACACATCCACCAGGCCCAAAAAAGCCCTGGAAACTGCCGACAACCCAAATCCAGTCCCAGGCTCCTGGACCACACATCCACCAGCCCCAAAATTGCCCTGCAACGCGGGGCTCCCCTGCTAGTATATGATTATATAAGGAGTCGGCCATTTAGGACTGAAATGAGGAGAAATTGCTTCACTCAGAGGGTGGTGAATCTTTGGAATTCTCTACCCCAGAGGGCTGTGGATGCTCAGTCGTTGAGTATATTCAAGACAGAGATCAATAGATTTTTGGATACTAAGGAATCAAGGGCTATGGGGATAGTGCAGGAAAGTGGAGTTGAGATAGAAGATCAGCCATGATCTTATTGAATGGCGGAGCAGGCTCGAATGGACCAAATGGCCTACTCCTGCTCCGATTTCTTATAATGCTTCTGAGAATATGAAAAGGCTCGATATAAATGCATGTCTTTCTTTCTTTCCCATACAAGAGCTCAAGAGCGTGCGGTGTTTAGGTTGCTCAGTGACAAAAACATCAGTAAGTACAAGCACTAGCTTGAGCATTCATAGTTTCTTTATGTTAAAAGTGATGGGGTACGGTAGCATAATGGGTTATGTTACTGGGCTAGTAATCCAGTAGACCTGGACTAATGATCCAGAGAAATGAGTTCAAATCCCACTATGTCAGCTGGGGAATTTAAATTCAGTTAATTAAATAAATCTGGAATAAAACATTAGTATCAGCAATGGTAACCATGACACTATCGGATTGTCTACAAACCCATCTGGTTCACTAATGTCCTTTAGGGAAGGAAATCTGCTGTCCTTACTTGGTCTGGCCTGTATGTGACCCACAGTAATGTGGTTGACTCTTAACTGCCCTCTGAAATGGCAGCCCACCGCCACCTTCTCAAGGGCAATTAGGGATGGGCAATATATGCTGGCCTTGCCTGCAACGCCCACATACTGTGAACGAATAAAAAAATCAAAAGATTTGGAAAAACAACTTGCTTTTAAAAAAAAATGGATGGCTCCCCTACTAGATTAGTGTATTACTGAGGCATATACATCAGAAGCTCCCAGGTTCAATCTCTGGTCTTTGCAGAGTTAGCCAATCTCAGTTGGGTAGCCCTAGGGGTGCTGCCATTGGCCTAAGTACTCCAGAATGAAGGAGAAGAAAATCAACCAGGATTCCCATTCCTGATCACTATCTGGCAATCCCGTCTGGAAATGTTTACATGAGGCCATTGGGCGGGTTCAAGATGGGTCTGGGTTGTGATGCTTCTGTGGTCGATTAGCCTGCTGGCCCTCACTGGCTAGGCTCAGACATGAAGAATGGTCATTTGAACGAGGTGCCAGAGGACAACCAGCACCTGTGGAAGCATTCCCCAGCAAGTTGTCAATACCTCAAGCAGAGGAAGAGCAGAGGGGAGAAACATTGGTTGTAAAATAAGAAAAGGAAGCCCCTTTCTTTTTATAGGGAAATGCTCATCTTTGCACGTATTACTGAAAGCACAAGTGAGAACAGGAGCTCAGGAATTGCAGGCATAAACCGCGGCCTTCTACTTCTTTGACGACAAAAGCACACTGAAGGTCCCTTCTTCTGTGCCAAACAAAAACAGAAAATGCCGGAAACACTCAGCAGGTCCTGCAGATTTCCAGCATCTGCAGTATTTTGCTTTTGTTTCAATCTTCTATACCACTGCTTAATCATCGAGACTGTAACTCTGTACAGATGCTTGTTGGCTTGGCTGTGAGCTCCAGTTGTTGGGAAAGATCGAGACTGTGGCTCAGGCCTAAAGGACGTACCTGGTAACTGCTGTGGGCCATTGACATCATGAATAAAAGGCACAGATCCTCATGTTAGTAGCTCCCTCTTTCAAAACAACCTGAAGCACAAGTCTCAAGTGCACAAACAGGGCCCTTGATATCCATCTGGTCTACATTTTAGTTAAACTAAAAGCCACACAGAAGATCAGCCTAATGAATCAGCCACTACTTTTAAATGAAACCTCACTTGTCGGTAACTGTGTTTGTGTCATGCAGGAGACTTACTATCAGATGTGTATCAGATAGAGAGAGAGAGAGAAACATAGATTAAAAAAAAGTGAGGCAGCCAAATCAATACCACTAATAATTAATTTCAAATTGGCCGGGAATGTAAATAATTTTGATCTGCACACTTCACTGGAAGAAATACAGGCTCACACATGAAAACGCTTAAGACTTGCTACTTGAGAGATGAGAAAGGTTGATTTGGGTATGATTCACAAGCATTTCAAGTCTCCCTCATCTACAAGATGTACGAGTACAAACTCCAAGTGGTAGATGTGAAACCTGCTGTCTCAACGCAGCCTGAAAAAGCAACAAGTGAGACACAAGTGGGGTTAATTTTGACTTTGTGCAATAGTATAAAATGATATCAATGGAAATTAAAGCGGGGAGAGATGTAAAGCGGGCTGCCGATTGGCTAGCGCTCGATTTACACTACTGCACAAAGTCACAATTACACCCAAGCAGTCTCCTTCCATCAATGATTTACGGACATGTGATTTGCCGTCTGCTCGTTCTATTTCAACGTCACCCGTCTGAAGGTTGTATCCCACAATGCAATGCATGACAATGACAACACAGTTGCGTCTTGTTGCCTTAACACCAAAGCATTTCTCTTTGAAGTTCACTTTCCTCTTGAATTCTGGTTCAGATTAGCAGTGTCTGGGTGTAGTTATCAAATGGTCTCTCCCCTCTCCACACTTTCGAGTCTCTCTCGTTCTCTTCCAATGAAATGAACCCAATATACAGTATAATGCGACAGTGCTATTGGGCCCCAATATTGACAGGGGCGGGTTGCGTAGGTTTTTTTTGGGGGGGGGGAGGGGAGGCCGGAGTTTTGGACGGGAAATCTGGGGTTTCCCCGCATGCTGTTGAATTTTGACTTTTTTCTTTTAACAGGATCCCCACCCAGAAGTCAGCCTGATTGACAGGCTTGACTTCCAGTCGGGTGAGGAGCACTCTCCGGAGCAGGCTGCAGGACGAGGAAGGGAGCCTGCAGCTGCTCGTAGGAGCATGGGAATGGGTCCAAATCCCAGTCCAAGGGCCTCTGTATGTGGGGGGTGTGGGTCTGTTGGGGGCGGGGAGAGAACTTGGTGGGCTGGGAGGAAGCACTCCTGCTCCTCCTGGCCCACAAGCAGTGCTGTAAAGGCACTTACCTTCTCCCTGAAGTTATCGTCGCCTCGCTTCAGCTGCCGGGTTTCCCGAGGCCTGGGAAACCTGGCCGACCAGGGTTAAACCTACAAACTAGGTTAAATCAGAGGCTGCCAACCTCATTAAAATATTCAAATTGCCAACCCGCCTCCTGGGAGTGGGTTGGCTGCTCGCCCCATTGTCCTGCCTCCGTTAAACCCTGGCCAGCCCCCAACCACCAGTTTTTGAGGGTTAAAATTCACCCCCATGTCTTGTGTCCATGTATAATAAGACACAGACTGCAGGAGAATGGTACAACAGGTGTTTACTCAACGTGGCTCACAGTGGAACTGATCTGTACAGATTACTACTCAGTGCTATATACAGGTGTGGTCACTGCCGGTACTGCAGTATACATGAGCTGTAAAAGAAAGTTCCCCCCTTAAAGGCATATACATTGCAATTCCTCCCCTTTTAGATTAACAGTGCCATAACACTCATTTAACAATTAAATATCAAACTAATTACAATTAACACTTTTAACATGTAACATTAGCTGAAAATAGTCTATTTATATATTCAGTTTTTGGGGAGGCTTCCTGATCCTTTCTGGTTAGCGCCTTTCCCGAGTGTCTTGCTCTTGGTGCGGAGGCGATTCTGGCCCCCTGTCATCGGTTGGTTCATCAGCTTCCGATGCTACTGTTTCTGGAGTAGATGCGACCTGTACGTCGGGTTCATCACCAGGTACGTATGGGTGAGGCATGGGGTTGACTTGTTCCTGTGACTCTAGGATCTGGTCAGCATGGCGTCTCACGATGCTCTCCCCAACGTCCACTGTGTACATTAGTGGGCCCTGCCGTGTGCATATCGTTCCTAGCTGCCATTTTTCTGTTCGGTAGTCGCGGGCCAAGACTGGTTGCCCTACATTGAAGCTCCTTGTTGGCTTCTCATGGATGTGCTGGAATTGCTTACTCTCAACATCTCTTCGTACATTTGGTCTGAGCAAATCCAGGCGAGATCTTAACCTTCGGTTAAAGAACATCATGGCTGGGGCCTGGTTGGTGACTGCATGTGTCGCATTCCGGTAGGCGAACAGGAAATTGTCCACCTTGTGCTGCAGCGGAATGTTGTCATTGTACATAGCGTTTATTGCCTTCTTAAAGGTTTGTATGAACCTCTCAGCCAATCCATTTGTGGCTGGATGATACGGGGCGGATGTGTAATGCCTTACCCCATTCTTTTTCAAGAACCTCCGGAACTCTTCGGACACAAACTGTGGTCCGTTGTCGGAGCAAATCTGTTCTGGCAAGCCATTCCTGGCAAAAATGGTCCGTAGGACTGCAATAGTTTTCTCCATGGTGGTGGAGGACATTTTGATGACCTCAGGCCATTTCGAGTGCACATCCACGGCTATTAAAATCATTGAGTCCATGAATGGACCACTAAAATCAATATGCACCCATTGCCATGGAGATGAGGGCCACTCCCATGGGTGTAGAGGGGCCTGTGGTGGTGCATTTTGGACTTTCTGGCATCCTGAGCAACCCTTGGTCAGGTCCTCGATTTGTTTATCGATTCCCGGCCACCACACATTTACCCCTCCCAGATGACCCTCATGAAGCTCATTGAGCACTCTATCCCTTAACTTGGGTGGAATTACCACTCGGGATCCACACATCAAGGTCCCTCGGCACACTGACAGCTGTTCTCTCATTGTCGAGAATGCTGGCAACAGTGAGTCGCCATGTGCTGGCCATCCCTTCACCGTCAAATCATATACCCGAGACAGTGTCGGGTCATTTCGGGTTTCCTTTTCGATACAAGCGTTAGTTACCGGTAGGTATTCAACTATAGTTGAATGGAATATTTCGACAGGATCCACTGCTGGTGCTTCCTCCGCAGTAGGCAGTGGCAGGCGTGATAGCCCATCAGCATTTCCATGCTGTTTCGTGCCCTTATATTCAATCTCATAGTGGTGCGCCCCTAGAAAAAGTGACCATCTTTGTAGTCGTTGCACAGTCATCACCGGAATGCCCTTCTTCGGATTAAAAATGGAGACGAGAGGCTGGTGATCAGTCAGCAAGGTGAATTTCTGCCCGTGCAGGTAGTGATTGAACTTTTTCACTTCCCACACTAGGCTGAGGGCCTCCCTGTCAATCTGGGCGTAGTTACGCTCGGCTGAGGTTAGTGATCGTGACGCAAAGGCTATTGGCCTCTCTGAGCCGTCCGAGAATTTGTGCGACAGCACCGCTCCAATGCCGTAGGGTGACGCATCACATGCCAACCGAATTGGTAATGCTGGGTTGTAATGGGCCAATACCTCTTTTGATGTGATTAGTGTTTTGCTCTTCTGGAAAGCTCGTCTACATTCGTCACTCCACTTCCATGGCACCCCAGTTTGCAGTAGGGTGTTCAGTGGGTGTAGTATTGTAGACAAATTTGGCAAGAACTTCTGGTAGTAGTTTACCAGCCCGAGGAACGACCTCAGTTGTGACACATTTTCCGGTGCTGGAGCCTTGACTACTGCCTCAATCTTCTCTGGGGACTTATGTAACCCCTCTTTATCGATAACGTGGCCACAATACGAGATCTGTTTTCTAAAAAACTCGCATTTGGGGCGGTTAGCTCGGAGCCCATATTCCTGCAATCTAGTGAGCACTTGCTCCAGGTTGGCAAGGTGATCACTGTCATTTTCGCCCGTGACCAGGATGTCGTCCAAATAACACTGGGTCCCTGGGATCCCTTGCAGGACTTGTTCCATTGCCCTCTGCCAAATAGCCGGAGCTGATGCTACCCCGAATACCAGCCGGTTGTATTGGTAGAGACCTTTATGGGTGTTGATTGTGAGGTATTTTTTTGATGCTTCTTCTACCTCCATTTGCAGATACGCCTGGGCCAGATCAATCTTAGTGAAGCGTTTCCCTCCAGATAGCAAGGTGAAAATATCTTCAATCCGCGGAAATGGATATTGTACGGTGTGAAGGACCGGGTTCACTGTTACCTTAAAGTACCCACGGATGCGAACCTTCCTTGGTTCCCCAGGCGTGCTGCTCAATGACTTTTTCATCACAGGGACGATGGGTGTAGCCCGCTCGCTCCAGTCTACCTTGGACAGTACACCTGAACGTTCCAGACTCTCCAGCTCTGCTTCGACGGCTGAGCGGATGGCCTTAAAAAATTTTGGGCTTGCGTTTTCTTCAATTTTAATCATCGCTGTCATGCCTTTTAGTGTTCCGAGTCCTTGCTGGAACACTTCTTTCGCGTCAGTTAGGATCTTTGACTGTTGCCCAGGTGTGACGTCGTCACCCTTTTTGTCAGCCACAGTCAGTGCCTGTATGGAATGCCAATCCAGTTGTATTTTCCGGATCCATTCACGTCCCAGTAATGGTGGTCCTCCATCTTGCAATACATACAGGTCTAGTTTTGGTGTTTCCTTACCGTTATATATAACGGTCACCCTTATTTTTCCTTTGGGGTAGACTTTTTGCCCCATGTACGTCTTCAAAATAATTTTTGTGTCTCTCAAGGGTATGTGTGAGAATAGCCGCTCGTAGTCCCGTCGGTTTATGACTGTTAGGGCTGATCCTGTGTCCAATTCCATCTTTACCTGGACTCCTGCTATCTTGAGAGTGACCCAAATGTTTCGGTGATCCTCCGTTGTGATCACATTATGTAGTTTCAGACAACTCAGTTCCCTGCTTTCGGAGTCATTATCACTCTTTTGTTCGTCTGAACTATTCTCCATCATCTTATGTACCTTCTTGTACTTTTCTTTGGTAGGTTTCTTATTGCTGGTTTTCTTTCCCGACCTGCAGACTCGTGCTATGTGTCCTACTTTTCCACACTGTCTGCACACTTTGGGCTAGAAATTGACTTTGGGGCGGCCAGCTCGCTTGCGCCCAGAAATTACCGCTGCGCGCAGAGCCACTTGCGCCCGCTGGATATTCAGTTTCAGCGCCCCAAGTCGAAGCCGGCCGCAAATCAAGGGTATCGGCACCCCCGCTTGGGGCGCTGAAACTGAATATCGGCGCGCTAAGTGCCGCAACGCCACCCGCTGCGGAGCGGCAGGCTGCAGTACTGCAGGCCTTCCTCCCTCTCTTAAGGGGGAGGTGCCTGCAACAGCGCGATCGCCGCTCGCTAGTGCCGGCAAATGAGCCCGGCACCACGGAGAAGTGCCGGGCTCCCGGAAAACAGCCGGCAATGCCGCGGGGGCGGGGGGTGGAGGAGGCCGGGGAAGGAGGTGCGGGCAGGCGGCCGCCGAAAAAGCGGCCGGCCACACATCCGCCTTAACTCGCCCCACTACCGCATCAGGTAGGCCCCGTTTTCTGGTCGCTGTTTGCGGCCGCTGCGGAAGAGGCGGCCGCAACTCAATATGGTGGTCGGGCCGGTAGCGGGCCGGTAGCGGGGCACTGCGCACACCGATGATGTCATCGGTGGCGGCGCAGCGCTACTGGCTAACGCTGCCATTACCGCACCGCTGAATATCGGGGGAAGTTTAGCAAGTGGTGCAAAAGCCCTCTTTGGGTGAAAACTGGGCGCAAAGCCAACCGAATTGCTAGGCCTTTGTCTTTGAACCAGCAATCATTCTGGTCATGTGTTGTTCTGCCACAGTGATAGCACTTCTCTGTTCTATATGACATTTCGTTTGTGCCATATTCTTGCGGTCTCTGTTGTATCTCTGCAGCGCCCCGTGCTGCTGCTTCATATGATACCGTAATGCCGAAAGTCTTTTCCAGCGTAAGGTCCTTTTCAGATAAAAGCCGTTTCTGGGTTCCTTCACTTTGAAGCCCACACACAAACTTGTCCCTTAAGGTATCTGCCAGTCCCGCTCCAAACTGGCAGTGTTTCGATAGTTTGCGCAGTTCTGTTAAATAATCAGCATTGCTTTCATCCTTATGCTGGTTCCGTTTGTGAAACTTGAATCTTTCTGCTATCAGCAGCGGTGTGGGGTTTAAATGTTCCTGTAGTATCGTTACTATGTCTTCAAAACTCTTTTCCATTGGCTTCGTTGGGGTTACTAAATTTCTTAATAAACCATACGTCTTTGCACCCATTAAATTTAACAATACCGACGCTTTCTTGTCATCTGACACCTCATTTGCCTTGCAGTATACCTCTATTCGTTCGACACATTCTTCGACTTCATTGTCAAATGCGGTGATACTGCCACTCTTCGGCATTTTGGGTGTGGTTTAAAATGGCGTCTCCCAATGGCTTAAAATGGCATCTCCCGTGCTTTCCTTCCTCCCCCGCTGCTGCCAACGCCGCTCCCGGTGGTTCTCGTGGCAATGGCAGCGCCCTGTAGGTTTCGTGCGCTTCTCCTGTGCTGCTGCCAACGCCGCTCTCGGCGGTCCTCGTGGCAATGGCAGCGCCTCGCGGGTTTCTGCGCATCTCTCTCTCCCTCTCTCCGACGCTGCTCGGCCCCTGAACACCGGCTGCACCCTGTGCACTCTGCCCTCTCTCTCTCTCCCCCATCGACGCTGCTCGGCCCTTTGCTGTGCCGCTCGGTCGGGCTCTAGCCCGCCGCTGTCCGGGAAGGGTCTGCGCACTACCTGTTGCCAGCCCGTTTCGCTGGACCACCTTGACTGGAAAGCCAAGCCTGGCTCTCGACAGCCTCCCCCACAATTCTCGAGTCTCTGCTGGATGACTGGGCGGTTGCCCGTGGTCGACGCCCGACTCTCTGGCCTTGACCTCCAATCCACTGATCTCCAGGAACGAATCCCCGGGAGGTGATGCAGAGTTGCAGGTAGGTTCGAACTTGCCTTGTCGCCAATGTTGTGTCCGTGTATAATAAGACACAGACTGCAGGAGAACGGTACAACAGGTGTTTACTCAACGTGGCTCACACTGGAACTGATCTGTACAGATTACTACTCAGTGCTATATACAGGTGTGGTCACTGCCGGTACTGCAGTATACATGAGCTGTAAAAGATAGTTACCCCCTTAAAGGTATATACATTACATCATGGTGTCAGCAACAATCTGATTTTAACTGCCCACACCTGGCAGAAACGGGGTGGGGTAGGGTAGTTAACGTGAGGCCAATCACTTTGGCCCTTTGATCCTGCTGTCATCCCGCCGTGTCCTGATATTAACCTGCTCTTTTGAGCAGGCGGGTGGGACACCTGTAGGAAGGCAGCGGAGTCCATCTTTAATTGGGCCCAATTACATCATCGGGACCCGATTGGCAATTTAAGGCAGAGGCCTGAGCGTGGAGCAGCAGTGGCGGCTCCCTATCAGGCCAGGCCAGCGGGCAAGTGTGCAACATTTTCTTAACTTTAAGATTCCTTGTGGGCCAGGAGGAGCAGGAGCATCACCCACCACTCCCCTTCCCCCCCCCCCCGATCACAGCCAGAGACCTCCCACCTCCCGCCGATCACCTCCGGACTCCCGCCCTTCCACACACACAACAACTGAAGGCTGGGGTCCGTTACCATGGCTCCCCGGCTGCGACCTCCTTTCGCCTGAATTCCCGGCTCCCACCCGCCAGCCAGGTAGTGGATTTAGCCCGGTTCGCCCGTTGAGTCTGGGAATATTTATGCAAATGGGGCCCGGCCACGAAGATGGGCAGGGCCTTCATGTTCCCAGACTCCCCCCCCCCCACTTTATAATCAGGTCCACCGTGGCTGCTTTGCCCCATGGGTCTTCCTAAGACAAGTTCGTGAGCACATCCGAGTGCAATGGAGGAAGAGAGAAGATACCAAGCGAGCCAAAGGAAGAATGACTTGTATTTGTAAAGAATCTACTTCTATTCATTCAATGATTTTTCTTACTTGAATAAAAATTTACATTAGCTGTTAGTGTGAATGAAACAATTTTACAACACTGATTACACCTCAAAAATACCTCATTGGCTGTAAAGCATTATGGGGCATCCTGAAGTCATAAAAGGCGCTATATAAATGCAAGTCTTTCTTTTAATAAAACAGCTCAAGAGGCTTTTTTCACCTGCTGGAAGTTTTTAAGATTATGAAAGGGTTTGATAGGGTAGATGTAGAGAAGATGTTTCCACTTGCGGGGAGTCCAGAACCAGGGGACATAAATATAAGATAGTCACTAATAAATCCAATAGGGAATTCAGGAGAACCTTCTTTACCCAGAGAGTGGTGAGAATGTGGAACTCACTACCACAGGGAGTGGTTGAGGCGAATAGTCTAGATGCATTTAAGGGGAATCTAGATAAGCACATGAGGGAGAAAGGAATAGAAGGTTATGTTGATGGGATTAGATGAAGAGGGGCGGGAGGAGGCTCGTGTGGAGCATAAACACCGGCATGGACCAGTTGGGCCGAATGGCCTGTTTCTGTGCTGCAAATGCTATGTAATATGTAATTTGAATTAAGAAACTCAAAGTAGACTCTAGTGCCTTATCCCACCTCTCAAATACAATGAATCACTTTGAAGTACAGTCAATGTTGCTTTATAGGTAAGTGTTGCAGCCAATATGCACACAGCAATAACCCACAAACAGCAGAGTGATGAATGACTGGTTAATGTGTTTTTGGGTATTCACTGAAGGAGAACGTTTGTCTAGGACTTCAGGAGAAACCCCTGTCCTTCTACTTGAACCACGAGTACAGGCAGATGGAGCCTTAGTTTAATTTCTGATCCAAAGGTGAGATGCATCAACTGGTTCCCATGAGGAAGCGGACAGTAAGTGCCCAGGTTCACTGTCGTCATCATGATGGGATTCATCCATACTGTGTAGCTGATTAAGAAGATTGTACTTGTGTTGGCTGCTGGCGTCATTTAATATCCTTGACAATCTCTCCTGGAAGTCCAGCAGATATCTGTCCATTATGCTCCAGAGAGTGCAGTTGTAATCTGTCCCTTATGCACAATTTCCCTCACCATCCATTATCTGAATCCAGCAGCTAATTTCCTTGGGGCTATCAGTCTGCGGTATCTACTTTCCGTCGCAATTTAGTGGTTGTCTCTCTCTGTGAAGTCTGATTTCCGCAGAAGTTTAATGACTAGATCGGAATATGGTGTCCCATTTCTCTGGCTATTTATCCATTATGTCTGATGTACATGGAAGTCTTTGTCCAAGTATTTGTCCATGAGGTGTTTTAATTTCTTGGCATTCTAGAGGAGGGACTCCCACTTGTCGGGTTTTAGTCCCGCCTCCATCGACTTCTGGCCAACCCACGCTATTTTCCCTTGATTGACCTTGTTAAGCCCACCCAACAGGTTTAGCTGGCCAATTAAGGGGAAGCCGGTTACAGAGAACGGCAGCGTATGACGTTTCATCTGTCAAAATGAATGGTCATCGTTTGACAGCTCTGTGAAGCTGTCAAACACTGACATTCTCTGTAGTTTGATGAGTTCTTGTATTCAAGACTCACCAAACCTCTTTTGTGAGCAGAAATTAGATGGTTGTTGCATCGGAGAATGCAGCAGCCATCTGTCATCTCTGCCGGTGAGATGCGAGACTCTCCGCATCCCCAACGATTGAAGCCTGCAGGAAGAAACAAAGGTAAGTAAACTTTTTCTATCACTTTCCACTCACCTCACATACTTACCTCTCCACACTTGCACCCATCACTTACCTTCACAGCACACCTTTGCACACCTCCGACCCCCACAGACCCACCGCTCGCCTCGGTGACCCTGGCGGGGTTCGCAGCCTTCGGGAAGCCTGCACTTTTGCGGGTAAAATGGGGATAATCCTCTTATCTGCCTGTTAATTACCTGCTAACAGGCAGTTAAGTGGCTGTAATCCCCTTCCCGCCTCCAGGAGACGGGACCCGGCGCGGGTCGGCTACCCGCCTCCTGGGAAGATGGCACAGAGGCGGGTTGGGGTGGGATGGGTACCCGCCCCCAGATTCTGCCATTTTCCCGGCAATCCCGCCTCCAAACCCGCCTCCCCAGGGCTGGCAAAATCGCACCTTAGGAGTCTGACTGCATTTCTTTAGCAAGTTCAGCAAATTAGTGGCCGTTTCTCCAGTGTCCCTATTTCCCTGGTGGTCTAGGGGGCTAAGAATTTCTCTTATGACACAAGTGAAGTAAGATGAGTTTGTGCAGTCATCCAAGTGCTGTGAGTGAAGGTGGTGCGTTGGCATGGACAGGTTGGAATCCCAGCCCACTAGCCATGATGTGGTCGGAGATTGGTCCATTCTGAGGTGCATCAGTGCCCACATTCACGGCAGAAGGCACAGATCTGAGTCGAAGCTCTTTCCCAAGAGGAGTTAGCTGAGCCTGTTCTTGCGGGCCTGCTAACTACCAATAACATTGGCACAGGTTGAGAAGCAGCATCCCTGTGGTCAATTAATGGTATTTGACCTGCATAACTTACAGTGGAAGAGATCAGTTTCATTCATAGTCCACGGTAATTTTAAGTAACGTATAATAATATCATTTAGCTGGCTTACTGATTGATAGTAATTGCCACATCGTGTAAGGTCAAGTGAGGAAGAGAGTGTTTGAAGACCAGGACCTCAAACCCGGCACTAAGCTCATGGTCTACAGGGCAGCAGTGATACCTGCCCTGCTGTATGCCTCAGAGACATGGACCATGTACAGCAGGCACCTCAAAGCACTGGAGAGGTACCACCAACGCTGCCTCTGCAAGATCCTGCAAATCCATTGGCAGGATAGGCGCGCACCAATGTCAGTGTTCTTGCTCAGGCCAACATCCCCAGCATCGAAGCTTTGACCACGCTCAATCAGCTCCGATGGACGGGTCACATTGTCCGCATGCCCGATACAAGACTCCCAAAACAAGCGCTCTACTCGGAGCTCCGGCACGCCAAGAGAGCCCCAGGTGGGCAGAGGAAACACCTCAAGGACACCCTCAAAGCCTCCTTGAAAAAGTGTAACATCCCCACCGACACCTGGGAATCCCTGGCCCAAGACCGCACAAAGTGGAGGAGAAGCATCCGGGAAGGCGCCGAACACCTCGAGTCTCTTCGCCGGGAGCAAGCGGAAGCCAAGCGCAGGCAGCGCAAGGAGTGCACATCGACCCAAGCACCCCACCCACCTGCCCCTTCAACCACCCTCTGCCCCACCTGTGACAGAGACTGTCGGTCCCGCATTGGACTCATCAGTCACCTGAGAACTCATTTTTAATGTGAAAGCAAGTCATCCTCGGTTCCGAGGGACTGCCTAAGAAGAAGGTCAACTACTCAGGTTTTTGATCTTCCGTTTACTTCCCCCCCCCCCCAATTGACATAGCCCTTCATCCCCTGCTGTCCCCAAGATGCAGATTCTTGCTGGGGTACGGTTCGTTTCACACCAGCAGTCCACTGGCACCTTATCTACATGGTCCTTCTTCACACCGGCGAGCTGTTTGATTCTCAGAAGCTGTCATCCGTTGCTGCCCGTACCCTAACTCGTACCAAATCTCATTCACCCATCACCCCCTGTGCTCGCCGACCTATATTGGCTTCCGGCTCAGCAACGTCTTGATTTTAAAATGATCATCCTTGTTTTCAAATCCCGCCATGGCCTCGTCCCTCCCTATCTCTGTAATCTCCTCCAGCCCCACAACCCCCCCACCCCCCCGAGATCTCTGCGTTCCTCCAATTCTGGACTCTTGAGCATCCCCGATTTTTATCGCTCCGCCATTGGTGGCCTTGCTTTCAGCTGCCTGGGCCCTAAGCTCTGGGATTCCCTCCCTAAACCTCTCCGCCTCTCTACCTCTCTCTCCTCCATTAAATTGCCCCTTACAACCTACCTCATTGACCAAGCTTTTGGTCATCTGCCCTAATATCTCCTTACGTGGCTCGGTGTCAAATTTTGTTTGGTAACGCTCCTGTGAAGCGCGTTGGGACATTTTACTACGTTAAAGGCGCTATATAAATACAAGTTGGTGTTGTTGTGCATGTGTGCATACATAACTGTAAATACATACGCACACACGCACGCTACCTTCTATTCCTTACCTAAGATCCAGCTTCACCAAAGAATGTTACCAGCAGGTTACCACTGACATGCATATTGGGAAATCATGTGGTGGGAGTGGGAATGAGGGGGGAGGCTGCATACCATTTTCTGTTCAATTTCAACAGCTCGCAGCTTCCCAACAGGCATGGCAGGTGGACAAGGCTGCCTCGCCAGCCATGCACATTTCATAGAGTCTTGTCGCTGAGGTGACGTCATGTGACCGGAGGATGGTGGCCCCCCCAACAGCACTGATGTCAAAATTTGCCTCTACTGCCAGAATCAAAAGATAGTGATTTCCAGGCGTACACAGGAAGTCTCTTTGAAGCACTTGAAAAGCATGAACACATTACAATCTATTATCTTATCTGGCAGATGACATGAATCAGGCGTAAAGATTTATGGAAGCGAGCCAACAGCAGGCGAATTAAATTACATGCACGCCATGTTGTGCTGGTGATAATTAACAGTTTATTTTGTGTGTCCTGAAATGTGACTTTGTTTATTGAAGTTACAGGAAATAACAGTTGCTGTTCTGCTCCAGTCAGCGATAGCTCTGAGCTTTCGCCTTTCCTAGTGAGGAACTATGGGCTTCCAGAGTGCCTAGCTTGTGATGGGAGGTTTTCTAGAGGCACCATTAAGTGATTTATAGGAGCATGATTGTCTACAGGACACATGTGATAGAAAAAGGAAAAACTTGGATTTATGTAAGACCTTGCCTAACCTCAGGACGTCCCAAAGCACTTGATAGTCAATGAAGGACTTTTGAAGTGTAGTCGCTGTTGTAATGCGGCAGCCAATCTGCGCACAGCAAGCTCCCACATACAGCTATGCAATAAATGGCCAGCTAACCCATTTTAATGACGTTGGTTGAGGGATAAATACTGGTTGAGACAGCGGGGAGAGCTCCCCTTGCTCTTCTTCGCAATAGTGCCATGGGATCTTTCGGCCGCGATTTTTTCAGCACGGAGAGGGCGGGTTTGGAGGCGGGTCAAGGGTCAAAATCATTTTGATTGACGACGGGGTTTCGATCCCGCCGCCAACCCACCTCCTAACAATCTTCCCAAGTGTCGGGTCCCCGAATTGAGCATGGACCCGACACCTAGCGGCGGGAAGAGGATTAAAGCCACTTTCCAGGTAAGTGGCTTTAACAGGTACTTGATAGTAGTTAACAGGCTCTTTTTCAATTTTGCCGCTTCTGCCTCATGGTCCCCGACATCCGGACACCATGCCAGGTAAGTGTGGCATGTTGTGAGTCTGCTGTAATGTTTCTGCATTGACGACAGTTGCAGAAGTGGTGTGAAGGATCCAATGGTACACTGGTGAGTTTCAGAGGTAAGGAAATGTTGGGAAAATCATTTTTAATGCTTTTACACTTTTCTGTAGGTAAAAAGTTTTGAAATCGATGTCTAGTCCCACCTCATTGGGAGAACCTCTCTCACTAGTGACAGATTGCTTCTGTAACCTCACCTGCAGCTGCCATCTGTTCTAGCCTATGGAGGGAGTCACTGGAGAGCCTGGGTGCAAGAGCTCACCTTTGTACAGTGATTGTCAGTGTTTGCAGCACCTCAATGCTGTCAAACACAGAGAAATGAGCTGTCAAAGAAGAATTGTGCGTGGTCCCTTTAAGAAAACTGGCAGTTATTTTTCTGTTTCTATGACGTGTCATCAAATGACGTCATCTGACCGGCTTCCTCGTAATGGGCCAGCAAGCCCGCAGGGTGGTCTTAACAAGGACAATCAGCGTAAAATCACGTCCATGGGCCGAATGTAGTTGGGGACGGGACTGGAAGCCGGAAACCACCTGACCCGCTCCCAACCCGCATCTATTTACAAAATCGCGGCCTTCATGTCCACCTGAGACAGCAGACTGGGTCTTGGTTTAACATCGCACCCGAAAGACGGCACCTCCGACAGGGCAGCACTCCCTCAGCACTGCACTGAAGCGCCAGCCTGGATTATGCGCTCAAGTTTCTCGAGTGGGGACTGGGCCCATGACCTTCTGACTCAGTGGAGAGATTGTTACCATTGAACCAAGGCTCACCTAATTGTGTAAATGTATTTGTGGCTAATTAATAGAAAGTCCCCATTTAGATCATATGAAGTTCTATTCCATCAGCCAAGAAATAAGGGGGGATAAATTCAGTTGGTTAGTGCCTCCTGTTACTGCCTCCGGGAGGCGCTAACAGGGTGCTAGCAACTTAGAGCCCGAGCGCAGCGACTTTTGCGCCGCTCGCGAAATTGACCAGTCGTTTTGCGCTGCCGCTAAACACAACCGCCACAATCTCCTACGCCCGCAGATCATGACGTCATGAAAGCATGCAACGCTCCGGTAGCACCCCGGACCAGATATTGTGTCATGCCCCCTGCCTTAGAGGGGAACGTTTTAAAGTCGGGAAGGGGCTGGGGGAAGCGCTATTTAAAGGCGGGCGCTTCCTGCCTTTTCTTGTCGGCAAAATTTTTGGCACACGCAAGTTGAGAGGGAGAGAGACGTCTGGCGAGATTTAACGCTGTCCTAAGGAGTTTTGACCCTGAGCACCACTTCTGAGGTTCCTAAGCGCCGAGCTCTTGCCCTGGGCCTATACATTAGTGCTTCCAACACAATTGCTTGTGAGGTCTCTCCAGGCCGAGATTCAAGGCTGCAATGAGCAGGGTGCGGCTGGCCAGCAAGATGGCCCCGCCCCTTTAAGAACTGGACGGCGCCAGTCTGTCTGGCTTCCATGGTAACTGACATCGCCTGAGCTTCGGTAGCGTTCTGAGGTAGCGCCTCGCACCCTGACGTTAGCGCCTTAAGAGAGGTGTGTAGCGCCTGATTTAGCCATCAAATCACCGCCAGGGGGGCGATAGAGGTGAATTTTGCAGTCAGAGGCGATAATTAGCGCCGGGCACTAAACTTTGCGCTCGGCCGATATTGGCGCCCCAGAATGGGCGATACCTAATTTTTCCCGCAAGGTACTTGAAGCTTTGAGGCTGTAATTACCAGGATTTCAAACTGGCAGCTGTACAAGAAAAATCCCTCTTGTTTTTTCTTTGCAGAATTTGCTAAAGTGAAAACGACAGTTAAGCTCTATTTTTGAAAATCTGCAGCAAAATATTCTGCCTGATATTCAGGAGGTTAGCTCTACAAAAGAGGACGAGAGAATTGTGTGGAACCGCAAAATGTTTTCTCTACCTTATAGAATGAAATTTCAGAACAAATTTATTTCCCGCTCTCCTTGTAAAATGTGGCCAGTTTTCTGGTTTTAAATGGGTAAAACCAGGGTTACTGTAATGCTGATCAAATAAAATCGAGACTGAAGTCTTTTGGAGGAAGTTAGGTGCAATTTTCCGACTGTAACCTTTCCATGGGTAGCTTCAGTTGGCAAGAACACATATTGAAAATTTGGGCTTTGCACTACACACAACTGTCCAACCATCTCCATGTCCAAATTTCCAATATTTGCTTCTGGTGAGCAAGGTTTCTTGCCAAGAACATGAAGCCAGAAAATTACCGCTACTTTAAAACTCCAATGTCCACCCTGCTGTTTAATCTTGGCTGTGTGTCAGCTGTGGCTCAGTGGGTAGCACTTCACCTCTCTGAGGCAGAAGGTTGTGGGTTCATAATCCCATGCCAGACACTTGAGCACAAAACTCTAAGCTGACTCTCCAGTGCAGTAGTGAGGGAGTGCTGTACTGTTGGTAGGTGTTGTCTTTCAGATGTGATGTTAAACTGAGGACCCGTTTGCCCTCTCTGGTGGATGTAAAAGATCCCACGGTATTTTTACGAAGAAGAGCAGGGGAGTTTCCCTGGTGTCCTGGCCAATATTTATCCCTCAATCAACATCACTAAAAAACAGATTATCTGGTCAATATCACATTTGTGGGAGCTTGCTGTGCACAAATTGGCTGCCGCATTTCCTACCTTACAACAGTGACTACACTTGAAAAAGTACTTTATTGGCCATGAAAGGCGGGATAGAAATGCAAGTCTTTTTTTGGTTCCAAGATTTTGTTGAGTATGACTGACACAGGCCAAGGCTAGCAAGGCTTCTGTTTCTTCTGTCGATGGATTGAAGTCAAAATCCTATTTATTGTTCAAATACTCTTGGCTTATAAACTAAATAATGGAGCCATGAAAGCAACAGTGCTTTGTGTACCTTTAGAGCGCGAAGACAAGCAACATCCTTCAACACATTAGGTGTTGCACCGGTTTACATAATGCAATGCTAAGAAAGCTTTGATCAAAGGAATCACTGTCAGCCCCAACCAAACTGATTTTTTCCTACACTGTGTTTGTTTATCCTACTGTGTTTCAAGGTACCTAATCGGATTGAGGTGCACCACAATGTTGTCTGTCTATGTTTTACCAACAGTCTCATATTTCATGGAATTTCTGCCACGATTGCATCAATGAGATGGGCTTTGCTGTAGAGTGGGGCTCTGACGGACAAAGCACAGACTCTGTGGGAGGGGAAGCCGCCAGGAGGATGGAGCCTAAAGAACAGCTTGTGCAAGATAAAGATGTTGGAATGGTTTAAACAATTTGGCCAAGCCCTGTTCCTGGGACTAGGGACAGGGTCACTGGCAAGGCTTGGAAGCTAAGCAGAGCCAGGCCTGGTTAGTATCCTGGAGGGGTGACCATCAGGGAAGACCAGGTGCAGAAGGTCACGGAAAGAGCCCCAGGAGGGGTGGCTGGTGAGCAGGCCCAGGCGTTGGGCTGAAGATTGTCGGACAGGAGGAATGGTGGAAATGGAATGGCGGCGCGCACAGACGCAGCGGCTTTGCTTCTCCCAGGACGGTGCTATTTACATTTAATGTTAATGTTATTTGTACTGGACTCATGGGAGCTTGCAAGATCACATTTCGTTGTTCATGTACTTGTGCATTGTACAATGACAATAAAGTTGAATTATTATTATTATAAGTAAATGATAGGATAGAGCGACCTAGGTCTTTACTTCAATTGATTCAATATTGACCTGTTGTCAATGTCAAATGTCAAATGGCTACCGACCATAGAGCACATGTACCAGAAACGCTGTTTACGGAGGTCACGGACCATCATCAAAGACCCTACCCACCCCAGCCACAGTCTGTTCGCCCTCCTGCCATCTGGGAGACGCTACAGATGCATTCGCACCCGAACGACCAGATTTAGGAACAGCTTCTTTCCCAGGGCTGTCATCCTACTGAACTCCACAAATAAACTCTAAAGCCTGCACATCTGCCAATGCACTTTATTATGGTTATGTTTATGTTAATGTATTACAAGCCAAATGAATGTTGAATGTTTAAATGTCTTAATCTAAATGTACACTCTCGGGAGCCGCAAGCCTACATTTTGTTGTACTGCACTTGTGCACTAACAATGACAATAAAAATTGATTATGATTATTATTATTATAATCTCAGAACTAAAGGTTTTTTTTTAGCACCATTGGTAGTTAATAGCAAAATACCAATTCTGCTCCATCCTAGCTCTGGCCTCACATTCACCTGGCTTTAAACTCACTTTTCCAGGCCAGTTTCACAAATCCCAGCCGCAAGCTAATTTAAGCCAAAATGTGGACAAACTTTGGAAGATTCACTGTCACACACAAATTTAATTTTCGAGTCCAAAATGGCTTTGTCACATCGCTCGCCAGAAGCAGTTATTAAACTACCCAAAAATTCCATAGAATCTGAAGTCTACAAAGCGTTTATGATTTATTTTAAAGGGTTTTAACTTATTTTCTTTCCCATTTTAAGGTTACTCAAAACCATCTGCAGACAAGGTGCAGGTCAAGTGGTTTGCTGGAACTGGTTGACAAGAGGTGCGCAAGAGAGGCCATCGGTAGCCCTCCTGCATTTTCCTCCTTCCGAGAATCCTCATCCTCCTCTCATGGATGAGTGCAGCTCCAACAACACTCAAGAAGCTCGACACCATCCAGGACAAAGCAGCCCGTTTGATTGGCCCCCCCATCCACCGCCTTAACCATTCACTCCCTCCACCACCGGCGTACCGTGGCTGCAGTGTGTACCATCTACAAGATGCACTGCAGCAACTCGCCAAGGCTTCTTCGGCAGCACATCCCAAACCCACGACCTCTTCCACCTAGAAGGACAAGGGCAGCAGGTGCATGAGAACACCACCACCTCCAATTTCCCCTCCAAATCACACATCATCCTGACTTTGAAGTATATTGCCGATCCTTCATCGTCGCTGGGTCAAAATCCTGGAACTCCCTAACAGCACTGTGGGAGTACCTTCACCACACAGGCTGCAGCGGTTCAAGAAGGCGGCTCACCACCACCTTCTCAAGGGCAATTAGGGATGGGTAATAAATGCTGGCCTTGCCCAGCGACACTCACATCCCATAAAAAAAAACGAATAAAAAAAAAATTACTGCTATGGTACGTTATATTATGTTAGGTCTAAGTATACCGATTCATCCTGCAGAGAATCACATGCATGAGCTCCTCCACGAGGCCACACACTGGAATTTGGTGTGATATGCGACCACCGCACATTGGAAACTCAATCCTTCGACCCCCATCTCCGATTCATGCTCCCTTTGAGTGTATCGCTCCACTGGGATCGGTGAATTCTCTACTACAAAACCAGTGGAACAAATCAAGAAATCTCACCTCATGTTGGGCGAAATACCGAGCAGAAGCCAAGCACTTCTCCACAGAAAGGGAGCAAGAATAATTTACCCTTAAGGTGCCAGCCTTGGCTGAATGAGTAGCACTCTCGCCTCTGAGTCAGAGGGTTGTGGGTTTAAGTCCCACTCCAAAGGCTTGAGCACAAAATCCAGGCTGACACTCCAGTGCAGTGCTGAGGGAGGGCTGCACTGTCGGAGGTGCTGTCTCTCAGATGAGGCGTTAAACCGAGGACCCCGTCTGCCCTCTCTCAGGTGAACGTAAACGATCCCACGGCACTATTTCGAAGAAGAGCAGGGGAGTTCTCCCCGGTGTCCAGGGGCCAATATTTATCCCTCAATCGACATTACTAAAGACCAGATCATCTGGCCAATATCACATCGCTGTTTGTGGGAGCTTGCTGTGCGCAGATTGGCTGTCGTGTTTCCTACATTACAACAGTGACTACACTTCCAAAAATGTACTTAATTGGCTGAAAAGTGTCCTGAGGTCATGAAAGATGCTGCATAAATGCTTTTTTTGTCAAGTTCTTTCTTTCTTTCCTTCTGTCTGGGACCTCTAGTATCCAGCCATAAAACAAATTTGATGGCAGACACCCGTGGCCAACCATACTATGGGCTGACCTTGCAAGATAGGTAGAGGGCAAAATGAAATGTTCACTTAAATTAAGAAGTAGGAAATTCAGGCAAAACTTTTTCAGCCAAATGGTTATAGAATCATGGAATAAGTTGCAAGGGATGGTATTGAAAGAGACAGTGTAACAGGCGGTTAGATGAGTTTCTGGAGAGAGGCGCCTGAGGGATGAGGTGGGAAGGCTAATGGCCTCTTATTGTTCCTAAAATGTCTCATGTTCCTCAGCACCTAATATCCTGAAAGTAATTTCCAAGCCACCCACCTTCAATCGACTGTCCAGTCTCCAGAGTACATGACTTCTGTTAGTTCCACCTCATTCATTGTCACCGCTTGCTGGCAGCTGACCGAAGGAGCTTCACTTGCAAAAGCAATGATATTTTGCTGATGAGCTGAGCTCCACGATTGTGCGCACTTCAACTACTCAGCCACAAGAAATACTGAAAGGAACACTCTGCCCCAAATTATAATTGTGGATCAGCTGCAGAACTGCTTGATATTTTACAGTGTTTCACGTGTGGCCAGCCTAGCAAACCTGAGACGCATCAAACTGCCGGAGAGTTTATGAGAGATTTTCTCGCCTTATGGCAGACAGCGAGATTTTAAAGCAGAACGTTTGCTTCAGATTAATACTGGTCCACGCTTCATAGACACAGGGAGAATGAGAATCTCATTTACATTGTTTTTAGGCATGCTTGAAGAATAAAGAAAAAAAAGGCTTAATTTCTATAGCGCCTTTCACAATTTACAGCCATTGAAGTACTTTTGAAGTGTGGTCACTGTTGTAATGTAGGAAACGCGGCAGCCAACTTGCGCACAGCAAGCTCCCACAAACAGCAATGCGATAATGATCAGATAATCTGTATTAGTGATGCTGATTGAGGTACAGTATAAATATTGGCCAGAATACTGGGGGGAATTCCTTTCGCTCTTCTTCAAATAGTGCCAAAAGATCGGTTACGTCCACCTGAGAGGACAGATGGGGCCTTGGCCTCATCCAAATGACGACACCTCCAACAGTGCAACGTTCCTTCAGTACGGCACTGGGAGTGTTAGTCTATATTTTGTGCTCAAGCCTTTGGAGTGGGAATTGAAACCACAACCTTTGGACTCGGAGGAGAGAGTGCTACCCACTGAGCCACAGCTAACACCCAAAATGATAAAATGGGGAGGAATGCTCAAAGTATAAACTATTTTTTTTTACAAATCATGTACTTCATGAGTATGACATTAAGGGGGAAAAATTTGGTCGCGCCCCCTTTGGGGTGCTAACTTTGTCGGAGCGCTGCTTTTAGCACCCCGAAAAAGTTAGCACCCCCGCACCCGAAATTCGCTGGTGGCGCCCCAAGAGGGAGGTGGGACGCTAATGGAAGCGCTCCCCCTCCCTCTTGGGGCGCTACCTGTGAATATCGAGGCGCTACGTGCCGCGGTACTGGAGGCCTTCCTCCCCTGATTAAAGGGGAGGGGCCGAGTGCTGCATGACCCGGGGCCCTGCTGGGCCACCAGGGATCGGAGTACCGGCCCGCACACCGCGGAGGGGGGGGTGGGGGAGGGCTGCAGAGGAGGCCGGGGACAGCAAAGGGGGCAGACGCCGGCAGGCGGCCAGCAACAAAAATGGCCGCCCGGCACCTCCCCTTCAATTTGCGCCACCCCAGCCGCACGTATGCCCCCCGACCCTGACAGACATAGTGTCTGGTGGTAAGTCAGGGGGCGCTACCAAAGTTCGCGGCCAGGGCGCGAGCGGGGTGCTGCACTCGGCGATTGCGTCATATCCGGAGGCACAGCGCCGTGGGGCGCTACCGGCTGCCGCCACCGCTAACTTCCTGCTGAATTTTGCGGGAGACGTTAACAGCGCCGCACGCAGGCGCTAGTTGCTTTGCCCTCTTAGTGTGCTAACGGGAGGCGCAAAGTAGCCGAATTTTGCCCCCTAAGAAAATGAAACGAGGAACTTGCACTTATATTGCATCTTTTACAAATTAAGGATGTCCCAAAGCGATTCTCAGCCATTTAATTATTTTTGAGGTGTCCTTACGGTTGTAATATGTGGAAACGTGGCAGCCAAATTGTGCATAGCAAGGTCCCACAAACAACAATGAAATAAATGCCTAGATAATCTATTTTAGTTATACTGATTAAGGGATAAATATTGGTTAGGATATGAGGACAATGCCCCTGCTCTTCTTTGAATAGTGCCATGGGATCTTTTACATCCACCTGAGAGGGTAGACGGGACCCTCGGTTTAACATCTCCTGTGTGAGATGGCACCTTGGGTGCTTGGGCCGTAGATGGTCTTGACTGCGACTGATGGTCCTTAAAAAAGTGCAACATTCTCACCGATACCTGGGAATCCCTGGCCCAAGGCCGCACAAAGTGGAGGAGAAGCATCCGGGAAGGCGCCGAACACCTCGAGTCTCTTCGCCGGGAGCAAGCGGAAGCCAAGCGCAAACAGCGGAAGGAGCGCACGTCAACCCAAGCACCCCACCCGTCCGCCCATTCAACCATCGTCTGCCCCACCTGTGACAGAGACTGTAGGTCCCGCATTGGACTCATCAGTCACCTGAGAACTCATTTTTAGTGTGGCAGCAAGTCATCCTCGGTTCCGAGGGACTGCCTAAGAGAGAGAGAGGACAGCACCTCCCACAGTCGTGCATTGAAGTGTCAACCTAAGTCTCTAGGTCTGGGTCATGAACCCAGAACCTTCTGACTCAGAGATGAGAGGGCTACCACTGAGCCAAGACCATAGAGTTAATACACTGCCGCTGAGGTTTTACCAAAATGATCTATTTTGATAGACATGGGGGACTTGATTACATAGAGGACGAATTTCCTTGGGAGTTCTCCTGATCATCTACCATAACGTCAGGGCGACACCCATGGAAACCCCAGTAAAACAGCTGATACCGAGGGTGTGCTGCAATGTTGGAGATGCTGCCTTTCGGATGGGACAATAAACTAAAGTCCTGTTTGCCTCTTCAGCTGGAAGTGAAGGATCCCACAGCATTATTCCCGTGCATCCTGGCAACGCACCTTCCAGAACCAACCCCACCACAAAATGGATTACATCTCATCCACATCATTGCTCAGTCAAATCAAGAGGTTGGGTGGGTGGTGAAGTCAGGAGCTGGGTTGGAGGCGGGACTACAACTTTCAGGGTTGTAGTCCCGCCTCCATCGAGATGCGGCCAATCCACGTGATTTTAACTCGATTGACCTTGTTGAGCCCGCCCAGCGGGCTCAGCCGGCCAATTAAGGGCCACCCGGCAACAGGTGACGTCACAGACTGAAATTTCATCTGTCAAGAGGTTTTGACAGATGAAACATCAGCGTTTCACAGCTGTTTGAAACTGTCAAACACTGACAGTCTTACTTCTAATCTGAGTCCTTCTCCACAGACTCAGTTAGAAATCTCTCCTGCACAGAAAGCTGAAGGCTGTCACTTTTGACAGTTCGCAGCCATTCTGCTTTCTGTGCCGGTGAGATGAGGGACTCCCGGAACCTAAAGGGAAGAAGGCTGAAAAGGTAAGAAAAGGTATGTAAAACTTATTTAATCACTTTAGACACACCAAACACACTTACCTTTGCACTCAGGCACACATCACTCACCTGAACACTGACAGTTCGACCCCTCCAAGTCCTTCAACCCGACGGCCCGCCTCCTCTAACTTGGCGTGGTTTGGAGCCGTTGGGAATCCCACACTTCAACACCAAAAATAGGGATTAGGCTAAAAACTGCCTGTTAACTACCTGTTAACAGGCAGTTAATTAGCACTAATCCCCTTCCCGCCTCGGGTAGGCGGGTCCCAGTGCGGGGCGGGTACCTGCCTCCTTTGAAACTGGCATGGAGGCGGGAAGGGGTCGGGACCCCCGATTTCAGGATTTTAACCCCCCCCCCCCCACGCCTCCACTCCCGACTCCACAGCACAATGAAAATCCTGCCCACATTGTTAAAAGGTTGTGCAAAAACACACAGGCCTGTTATCTTATACGGATTACGTCAATGCTAAGCAGTTCTGTGAACTGTACGATGTGATTCGGGTGTGAAGCTGTCCAAGTTGCATCCAGGCAGACACCTCCAGGAGGTAATCTCACGCTGCTTCAGCTTCACACCAGCTTCAACCGGTGCAAGGCGAAGTTTAAAAAAGTTTTGTGGACCACCTGGGAACTTTTTGCACTTCATGCTTAATCTTTTCAGTGTTGGCAGAGTGCCAACTGACCTGCCAGCTCGGTGTTGGCATTGAAATGTAACCAGGATTTGGCTGTCAGTGAACAGAGCTCTGCACATGAATGTATTGCATACAATAACAGAGCTCTACTCCAATGGCCAGGGATTAACACAGAGCTGGCAGTATAATTCAGGTCTGTTAGACCCGCACATTGTTCAACATAGTTATCTGTCTTAAATACATACCTGTAGCATGACTACACGCACGGTAAATTGGACAAGGCTATGGAAGAGGTAGAGTCACTACGAGAGGACAAGGACTGAAGGGGGAAAAATTAGGTTGCTTTGCACCTCCCGCTCGCACACTAAGAGGGCGCTAACGGGGCACAAAGCAACTAGCGCCTGGGCGCGGCGCCGCCAATGCCTCCCGCAAAATTCAGTGTGAGGCTAGCGGCGGCGCTAACCATTAGCGCCCCGCGGCGCTGTGCCACCGGCGATGATGTCATCACCGTGCGAAGCGTCCTGCTCGCGCCCCGGCCGCGATCTTCAGTAGTGCCCCCTGACTTACCGCCGGACGCTATGTCCGACAGGGTCAGGGGGGCCTACTTGCGGCCTGGGTGGCGCTATTTAAAGGCGAGGTGCCGGGCGGCTATTTTTGTTGCTGGCCGCCTGCCAGCACCTGCCTCCGCTCCCGTCCCCGGCCTCCTTACCCACCCCCCTGCGGAGTGTCGGCTGCGCCCCATGAGCCCGGCACTTCTCTTGAATGCCGGGCTATTTTGCCGGCATTCCAATCCGCTGTGGCCCAGATGGGCCCCGAGTCGTGCTGTGCAAGGCCCCCTCCCCTTTAAGAAGGGGAGGAAGGCCTGCAATACCGCGGCACGTAGTGCCGTGATATTCCCTCGCAGCACCCCAAGAGGGAGGCGGGGTGCTTCCAGTAGCGCCCCGCTTCCCTCTTGGGGTGCTACCACTCAATTTCGGCCGCGGGGGCGCTAATTTTTCCAGGGCGCTAAAAGTAGTGAAGTTAGCGCCCCAAAGGGGGCGTGACTCAATTTTTCCCCCAAAATGTCTGGAATGAATAAGTATTTTATCAGCTTGGCTCAGTTGGTAGCACTCTTACCTTTGGGGCAGGGGATTGTGGTTTCAAGTCAGACTGCAAGACTTAAGCACGTACACTGGGCTGTCCAGTGTATCATTGGGAGAAAGCTACATTGTTGGAGGTGAGACACTAAACCAAAGCCTTGTTCTTCTGTTTCAGGATCCCATGGTACTATTAGAATAGGCGCAAGGAGTTCTCCCAGTGCCCTGGTCAACATTCTTCCCTCAACCAAAATCAAACGTCGATTAACTGATTATTTGTCTCACTCCTGTTTGTGGAATTTTGCTTTGTACATAATGACTGGCAATTTTGCCTACATAACAACAGTCACCGCACTTCAAAGTAATTCATTGTGTGTGAGGCACTTAGAGATGTTTCTGAGAGGCGCGATAAGGTACGATGCAACAAAAATGCGCATCAGGTTCAAGATTTATGATTAAAAACGAGAAACCCGACCAGGTGACCTTTAAACCAGCTCCTTCACCTTCTAGGCTTGCAGACTAGAGGTAAATGAGCCTCCAATTAAGTCAAATGGATATAGCACAGTCCTTAATTTCATTAATTCACTGTTTGATCCTATCGAATGATGAATTCAAAATAATACAAACAGGGAAAGTTTGCGTTCATCAGATGTTTCAGATTAATTCTGCAATAATTGAAGCTTAAGATGAAAATTGCACATCAGTGAATTCAACATTTGCCTAGAAATATTTACAGGAAACTTTCGATTTACCGGCACCTAAATAACCATAAATCTCGGTTAACCAGCAAAATTCAGGAGTAGGTTCAGGTAACTTTTATTACTTGCCTTCCTCCATTTGTTGCTGTGCAAGGGTGTGGCTGCAGCTGTTGCTAAGCTACAGAGATGCTTGCAACTTGTGGCCATTGTTCTGAAGCTGTTGCTAAGCAAGAGGGTTTGTTGCTTTATACGGAGCTCTCAGCTCTCCCTATCTTTTACTATAGCTTTCGGTTATCCGGAATTTTTGATGAACCGGCACCACGTCGGTCCCGTCCGTGCCGGATAAAAAAAACGTTTCCTGTACTACTTAGATGTCTGGTGTTGTTACGCTCAGTCATGGCGCCCGATTAGTTGTGCTGACCTTCGCAGCAAGGAGGCAGAAGTGGGCAAACAGGTGCTCGCTTAGGCAGGATTCACACTAGAATTGGAATTGAGGTGGGGGATCACGGGCCTACCGCCATTGGATTGCGGGGCGCCAAGCAACGGCTGCTGCCGCTTCCCCTCTTGAAACCAGCGTCGGATGGAGTGTGGTCAGTGTAACGTGTTGTCACATGGTTTGTCACATGGTTTGGTGCGAGCTTGCTCAGTTCGCTCTGGCCTAGTAAAGTAAGGACATGGACGAGCAACTCGTGTCTCTGTCCTTCATTTGTTCTGCCCACATACAGGAAACTTTCGATTTACCGGCACCTAAATAACCGGAAATCTCGGTTAACCGGCAAAATTCAGGAGTAGGTTCAGGTAAGTTTTACTTCACATTGTACTTGCCTTCCTCGATCTGTTGCTGTGCAAGGGTGTGGCTGCAGCTGTTGCTAAGCTACAGAGACGCTTGGAACTTGTGGCCATTGTTCTGAACCTGTTGCTAAGCAACAGGGTTTGTTGCTTTATACGGAGCTCTCAGCTCCGTATCTTTTACTATAGCTTTCGGTTATCCGGAATTTTTGATGAACCGGCACCACGTCGGTCCCGGATAAGAAAAAGTTTCCTGTATATTACAGTCAGGAGGAGGGTGGGCAATCCACAGCCATTTTATGGTGAGCGGTGCTCAGAGGGGAAGAAAAAACACATGTTGGCCCCATGGCGCCACAAGGCAAACATCATGTCGGAGCAGGTATCACATCTACTTTCCGAGCAGACTGGACAACACCTACAAAAGAGAATTCTTTAGAAGGCAGCTCCATGAACTGTGCCCACCTGAACTATTCCTTAAAGGGAGAGGGAGCGCTTTTTAAAACTTGAACACTGCTCCTGTAAAAGAAAGTAAACGAAGACTTGCATTTATAATGTGCCTTTCACAACCTCAGGATGTCCCAAGGCGCTTCACAGCCAATAAAGTACTTTAGAAGTGTAATCAGTGTTGTGATTTAGGAATCGCGGCATTTAATTTGTGCACAGCAAGATCTCACAAACAGCAATGTGCTAATGACCAGACAATCATGTTTTTAGGTGCTGGCTGAGGGACAAATGTTGGCCAGGATACCGGGGAGAGCTCCTCTGCTCTTCATTCAAAGAGTGCCATGGGATCCATGGACGTCCACCTGAGAGGGCAGACGGGGCCTCGGTTTAAGGTCTCATCCAAAAGACGGCATCTCCGACAGTGCAGCACTCCCTCGGTACTGCATTGGAGAGCGTCAGCCTGGATTATGTGCTCAAGTTCCTGGAGTGGGTCTTCTGATTCAGAGGCGAGAGTGCCACCAACTGCGGCACAGCTGACACTATGTAGATCAGTAGTTTTCTAATGTTTCTGTATGAAGGACCCCGTCCAAGTAGTAGCACGCTCCTGGGGACCTACTGCAAATAACAATACAATCCTAGGGAACCCTGTCCTAACATGTGCAAGACAGTGTCAGCTAAATAACAGAAAACAGTCCTACGATTGCAAAAAAAAAACATTTGTATTAACATACAGCAACAGAAATAACATACTTGTCAACAAATACTGAAATCTTAGGACATGCGTACAGAAAGCTAATAAAATCCAAGGCTCTCTTGTCGATCTGCTGGGGACTGTGAGCCAGTTGTGAAAACCTATGTGGCAGTTTGTTAGTTCAGTTATAACAAAAGTGTGAATTAGGCGTTGCGCACTAAAACAAATCAAATCCACTCAACGAGTCAAGACGCAGTTTCCCACTCCTACAGTGACTGGGAGCAGTGCCACACACTCAGCAAGTCCAAACCACAATGTTGGCCGACGCTCAACTTTGCTTTAAATAATGACACTCCTTTTTGAAAGGACGTCCATGTTGCTCCTCGTTGCATTCAAGACAGATCCCGGTACATCGCTGACAGTTCTCATTTAAGAGGGGGATCTCGGGATCTGCTTCAAGCCAACCACTGCTGAACATAGAAACATAGAAGATAGGAACAGGAGTAGGCCATTCGGCCCTTCGAGACTGCTCCGCCATTCAATGAGATCATGGCTGATCATCCAAATTCAGTACCCTGTCCCTGCCTTCTCCCCATATCCCTTGATCCCTTTAGCCTCAAGAAATATATCCAACTCTTTCTTGAATATATTTAATGAACTGGCCTCCACTACCCTCTGTGGCAGAGAATTCCACAGGTTCACCACTCTCTGGGTGAAGAAATTCCTCCTCATTTCAGTCCTAAATGGCTTACCCCTTATCCTTAGACTATAACCCCTGGTTCTGGACTCCCCGGCCATCAGAAACATCCTTTCTGCATCTAGTCTGTCCAGACCTGACAGAATTTTATAGGTTTCGATGAGGTCCCCTCTCAATCTTCTAAACTCCAGTGAGTATAAGCCCAATCGACACAATCTCTCCTTGTACGTCATTCCTGCCATCCCAGGTATCAGCCTGGTGAATTTTCGCTGCACTCCCTCCATGGCAAGAACGTCCTTCCTCAGGTAAGGTGACCAAAACTGCACACAATACTCAAGGTGCGGTCTCACCAAGGCCCTGTACAACTGCAGCAAGACATCCTTGTTCTTGTACTCAAACCCTCTTGCTACGAAGGCCAACATACCATTTGCCTTCTTAACCGCCTGCTGCACCTGCATGCTTACCTTCAGCGACTGGTGCACAAGAACACCCAGGTCTCTTTGCACTTCCCCTTCTCCCAATCTATTGCCATTCAAATAATAATCTGCCTTCCTGTTTTTGCCACCAAAGTGGATAACCTCACATTTATCCACATTATAGTGCATCTGCCATGTTTCTGCCCAATCACCCAACCTGTCCAAATCGTACTGGAGTTTCACGACATCCTCCTCACAGCTTACCCTCCCACCCAGCTTTGTGACGTCTGCAAATTTGGAGATATTACATCCAATTCCCTTGTCCAGATCATTAATGGGGCAGTAATTCCTCCCCAAATGCGCGAGTACGGAAGGGGTACTCACGCGTCTGGCCGGAGGAAATGCCGGTTTTCAGCATGCACAGCGCATGCGCTGAAAACCGGCATTTCCTCTCCTCTAACCCAAGAGGTGAAGAGGCTAGCACATGCGCTGTAGGGGGCAGCGCGTGCGTCTTGGATTTCCTCTGTTTTGGGGGATTTGCGCATGTCTAAAGGCCTCCGGTCTTTACGCTTGTAAAAAGCACACGTAAGTATTTATTTTTACAGGTAAGTGGTGTTTTAGAGTAATTTAGAATTTTTTTTTCCACAGGTTTATTATTTTAAAGAATCTACAATAAGGTAAGTTTAGTTTTAGACCCTTTTTATTAAAAATTTATTTTTTTCAAAAAAAAAATTATTGTTTAAATTATTTTTTTTAACTTATTTATACTTAATTTAATGATTGGGATGTTTTTTAAATTTTTATTTAAAGTTTAAATAGTGTTTTGGGCCCCTGTAGTTTTCATGAGTTTGACAGTTCTTACTCTCAAACTCATGAATGAACCTTCCCCTCCCCTGATTGGTTGTACAGTGCTCACCTGATCCCAGCCGGCACATCGCACTAACTACGCTGCTGGATCAGGTAAGCACTGCGCGCTGACATCTGAACCGGGCCTGTCACAGGAAATGCAAGCAGGCCCGGGCTTCGGATGTCAGCGCGCAGGGTGAGTGCAGATCGGGGGCTTGCACGCGCGGCAAGCCCCCGACACCAAGTTCTGGGCCATTATATATTGTGAACAGCTGGGGTCCAAGGACCGATCCTTGCAGTACCCCACTAGTCACTGCCTGCCACTCGGAAAATGACCCGTTTATTCCTACTCTTTGCTTTCTGTCCGCCAACCAGTTCTCTATCCAAGTCAATACCTTGCCCCCAATCCCATGTGCCTTAATTTTGCACACTAATCTCTTATGTGGGACCTTCTGAAAGTCCAAATACACCACATCCACTGGTTCTCCCTTATCTATTTTACCAGTTACATCCTCAAAAAATTGGGACTGTCCCAAGTCTGCTCCACCCTGTGACAGAGTACTCCCTTCAGAAAATGATGGGATACGTGGAGGGAGATGTTTCGGTCCCTCAGCGTACATTTGGCCTCTCGAGCCTGCTCCGCCATTCAATGAGATCATGGCTAATCTTCTACCTCAACTCCACTTTCCTGCACTATTCCCATATCCCTTGATTCACTTAGTATCCAAAAATCTATCGATCTCTATCTTGAATATATTTAACGACTGTGCCTCCACAGCCCTCTGGGGTAGAGGATTCCAAAGACTCACCACCCTCTGAGTGAAGAAATTTCTCCTCATCTCAGTCCTAAATGGCCAAGCCCTTATTCTGAGACTCCCCAGCCAGGGGAAACAAACTCCCTGCATCTACCCTGTCAAGACCTGTAAAAATTTTATATGTTTCAATGAGCTCACCTCTCATTCTTCTAAACTCTAGAGAATATAGGCCTAGTCTACTCAATCTCTCCTCATAGGACAATCCCCCCATTCCAGGAATCAGTCTGGTGAACCTTCATTGCACTCCCTCTATGGCAATTATATCCTTCCTTAGGTAAGGAGACCAAAACTGTACACAATACTCCAGGTGTGGTCTCAGCGGGGCCCTATATAATTGCAGTAAGATGTCTTTACTCTTAAACTCAAATCCTCTTGTAATAAAGACCAACATATCATTTGCTTTCCTAATTGTTTGCTGTACCTGCATGTTAACTTTCAGTGATTCGTGTACAAGGACTCCCAGGTTCCTCTGAACACCAACATTTCCCAATCTCACACCATTTAAAAAATACTCTGCTTTTCTATTTTTCTGACCAAAATGGATAACTTCACATTTCTCCACATTATATTCCATTTGCTATATTCTTGCCCACTCACTTAGCCTGTCTATATCTCCTTGAAGCCACTTTCATCCTCCTTAGAACTGAAATTCCCACCCAGCTTTGTATCATCAGCAAACTTTGATACATTACATTTGATCCCCTCATCCAAATCATTGATATAGATTATGAATAGCTGAAGCCCAAGCACTGATCCTTGCGGTACCCCACTAGTTACAGCCTGCCAACCCGAAAATGACCTGTTTATTCCTACTCTGTTTTCTGTCTGTTAACCAATTCTCAATCCATGCTTATATATTACCCCCAATCCCATGAGCCCTAATTTTGTTTAATAACCTCTTGTGTGGCACCTTATCGAATACCTTCTGAAAATCCAAATACACCACATCCACTGGTTCCCCCTTATCTATTCTGCTAGTTAAAACCTCAAAAAACTCTAACAGATTTGTCAAACACGATTTCCCTTTCATAAATCTGTGTTGACTCTGCCCAATCATATTATTATTTTCTAAGTGCCCTGTTACCACGTTGTGATATCCGAGTGGTAAGGTCAGAAACTGAGAGAAGCGAGATATTAGGAACAAAACCCAACTGTTTATTTACACGGTGTAGCAGAGAAACATATCTCTTACAAGCTGGAGGCCAGGCACAATCTTATTGCATGAGCACAAGATGGAGGATCAACCTCTGAGTCATACCCATAATGCAATGCCACATTACCATATTAACTGGTGTACCAGGACATTGAATACATGACCCATTACCTTAAATACTGGTGAATGTGAACCCTTAATATTTGGCTCCATCTGGTGGATAACTTAACCATTACATCCCAGATTACTATACACGTCCTTAATAATAGATTCTAGCATTTTCCCTACTACTGATGTCAGGCTAATGGCCTGTAGTTCCCCATTTTTTCTCTCCCTCCTTTCTTAAATAGTGGGGTTACACTTGCTACCTTCCAATCCGCGGGAACCATTCTAGAATCTATGGAATTTTGGAAAATGACAACCAATGCATCCACTCTCTCTATAACCATCTCTAGTATCCTAGGATGTAGGCCATCGGGTCCAGGGGATTTAGCAGCTTTCAGTCCCATTAATTTCTCCAGTACTTTTTTTTGCTAATACTAATTTATTTCTCATTCTCGCTAGACCCTCCACTATTTCCGGGAAGTTTTTTGCATCTTCTTCCGTGAAGACAGACACAAAGGGGGAAAATTCAGTTGGTTTGTGCCTCCCGTTAGTGCTTTAAGAGGGTGCTAATGGGGCGCAAAGCAACTAGCACCCGGGCGCAGCGATGTTTGCGCCGTTCGCAAAATTAACTAGACATTTTGCGGCGGCGCTAAACACTACCGCCACGATCTCCTGTGCCGGCAGATCATGACATCTGTCGAGTGTGCAATGCCTCGGTAGCACCCCGGACCGGATATTGAGTGGTGCCCCCTGCCTTACTGCCTGACGCTAGCAACGACAGGTTGAGTGGAGCGTTTTGCAGTCAGGAAGGGACTGGGGGAGCGCTATTTAAAGGCGACCACTTCCTGCCTTTTTTTGTTGGTGACATTTTTGCACCACGCATTCTGAGAGAGAGAGAGACTTCTGGAGATATTCAACGCTGTGTGAAGGAGTTTTGGGTACTGAGCAGCACTTTGCAGGTTCATTTTGCAAAATGTCTAGTTAATTTTGCGAGTGGCGCAAACATCGCCGCGCCCGGGCGCTAGTTGCTTTGCGCCCCATTAGCGCCCTCTTAAGGCGCTAACGGGAGGCGCAACCAACTGAATTTTCCCCCCAAGAGGCTTTCAACTGAACAATTCAAACCCACTGGAACTAGATTGAGTATTCAATAAGCACACTGTTCGTTCACTTATGCAGTTTGCATCCAGCCCCCGATTAATTGCTTATGCAAGACATGTTAAGGCATATTCTTCTTGCAGGCTAGAAGGTGCTGCTCTCTGCACCTTCCCTTTGTGAATTAGTAATGCTTGATGGCAGAGCAGGGAGCTCAGAGTGGAGAAATACCCATTGTCTGAGTTCTCCATTGGCATGCTACATCTTGATGAGTACAAAAGGATAAATCACCAAAGATCTAAGAGAAATGGAAGATCTTCTAATCCCTGACCTCGCCTTCTCAAACCTCTCGTTTAAGTTGAAATAATAGTGAGTCAATCTTCTGCCGCTTACTGGGTCTAAAAATAAGGTTGGAAATCATTTCCTATGACCCCATTGAGATTATGCACTCGACCGCCACTGTAGCTAAGGAATGGATATTCTTGAGCGTCGTGACTGAGAGTTACATATCCAAGAACAGAATGGAAGGAAGACAGACGAGGTCAACACAAAAAGATGATGATTTGACTGGAATGTTACAGGACAGAGAAAGCAAAGAAAAAATTGCTTTTACTTACTGTGAGGATGTAACCACAACCCGACAAGCTGTTTGTGAACATCGGAAGGCAAGAAACCATTGAGCAATGGTCTTGATCAAGGCGCCTGAGGTTGCAAACACAGCTTGTTTTAATTAATGTCGGCACTGTGAATAGGTGTTGTCTCAAGGCATGATCCCTCCCTCCAACCAAATATATTTGCAATAATAATCAGAATTTTGTCAGCTGTGGCTCAGTTAGTAGCGCACTCACCTCTGAGTCTGAAGGTTGTGGGTTCAAGTCCCACTCCAGGGACTTGAGCACAAAAATCTAGGCTGACACTCCAGTGCAGTGCTGAGGGAGTGCTGCACTGTCGGAGGTGCCGTCTTTCGGATGAGACGTTAAACCAAGGCCCCGTCTGCTCTCTCAGGTGGACGTAAAAGATCCCATGGTACTATTTTTTAAAAAAAGCAGGGGAGTTATCCCCGGTGTCCAGGCCAATATTTATCCCTAAATCAACATAACAAAAACAGATTATCTGGTCATTATCACATTGCTGTTTGTGGGAGCTTAATGTGCGTAAATTGGCCGCCGCGTTTCCCACATTACAACAGTGACTACACTTCAAAAGTACTTCATTGGCTGTAAAGCGCTTTCAGCCATCCAGTGGTCATGAAAGGCGCTATAGAAATGTAAGTCCTTCTTTCTATATCCACTGCACAATTATAGCATTAAGAAGCTGAGGGGGTAAAATTCAGCGGGAGTGGATTGTCCACCCGATATTTACATCGATTGGTTTTCCTTTGCATTGACCTTCGATCGAGCTGGGTATTTCACGGGCGGCCGCTCTTTTACCGGCCATTTTGCATCCACCCCACCCCCACCCCCCCCGCCCCCGCCTAAGTTGATTTTTGCCTCCTGAGAGTTTTGGAGTCTGGTAAAATTTCTCATTATTTATCGTCGTAGTCTACTGCTCCCCTCGTTTAGTGTGCACGTGCCATACACCTTTCCTGATCTAGAGGACTCTGGGTCAGAAGGTTGAAGGATCAAGCCCCACTCCAGGATTTGAGTGTATAATCTGAGGGAATGTTGCACGTCGGAACGATTGATTTTCGGATCAGATGTTAAATCAGAGCTGTCTGTTCGGGTGAACATTAAGCATTCAGTTATGTGAAAGGACGAGAGCAGAGAAGGAGCGAAGGTTAAGGAGAGATTTAATGGAGGTGTTCTAAATGATGAGGAATTTTGATAGAGTAATTAAGGACTGTTACTGACCCTCCCACCTGTTACCACTGACAGGAGGGTCGGTAAACAGAGGACACAGATTTGAGATAATTGGCAAAAGAACCAGAGGGGAGATGAGGAGAATTCTTTTTACGCAGCGAGTTGTTGTGATCTGGAATGCCCTGCCTGAAAGGGCGGTGGAAGCAGATTCAATAGCAACTTTCAAAAGGGAATTGGATAAATACTTGAAAAGGAAAAATTTGCAGGGCTGTGGGGAACGAGCGGGAGTGAGTGGGACAAATTGGGTAGCTCTTTCAAAGTGCTGGAACAGGCATGATGGGCCGAATGGCCTCCTTCTCATAGAATCATAGAAATTTACAGCACAGAAGGAGGCCATTCGGCCCGTCGTGCCTGTGCTGGTTCTTTGAAAGATCAGTCGTGCTCAGTCCCACACCCTCGCTTTTTGTCCCTAACCCTGTCAGTTCCTCATCCTCAAGCACCCGTCCAACTCCCTTTTCAAATTATTGATGGAATCAGCTTCCACCACCTTTTCAGGTCGAGCGTTCCAGATCTCCACAACTCTGAGTGAAAACGTTTCTCCACATCTCCCCTCTAGATCTTTTGCCAATGATTTTAAATCTCTGACCTCTGGTTATTGACCCACTCACCAGAGGGAATTATTTTTCCCTATTTACTCTATCAAAACCTCTCCTCATCTTGAAAACCTCTATTAGGTCACCTCTTAACCATCTCTGCGCCAAGGGAACAGCCCTAACTTTTCCAACCTCTCCTCATAACTGAAGTCCCTCATCCCTGGTAACACCCAGGTAAATCTCCTCTGTATCCTTTCTAAGTCCTTTACGTCTTCTGTGGTCTAAAATTCAGTGATTCCATGACGCAATTTCAGGAAGAGCAAAGAGTTCTCCCAATGTCCTGACCAACACTCCTCCCTCAACTGACACCACCAAAACAAATAGCTGAACTAATTGTTCCTCTTGGTAAGGGACATGGTTGGTGGAGGATAGTTGCTGCATATGTCTTCATGGTAATGGCCACTGCACTCCGAAAGTAATTCTTTGAATATATCAGAAATGTGAGGGTATACCTCTCAGGAAAGGATGAACAGGCTGGGTCTCTTTTCTCTTGAAAAAAGAAGGCTGAGGGGTGACCTAATAAAGGTCTTTAAAATTATGAGAGGTTTTGATAGAGTAGACACAGAGAGAGTGTTCCCACTTGTGGGGAAGAGCATAACTAGAGGCCATCAATATAAGATAGTCACCAAGAAATCAAATAGGGAATTCAGAAGAAACGTCATTACCCAGAGAGTGGTGAGAATGTGGAACTCGCTACCACAGGGAGTGGTTGAGGCGAATAGTATAGATGCATTTAAAGGGAGGCTAGACAAGCATATGAGGGAGAAGGGAATAGAGGGTTATGCTGATAGAGTTAGATGAGGAAAGACGGGAGGAGGCGCGAGTGGAGCATAAACACCGGCACGGACTGGTCGGGCCAAATGGCCTGTTTCTGTGCCGTATATCCGATGTAATCCTGTGTAATCATGAAAGTGTTTTGCTCCACTTCTATGATTTGGAGTTCTACCAATTACACTCTAATCATCAAATTCCATACATACAGCTAAACTAGCCCAGACTGCCCAATGCGCGTAGGGTGCATGAGTGCAAGTCAGAACATGTGTTTCCCTCATCACACACCACTGACACCCAACCAGAGCGTAGCTCAGATAAGCAGGCCCTCTGTCCAACACATATTTATCCCTGCCCTCACATTCCATTATCACTTCAGCGAACCATCCCAACACATTCCTAATATGCTTGTCACGGCGAGAGTGTCTTCTTGCTTATTTTGATGAACGTTGATCTTTCCTCTTCTGGATCTGTCTGAGCACAGCAATGAAGACAGGAGAAGCTCACTCGGAGCTGAGAAACATTGGACAGATATTTGAGAAATATTCAGCTGCTGTGAAAGTATTCGAAATCTTAAAAAACAGTCTGCGATATTCATCCATCAGAGGCAATAATCCTCGTTTGATTGTTTCCTTCTCCCAGACACCACGACACAGGATTAAAGAGATCAATGAAAGAAAGACTTGCATTTACAGTATATTGCACTTCGTCAGATTTCTGAAAAACGTCTGAAAGAAAGCACTTCGCATGCACAGAGTTACTGTGAAGTGTAGTAGTACCAAAAATTATAACTTAAAAAAGAAATAAAGTAAGAAAGCTTCTATTTGATTAGTTTGAGTTTAAGAAGGTTCTGCATTAGGAACTGTGAGGAGGACATTGTTGGACTGTACTGGAAGGACAACTGTAAATCCTCGATTTTAATTGCTCCACCATTGGTGGCTGTGCCTTCAGCTGCCATGGCCGTAAGCTCTAGAATTCCCTCCCTAAACCTCTCCACCTCTCTACTTCTCTTTCCTCCTTTAAGACGCTCCTTAAAACCTACCTCTTTGACCAAGCCCTTGTCCTAATAGCTCCTTATGTGGCTCGGTGTCAAACTTTGTTTGATAAATGTAAGAAGTCACATTTTCGGAGCAGTGCTCCGAAAGCTTGTGATTTCAAATAAAGCTGTTGGACTATAACCTGGTGTTGTGTGACTTCCTACATTTGTCCATCCCAGTCCAACACTGGCATCTGCACATCATGGCTTTGTTTGATAATGCTCCTGTGAGGCGCCTTGTGACGTTTTACTGTGTTCAAGGCGCTATATAAACATAGAAACATAGAAACATAGAAGATAGGAGCAGGAGTAGGCCATTCGGCCCCTCGAGCCTGCTCCGCCATTTAATGAGATCATGGCTGATCATCCAAACTCAGTACCCTGTCCCTGCTTTCTCCCCATATCGCTTGATCCCTTTAGCCTTAAGAAATATATCTAACACCTTCTTGCATATATTTAATGAATTGGCCTCAACTGCCTTTTGTGGTAGAGAATTCCACAGGTTCACCACTCTCTGGGTGAAGAAATTCCTCCTCATCTCAGTCCAAAATGGCTTACCCCTTATCCTTAGACTGTGACCCCTGGTTCTGGACTCCCCGACGATCGGGAACATCTTTCTTGCATCTAGTCTGTCTAGTCCTGTTAGAATTTTATAAGTTTCAATGAGATCCCCTCTCATTCTTCTAAACTCCAGCGAATATAAGCCCAATCGACCCAATCTCTCCTCATACGTCATTCCTGCCATCCTAAGTAGCAGTCTGGTGAATCTTCGCTGCACTCCCTCCATGGCAAGAACATCCTTCCTCAGATAAGGTAAAATGCAAGTAGTTTTTAATGTTGTAAATGTCAAGCTGTTCTTCCACCATGTATTTAGTGTTGAACATACATTTTCGTTGCTAATTTTACTGACAGCTTCCAATGGACTTGAGCAGATGGTCCAAATTGATACTCCAATGCACACTGATGATTGCTCCATTGTTAATGAGGCCACATTTTGGAGGAGATGTTGAATCGAGGCCCAGTCTGCCTGGTCCCGTGCTTCAGGTGGATGTCCAATAAATCACATAGTGCTCTTTGAAGAAGACCAAGGATCTCTTCCTGATTTCCCAGCTAGCATATCTCCCTCAATCAATCCCACCAAAAAAAAAACACAGATCGGCCGGGAATGCCGTAACTTCACTGAAAGTGCAGCGGAAACCCCGTTTGCGTTCACTTCCGGCGAGGTCCCAGCGGCAGAATGGGAGCAGCTCCCAGGGAATTCCAGGCCACGCGCCAGTCATTCAGCTCACTGCTGTGCGTGGGACCTTGCTGTGCCCAAAACTGCTGTCACGTTTTGCCTACCTAAGAGTGACTGTGTTTCAAACTTATTCTAGGCGACGTACTTTGGAATATTTGAAAGATCTATCAAAGCCTTATATAAATGCAAGTGTTCCTTTCTGTCTCCCTCGACGCTCGTAAGAATTCACAATGCCAAAGGAAGAAAGAATTTCTTCCAACTCCAAATGAAAGGCTTTGGTACAGAAGGAAACTTTTGTAATTGCATACAACAGTATGCCTTCAGATGTAAGGATATTCCAAAAATTACAGTTAAAACCAGCTTAATATATGTAACAAAAGCAAAATACTGCGGATGCAGTATTTTCAGACCATAACCTCTGCCCCAATTATTTCAGATGGCAGCTGTTGATGATTCTGCCATTCCTATTTACACCTCCTCTAGACCCAGCTTTTTGTTTCTTCACTTGTCCTATTACCACCCCCTTTTGCCTTGCACCATCACCCCTTTTGTCATTTAATCTCTCCCGCTTTCCACCCTATCACAGACCTTCCCTTTCGTTCTTTCCTCCCCTCCCCCGCTTTCCCTGCCTCTACCTGCTTAAAACCTATTAACCTCTCTAACTTTTTCCAGTTCTGGCGAAGGGTCATCGACCTGAAAGGCTAACTCTGTTTCTCTCTCCACAGATGTTGCCTGACCTGCTAAGTATTTCCAGCATTTTCTGTTTTTATATATAATGGCCCAGTAATTCCGGTCCCAAAGCGTGAGTACGGACGGTGTACTCACGCGTGGGCCCGTTGGAAGTGCCGGATTTCAGCATGCACAGCGCATGCGCGGGAAACCGGCATTTCCTCCAAGGGGTTCAGAGGTCCAACGCGTGCACGCAGGACTCTGCGCGTACGCGTTGAACTTCCTTCGTTTTTACAGGTTTGCCCGTGTGTAAGGGCCTCAACTTTTTAGAAATGTAAAAAGGAGACGTAAGGACTTGATTCTTTAAGGTAAGTGGTCTATTATTTAAAATTATAACATTTTTTCCACAGCTTTATTGTTTTTAAGGACTTTACAGTAAGGTAAGTGTATTTTTAGACCCAATTTAAAAAAAAATTATTTTTTAAATTTTGAATAATTGTTTAAAATAGTTTTTTTAAAGTTATTTATAATTCATTTAATTAGTGGGATGTTTTTAAAAATTTTATTTAAAGTTTAAGTAGTGTTTTGGGTGCCCGTACTTTTCATGAGTTTGACAGTTCTTACTATCAAACTCATGAATGAAGTTTTCCCTCCCCTGATTGGCTGCCCAGTACTCACCTGATCCCAGCCGGCACATCGCACTAACTACGCCGCTGGATCAGGCAAGCACAGCGCGCCGACAGCTGAACCGGGCCAGTGGCAGCAATTCCAAGCAGTCCCAGGCTTCAGCTGTCGGCGCGCCAGGTAAGTGCACATCGGGGGCTTGCACGCGCGGCAAGCCCCCGAACCTAATTTCTGGACCAATATATGTAGCAGTTTGACTGCCAAAAGCAATCTATGAATCAATGATAAATCAAAGCTAATTTCGTCTGGTTCACACAATTGAGTACACCATTTAAACCAGGGAACATTAGCACCCTCAAAGTAAATGCCACAGGTCTAATGTTACGTGGCTCAGTGGGAAGCACTTGTGCCTCTGAGTCAGAAGGTTGTGGGTTCAAGCCCCACTCCAGAGACCAATTGTGGCCAATATTTACCTCTCAGCCAACGCCGAATAAAAGATTATCTGATCATTATCACATTGCTGTTGTTGTGTGTGAAATGACTGCTGCTACATTGCAACAGTGACTATACAAAGCCCTGGTTAGACCACACCTGGAGTACTGGGAGCAGTTCTGGGCACCACACCTTAGGAAGGTTATATTGGCCTTGGCGGGAGTGCAGCGTAGGTTTACCAAAATGATACCTGGACTTCAAGGGTTAAGTTACGAGGAGAGATTACACAAACTAGGGTTGTATTCCCTGGAATTTAGAAGGTTAAGGGGTGATCTGATCGAAGATATTAAGGGGAACAGATAGGGTAGATAGAGATTCTAGGGCTATAGCGGGCATAGTCTAAAAATTAGAGCCAGACCTTTAAGGAGTGAAATGAGGAAACACTCCTACACACAAAGGGTGGTAGAAGTTTGGAACTCTCTTCCGCAAACGGCAATTGGTGCGAGATCAATTGTTAATTTTAAATCGGAGATTGTTAGCTTTTTGTTAACCAAAGGTATTAAGGGATATGGGCCAAAGGCGGGTACATGGAGTTAGGTCGCAGATCAGCCATGATCTCATTGAATGTCGGAACAGCCTCGAGGGGCTGAATGGACTCCTAAGTTCCGACTACACTTCAAAAGTACTTCATTATTAGTAAAGTGCTTTGCGACGTCCGGAGGTTGTGAAAGGCGTTGTATAAATGAAAGTCTTTCTTTAAATTTTCGTCATCATCGAGACAGATGTAACCACATTGCCATGGCATCTGCTACGAATTGATTATGAGTTGCCCTCACTTTTCACAAGTTTGCAGATCACCCTTCCAGGTGGTAAACTAAGCTGCGCACCTCCCACAGATAGAATTCTGGGAAGCTTTCTCGAGTGGAGCAGCAAGAGGCTGTTTTGACTACCGTCGGAGAGAGGGTGAGGGGGCTGGGCGCCACCGGGCAGATGCTGTGCGCTGACAATCGATGCTCAAGTTAGCAACTTTGATGTTCAAATTCGTCAAATAAAATCCACACTAAAAGCAGACAGGTATTGATTTAGCTGCACAATCCATGTACTAAACTAATGCAATGCAGTGACCGTCGGCTCTGCTATTTCCCTGTAACACACAGTGACATAAGAACACAATGCCACCTCAGTGCAATCACGTGGCGCGGTCATATTTCAGCTCAAAGTCCCGTTGCAGAATCCTGCCAGCCTGCCATCCTTCATTGTCCACCAGGGCACCAGGCTTTGAGAAGGACAAATGTTTGCCCAAATTGAACAAACTCACCCCGCAAAGTCCGGGCTGTATAATTTTTGCTGGAGCTTTGCATGTGCTGTTTATAATGACATTGCAACCCCTTGAAATCGCACTTTATTATAACACAACAACAACAACAACTTTTATTGATATAGCACCTTCAACGCAGGAAAATGTCCCACGGTGTTTGCCACCGGCCAGCCTAAGAAGAGGTATCTTATATACATGGTGAAATTGGTTGCGACCCCAGGGGGGGAAAATTCGGTTGCGCCCCCTTCGGGATGCTAACTTCGCCAGAGCGCTACTTTTAGCGCCCCGAAAAAGTTAGCGCCCCCGCGCCGGAAATTGAATGGTAGCGCCCCAAGCTGGATGCGGATACTGGAAGCACTCCCCCTCCCTCTTGGGGCGCTCCCATTGAATATCGCGGCGCTACGTGCAACAGCGCCACGCGCGTCAGCACATATCGCCACGGTACTACCGGCCTCCCTCCCCTGATTAAAGGGGAGGGGACTAGCGCAGCGCGCACCGGGACCCTGCTGGACCACCAGGGAGCGGGGTGCCGGGAAAACAGCCCGGCACTCAAGAGGAGCGCCGGGCTGCCCGATCGCAGCCGGCACGCCGCAGGGGGAGGTGAAAGGGGGCAGGTGATGGCAGGTGGCCCAAACAAAATGGCCACCCGGCACCTGCCCTTTAATTTGTGCCGCCCCGGCCGCAAAAACGCCCCCCTGACCCGGTCAGACATATCGTCCGGCGGTAGGTCAGGGGGCGCGAGCCAAGTTTGCGGCCGGGGCGCAAGTGGGGCGCTGCGCACGGCGATGGTGTCAAGTGTTGCTACGAGAAATGAAAGAGTCACTTAAATCGAAGTGCCCTGAAAACCTATGCAATCGCTCACAGAACATGGGTCCATGTGCCTCGTGGAGCTTATACAGCCTTACTACTGACTTCACTGCGGGCTGAAAATATCTAAGCGACCCTGAGGCCAGAAGCTTGGCTAAGGGCTGGGATGCATTTTGAGGTGTGTGGAAATCTCGCCCTGCTGAAGATACTCCTCAGTTCTGCTAACTTGGAATATCCAACCAAATTTGCATGCAATAGCAATATCTAAGATGTGACCTCATTTTTGACTCTCACTACTTCCAATTTATAATCCAATGCTTGATAGCAACCAGGCATTAATTGGAAGCCTTCAGTGAAGGGACATTTCAAAATTGGACCCTTCCATTGTCTCCATGTTTCTTGTTTCCTCCATTACATGACCTTAATTTGTATTACAATCCATCTATTATTTCTTAGTGCTTTATGGCTTCATGTCTTTTTGAATGCTCTTTATCTCTCCATAGTTCTCTTCATAGCTCGGTATCCTCAGCAAGCTTTATAATAATTGCATGCTCCTCCAAATCATTGATGAATCATTTCTGGAAACAGTGAACATTCACTCTGAAACCTGACTCAAATGAGTAGGTGAAATCACTTAGAAAACGAATTTGTATTGGGAACAAGATACTGCAGGACTTCTCACCAAGGTGTTTTAACCCTTGGCGTGCCACTGATGAGTTACCTTGTTGCGGCTTGTTTGAGCTACTGGGAGACCAAACATCTCCATCAGCAGAATTTCTGATTTCTATCAAGGGTACTTTGATGTATGGCCATGTCAGTCTTTCCACTGATGATGCTCAACTGGCTGAAAAGCTGGGTTCAATTTTAACTCTACCCACCTTTCACAACCTCAGGTCATCCCCCAAACACTTTACAGCCAATGAAATACATTTGAAGAACAATAAAGTCACTGTTGTAAAGTAGGAAAATGCAACAGCCAATTTGCGCACAGCAAAGTCCCACAAACCGCAATGAGGTAAATGACTAGTGACGTAATAAAACTCACTACGCACTTGGTTCGAGTATAAAGCAAGGCTTTAATCAACTTGTTTCAAAACATGGAGGTCTAGTTGTACTTCACTAGTTCCTGTCTTACAAAATGTCCTGGGTAAGCTGGACCCACGCCCGAGTATTTATACTCCTTGGACGGTGCCACCAGCTGGCCGTCCAGTGTTATTTCATGAGTCATTTCTTCATGATGATGAGATTTATAACAACTAGATCATCTGTTTTTTTTAGTGATGTTGGTGGAGGGATAAATATTGGCCAGGACACTAGGGAGAACTCCCATGCTCTTCTTCGAAATAGTGCCATTGGACCTTTTCCATCCACCTGAGAGGGCAGACATGGCTTAATGCCCCATCCGAAAGACGGCTCCTCTGACAGTGCAGCACACCCTCAGCACTGCACTGGCGGGGGGTGTCAGCCTAGATTTTATGCTCAAGTCTCTGGAGTGGGACATTAACCTTGCGGCTTTTAAGCTATAATCATTGTGCTGAAATCATTAGTTATAAAAAAAATTATATAATTAACATTCTTAATTCACCAGGATATCTCTGAACAAAATTGCATTATGTCTTGCTGATAATTTCTTTGGAAAATCATTTGCTTGATTGCAATTATTTTGTATAACGACAACCGTTACAATCTGTATGAGGGCAGAAAGAAAAGTGGAAAACCCATACCACTGCTTTAAATAACATAACTATCATAATTGCTGAATTCTCAGGCAGTCCCTTGTAATTTATTCATTGAATTACTCTCTTCAATGAGAGAACCGAATCTTGCCTGATTAGCTGCAGGCTGTAAAACCACTCAGCGACACTGAGAAACAGCAAAGCACATTCAACTGCTACGTGATACTGTAACATAGCAACATTAGCAACAGGAGGAGGCCATTCAGCCCCTCGCGCCTCCTCCGCCATTCAGTTACATCATGGCTGATCCGCACCTCAACTCCATTTAATTGCTTTTGCTCCTTATCCCTTGATAGAAACATAGAAACATAGAAGATAGGAGCAGGAGTAGGCCATTTGGCCCCTCGAGCCTGCTCCGCCATTTAATGAGATCATGGCTGATCATCCAAACTCAATACCCTGTTCCTGCCTTCTCCCCATATCCCTTGATCCCTTTCGTCTTAAGAAATATATCTAACTCCTTCTTGAATATATTTAATGAATTGGCCTCAACTGCCTTCTGTGGTAGAGAATTCCACAGGTTCACCACTCTTTGGGTGAAGAAATTCCTCCTCATCTCTGTCCTAAATGGCTTACCCCTTATCCTTAGATTGTGACCCCTGGTTCTGGACTCCCCGACCATCGGGAACATCCTTCCTGCATCTAGTCTGTTGTTGTGTATGTACCTTTAAGAGAATAACTGGTCTCAGACTGCAGTACCGGCAGTGACCACCCCTGTATAAAAGGCGCTAGTAAGCCTCTGTAGTTTCAGTTTCCCGATTGACTCCTTTCAGTAAAGACTTGTTTTGTTTAACTCCTGCTGTCCGTGTCTCAATCATACACAGGCATAATACTGGCGACGAGCAGATACGAACTTACCTACAGTCTGCACCACCTCCTGGGATCCATTCCTGCAGCGAAGTGAGCAGAGGTCGAGGCCAGAAGGAAGAAAGAAGCAGTAGAAATGGGCGTCGACCGTGGGCATCCGCCCCTGTGTTAGCGGAGTTGAAGATTGCTGGAGAAGCTGTCAAAAGCGGGGCCTGGTTCCTGTCGACGGTGCTTCAGCTAATCGGGCTGGTGGCAGGTAGTACACTGATCCTTCCTGGGCTGCAGCAGTCGCGAACTCGAGCGGGTGGCTTGCAACGGGGCCGAGCAGCGTTGTCGGGAAGAGGAGAGAGAGAGAGGGTGGAGCACACAGGGCGCGGCCGGTGCTACGAAGCCGGGCTGCGTATAGACCCGAGAAGAGGGAGGCAAGAGTCCCACAGGGTTGTTCCACGACGGGAAAATAATTTAAAAAAAGAAATATTAAACGCGCAGGAAACCGCGAGAAGCTGCAGGTTGCAATGGAAACTGCGGAAAGCAGCGCTAGCAACAGCGGGGAAGAAGGCAAAAGCGCGGGAGGCGCCATCTTAATCAGTGGGGAAGAAGGCAAAGCGCGGGAGGCGCCATTTTGTTAAATCGGGGAAGAAGGCAAAGCGTGGGAGGCGCCATTTTAGATTTTCAAGATGCCGAAGACTGGCTGTATCACTGCCTTTGATAATACAATAGAGGACTGGACCACGTATGTGGAAAGAGTCGAGGTATATTGCGAGGCAAACAAAATAGCCGATGAGAAAAAGGCATCGGTATTGCTAAACTTAATGGGCACTAGAACGTACGGCCTATTGCGGGACCTGATTACTCCAGCCAAACTGAAGGCGAAGAGTTTTAACGAAATTGTTGCTGTCCTACAGGAACACCTAAACCCTGCACCGTTGTTGATAGCCGAAAGATTTAAATTCCACAGGAGAACTCAACATAAAGATGAGAGCAATGCTGAGTACCTTACGGAACTACGCAAGCTATCAAAGCACTGCCAGTTCGGAGCAGGACTAGCAGATACACTACGGGACAAATTTGTCTGTGGACTCCTGAGTGAAGGGACACAGAAGAAGTTACTCTCAGAGAAAGAGCTGATGCTAGATAAGGCTTTCAGCGTGGCAGTATCGTACGAAGCAGCAGCCAGGGGAGCTGCGGAAATTCAACAAAAGCCATAGGAATACAGCACCCACGAAATGACACGGGGATTTGCAAAATGTTATCGCTGCGGCAGAACTAACCATGACCAGGAGGACTGCTGGTCCAAGGACAAAATATGCAGGCAATGCGGAAAGATGGGACACATTGCACGAGTTTGCAGGTCTGGGAAGAAGACCAGCGACAACAAAAAGGCTACTAAGGTACCGTACAAGAAAGTACAAAAGATGACGGACAGTAGTTCCAAAGGCCAGATGAGCGATAGTGAATCCAGGAACAGGAGACTAAGCTGTCTCAAACTTCACAATGTAATCGCAAAAGAGGATCACCGAACCATTTGGGTCACCCTCACGATAGCAGGGTCCCAAGTTAAAATGGAATTGGATACAGGATCAGCGCTAACCATCATGAATCGACGAGACTACGAGCGGCTATTCTCACACATACCCTTGAGAGAGACATCCATCGTCTTGACGACGTATAGGGGCAAAAAGTATACCCCAGAGGAAAAATAAGGGTGCCTGTCGAATACAACATCATTACATAAATTTAAAACAGAAATAGACAGTTTCCTAGAAGTAAAGGGAATTAAGGGTTACGGGGAGCGGGCAGGAATTTGGACATGAGTCTAGGTCCGGATCGGTCATGGCCCTGTGGGTAGCGGAGCGGGCCCAGGGGCCGTGTAGCCTGATCGTGCTCCTATTTCGTGTGTCTAATTCTGTTAGATTCAGGAGATGGTTCTGTGATAGTGGATTGGCGGTTAGGATCAGATCAGCCATGATCTTATTGAATGGCGGAGCAGGCTCCAGGGGCCGATTGGTCTACTCCTGCTCCTATTTCTTATGTTCTTATGTTCTTATGTTCTTATAACGGCAAGAAAATACGGAAATTGTATCTCTACATACTGCAAAATGGTGGACCACCGTTATTGGGACGTGAATGGATCAGGAAGATAAGCTTAGATTGGCACTCCATTCATGCAATGACGGTGGACGGTAAAATAGATGAAGACGTCACTCCTGGTCGATTGTCAACAATCTTAGCTAACGCCAAAGAAGTATTTCAACAAGAACTGGGCACGCTTAAAGGCGTAACCGCCTCGATAAAAATAGAAGAGAATGCAATTCCCAAGTTTTTCAAAGCAAGACCGGTACCATATGCAATTCGCCCAGCCGTCGAGGCAGAGCTGGAGAATCTGGAGAAGGCAGGCGTGTTGTCTAAGGTCGACTGGAGCGAGTGGGCGACACCCATCGTTCCTGTCATGAAGAAAACATTAAGCAATAAGTCTGAGGAGCCAAGGAAGGTTCGCATCTGTGGGGATTTCAAGGTGACGGTGAACCCAGTCCTTCACACAGTACAATATCCTCTTCCAAGGATAGAAGACATCTTCGCCTCACTGTCTGGAGGGAAGCGTTTTACAAAAATTTACCTAGCACAAGCATATTTGCAGATGGAGGTTCAAGAATCCTCTAGGAAGTATCTCACGATAAACACTCACAAAGGTCTTTACCAGTATCATTGATTGGTATTCGGAGTAGCATCGGCTCCGGCGATATGGCAAAGAGCGATGGAACAAGTCCTGCAAGGGATTCCGGGGACTCAATGTTACTTGGACGACATCCTTGTGACAGGTGAAGATGACAGTGAACACCTTAACAACCTAGAACAGGTGCTCACTAGACTATGGGAACATGGGCTACGAGCCAACTGCCCCAAGTGCGAGTTTTTTAAGAAACAGATATCGTATTGTGGCCACGTGATTGATGAAGAGGGGTTACATAAGTCCCCTAACAAAATTGAAGCGGTTGTTAAGGCCCCAGCGCCTGAAAATGTGTCGCAACTGAGGTCATTCCTCGGAGTGGTGAATTACTACCATAAGATTTTGCCGAATTTGTCGACAATCCTGCACCCACTGAACGCCCTGCTACGAACGGGAGTAGCATGGAAATGGAGCAATGACTGTAAGCGGGCCTTTCAGAAGAGTAAGGACTTAATCACTTCAAGAGAAGTATTGGCTCACTACAACCCAGCACTGCCGATCAGACTGGCGTGTGATGCGTCTCCCTACAGCATTGGGGCGGTACTGTCACATAAATTCCTTGATGGTTTAGAGAGGCCGATAGCTTTTGCGTCACGCTCGTTAACTTCTGCCAAGCGTAACTACGCCCAGATTGACAGAGAGGCCCTCAGCCTAGTGTGGGGGGTGAAGAGGTTCAATCACTACCTGCACAGTCAAAAATTTACTCTACTAACCGATCATCAACCTCTTGTCTCCATTTTCAACCCTCAGAAGGGCGTACCGACAATGACGGCACAACGGCTGCAGAGATGGTCCCTTTTCCTAGGGGCACACCAATATGACATCGAGTACAAAGGAACTAAACAGCATGGGAATGCTGATGGATTGTCACGCCTACCGTTGCCGACGGTGGAAGAAGAAGACCTTGCAGTGGACCCAATGGAGTTATTCCACTCGACCATAGTCGAATGTCTCCCTGTGACGAATGCAAACATAGAAAAGGAAACACGGAATGACCCGACACTATCACAGGTCTATGATTTAACGGTGAAGGGATGGCCAGCACATGGCGAACCACTGCTGCCAGCATTCTCGCCGAGAAGAGAACAGCTGTCAGTGTGCAGAGGAACCTTGATGTGTGGATCCAGAGTAGTAATTCCACCTAAGTTGATGGATAGAGTGCTCAATGAGCTTCATGAGGATCATCTGGGTGGGGTAAAAATGAAGAACTTAGCCAGAGCGTTTGTGTGGTGGCCGGGAATCGATAGAGAAATCGAAGAGATGACCAAGAGCTGTGCAGGATGCAGAAGGTCCAAAACGCCCCACCACAAGCTCCTCTACATCCATGGGAGTGGCCCTCATCTCCATGGCAAAGGGTGCACATTGATTTTGCTGGTCCCTTCATGGACTCGATGTTTTTAATTGCGGTGGATGCACATTCAAAGTGGCCAGAGGTAATAAAAATGTCCTCAACCACCACGGAAAAAACTATCACAGTTTTACGAACCATATTCACCAGGAATGGGCTGCCTGAACAGATTTGCTCTGACAATGGACCACAGTTTGTGTCTGAAGAGTTCCGGAGGTTCTTAAAGAACAATGGTGTTAAGCATTACACATCTGCCCCATATCATCCAGCCGCTAATGGATTGGCCAAGAGGTTTGTTCAAACATTCAAGAAGGCTATCAAGGCAATGTGTAATGAAGATATACCCCTACAACACAAGGTGGACAACTTCTTGTTTGCCTACCGGAATGCGACACATGCGGTTACCAACCAAACTCCAGCCATGATGTTCTTCAATCGAAGACTATGATGCCGCTTGGATTTGGTTAAGCCAAACGTCCGAAGAGATGTGGAGAATAGGCAGTTTCAGAATATGAATGAAAGGCCGACCAGGAGTTTTAAGATAGGTCAACCAGTTTTGGCCCGGGACTACCGCACTGAGAAATGGCAGCCAGGAACGATTTGTACACGGCAAGGACCTCTCATGTATACCGTGGACGTTGGAGAGAGCATTGTAAGATGCCATGCTGACCAGATTCTAGAGTCACTGGAAAACGTCAACTCCACACCACGATCTGATACACCTGGTAATGAAATCGATGTACCAATTGCAGCTACCGCAGAACCGGTGATATTGGAAGCAGATGAACCAAACAACGACATTGATCCCGACTCAACCTTGCCAGAGGAACCTGATATCCCAAAGAGGCGTTATCCAGACAGAATCAGGAAGCCTCCTCAAAGACTGAACTTATAATTGCTTAACCTCAACCAATGTATCTAGCAACCGTAATTGTGATTGTAATTAGTTATCATTTAGTTGTTAAATGAATGTTATGTACTGTTTATCTAAAAGGGGAGGAATTGTTGTGTATGTACCTTTAAGAGAATAACTGGTCTCAGACTGCAGTACCGGCAGTGACCACCCCTGTATAAAAGGTGCTAGTAAGCCTCTGTAGTTTCAGTTTCCCGATTGACTCCTTTCAGTAAAGACTTGTTTTGTTCAACTCCTGCTGTCCGTGTCTCAATCATACACGGACATAATATCTGTCTAGCCCTTTTAGAATTTTACAAGTTTCAATGAGATCCCCTCTCATTCTTCTAAACTGCAACAAATATAGAAACATAGAAACATAGAAGATAGGAGCAGGAGTAAGCCATATGGCCCCTTGAGCAGGCTCCGCCATTCAATGCGATCATGGCTGATCGTCCAAACTCAGTACCCAGTCCCTGCTTTCTCCCCATACCCCTTGATCCCTTTAGCCTTAAGAAATATATCCAACTCCTTCTTGAATATATTTAATGAACTGGCCTCCACCGCCTTCTGTGGTAGAGAGTTCCACAGGTTCACCACTCTCTGGGTGAAGAAATTCCTCCTCATTTTTGTCCTAAATGGCCTACCCTTTATCCTTAGACTGTGTCCCCTGGTTCTGGACTCCCCGACCATTGGGAACATCCTTCCTGCATCTAGTCCGTCTAGTCCTGCCAGAATTTTATAAGTTTCAATGAGATCCCCTCTCATTCTTCTAAACTCCAGCGAGTATAAGCCCAATCGACCCAATCTCTCCTCATACGTCATTCCTGCCATCCCAGGTATCAGCCTGGTGAATCTTCGCTGAACTCCTTCCATGGCAAGAACATCCTTCCTCAGATAAGGTGACCAAAACTGCACACAATACTCAAGATGTGGTCTCACCAAGGCCCTGTACAACTGCAGCAAGACCTCCTTGCTCCTGTACTCGAATCCTCTCGCTATGAAGGCCAACATACCATTTGCCTTCTTAACCGCCTGCTGCACCTGCATGCTTACCTTCAGCGACTGGTGCACAAGGACGCCCAGGTCTCGTTGCACTTCCCCTTCTCCCAATCTATTGCCGTTCAGATAATAATCCACCTTCCTGTTTTTGCCACCAAAGTGGATAACCTCACATTTATCCACATTATACTGCATCTGCCATGCATCTGCCCAATCACCCAACCTGTCCAAATCATACTGGAGTATCGACCCGATCAAATCATTTTAACTTTTTAAACACCTCAGTCAGATCACTACTCAATCTTCTATACTCAAGGGAATACGAGCCAAGGTTATGCAACCTGTCCTAACAAAACATATATGCCTTGTTTTGCCTACCCTATGATGACTTAGCAGGTAAATTAATTGCTGGTTGTGGCGATATGTCACACAGAGCAGTAAAGTCCCAGGTTTAACCTTGGTCTGTGCTTATTAGATGACCTCATTTGAGGTGTTGAGTGTTAGTTTAGCTTGTGGGAACAGCATTACCTCTGAGTTAGAAGGCTATAGCTTCAAGCCCAGTTGAAGAGTTCAGCAAATAGTTTACACAAATCCTGAGGGTCTGGGACTGATTTCCCCTGCCTCCGCCGGGCAGGGTCAGGACAGTAGCGCTCTGAAAACATGGCACTTCCTGATCTGCCTGCCACCATGCTGCCAGGGACCTTTAGTACAGTGACCAGAGCCCCTGCCTATTTCGGACAGGCGCCTTATTGAGGTATGTAAATCAGGATCATACGATATACGAAGGATGCCAATGCAAATTTCAGGTACCAATGGGAAAAGTGTGTGCCACACATATTCCACCCATTGGAACGAGGCGTAGTGCAGCCTAACCAGCGGTCCTAAAGGCAATGCTGAAGGCCGTTCAAAAATGCCCAGGAAAAAAGCAGTGCGCCTGACTTTGGCATGAATACTCCTCCTGGCCGCGCAGAAATCTTCCGGCCCACTGCTCGTCCTCCCATGGCGGCCCTGGCAATTACTGTCTCCCCAGTGTCAGCTGTGGCGCAGTGGGTAGCACACTCACCTCTGGGTCAAGAAGGTTGTGGTGGTTCAACTCCCACTCCAGTAAGACTTAAGCACATTAATCTTGGTTGACACTCCAGTGCAGTACTGAGGGAGCGCTGCACTGTTGGTAGGTGCTGTCTTTCGAATGAGATGTTAAACTGAGGCCATGTCTGCCTTCTCAGGTGGATGTAAAAGATTCTATGGCACTATTTTGAAGAAGAGCAGGGGATGTCCTGGCCAATATTTATCACTAAAAACAGATGATCTGGTCATTATCACATTGCAATTTGTGGGTGCTTGCTGTGTGCAAATTAGTTGCCATGCTTCCTAAATTGCAACAGTTACGACATTTTAAAATTACTTCATTGATTGTAAAGTGCTTTGGGATAGAAACATAGAAACATAGAAGATAGGAGCAGGAGTAGGCCATTCGGCCCTTTGAGCCTGCTCCGCCATTCAATGAGATCATGGCTGATCATTCAAATTCAGTACCCTGTCCCTGCCTTCTCCCCATACCCCTTGATCCCTTTAGCCTTAAGAAATATATCCAACTCTTTCTTGAATATATTTAATGAACTGGCCTCCACTGCCCTCTGTGGCAGAGAATTCCACAGGTTCACCACTCTCTGGGTGAAGAAATTCCTCCTCATTTCAGTCCTAAATGGCTTACCCCTTATCCTTAGACTATGACCCCTGGTTCTGGACTCCCCGGCCATCAGAAACATCCTTCCTGCATCTAGTCTGTCCAGGCCTAACAGAATTTTATAGGTTTCGATGAGATCCCCTCTCAATCTTCTAAACTCCAGTGAGTATAACCCCAATCGACACAATCTCTCCTCATACGTCATTCCTGCCATCCCAGGTATCAGCCTGGTGAATCTTCGCTGCACTCCTTCCATGGCAAGAACGTCCTTCCTCAGGTAAGGCGACCAAAACTGCACACAATACTCAAGGTGCGGTCTCACCAAGGCCCTGTACAACTGTAGCAAGACATCCTTGCTCCTGTACTCGAACCCTCTTGCTACGAAGGCGAACATACCATTTGCCTTCTTAACCGCCTGCTGCACCTGCATGCTTTCCTTCAGCGACTGGTGCACAAGAACACCCAGGTCTCTTTGCACTTCCCCTTCTCCCAATCTATTGCCATTCAAATAATAATCTGCCTTCCTGTTCTTGCCACCAAAGTGGATAACCTCGCATTTATCCACATTATAGTGCATTTGCCATGTTTCTGCCGAATCACCCAACCTGTCCAAATCGTACTGGAGTTTCACGACATCCTCTTCACAGCTTACCCTCCCACCCAGCTTTGTGTCATCTGCAAATTTTGTCCTGAGGTTGCGAAGGACGCTATATAAATGCAAGTTAATTCTTTTTAACTCCAGCTTATGGCTGGATAACCCCCCTCCTTCCCCTCCCCCGATCGGCGAATCGCCTGCAATGCAGGTTCAGTTCGTTTGCTGTCCATGGGGCATTTTTTGTTCAACAAAATCATCTGTGAAGTGCTTTGGGACGTTCCGAGATGTTTCAATCCAAGTGGGTTTTTTTTACAATTGGCCTTGGCGCACTTTGGGCGACGGAAAATAAACCGTCCGTCCCCTCTCTGATCACCGTCCATTGAATCCTTATGGAAGGTGTTTTGTGTGTGAGTGTGTGTGTGTGGGCCTGTACTGAGGGCAGGATTGGACTTGGCTTTGTTGCCCCCCCACCACCACCAACACCCCATCCCGTGGTGGGACAGTCTGCCAGCATTCACTGTCAAGGCTCCCCATATGAGAATGAGCTGACGGGCTGAAGGCCTGCGGAGGCTCATGTTGGCATGAGGCAGTAGGGTTGCCAACCTTCCAAGATTGCCCTGGCATCTCCAGGAACTAAAGACTAATCTCCAGGACATCGCCACGAGCAAAAACCCCAGAGAAAACCTCAGGGCAGATAACAAGCAGCGTTTCATAGAAACATAGGAGCAGGATTTTCACTGGGCTGTGGAGGCGGGATTGGAGACGTATGGGGAATTAAAATCCCGAAATCGGGGGGCACGAACCCATCTTGCCCCCAACCCGCCTCCATGCCAGTTTCAAAGGAGGCGGGTACCCGACCCGCAGTTTTTAGCCTAATCCCTATTTTCAATGGTAAAATGTGGGATTCCCAACGACTCCAAACCACGCCAAGTTAGCAAGGCGGGCCGTCGGGATGAAGGGCTTGGAGGGGTCGAGATGTCCGGTGTTCAGGTGAGTGATGGGTACATGAGTGCAAAGGTAAGTGTGTTTGGTGTGTTTAAAGTGTGTAAAGAAGTTTTACATACCTTTACTTACCTTTACAGCCTTCCTTCCTTCAGGTCTAGGGAGTCCCTCATCTCACCGGCACAGAAAGCAGAATGGCCGCAAGCTGTCAAAAGTTCCAGCATTCAGCTTTTTGTTCCGGGGAGATCTCTAAATCATCCTGAGAGGAAGGAATTAACTTGGAGTACAGATTGTCAGTGTTTGACAGTTTCAAAGAGCTGTCAAACGCTGATATTTCATCTGTCAAAAGCTCTTGACCAATGAAATATCAATCTGTGACATCACCTGTTGCCGGGTGGCCCTTAATTGGCCTGCTGAGCCCGCTGGGCGGGCTCAACAAGGTCAATCAAGTCAAAATCACATGGGTTGGCCACAACTCGATGGAGGCGGGACTACAACCCCGAAAGTTGTAGTCCCGCCTCCTACCCGACTCCTCAATGAAAATCCAGCCCATAGAAAAATAGGAGCAGGAGTAGGCCATTCGGGCCTTTGAGCCTTCTCCGCCATTCAATATGATCATGGCTGATCCTCTATCTCAATACCATATTCCCGCTCTTCCCCATACCCCTTGATGCCTTTTGTGTCTAGAAATCTATCTATCTCCTTCTTAGATATATTCAGTGACTTGGCCTCCACAGCCTTCTGTGGTAGAGAATTCCACAGGTTCATCACCCTCTGAGTGAAGAAATTTCTCCTCATCTCAGTCCTAAATGTCCTACCCTGTATCCTGAGACTGTGACCCCTGGTTCTAGACCCCCCCAGCCAGGGGAAACATCCTCCCTGCATCCAGTCTGTCCAGCCCTGTCAGAATTTTATACGTTTCAATGAGATCCCCTCTCATTCTTCTAAACTCTAGTGAATACAGGCCTAGTCGACCCAATCTCTCCTCATACGACCCCCCCACCCCACCCCATTTATTTAAAATTTTCATTGCACATGTATGTTTGTGAGTTCGAAAAAAATTGGACATGGGGATAAAAAGGCTGTTTGACTGACAGTTAAGAATCATCCAATCGGGTAGCGAAGAGTCTGTTCGCTTTCCGATTGGCGGGGAAGGCGGGGCACCGTGAGGATGGACATGTCGGGCAACCAATGGCAGGCATGTGTGGGCGGGGTGGTAGGAGGCAGGTCATGTCCTGACACCTTCAGGAATATGTCCAAACAAAGTTGGCAACCCAACAGTGCAGTGTCTCCTCAATGCACTGTCTAATTCCAAACATTTGTCGAAATAATTGCTTAAGTAGAGCAAGAGCAGGACGCACTGCAAAACGAAAGGGTAGCCAAACCTGCTCAACTCCGACACCGCGGCATGGTGGGGGGAAGGCCCCCAACAGGTACCGTCCCATTTTGAAAACTGAAATGGCCCTTCAGAAATGGGCCACAGCTCCTGAGCGGCTAGCGCCGACAGCCACGGCTCAATCGGTAGTACTCTTGTCTCTGTGCCAGAAGGTTGTGGGTTCAATTTCCACTGCAGGAGCCTTCAGCACAAAATCCAGGCTGACGCTCCCAGTGCCAGTACGGAGGGAGCATAAGAACATAAGAAATAGGAGCAGGAGTAGGCCAATTGGCCCCTCGAGCCTGCTCCGCCATTCAATAAGATCATGGCTGATCTGATCCTAACCGCCAATCCACTATCACAGAACCATCTCCTGAATCTAACAGAATTAGACACACGAAATAGGAGCAGGATCAGGCTACATGGTCCCTGGGCCCGCTCCGCTACCCACAGGGCCATGACCGATCTGAACCTAGACTCATGTCCAAATTCCTGCCCGCTCCCCGTAACCCTTAATTCCCTTTACTTCTAGGAAACTGTCTATTTCTGTTTTAAATTTATGTAATGATGTAGCTTCTACAGCTTTTTGGGGCAGCATATTCCATGGACCTACCACCCTCTGAGTGAAGTAGTTCCTCCTCATCTCAGTTTTGAAAGAGCAGCCCCTTATTCTAAGACTATGCCCCTAGTTCTAGTTTCACCCATCATCGGGAACATCTTCCCCGCATCCACCCGATCCAACCCCTTCACAATCTTATATGTTTCAATAAGATCGCCTCTCATTCTTCTGAACTCCAATGAGTAGAGTCCCAATCTACTCAACCTCTCCTCATATGTCCATCCCCTCATCCCCGGGATTAACCGAGTGAACCTTCTTTGTACTGACTCGAGAGCAAGTATGTCCTTTCTCAAGTATGGACACCAAAACTGTACGCAGTATTCCAGGTGCGGTCTCACCAATACCTTGTACAACTGAAGCAATACCTCCCTATTTTTATATTCTATCCCCCTAGCAATGAAAGCCAACATTCCATTGGCCTTCTTAATCACTTGCTGCACCTGCATACTAACCTTTTGAGTTTCGTGCGTCGCACCGTCGGAGGTGCCGTCTTTCAGATGAGACGTTAAACCGAGGCCCCCCCGCCTGCCCTCTCAGGAGGACGTAAAAGATCCCATGGCGCTATTTTGAAGAAGAGCAGGAGAGTTCCCGCTGGTGTCCTGACCAGTATTTATCCATCAGCCAACACCTAAAAATGGGTCCGGTCATTATCACATTGCTGTCTGTGGGAACTTGCTGTGCGCAAATTGGCTGCCGCGTTTCTAACATGACAACAGTGACGGCACTTCAAAAGTACTTCGTTGCCTGTAAAGTGCTTTGGGACGTCCTGAGGCCGTGCAAGGTGCTGTGTAAAATGCAAGTTCTTTCTTTAATGAGTCATTAATTAAGGCACATTTATGTTGGCATACTGGTAAATTCTCTGAAGTCTTCAACATGGAATGTAACATACTGGAAATAACTCCTGAGGCACGGGAATGATGCGGAATCAGGCTTTGCTTGAGGAGTATTCTGGCAGAAATTGGGACTATTAATGGAGCATTTCAGCTCGATGTGAACCAGCGCCAACACTTGGAATTAGGCTGCTTCCCTTTTATGGTTGTCTGCTGAAAGCCTGGCTCAGCAGTGAAGTTTTTAAGTGAACCGCAATGAATCAAGATTGTTTAGGCATTCAGGGGATCCGAGAGTTATTTTAAAGCACACCTAGAGAAGAGAGATTTGTGTTGACAGACACACACACACACACGTGTAAAAATGTCAATGAAATACTATATTACAGACAGTATCTGTTTTGCTGGAAAATTAAAATGAAAGAATTTGCATTTCTGTAGCGCCTTTCACGGTCTCGTGACACCCCAAAGTGCTTTACAACCAATGAAGTATTTTTGGAGTGTAGTCACTGTTGTAATGTAGGAAACGCGGCAGCCAATTTGCACACAGCAAGATCCCATTTGTGTGATGTTGATTGAGGGATAAATATTGGCCCAGGACACCAGGGAGAACTCCCCTGCTCTTCTTTGAAATAGTGCCATGGGACATTTTACATCCAGGATGGCACTGGATTGTCAGCCTAGATTACTGTGCTCAAGTCTCGAGAGCAGGACTTGTAACCCACAACCGTCCGACTCAGAAGCGAATGCGCTACCAACTGAGCCACGTCTGACTCACGTCTGAGCCAGAAGGGTTGGGTTTGGGTATCATTCCAGACAACCCTACTGAGTGGAGGCCGGGGCACCGACTTTGAATACTGGGCTGATGTCCAGCGAGGGTACTTGTGCCCAATGGGTGAGGGTGCCCTATCTTAAAGGGAAGGTGAAGGTCTTTAGCCTTGGTTGCAGTCCACCTCGGAGAAGGTACTCCGAAGATTAAAAACTATGAGGAAGGCAAGGGGAAACCACCTCAGCTACCCTGGTAAGTATCAAGAATCTCCTGTGTGAGACTTGAGTTGGATGGATGGGATCTTGCTTAATGAGCAGAAAACAAATCATCCAGGGTTCCTGTTCCTCAATGTAATCCACTGATTCTTGCTACAAAGTGAGAGTGTGTGGAGGTTGGATGAGGACAGGATTGGGCCTAATTGTTATGCCCATTGTGCCATAAATAGCCTACCAACATTTGATTTGCAAAACGAGTAACAAGCACCTTTGTATAAAATTCCTCCTGTTCCATTTATTTTAACCTGCTTGTTAAATAGCGGCCAGAGGAATTTCACACAATGCTACCTCACAGTGCAATTTCACCCTGACCGTCTAAGTTGACATCTGAAGAAAGACCACTTGAGCCAGAGGGATTCCAGCAACATGGAACTCCAGCCCAGCGGGAATCAGTGCCATGAGCAGGGTGGGTGGGGGATGTGGGTGGAGGTGCAGAGTGGGGGGTGGTGGTTGCTGGGGCGACGTGGGGTGGTGGTAGGGAAATCAGGGAAGAGGAACCAAAAGCAACGTACATGAAAGTTGTACAGAATTCAGCAAGGATGGCACTGACCTAGAAATAGGTTTGGATGTGTATTTAGTATGCTGTGGTGCCAGACAGCATCTGGTGGATCAATAGTTCTAACAGAAGCCCCTCAGGGTAATGAATGGGTTCAGGTCAGTGAAGGGCGTCAGTAGCTTGTAGTGTGGTACCTCATTTAGGCCAGTTAAAGAAAGAAAGAACTTACATTTATATAGCGTCTTTCACGACCTCAGGACATCCCAAAGCGCTCTACAGCCAAAGAAATACTTTTTGAAGTGTAGTCACTGTTTAATGTGAGAAATGCAGCAGCCAATTTGCGCACAGCAAGCTCCCACAAACAGCAATGTGATAATGACCAGATAATCTGTTTTAGTGATGTTGATTGAGGGAAAAATATTGGCCCCAGGACACGGGGGAGAACTCCCCTGCTCTTCTTCGAAAGAGTGCCATGGGATGTTTTACATCATCTTGGTTGTGTAGCCCCGCTAATAACGTCTAGGTTCTCACATGAAAATGTCCACTGAGGCACTAGGGGGCTGTTGGTGTTCATGGAAACATACCCTAGAACAACGCACTGGCTTCAGAAAAGGAGAGACAACTTAGCTATAGACCAAGGGCTCTGAATGCAATTCCATATTTGCCCAATGCTTTGATTTATAAGAACATAAGAAATAGGAGCAGGAGTAGGCCAATCGGCCCCTCGAGCCTGCTCCGCCATTCAATAAGATCATGGCTGATCTGATCCTAACCGCCAATCCACTATCACAGAACCATCTCCTGAATCTAACAGAATTAGACACACGAAATAGGAGCAGGATCAGGCTACACGGCCCCTGGGCCCGCTCCGCTACCCACAGGGCCATGACCGATCCGAACCTAGACTCATGTCCACATTCCTGCCCGCTCCCCGTAACCCTTAATTCCCTTTACTTCTAGGAAACTGTCTATTTCTGTTTTAAATTTATGTAATGATGTAGCTTCTACAGCTTTTTGGGGCAGCATATTCCATGGACCTACCACCCTCTGAGTGAAGTAGTTCCTCCTCATCTCAGTTTTGAAAGAGCAGCCCCTTATTCTAAGACTATGCCCCCTAGTTCTAGTTTCACCCATCATCGGGAACATCTTCCCCGCATCCACCCGATCCAACCCCTTCACAATCTTATATGTTTCAATAAGGTCGCCTCTCATTCTTCTGAACTCCAATGAGTAGAGTCCCAATCTACTCAACCTCTCCTCATATGTCCATCCCCTCATCCCCGGGATTAACCGAGTGAACCTTCTTTGTACTGACTCGAGAGCAAGTATGTCCTTTCTTAAGTATGTACACCAAAACTGTACGCAGTATTCCAGGTGCGGTCTCACCAATACCTTGTACAACTGAAGCAATACCTCCCTATTTTTATATTCTATCCCCCTAGCAATGAAAGCCAACATTCCATTGGCCTTCCTAATCACTTGCTGCACCTGCATACTAACCTTTTGAGTTTCGTGCACCAGGACCCCCAGATCCCTTTGTACTTCAGTACTTTCCAGTTTCTTGCCATTAAGATAATAACTTGCTCTACGATTTTTCCTGCCAAAGTGCATAACCTCACACTTTACTCTCTATATAAACCACCGACTCCAACTTAAACTTTCAATTGATAAACAAAATCAGAGAATGAGATTATAAAGGCATAAAGTTCAATGTGGCATCCTCTGTAATGGCTCCGTATGTCCCAAAGTGCCAGGACTTGACATCATTACATTTACCATTTAGTTACAATGTCCAGCAGAAGATCCATTAATCTGCCTCTGGAAGGGAAATATGAATTTTGTCTGGCAATAAAAGTCAGTCATACAAATCATAATTGGTCCTCTCGGGCAAAGGCCCCGGTTCTGAGAAGTGATGGTATTTAAGGAATAGAAGAGACCTTCTGGCCTACCGTGTCTCTGTGGTTGCAAACTCTGCAACTGGTGCTCTCTACTCTGCTCCATTATCGCTGCTCTTTTGGCCATATCATAGAATCATACAGCACAAAAGGAGGCCCTTCGGTCCATCCGGTCTGTGAAAGCTCTTTGAAAGGGCTATTCAATTAGTCCCACTCACCCCGCTCTTTTCGCATTGTCCTGCAACTTTATTTTCCTTTTCAAGTATATATACAATGTACTTTTCTATTTTTTCCCCCAAGTTCAATTCCCTTGTAAGTGATGTTGGAAACTGTGCCTCACTAACCACTTGTGGTCATTGCTTTAGCTAGTAACCCAATGGGCGGGAAAAAGAATTTGCCAAATATCCCTCTTCCTTCTTCTAGCGATGATCCCGAATTTAGCGGCGGAAATTTTCCTCTACATCGCCTGGGAGGTCATTTGGCGGGACTGATCACATGAAATTAACGGTAAAAACTCAGGTGGTTTCTATAAAGAGCGGGTGATCTGCCCTGTTAGACAATCGGCCAGTGAGGACAAAATCCTACTCCTAATCAGTCTCACTCTTACTGATGGGTCAGTCAGCAGAAATAATCTTTCATTATTTATCCTCTCAAAACTTTTCACAATTTTGAAAACCTTTATTAGATTCATGCACCCCCAAACTATTTAGGTCCAAAGGCAAAAATCCCAAAATTTCAAGCCTTCATAACCATAATCCCTCAATCTTGCTATCATTCCACTGAATCTTCACAATACCTTTTCCAGAGCTCCAATAGACCCCCTATAATGGGGTTCCCATTACTCCATACATACTATGGCCTAACCACGGCCTTGTGCAAATTCACCATCCCTTTATGGCTGTCATATTCAATGTCCCATTTTCCCATTCGCCAATGTACTTTTAAAAAATTTACCTACTAAGTGGTGGTCTGTAGCGGCTCCTTTAAGGACCGCTGGTTAGGCCGCATGCACAGCTGGTTTTCCTGAACATAGCAGGCCCGGCTGCATTCAGGGCAAACCGATTTGGTAAAGGAGGTGTCAAACAGGTGTTCGGCTCCTTATTTGCATATGAAAAGGGCCTAACGCCTGTTTCAGGCGCGTGTTCTGGACGCCTTTTTAAATGCCTATACCAATATGGCGGAGTGGCTTACTTCTGGCACGGAACCCGCCTGCCATATTGGATGAATTAGCGCTCATTTTGCATCTACAAAATGGGTGCAGTGTCATCAAATATCTAGGCTTATGTATTTACACCCATAGCTTTCTCAGTTACTCCAGTCTGTTGAGAATCTTATTGTTCAACATATTACTTCATTTCACTCTTCTTTTTCCTAAATGTACTAATTCACATATCTCAAATGTCTAAAGTCACACCAGACGGATCAAATCTGAAACCCTGTTGCTGTATCCTTTCAATGAAAGGTTGTACTCTGTTCTGGTGGCTCACGTGAAATTTTTGAGATCCCACAGCACTATGCATCACCCGTATCTTAAGAACACAAGAACATAAGGATTAGGAGCAGGAGTTGGCCATACGGCCCCTCGAGCCTGCTCCGCCATTCAATAAGATCATGGCTGATCGTCGACCTCAACTCCACTTTCCCGCCCGATCCCCATATCCCTTTATTCCCCTAGAGTCCAAAAATCTATCGATCTCAGCCTTGAATCTTCACTGACCTACACTGGCCCCCGATCTCACAATTCTCACCCTTGTGTTAAAAGGCCTCCATGGCCTAGCCCCTCCCTATTTCTGTAACTTTCTTAAGTCCGACTCTCTCCTCCATTCTCTCTGTTCCCCTGACTCTGACCACTAATACATCTCTTTGCCCCAGCAGTGACGCCCGTTCCCACAGCTGTTTGGGCCCCATGCTCTGGAATTCCCTCCCTAAACCCCTCCACCTCTCCACCTCCCTCTCTTCCTTAAAATTCATCTCTTTGACCAAAGGTTAGGTCACCCCCTCCTGTTGTCCCCTCCTTTCACTGATGAAGTGCCTCTGGGACGTTTAGCTCCGTTAAATGTGCCGTATAAATACAAGTTGTTGTTTTTTCACCTCATAGTAACTCATTGTACCTGAAATGTTTGAGATATTTCTGAGAAACATGATAAGGAACTATGTAAAATGCAAGTTGTTCTTTCTAAACCTTTTTCAAGGATCCACAGGCTGGATATAATTTGTACCTCCTCAGGGTTCCACTGCACATCCTCCAACAGTAGATCTTGAAACCAGAAAAGTTAACAAGGCCAGAAAAAATGCAAACAATCCATAAGAACATAAGAAATAGGAGCAGGAGTAGGCCATACAGCCCTTCGAGCCTGCTCCGCCATTCAATAAGATCATGGCTGATCTTCTACCTCATCTCCACTTTCCCGCCCAATCTCCATATCCCTTGATTCACTTAATATTCAAAAATCTATTGATCTCATTCTTGAATAGACTCAACAACTGAGCTTTCACAACCCACTGCGGTAGAGATTTCCAAAGATTCACAACCCTCTGAGTGAAGAAATTTCTCCTCATCTCAGTCCTAAATGGCCAACCCCTTATCCTGAGACTATAACCCCTAGTTCTAGATTCTCCAACCAGGGGAAACAGCCTCTCAGCATCTACCCTGTCAAACCCTTAAAATTTTTTACACATTTCAATGAGATCACCACTGATTCTTCTAAACTGTAGAGAATATAGGCCTAGTCTACTCAATCTCTCCTCATAGGACAATCCCCCCATCCCAGGAATCAGTTTAGTAAACCTTTGTTGCACTCCCTCTAAGGCAAGTATATCCTTCCTTAGGTAAGGAGACCAAAACTGTGCACAGTACTCCAGGTGTGGTCTCACCAAAGCCCTATATAATTGCATGATTTCCTTACTCTTATAGTCCAACTCCCTTGTAATAAAGGCCAACATACCATTTGCCTTCCTAATTGCTTGCTGTACCTGCATGTTAACTTTCTGTGATTCGTATATAAGGACACCCAAATCCCTCTGAATCCCAACACTTACCTTTTAAAAAATATTCAGCTTTTCCATTCTTCCTACCAAAGTGGATAATTTCACATTTCCCTACATTATACTCCATCTGCCACCATCTTGCTCACTCACTTAACCTGTCTATGTCCCTTTGCAGCCCCTTTACATCCTCCTCACAGCTTACTTTCCCACCTAGCTTTGATTCTCAGCAAACCTGGATACATTACACTTGGTCCCCTCATCTAAGTCATTGATATAGATTGTAAATTGCTGAATCCCAAGCACAGGTCCTTGCAGCACTCCACTAGTTGCACCCTGCCATCCCGAAAATGACCCGTTTATTCCTACTCTCTGTCTTCTGTCCATTAACCCATCCCCTATCCATGCTAGTATATTACCCTCAATCCCATGAGCCCGAATCGTTTACACTGGGGTTCATTTTTAGAGGAATAGAATTGAAAAGCAGGGAAGTTATGTTAAACTTTTACAGAACCGTGATTAGACCACACTATGAGTACTGTGAAAAGTTCTGGTCTCCATATTACAAAAATGATACAGCGGCACTGGAGAAGGCGCAAAAAAATATTTACAAGGACGCTACCAAAACTGGGAGGTTATAACCATCAGGAATGATTGAACAGGCTGGGACTCTTTTCTCTAGAAAAGAGAAGGCTGAGGGCTGACCTAATAGAGGTCTTTAAAATTATGAAGGGGTTTGACAGGGTAGACGTAGAGAAGATGTTTCTACTTGTAGGGAAGACCAAAGCTGGGGGCCATAAATATAAGATAGTCACTAATAAATCCAATAGGGAATTCAGGAGAAACTTCTTTACCCAGAGAGTGGTGAGAATGTGGAACTTGCTACCACAGGGAGTGGTTGAAGTGAACAGCATAGATGCATTTAAGGTAAAGCTCGATAAACACATGCGGGAGAAAGGAATAGAACTATATGCAGCTAGGGTGAGATGAATTAGGGTGGGATGAGGCTCTTTTGGAGCATAAAAACCGGCACAGATGAGTTGGGCCGAATGACCTGTTTCTGTGCTGTGAATTCTATGTAAAAGGGACTCAGAAAAGCACAAGCATATACAATATTGTTTATCCGCTGAGTGACAAAGTATTTGGCTTGAATATAATTCTAATCCCACTTCTGCAGACCTTCGAGGTTGGAAATTGACAAGAGCTATGTAACACCTCAGCTCTACTCCGCAGAATGTGCTGTACATAAAGGACTGTTAGTCATGAAAACTGGCAAGTTGCCTCAGGGAATCCACAAGTTTAAATTTAAGGACCACAAGATAAACACGCTTGACAAAAAAAAAGAATGTCTTCAACTTGAGCTTGAACAGCATAAATACTATGTTACAGTGTAACTCGATTTGGGAAAAAAAACCTTCAATTTATCGAATTGAATTGATTTGCATTGTTGGACCCTACTAGATGATCACAAGGCTATGTCCCCTAGTCCTGGACTACCCAAACATGCGGAAATAGTTTCTCTCTATGATGATGTCTTGCAAACCCTGTGCTGATGAGATGCATAATTGTCACTAACTTTGTAGCTCCTTTTGCTGCCAGTCCTGCCTCTTCAGAAACGGTCAATGTCCATAACAAAAAGGTCAAGGTTCACATTTAAAGTATGTTGCTGCATACAGTACTTTAATTATGCAGCCATGTAAGTTACAAACCTGGTTCGCGTGAGAATTTCCTTCCCTCTTCTACTCCAATAAGAAAGAATTTGCATTTCTTTAGCGCCCTTCACGACCTCAGGATGTCCCAAAGTGCTTTACAGCCAGCGAAGTACGTTTTGAAGTGTAGTCACTGTGGTATTGTAGGAAAAGCAGCAGCCAATTTGCGTACAGCAAGATCTTTCCTTAGAGAGTGGCGAGAATGTGAAACTCGCTACCACAAGGAGTGGTGGAGGCAAATAGCATAAATCCATTTAAAGGGAAGCTGGATAAGCACGTGAGGGAGAAAGGAATAGAAGGGTATGTTGATAGGGTGAGATGAAGCTTGTGTGGAGCATATTTATTTTATTCAGTCACGAGATGTGCGCGTCACTGGCAAAGCCAGCATTTATTGCCCATCCCTAATTGCCTTTGAGAAGATGATGATGGTGATGAACCGCCTTCTTGACAACTGAGTGGCTTGCTAGGCCATTTTCAGAGGGCATATAAGAGTCAACCACATTGCTGCAGACATATAGGCCAGACTGGGTAAGAATGGCAGATTACCTTTCCCAAAGGACATTAGTGAACCAGATGGGTTTTTATGACAACCTGATAGTTTCATGGTTACCATTACTAATACTAGCTTCTTACTCCAAATTTATTTAATTAATTAATTGAATTCAAATTCCCCAGCTGCCCTGGTGGGATTTGAACTCACGTACATTTTGGAGATTAGTCCAGGCCTACTTGGATTACAAGTCCAGTAACATAACCACTATGCCAGCGCTCCCACAAACACCAGCATAGACCAGTTGGGCCATTTCTCTGCTGTAAAATGTAATTCTATGTACTCCCGCAAACAGCAATGAGATAAGTGATCAGATAATTTGTTTTAGCGATGTTGGTTGATTTGCATGATTATTCATAGATCCCAAGTGCAGATTTGGTGGGGGAGCGCACTGGTGGTGGGAGTGGAAAACCTAAAGGGGTGAGGCCAATTAAAGGGTATTGTCATGGGGGGGGGGGATGGGGGCACAGCAATTCTACAAGCCTTTAAAGAGCCGCAAGAGGCATCTCAATGCATTGTCACTCTTTGCCAAGGCTGATGGGACCGGGGAACAATAAGTAGCAGGCATAAATGGAGGGAAAGGAAACCTAAGGTAAAGGCATGTGTCTGCAGGCAAATCAGAAAGTAGCGCACCAACTAACCTCCTGTTTGATGGCTTGCTGAGGTGGAGCTTGTGCTACGCCCCATAGGTCACCAGAGCAGCACGACTGCAAGGAGCTGAACCCAGTTTCAGATTGTGGCTGATCATTAATGCCACTGGATGTGCTAGCCCTGGACCATGTGGAAGTCACAAGTGTGCTTACAGCAGCTGGCATGGGTCTACACGTGCCTCGCTGCTGATCCAGACCCTGAGAAGACAGCTCCCCATGGTCATTGCGAAATGCAGATTTGCGTAGGCCTGCTGAAATGATTGGCCACGTCCACCAAAAGTGCCACCGATCCGGTTGCTGAACATCCTTGGGGGGGTTTTGGAAGTTGGGTGGATGAGCGGGGGAATCCCCCCATTAGTGCCTACCTGGGGAAGCTGCAACACAGGACTACATGCATGTTAAAAAGCAGAAGCAGCATGCTATAGACAGGGCTAAGCGATCCCACAATCAATGGATCTGATCAAAGCTCTGCAGTCCTGCCACATCCAGTCGTGAATGGTGGTGGACCATTAAACAACTAACGGGAGGAGGAGGCTCCATGACCATCCCCATCCTCAATGATGGTAGAGCCCAGCACGTGAGTGTAAAACACAAGGCTGCAGTTTTTGCAACCATCTTCAGCCAGAAGTGCCAAGTGGATGATCCATATCGGCCTACTCCTGAGGTCCCCACCATCACAGAAGCCAGTCTTCAGCCAATTCGATTCACTCCACTGAGCGCACTGGATACATCAAAGGCTGTGGGCCCTGATAGCATCCCGACTATGGTGCTGAAGACTTGTGCTCCAGGACTAGCCGCGCCTCTATCCAAGCTGTTCCAGTACAGCTACAACGCTGGCATCTATCCGACAATGTGGAAAACTGCCCAGGTATGTCCTGTCCACAAAAAGCAGGACAAATCCAACCCGGCCAATTACCCCCTCATCAGTCTACTCTCAATCATCAGCAAAGTAATGGAAGGTGTCATCGAGAGTGCTATCAAGCGGCACTTACTCACCAATAACCGGCTCACTGATGCCCAGTTTGGGTTCCGCCAAGACCACTCGGCTCCCAACCTCATTGCAGCCTTGGTCCAAACAGGGACAAAGGAGCTGAATTCCAAAGGTGAGGTGAGAGTGACTGCCCTTGACATCAAGGCAGCATTTGACCGACTGCGGCATCAAAGAGCCCTCGTAAAACTGAAGTCAATGGGAATCGGGAGGGAAAACGCTCCACTGGCTGGAGTCATACCTAGCACAAAGGAAGATGGTTGTGGTGGTTGAAGGTCAATTATCACAGCCCCAGGACATCGCTGCAGGGAAGTGTCCTTGGCCCAACCATCTTCAGGTCAATCATCACAGCCCCAGGACATCGCTCAGGGAAGTGTCCTTGGCCCAACCATCTTCAGCTGCTTCATCAATGACCTTCCCTCCAACATAAGGTCAGAAATGAGGATGTTTGTTGATGACTGCACAGTGTTCAGCACCATTCACAACTCCTCAGACAATGAAGCAGTCCATGCCCACATGCAACAAAATCTGGACGACGTTCAGGCTTAGGCTGATAAGTGGCAGGTGACATTCGCGCCACAGAAGTGCCAGGCAATGACTATCTCCAAGTGAGAGTCTAACCACCTCCCCTTAACATTCAACGGTATTACCATCGCCAAATCCCCCACCATCAACATCCTGGGTGTCACCATTGACCAGAAACTTAACTGGACCAGCCACATAAATACTGTGGCAACAAGAGCAGGTCAGAGGCTGGGTATTCTGCGGCGAGTGTCTCACCTCCTGACTCCCCAAAGCCTTTCCACCATCTACAAGGCACAAGTAAGGAGTGTGATGGAATATCTGCACTTGCCTGGACGAGTGCAGCTCCAACAACACTCAAGAAGCTCAATACCATCGAGGACAAAGCAGCCCACTTGATTGGAACCTCATCCACCACCTTAAACATTCACTCCCTCCACCACCGGCGTACCATGGCTGCAGTGTGTACCATCTACAAGATGCACTGCAGCAACTCGCCAAGGCTTCTTCGGCAGCACCTCCCAAACCTGCGACCTCTTCCACCTAGAAGGACAAGGACAGGGCGCATGGAAACACCACCACCTCCAAGTTCCCCTCCAAGTCATACATCATTCTGACTTAGAAGTATATCACCGATCCTTCGTCGTTGCTGGGTCAAAATCCTGGAACTCCCTCCCTAACAGCACTGTGGGAGTACCTTCACCACACGGACTGCAGCGGTTCAAGAAGGCAGCTCGCCACCACCTTCTCAGGGGTAATTAGGAATGGGCAATAAATGCTGGCCTTGCCATCCCATAAACGAATAAAAAAAAAATTCAACCCCATAATATTAAAGACTATACTGTGATCCTAAACTGCCTTATTGCAGCTGTGCTTGCTGTAAAACTACTGAAAAGAATCAGGGAGGTACAAAACGGAAGCATGTCCTTCTATGGGTTCAGTGGGCTTATGTGTCTCTGATTGGCTGTGGGTGTGATGTCGTCAGGGTCGTGTGGATACCGCATGGAGTTGTGGGTATGCAAAGAAGTGCCCTAAGGGGGGGAAGGGCAGAACAGGAGCAAAGAACAAAGGGGCACACATGATCAACACATGATCGCCTATTCTCCAAAGGATTGGGATAATATCCATCTTTAGTACTTAGTGCCTTGTTATGGCGTGTAACTAATTGTACTTGATCATTAAAATGACTGATCCCACCGTATTGGTTGTCTTGTCGAAGTGATAAACTGGTGCTGAAAATGGGTTTATTTCAAAAAATAATCAGACTGTCCATTCCACCACCTGTGAGTAACCTGTAGGATCGATTCCTCCCCTCCCCCCACCAACGGTAAAAATATTGGACTATGAAAGATAAAAACCCAGAAGTGCACAGCCCGCATAAAGAGCTGGGCAATAAAGGGTTAATTCAAACATTGCAGCCGAAACTACGAACCTTCAAGAGACTGGATCACAGACAATCTAATGTCCAAATCTAAAGTCTGAACAAGAACATCCACATATTCATGTACCTTAAGGGGTGACATTGTCTACCTTAGACCATGGCCCCCGAATAACTAGTTTCAGTGCAGGCCTAGACAATGGTCCGGGCCTTGAACCTTTTGAATACGGATGCTAACAGAAACCAACAACTTTGCACATGCGGTCACTTTGGGAGGGTTGCATTGTCAAAAAGATATCTCAAATCAATGGACAATACCAGGAATAATTCACACATTTTGAAATGGCCATCATATGCTCAGGAGGGGTCCAGGAAATACTGACGGTTGGTTTTGGTTTAAAGTAAGATCACTTCAAAGACAGTGGTGTGTGAAAGCCGACGGCAGAATAGCGAACAGAAAGATTCGGGCCGACAATCAACTCCAAGAGACGGCCGATCGGGGGTTGTGATTGTATGTTTCAGTCAAATCATAGAGGGGGCTTTTATGATTGAGTCTGAGTAAGTTGCAGAGTTTCAATCAGATCACAGTAAGGGTTTTGTGATTTGAGTTTGGGTAACTTTATATGTAACAGTCAAATGGCGGACGGGTTTAACTGTGTCATATTGTGTCGATGCAAATGACCCTTGCGTAGGGCTTTGTATTTTGGGGTTGTTAGCCTGATATACTGGGGAAGTAATTGTGTGTGTGTGTGTGTTCAATAAATGAATGAATCAAAGGTTGAGCCAAAACCCTGTGCCGTGTGTATTTTGTTCTTATAAATCCTGACGTCCAAGAACTGTGTGTAATGGGGGACCAGTATCGGAGAAAATCCCTTACAAACCCAATTTTAAATAACCGACAAAAAACTATACAGGACCATTTGCAAGTTTCATTGGTGTACAGTAGTCAGTTCCTTAGTAAATTAAACTTTTTAAAATATTTTAAAGTTTATTAAAAGGTGCCTATTGCTCCCACTGCACCTAAAAAAAAAGGCTTAATTTTAAGAGCCTCCTTGAAGGCCCGCAAACAGGCGCAACTAGCAGAAACTTGCAGTCATTCATGAAAGAAAGACTTATGAAATAATACTGAGTGGCCTACGGGTGGCGCTGTCCAGGGAGAGTGTAAATACACGGGCACGGGCCCAGCTTGCGCAGGACATTCTTACAAGGAACTAGTGAAGGACAAAACTAGACCTCCATGTTGTAAAACAGTTGATTAAAGCTTTGTTTAACGCTTAGACCAAGTGCCTAGTAGTTTTCTTACGTCACTCGCCATGGTGATTAATTCGGTCTGGGGGCGTGGCCAGTTTTGTGGGCAGGACTGGTTTCAAGCAATGTTTTTTAAACCAGTGCAAACTCATTTGAAATTGCTGCACCTTTTGCGCAGGTCTGGCCGATTTCGGGCGAATAAACCAATGCAACCAAGCGGAAACTCCAGGCCACTTTCTATATCCCATTAAGTAACTTCCTAAGAGATCCCCTCTGAGACTTCTCTTTTCAAGGCCAACCTTGTAAAAAAGCAGTGTTTTTTTTTTCGTGGAACAAAGTTCCACACACGCGCACACACAGATGCATACACCCTGACACTCAGACACACACACACACACACACACACACACACACACACACATACACAGACCCTACCAGCACATATCAAGTGAAAGGACTTCACCTTATCATTCAGTGTAATCAGACACAAAGGAAAAAGGGAAGCCTTGGCTTTACTCAAAGAGGGAGCAAAGAGCACACACTGAAAACCAAAACCAATTTCTTAAAATGATTCTTACTGGATGTCACATCCTAAGAACATAAGAATTGGGAGCCGAAGTAGGCCATACAGCCCCTCGAGCCTGCTCCACCATTCAATAAGATCATGGCTGATCTTCGGCCTCAAATTCACTTTCCTGCCCGATCCCCATATCCCTTGATTCCCCTAGAGTCCAAAAATCTATCTAACTCAGCCTTGAATACACTCAACGATTCAACATCCGCAGCTCTCTGGGCTTAGAGAATTCCAAAGACAACAACCATCTGAAAGAAGAAATTTCTCCTCATCTCAGTCTTAAACGGCCAACCACTCATCCTGAGGCTGTGCCTCATGTCTCCTCATCCAACCAACATCCTCTTTTCCAGATTTTACTTCACAGTTTTGTGGTAACCTGTAAGGATGACCACACTGCTTGATCCTTAGATTGGGTAAGAGTGCAAAAGCTTTCCTAAGGTCTACAAAGGTTGACGGACAATTTAGTAGTTAACCAGATGCTGTTTTTTTATTTTAATAATCCCCTTTGAACACTGCGGGAAAATATTTTCCTCCAGTCAGTAACATGACTAAGAATCTGCTTTGAATATAAAATGGATTCCCCCGTACTATAATCACACCGAGATCTCCACTCACCTCGTCAACGAGAGTCCTCAACAATTTGGAGGAACGTTTTCTGTCATTCAACATCAGCAAAACGATTTTCTGAACATTCCTCAGTCTGGAATACTAGAGAGTGTGGAATTTAAAGAATTTAAGGAACCAGAACACATTCTTTCTAAAGCCTTTGTTATCCAATTCAATCTGGTGCAAACATTATGGTCTTGCACAGAGTTCATTCTCAAACAGCACAATCTGACAAAAAATTAAGCCTTATATCCCAATGTAGCGCCCATTTCATTATGTGCTAATCTCCACCCAGTACACTTTGCTGCTGCTGAGCTTCACGCTAACAGTCCGCATGCCCAATACGAGACTCCCAAAACAAGCGCTCTACTCGCAGCTCAAACACGGCAAGAGAGCCCCAGGTGGGCAGAGGAAACGCCTCAAGGACACCCTCAAAGCCTCCTTGAAAAAGTGTAACATCCCCACCGGCACCTGGGAATCCCTGGCCCAAGACCACACAAAGTGGCGGAGAAGCATCCGGGAAGGCGGCGAACACCTCGAGTCTCTCCGCCGGGAGCAAGCGGAAGCCAAGCGCAGGCAGCGCAAGGAGCGCACGTCAAGCCAAGCACCCCACCCACCCGCCCCTTCAACCACCGTCTGCCCCACCTGTGACAGAGGCTGTAGGTCCCGCATTGGACTTATCAGTCACCTGCGAACTCATTTTTAATGTGAAAGCAAGTTGACGTAATAAAACTCACTACGCACTTGGTTTGAGTATAAAGCAAGGCTTTAATCAACTTGTTTCAGAACATGGAGGTCTAGTTGTACTTCACTAGTTCCTTGTCTTACAAAATGTCCCTGGAAAGCTGGGGCCGACGCCCGAGAATTTAGACGCCTTGGACGGCGCCACCAGCTGGCCGTCCAGCGTTATTTCATGAGTAGTTTCTTGATGATGATGAGATTTATAACACACAAGTCATCCTCGGTTCCGAGGGACTGCCTAAGAAGAAGAAGAGAAGAACCGACAGCACAATACCCCCCTCCTACTTTGTTCACTTTGGGCAGGTTTGCATAGATAACAGTCACTGCAATCTAGGGTTGCCAACTCTGGTCGGATTCATTCCTGGAGGTTTCATCACATGACGTCCCAACTCCCTCTGCCCCGCCCCCGCACTCCCGCCATTGGTCGCCCGACATGTCCATCCTGACAGCACACCGTCTTCCCACAATAAGTGCAAAGTGAGCAGACTCGTCATGATCCAATTGGATGATTGAGTGATGAACAGCCTTTCTCCCCCAACTCCTATATCTTTATAACTAATAAACAAAAGTGTTTAAAGAAATTGAAAAAAAAACACCATTTTTTTTAATGCCCCGATGATTTTTCCCACGGGTTGCACACAGCAGTGTCCCAGAGATTAACCTTCAATTCCTGGAGACTTCAGGCCAAATCTGGCAGGTTGGCAACCCTACTGCACTTCATACTTTGTGTTAAGCACATTTAGACCACTGGACAGGTTAAGGCCCTCTACAAAATACAAATACTATTCACACACAGACACAACGATTTACTTAATACCCCAGCATCGAAGCTTTGACCATGCTCGATCAGCTCCGATGGACAGGCCACATCGTCCGCATCCCCGATACGAGGCTCCCAAAACAAGCGCTCTACTCGGAGCTCCGACACGGCAAGAGAGCCCCAGGTGGGTGGAAAAAACGCCTCAAGGGCATCCTCAAAGCCTCCTTGAAAAAGTGCAACATCCCCACTGACACCTGGGATTCCCTGGCTCAAGACCGCACAAAGTGGAGGAGAAGCATCCGGGAAGGCGCCGAACACCTCGAGTCTTTTCGCCAGGAGCAAGCGGAAGCCAAACGCAGGCAGCGCAAGGAGCGCACGTCAACCCAAGCACCCCACCCACCCGCCCCTTCGCCCACCGTCTGCCCCACCTGTGACAGAGACTGTAGGTCCCACATTGGACTCATCAGTCACCTGAGAACTCATTTTTAAAATGGAAGCAAGTCATCCTCGGTTCCGAGGGACTGCCTAAGAAGAGACACAACTTCACAAAACAAATGGTGTATGATATGAATCAACTGAGCGGCCTGCGGGTGGCTCTGTCCAGGAGAGTATAAATACTCGGGCACGGGCCCAGCTTGTGCAGGACATTCTTAACAGGAACTAGTGAAGGACACAACTAGACCTCCATGTTGTAAAACAGTTGATTAAAGCTTTGTTTAATGCTTAGACCAAGTGCCTAGTAGTTTTCTTACATCAGTGCATTTATACTGCACCAATGCTATCAAGTTCCCCAAGTGTAGGTCTTGCACAGGCCCTCTTGCAAACCTCTTGTTGGACTCACTAAGGACCTGTTTTCAGTGAGTTGCACTAGATTCATGACTGGGGAACCCGGTGCAGCTAAAGCGCCTGAGGAGTGTCAGAAGTGTGTGTGTGCTGGGAAGGCAATATATCATGTAGAATTACAAAGAATTTACAGCTCAGAAACAGGCCATTCGGCCCAACTGGTCTACACTGGTGTTTATGCTCCACACGAGCCTCCTCCCACTGTACTTGACCTCACCCTATCAGCAGATCCTTCTATTCGTTTCTCCCTCATATACTTATCTAGCTTCCCCTTCAATGCTATTCACCTCAACTATGCCTTGTGGTAGCAGGTTCCATATTCTAACCATTCTCTGGGCAAAGAAGTTTCCCCTGAATTCTTTATTGGATTTATTAGTGACTATCTTATATTTATGGCCCCTTGTTTTAGATTTACCACAAGTGGAATTTTTTTCTCTATGTCTACCTTTTAAACCCCTTCACAATTTTAAAGACTTCTATTAGGTCGCCCTTCAGCCTTCTCTTTTTCTAGAGAAAAGAGTCCCAGCCTGTTCATCCTTTCCTGATAGTTAGAACCTCTCAGTTCTGGTATCATCCTTGTAAATCTTTTTTGCACTTTGTCCAGTGCCTCTAAATCCTTAGGGGGAAAAATTCAGTTGTTTGCACCTCCTGTTAGCGCCTTAAGAGGGCGCTAATGGGGCGCAAAGCAACTAGCGCCCGGGCGCGGCGATGTTTGCGCTGCTCACGAAATTAATTAGACATTTTGCGGTGGCACTAAACACTACCGCCACGATCTCCTGCGCCGGCAGATCGTGACATCAGTCGAGTGCGCAACGCCCCGGTAGCGCCCGGACCGGATATTGAGTGGCGCCCCCTGCCGCTAGCAACGATAGGTTGAGGGGAGCGTTATGCTGTCAGAAAGGGACTAGGGGAGCGCTATTTAAAGGTGACCGCTTCCTGCCTTTTTTTGTCGGTGACATTTTTGCACCACACATTCTGAGAGAGAGAGAGAGAGACTTCTGGAGAGATTCAACGCTGTGTGAAGGAGTTTTGGGTACTGAGCAGCACTTTGCAGGTTCATTTTGATTTGCCCTTCCTTGCTTCGCCAGCGCTCTGAGGTAGCGCCTCGCTCCTCGGCCTTTGCGCCTTAAGACAGTTGTGAAGCACCTGATTTAGCGCTCCAATCACCTCCAGGGGCGATAAAAGCCAAGTTTGCTGTCGGAGACGATAATTAGCGCCAGGCGCTAAACTTTGCGCACGGCCGATAATGGCGCCCCAAACGGGGCGATACTGAATTTTTCCCCCTAAGTGTAATATGGAGGCCAGAACTGGGCACAGTGCTCCAAGTGTGGTCTAACCAAGGTTCGATACAAGTTTAACATCACTTCTCTGCTTTTCAATTCTATCCCTCCAGAAAGTCAAAAGTAAAATTGACGGACTCACCCAGTGCTTTGTTTGAAAATTTTTGTGACCTTGTTAACCTGCATTAAATATTGTTCCAGTAGAAGTCACATTTGTCTCTGGTGAGTTGATAGACCTTGAATGTTTCCCTTGTGTCATGGTGACCAGAACTGGACACAATCTTCAAGGTGCGATCTGACCAGAGCACTCACGTTTGACCACTATCTCCTCTGATAAGACTCTACTATACCAGCAAAGCATGTCATCATTCTGCTGGCTCTGTTGATGGCTGCTCTGCATTGGTTGGACAAGTTAAGTGTCGTGTCCCCTAAGACTTCTTAAACTTAAGATTTAAAAACCTTAACATTAGAGTTAGGCCATTCAAGGGGTGATGTCAGGAAGCATTTCCTCACACAAACGGCAGTGGAAATCTGGAACTCTCTTTCCCAAAAAGCTGTTGAGGTCAATTGAAAATTTCAAAACTGAGATCGCTAGATTATTGTTAGGCAAGGGCATCAAGGGATATGGAACCAAGGCAGGTAAATGGAGTTAATATACAGATCAGCCATGAACTAACTGAATAGCAAAACAGGCTCGAGGGGCTGAATGGCCTTCATTAGCTGTGAAGCGCTTTGGGAAGTCCTGAGGTCATGAAAGTCGCTATAGAAATGCAAGTTATTTCTTTTATGACATCCTCCTCCTCCCTGGAGCCCGTGCCATGGTGTGCACAAGCTTAGGAACATAAGAAGAGGAGGAGGCCATTGAGCCCCTCGAGCCTGCTCCGCCATTCAATGTGATCATGGCTGATCTGCGACCTAACTCCATATACCCGACTTTGGCCCATATCCCTTAATACATTTGGTTAACAGAAAGCTATCAATCTCAGATTTAAAATTAACAATTGATCTAGCATCAATTGCCATTTGCGGAAGAGAGTTCCAAACTTCTACCACCCTTTGCATGTTTCCTAATTTCACTCCTGAAAGGTCTGGCTCTAATTTTTAGACTGTGTCCCCTAGTCCTAGAATCTCCAACCAGGGGAAATAGTTTCTCTCTATCTACCCTATCTGTTCCTCTTAATATCTTGAAAACTTCGATCAGATCACCCCTTGACCTTCTAAATTCCAGGGAATACAACCCTAATTTGTGTAATCTCTCCTCGTAACTTCACCCTTGAAGTCTGGATATCATTCGAGCCTGCTCCGCCATTCAATAAGATCATGGTTGAGCTTCTACCTCATCTCCACTTTCCTGCACTATCCCCATATCCCTTGATTCCCTTAATATCCAAAAATCTATCGATCTCTGTCTTGAATGTACTCAACGACTGAGCCTCCACAGCCCTCTGGGGTAGAGAATTCCAAAGATTCACCACCATCTGAGTGAAGAAATTTCTCCTCATCTCAGTCCTAAATGGCTGACCCCTTATTCAGAGACTGTGACCCCTGGTTCTAGACTCCCCAGCCAAGGGAAATATCCTCCCTGCATCTACCCTGTCAAACCCTGTAAGAATTTTGCATGTTTCAATGAGATCACCTCTCATTCTTCTAAACTCTAGAGAATATAGGCCGAGTCTACTCAATCTCTCCTCATAGGACAATCCCCCCATCCCAGGAACCAGTCTGGTGAACCTTCATTGCACTCCCTCTATGGCAAGTATATCCTTCCTTAGGTAAGGAGACCAAAACTGTACACAATACTCCAGGTGTGGTCTCACCAGGGCCCTATATAATTGCAGTAAGATGTCTTTACTCTTATACTCAAATCCTCTTGTAATAAAGGCCAACATACTATTTGCTTTCCTAATTGCTTGCTATACCTGCATGTTAACTTTCAGTGATTTGTGTACAAGGACACCCAAGTACATCTGAACCCTGTCAGATTGCCTGGAGATAGCATTTCATAATTTCAATGCGAGTTTCCATAGTGCTAAAGTTTGGCTGCATTTACAGCGCAACTGTAGCATCAGCGACAACTGGTTTTGCTTCGCACATATTATATAAAGAAAGAACTTGCCTCTTTAGGGCACCTTTCATGTTCTCAGGACATATCAAAGTGCTTGACAGTCAGTTAATTACTTTTTAAGTGTAGTTGTTGAGATACCACGGCAAACGTGGGAGTCGAGACCAGAGTTGGTGAAACACAACTGCTTTAATCAACCTCATGGCAAAGAGAAACTGGAAAAGCCTGCGCAACCACTTAAATACTCCCCAGACAGGAAGTGCTCCCGGCAGCCTGTCCCTGCGGGAAACAAGTTGCTGGAGGAAAGGGCCCCCGGCTGGGGGCGTCTGCTTAAACTGTCCGTGCCGCCGTGTGCGGATTATGTCCAGTGGTGGCATGTCGCCACAGAGCTCCCCCCAGAATCCGCTTAGGAGGAGTGGACGAGCCGTGACGGTGGTCTAATGGTTCTGCCGGAGCGGCTCTGAGTGGTCGCCGGTCTAGTTGGTGGGGCCGGGCGGTTCGCTGCCGGCTGTGCTGGCTTGCTGGCGGGACGGTCTCTAGTTGGAGGTCTGGCCACGGGGACCTGTTCCCCTGGTTCTGTGTGTGCTGGCCGATGGAGGCTGTGTCGACCCTGTCGCCGAGTCGCAGCTTGAAGACCTTGTCCCCGGTTTGTAGTACCTCGTACGGTCCGTCGTACGGGGGTCACAGGGGTCCGCGGTGCATGTCGTGTCGCACGAAGACGAAACGTGCCTGCTGTAAGTTTGGCGGGACGTGAGGTGCGAGTTCGCCGTGTCGGTTGACCGGAAGTGGGGCGAACTGTTGAGCGGAAGAGAAAGAGTTGAGCCGCTGCTGTTCGGCCGACCAAGGCATGGTAGCCTCCGGGAGGAATTCGCCTGGTACGCGCAGCGGCTGTCCGTAGACTAACTCCGCTGCCGAGGACTGGAGGTCTTCCTTGACCGCGGTGCGTAGGCCTAGTAGTACCCATGGTAGGCGGTCAGTCCAGGTACTGTCCTGCAGGCCGGCGCGGAGTGAGGCCTTGAGTGACCTGTGGAAGTGTTCACACAGCCCATTGGCCTGCGGGTGGTACGCAGTGGTTCGGTGGAGCGTCACCCTGAGGTTGCGTGCTGTGGCCGTCCAGAGTTCAGAGGTGAACTGGGTGCCTCTGTCGGAGGTTATGTCGGCTGGTACGCCGAACCTTGCGACCCAGGTGTTAACGAACACCCTGGCGATGTCGGCTGTGGTGGTGGAGGTCAGCGGCACTGCCTCAGGCCAGCGTGTGTAGCGGTCGACCATCGTGAGGAGATAAGTTTGGCCTTGCGATGGCGGCAGAGGACCGACGATGTTGACGTGTACGTGGTCGAAGCGGCGGCTGGGTACCTCGAAGTCTCCCAGGGGTGCTTTTGTGTGCAGCTGTACCTTAGCCCATTGGCAGGCGAGGCAGGAGGTGGCCCAAGTCCGAACATCTTTGCTGAGGCCACGCCAGACGAAGCGCTGGGAGAGGAGTTTGACGGATGCGCGGGAACCCGGATGGGAGAGCCCGTGTAGCGCATCGAAGATGCGGCGGCGCCAGGTTGCAGGGACGACCGGCCTGGGTTGGCTGAGTGAGACGTCGCAAATGACTGCCGTGGCTTCGGGCCCGTGCGCGACCTTGGCTAGGCGTAGCCCTGGCAGGCTGGTAGCCGCCGAGAGGAGGTCTGGGTCCGTGAGCTGGGCCGCTGCTAGTTGCGCGTAGTCGACCGCGAGGTGATTCGCGCAGATGGCGGGACGGGAAAGGCAGTCGGCAACAACGTTGTCTCTACCGGAGACGTGCTGGATGTCCGTAGTAAACTCGGACACGGCCGCGAGCTGGCGTTGCTGCCTAGCGGACCAGGGTTCGGTGTGCTTGGCCATCGCGTAAGTGAGCGGCTTGTGGTCCACGTACGCGGTGAAGGGGCAGCCCTCCAGGAGGAACCTGAAATGGCGGACCGACAGGTGGAGCGCGAGGAGCTCGTGGTCGAAAGTAGAGTATTTGACCTCTGGGGGGCGCAGTTGGCGGCTGTAGAAGGCAAGTGGCTGCCACGCGCCATTGACCCACTGCTCGAACACGGCTCTGGGAATGAACCTGTTGTAGAAGTTCACCATCCCGAGGAACTCCTGGAGGCCCTTGATGGTTTTGGGGTGGGGGAATTGCTGGACGGCCTACACCTTGTTGGGCAGGGGGACGGCCCCAGCAGGGGTGATGTGGTGACTGAGAAAATCGATCTCGGCTAGGCCAAATTGGCACTTCACCGGGCTGAGGACGAGCCCGTGTTGGGCTAGGCACCCGAACAGGACGCGAATGTGTTCGAGGTGTTCCTGTTGGGAGGAGCTGGCCACGAGAATGTCGTCTAGATAGACGAATAGGAAGTTCAGGTCCCGGAGGACTGAGTCCATAAGGCGCTGGAAAGCCTGGGCTGCATTCTTGAGGCCGAAGGGCATCCTCAGGAACTCGAACAGGCCGAATGGGGTGATGACGGCCGTTTTGGGGATGTCCGCAGGGTGTACGGGGACTTGGTGGTAACCGCGCACCAGGTCGACCTTGGAAAAGACGGTTCGTCCGGCCAGTCGGGCCGAGAAGTCCTGGATGTGCGGCACCGGGTATCGGTCGGGGGTGGTGGCGTCGTTGAGGCGGCGGTAGTCCCCGCAGGGGCGCCAGCCTCCGCCGGGCTTGGGGGCGATGTGGAGGGGTGAGGCCCAAGGGTTGCTGGAGCGGTGGATGATGCCGAGTTGCCCTATGGTGGTGAACTCGGCCCGCGCGATTTCCAGCTTGGCCGGGTTGAGTCTGCGGGCGTGGGCAGAAACCGGGGGGCTGGTGGTGGGGATATAGTGCTCCACACCGTGTTTGGCGGCTTTGGCCGAAAAGGTCGGGTTAGTGAGGGCGGGAAACTCGGCTAGAAGTGCCGAGTAGTCGTCCGTGGCTCTGGCGAGGCAGTAGGTCGTCAGGCCGGCTGAACGGGCCGGGGTGAATGCGCCAGGGATGGGGGCCATAGTATTGATGTCGATGAGGCGGTGCCTCGGAATGTCGACAAGAAGGCCGTGGGCGCGTAGGAAGTCGGCGCCGATGAGTGGGCAGAGGACCCTGGCTGTGAGGAACTCCCAGCGGTAGCGGCGGCCTGCGAGGTCGAGCGTGACCATGCGGGTGCCGTATGTGCGGATGTCAGAGCCATTGGCAGCGGCCAGCGTGATACCCCATGCGCCGCGTTGGATTTCGAGGGCGGAGGAGGGGGTGATGCTGTGCTGGGCCCCTGTGTCGCACAGAAAGCGGCGGTTGGTGCTGTCGTCGGTGACGTACAATAGAGGCCCCTTTTGCCCCGCGGCCATCAAGGGGCCGGTGCGGGGGGGGGGTTTGAAAGTGCACGGTGGCGTGCAGCGTTGGGCTCTAGTGCCAAAACGGGTGTGGTAGTAGCAGTGACCCAGAGTGGTAGGGCGGTCGGGCCTAGTGGGCCGGGGAGACCGCGTGGTCGTTGCCGTGAGGTCGGGCGCGACGTCGCGGGTGGTCTGCGCAGAGAGCAGCCGGTCGGTCTTTGCGGCTATCTCATTCAGGTCCGTGGAGCCAGACTCCACAATGAGCGGGCGGATGCTGGCAGGGAGCTGCCGAATGAAAAGCGTGCGAAAGAGGGCGCCGGGGTTTTTGTCGTCCGAGAGGGACAGCATGTGGGAAAGCAGATCCGACGGTGAAACATCACCAAGGCCGGGGAGGTCGAGGAGTTGGCAGTTGCGCTGGTAAGAGGACGCTTGAAATTTTTTAAGGAGCGCGGCCTTCAGATGTTCGTACTTGCCTTCCACTGGTGGATCCTGCAGCGCTGCCCAAACCTTGGGGACTGTGGCATAGGTGAGAGAGGCGACGAGGTAGTCGTACTTTGTGGCGTCGACTGTAATGTTTTTCAGCCGGAATCTGGACTCGGCTTGAACGAACCAGGCCTCGGCTAGGTTCTCCCCAAAGTCCGGTAGTTTAACTGTGACTGCGTTTGTATCCGCCACGCTAGCTTAGGATTCGTCCTGAGCATCGGGGTCACCAGTGTTGAGATACCGCGGCAAACGTGGGAGTCGAGACCAGAGTTGGTGAAACACAACTGCTTTAATCAACCTCATGGCAAAGAGAAACTGGAAAAGCCCGCGCAACCACTTAAATACTCCCCAGACAGGAAGTGCTCCCGGCAGCCTGTCCCTGCGGGAAACAAGTTGCTGGAGGAAAGGGCCCCCGGCTGGGGGCGTCTGCTTAAACTGTCCGTGCCGCCGTGAGCGGATTATGTCCAGTGGTGGCGTGTCGCCACATAGTCACTGTTGTTACCTAGGGAAGTGAAGCAGTCTTCAACAGCACCTCCCAAACCCGCGACCTCTACCACCAAGAAGGACAGGGGCAGCAGGCGCATGGGAACACCATCACCTGCAAGTTCCCCTCCAAGTCACACACCATCCTGACTTAGAAATATACCATTGTTCCTTTATCGTTACTGGGTCAAAATCCTGGAACGCCCTCCCGAACAGCACTGTGGGAGCACCTTCACCACAGAGACTGCAGCGGTTCAAGAAGGCGGCTCACCACCACCTTCTCAAGGGCAACTAGGGATGGGCAATAAATGCTGGCCTTGCCAGCGATGCCCACAGGAACGAATAAAAAAAAAGTCAATTTGCGCAGAGCTAGGCCCTGCCAACAGGAATATGATAAATTATCAGTTTATCTGTTTTGGTGATGTTGGTTGAGTGATAACAGGTGGTCAGGACACCGGGAGAATTGCCCTGCTATTCCTCAAGTAGTTCTGTGGGGTCCTTTACTTCTAAGGTGTTAGTCGTGACTCAGTGGTAGAATTCTTGCCTCTAGAGTCTGAAGGTTGTGGGTTCAAATCCCACTCCAGAGACTTGAATGTCTAATCTAGCCTGACATCTTAATGCCATGCTGAGGGAGTGTTGCACTGACAAATGGAATGTTAATGCATCTGTTTTCTCAGGTTGATGTAAAAGTTCCCATGGCACTATCTGAAGAAGAGCATGGGAGGTGTCCTGGCCAACATTTATCCCTCAACCAACTCCACTAAAAACAGATGATCTGGTTATTTATCTCATTAATGTTTGTGGCACCTTGTTGTGTGCAAATTAGCTGTCACATGTCCCTATGTTATACAACAACTTGTATTTATATAGCGCCTTTAATGTAGTAAAACGTCCCAAGGCACTGCACAGGAGTATTTTAAGACAAAAAATTTGACACCGAGCCACATAAGGATAAATTAGGGCAGGTGACCAAAAGCTTGGTCAAAGAGGTAGGTTTTAAGGAGCGTCTTAAAGGAGGAAAGAGAGGTAGAGAGGCAGAGAGATTTAGGCAAGGAATTCCAGAGCTTAGGGCCTAGGCAACAGAAGGCACGGCCACCAATGGTTGAGCGATTATAATCAGGGAAGCTCAAGAGGGCAGAATTAGAGGAGTGCAGATATCTCGGGGGGTTGTGGGGCTGGAGGAGATTACAGAGATAGGGAGGGGCGAGGCCATGGAGGGATTTGAAAACAAGGATGAGAATTTTGAAATACCTGAGTGAAAACTCTTCAAAAATACTTAATTGGCTATGAAGTGCTTTGCAAGGCACTGTAAAAATGTAAGTTCTTTCCTTTCTACATCTGACCGGGCAGAGGGAGTCTCAGCTTAGCATCTTAAGCAAACAGCAGCGACGCAGCACTCCCTCAGGGCTACACTGAAGTGCCAGCTCAGATTTCGTGCTCAGGCCCTGGAATGATCCCACGATCTTTTGACTTCAAAAGCGAGAGGACTGTCACTGAGCCAATCTTGACGTTTGTGTCAGTGTAGCCTGAACCCAGAGTCAGGGGGCCGCCGAGGTACTGGAGTGAAGCGGTGTGAGAGTCCTAGAATGAGGGAATCTCACTCCACTTCACCCCAGACCTTAACTGCAGATTTGCACAACTCAAGGCGAAAGGTAGAGTCTGACTGCTGTCTCACACTCGATCAGAACGTTCTTAGAGAATGTTTGAGCGCTTTCTTCATGAATGTTAGAAAGCTGCTGACTGTAAGAAGTTTGAAATGCAATCTTTCATCAATACCAAAAATAGAATGCTCCAATTACTAAATATATTAAGCCTGTGCTGACATTTGTGTCAGACCTAAAACTCATTAAAAATCACGAGCAACTTCTTTTCAAATAATTCTTTCAGATCTTGAATTTTGATTTTACTATCACTTTTTATGCCATTTTCTTTAAATCTGCAAAAGTAACGTGAGTGGAAATGTGCTCACACACATTTCAAAAAAAAAAATCAACTCTAAAAGTACCTGTTAGCATCTCCGGTTGGGACTACTTGAGATCTTCCTGTTTTCTTGCCAACGTCAGCAACGTTCCAGAATGTGATGCTTTCAGCTGCTTGACACATTTTTTCGAAGTTATGTCAAGATATTTAGGAAAATGCGGTCAGATGTCCAGGAAATACTTAAGAACGTAACAATTCCTGGCATAGTTAAGGTAGGTGCAAGTGAATATTGACCATCTCTAGGCATGTGCATGCTGCCTGGGCGCAGTTTATTCCGGGAAAGGAGCGGCACTGTGTGTCAGCTCATTGGGTGCACTCATAGGGCCTGACTTTCTACTCTTGTGCCTGTGTGTTAATTTAGAATTTCCACTCCAGAGACTTGAGCACAAAATCTAGGCTGACGCTCTCAGTGCAGTGCTGAGGGAATGCCGCACTGTCGGAGGTGCCGTCTTTCGGATGAGACGTTAAACCGAGGCCCCCGTCTGCCCTCTCAGGTGGGCGTAAAAAAATCCCATGGCACTATTTCTAAGAAGAATAGGGGAGTTCTCCCTGGTGTCCAGGCCAATATTTATTCCTCAACCTACATCACTAAAAACCTGAACTGTTCATTATCACATAGCTGTTTGTGGGATCTTTGCGTGTGCAAATTGGCTGCTGTGTTTCCCATATTACAACAGTGACTACGCTTCATAAGTACTTAATTGGCTGTAGAGCACTTCAGGACGTCCTGAGATTGTGAAAGGCGATATATAAATGCAAGTCTTTCCTTACTTTTAAAGGGGAATGCCGGTATGAACGAGGCTCATTAAAGGGGCACTTTAGTTCGGTAGAGGGACCTCGAAGCTATTTTATTTTTTGTTGCTCGGTTTGTATCAGTGCCTCATTCAATTGTATTTTCCACTGAGACATAGGAATTGAAGTAGGCCACTCAGCCCATCGAGTCTCCTCCGCCATTTTGTTAGCTAGCATGCTCTAAGTCTTTAATCTCAAATTTTCGGGCCTTTCTCCATCTCCCTCGACTAGCCAGACATTGCTCTCCTGGAGTTTATTTAAAGATGTACTGATCCATGTGCAAAGCCCATCGCAATAGTTTGCATGGAGCCAGATCTACTGCACAGAGCCTTCCCCCCCAGGAGCCAAAATGGCATTCTCGGAAAGATGCTTTTACACACTCATGTCTATCCAGAAATTGGCCTAAATCCATGACACTGTCTGACGGAATAAAACTCACTACACACTTGGTTTGAGTATAAAGCAAGGCTTTAATCAACTTGTTTCAGAACATGGAGGTCTAGTTGTATTTCACTAGCTCCTTGTCTTTACAAAATGTCCCTGGAAAGCTGGGGCCGACGCCCGAGTATTTATACTCCTTGGACGGCGCCACCAGCTGGCCGTCCAGTGTTATTTCATAGGTAGTTTCTCGATGATGAGACTTATGACACTGTCCCTTTAATTGATCTCCGGATATTGTGTCACATTTTTTGCTACATTGTAGGAGAATCAAAGTGTAATGATGACTGGAAAAAAATTTAAACAAAATATTTTAACATTATTTGAAAATATGTAGTTATTACTAGAATCGAGAAGGAGCAGCATTACTCTCCCCTTCGATTCAAAGAGTTTGTCAGTGAAATGATAAATTTTATCCAATATTACAGTATTATGCAATTTTATAAAGGCTACATTATACCGTGTGTGGACATTTTGTGCACAAGAGACTTGCTGCTGAAGATTGGTCCCTTTTGTCTCCTTGTGACTCCAAAACTCTCCCCCACTCAACTACTGGCAAAACTTGTTGTAACATCTTTCTGATGCTGTGTCTGAGGAAAAAGTATACCAATCTTGTTGTGTCACTTTCCCTTTATTCCTGTGTCGTTTCCTCCACATTTGTGCTTTTCTACAAAGAGGTCAGCACATAGGAACATAGGACAGAGGAACATAGGAAAATAGGACAGAAGAACATAGGAACATAGGACAGAGGAACATAGGACAAAGGAACATAGGACAGAGGAACATAGCACATAGGAACATAGGAACATAGGACAGAGGAACATAGGACAGAGGAACATAGGACATAGGAACATAGCACAGAGGAACATAGGACAGATGAACATAGGAACATAGGATGGAGGAACATAGGATGGAGGAACATAGGACAGAGGAACATAGGACAGAGGAACATAGGACAGAGGAACATAGGACAGAGGAACATAAGACAGAGGAACATAGGGCACAGGAACATAGAGTCATAGAGTTTTACAGCACAGAAAGAGGCCCTTCGGCCCATCGTGTCTGCGCCGCCCATCCATCCCTGTCCAGTCTAATCCCATTTTCCAGCATTTGGTCCATAGCCTTGTATGCAATGGCATTTCAAGTGCTCATCCAAATGCTTCTTGAATGTTGTGAGGGTTCCTGCCTCTACCACCCTTTCAGGCAGTGAGTTCCAGCTTCCAACCACCCTCTGGGTGAAAAAGTTCCTCCTCAAATCCCCCCTAAATCTCCTGCCCCTTACCCTGAATCTGTGCCCCCTTGTTATTGACCCCCCTACTAAGGGGAAAAGTTCCTCTTTATCTACCCTATCTATGCCCCTCATCATTTTGTACACCTCAATCAGGTCCCCCCTCAGCCTTCTTTGCTCCAAGGAAAACAACCCCAGCCTGTCCAGTCTCTCTTCATAGCTGAGGCGCTCCATCCCAGGTAACATCCTGGTGAATCTTCTCTGCACCCTCTCCAAAGCAATCACATCCTTCCTATAGTGAGGCGACCAGAACTGCACACAGTACTCCAGCTGTGGCCTCACCAGCGTTTTGTACAGCTCCATCATAACCTCCCTGCTCTTATATTCTATGCCTCTGCTAATGAAGGCAAGTATCCCATAAGCCTTTTTAACCACCTTATCTACCTGTTCCGCTGCCTTCAGGGAATTATGTACATGTACACCAAGGTCCCTCTGACCCTCTGTACTTCCTAGGGTCCTACCACTCATTGTGTATTCCCTTGCCTTATTTGTCCGTCCAAAATGCATCACCTCGCACTTTTCCGGGTTAAATTCCATTTGCCACTTTTCCGCCCATCTGACCAACCCGTTAATATTGTCCTGTAGCCTGAGGCTTTCCTCCTCGCAATTTACCACCCCACCAATTTTCGTGTCATCCGCGAACTTACTGATCATACCCTTTACATTCTCATCCAAATCATTAATGTAGATCACAAACAGCAGGGGACCCAGCACCGATCCCTGAGGTACCCCACTGGACACAGGCTTCCAGTCACAAAAGCAACCTTCGACCATCACCCTCTGCCTCCTGCCACTCAGCCAGTTTAGGATCCAACGCGCCAAGGCCCCCTGGATCCCATGGGCTCTTACCTTCTTGACCAGTCTCCTATGCGGGACCTTGTCAAAAGCTTTACTGAAGTCCATGTAAACCACATCCACAGCATTTCCCTCATCCACACACCTAGTCACCCCCTCGAAAAATTCAATCAGATTGGTCAGACATGATTTACCCTTGACAAAGCCATGCTGACTATCCCCGATTAATCCTTGCCTCTCCAAGTGGAGACTAATTTTGTCCCTCAGAATTTTTTCCAATAATTTCCCTACCACAGATGTTAGGCTCACTGGCCTGTAATTCCCTGGTTTATCCCTGCTACCCTTCTTGAATAATGGTACTACATTAGCTGTTCTCCAGTCCTCTGGTACATCCCCTGTGACCAGAGAGGTTCTGAAAGTTTGTGTCAGAGCCCCTGCAATCTCCTCCTTTGCCTCACACAACAGCCTGGGATACATCTCGTCCGGGCCTGGGGATTTATCCACTTTTTGGCCTGCTAAAACCGCTAGTACCTCCTCCCTCTCGATGCTAATATGTTCAAGTATGTCACAGTCCCCTTGCCCGACTTCTATATCTACATCGTCTTTCTCCATAGTGAACACAGATGCAAAAAATTCATTTAAATCCCCACCTACTTCATCTGGCTCTACACACAGCTTGCCACTTTGGTCCCTAATGGGCCCTACCCTTTCCCTGGTTATCCTCTTGCCCTTAATATACTTATAAAACATCTTAGGATTTTCCTTTATTTTGCTCGCCAGTGTTATTTCATGGCCCCTCCTCGCCCTCCTAATTTCCTTTTTAAGTATGCCCCTACACCTCCTATACTCCTCTAGGGCTTCCACCGTCTTTTGTCTTTTGTAACTGCCAAAAGCCCCCCTTTTTTTCCTAATGCATTTTTGTATATCCTTTGTCATCCAAGGTTCCCTTTGCTTGTTGGTCCCACCCTTGACCTTTACAGGAACATGTTGGTGTTGTACTCTCTCTATTTCCCTTCTGAAAGCCTCCCACTGTTTTGATGTGGATTTTCCTATAAGTAGCTGCTCCCAGTCCACTTTTGCCAGATCCTGTCTTATCTTATTAAAATCGGCCTTCCCCCAATTTAGAACCCTGATTTCCGGGCCGTCTTTGTCTTTTTCCATGACCACCTTAAATCTCACCGAATTGTGGTCACTATCGCCAAAATGCTCTCCTACAGACACTTCCACCACCTGCCCGGCTACATTCCCTAGAATTAGGTCCAGTACCGCCCCCTCTCTTGTAGGACTTTCTACATGTTGGCTCAAAAAGCTTTCCTGGATGCACTTTAAGAATTCTGCTCCCTCCAAGCCTTTCACACTCTGACTATCCCAATTTATATTGGGGAAGTTGAAATCCCCCACTATTACTACCCTATTATTTTCACACTTTTCTGATATCTGCCTGCATATCTGTTCCTCTATCTCCCCCTGACTGTTTGGGGGCCTATAGTACACTCCCAGCAAGGTGCTTGACCCCTTTTTGTTTTTAAGTTCTACATAGGACAGAGGAACATAGGACAGAGGAACATAGGACATAGGAACATAGGGCAGAGGGACATAGGAACAGAGGACACAGGAACATAGGACAGAGGAACATAGGACAGAGGAACATAGGACAGAGGAACATAGGACACAGGAACATAGGACATAGGAACAAAGGACAGAGGAACATAGGACAGAGGAACATAGGACATGGGAACATAGGACATAGGAACATAGGACAGAGGAACATAGGAACATAGGACAGAGGAACATAGGACAAAGGAACATAGGACAGAGGAACATAGGACAGAGGAACATAGGAACATAGGACAGAGGAACATAGGACAGAGGAACATAGGACAGAGGAATTTAGGACAGAGGAACATAGGACAGAGGAACATAGGACAGAGGAACATAGGACAGAGGAACATAGGACAGAGGAACATAGGAACATAGGACAGAGGAACATAGGGCAAAGGAACATAGGACAGAGGAACATAGGACATAGGAACATAGGACAGAGGAACATAGGACAGAGGAGCATAGGACAGAGGAACATAGGACAGAGGAACATAGGAACAAAGGAACATAGGGACATAGGACAGAGGAACATAGGACATAGGAACATAGGACAGAGGAACACAGGTCATAGGGACATAGGACAGAGGAACATAGGACAGAGGAACACAGGACATAGGGACATATGACATAGGAACATAGGACATAGGAACATAGGACAGAGGAACATAGGACAGAGGAACATAGGACAGAGGAACATAAGACAGAGGAACATAGGACAGAGGAACATAGGACAGAGGCACATAGGACAGAGGAACATAGGACAGAGGAACATAGGACATAGGAACATAGGACATAGGAACATAGGACAGAGGAACATAGGACAGAGGCACATAGGACAGAGGAACATAGGACAGAGGAACATAGGACAGAGGAACATAGGACATAGGATGGAGGAACATAGGACAGAGGAACATAGGACAGAGGAACATAAGACAGAGGAACATAGGACAGAGGAACATAGGACAGAGGCACATAGGACAGAGGAACATAGGACAGAGGAACATAGGACAGAGGAACATAGGAACATAGGACGTAGGAACATAGGACAAAGGAACATAGGACAGAGGAACATAGGACAGAGGAACATAGGACATAGGAACATAGGACAGAGGAACATAGGACATAGGAACATAGGGCAGGGGAACATAGGACATAGGAACATAGGACAGAGGAACATAGGACAGAGCAACATAGGAACATAGGACAGAGGAACATAGGACAGAGGAACATAGGACAAAGGAACATAGGACAAAGGAACATAGGACAGAGGAACATAGGACAGAGGAACATAGGAACAAAGGAACATAGGACAGAGGAACATAGGACAGAGGAACATAGGACATAGGAACATAGGACAGAGGAACATAGGACAGAGGAACATAGGACATAGGAACATAGGACAGAGGAACAGAGGACAGAGGAACATAGGACATAGGAACATAGGACAAAGGAACATAGGACATAGGAACATAGGACAGAGGAACATAGGACAGAGGAACATAGGACAGAGGAACATAGGAACATAGGACATAGGAACATAGGACAGAGGAACACAGGAGAGAGGAACATAGGACAAAGGAACATAGGACAGAGGAACATAGGAACAAAGGAACATAGGAACATAGGACAGATGAACATAGGAACATAGGATGGAGGAACATAGGACAAAGGAACATAGGACAGAGGAACATAGGACATAGGAACATAGGACAGAGGGACATAGGACAGAGGAACATAGGAACAAATGAGCATAGGACAGAGGAACATAGGACATAGGAACATAGGACAGAGGAACATAGGACAGAGGAACATAGGAACAAAGGAACATAGGACAGAGGAACACAGGACAGAGGAACATAGGAACATAGGACAGAGGATCTTAGGACAGAGGAACATAGGACATAGGAACATAGGGCAGAGGAACATAGGAACATAGGACAGAGGAACATTGGACAGAGGAACAGAGGAACATAGGACAGAGGAACATAGGACAGAGGAACATAGGACAGAGGAACATAGGACATAGGAACATAGGACAGAGGAACATAGGAACATAGGAACATAGGACATAGGACAGAGGAACATAGGACAGAGGAACATAGGACAGAGGAACATGGGGCAGAGGAACATAGGGCAGAGGAACATAGGAACAGAGGAACATAGGAACATAGGACATAGGAACATAGGACAGAGGAACATAGGACAGAGGAACATAGGAACATAGGACATAGGAACACAGGACAGAGGAACATAGGACATAGGAACATGAGGCAGAGGAACATAGGGCAGAGGAACATAGGAACAGAGGACATAGGAACATAGGACAGAGGAACATAGGACAGAGGAACATAGGACAGAGGAACATAGGACAGAGGAACATAGGATATAGGAACATAGGACATAGGAACATAGGAGAGAGGAACATTGGACAGAGGAACATAGGAACAGAAGGATGCCACTTAACCCCTTGAGCATGCTCCACCATTCAATTAGGCCATGGATGTACCTCAACTCTATTTACCCGTCTTAGTCCCCTATGCCTTGAAACCCTTAGAACATAACATCCTCAGCTGATGTTCTGCCAAGTTCACTGGCTCCCTTCTTACTGCCTATGTAACACATGCTTTTGCTAAACCCCTTGGTGCATTCCATGAACAAATCAGAGTGCTATTCATACCAGCGTAGTGTAATGAATACAGGACAACGTAAGCTGTGAAGCAGCCACTGAAGAGTAAACGTCACGATGCCACGCTATCAATAAATTAACCTGTAACGCACCAGGTGCAGCTAAACTGGATTTACTCATGAGAAATGTTTAGATTGGGTGCACCAGTTAAGCCTGAAACCTTGTTCACCCTGGATCGCTGCCCAGTGGCAGCTGGCAAGACATCATGAGCTGCTGGAGACACAATATGGTGCTCGCTGTGAATTTAAATTAAACACGTGCGATTTTCATTTCAGAATAAGGGGTCGCCCATTTAAAATGGAGATGAGGAGGAATTTCTTCTCGCATAGGGTCGTGAATCTTTGTAATTCTCTACCCCAGAAAGCTGTGGAGGCTGAGTCATTGAATATATTCAAGACGGAGGTAGACAGACATTTGAGCTACAGGGGAGTCAAGGGTTATGGGGAGCGGGCGGAAAAGTGGAGTTGAGGCCAAGATCAGATCAGCTGTGATCCTATTGAATGGCGGAGCAGGTTCGAGGGGCCGAATGGCCTACTCCTGCTCCTATTTCTTATATTCTTATGTTCTTATGTTCTGTGGCTGCTAAGATGACAATATGCAACATTAAATGGCCCCGATTTTAACTCCAGGTGGATTCCCCACTCAGGACTGAGTTAAAATTACAGTCGGGTCTCAATGAAGTCATCGGGCCACAACATGCACGTGTAAAGAAGGACCCTGTTGGCTCCGGGCGCGTGTCCTCGCTGCCTGCTCAGGAGAGCAGGTTAAAATTACAGATGTTGCGATCATGGTGGCTTTCAGGCAGGTAAGAGGTGATTTTAACTGCCAGGTCTCTTCGGAGCAAGAAGGATTAAGACCCAGACACAAAAGAACATTATTAGGACCAAAATGGTCGCTACACAGGGAACAGTGAGGAATTTATTGCATGGCAACAAAATCGATTTCAATGGAAATGCAAATTGGGTGGCTTCTAGAACGGGTGGGTGATTCACAATGCCAGCTGTATGCCCGGGCGCCAAGTCAGAAAATGTGACTGCCATAGGTTCAAATACCTTTTCACATCCACCTCAAAAAAGAGCTGAGCTGGTGTCCAAAACCTGAAACCCTGCCTCGGATTGAGCATGCGCCCACTCCATGCCACGCACCCCTCAGTCAGGGTCATGCCCATCTACATAGAAGATAGGAGCAGGAGTAGGCCATTCGGCCCCTCGAGCCTGCTCTGCCATTTAATGAGATCATGGCTGATCATCCAAATTCAGTACCCTGTCCCTGCTTTCTCCCCATATCCCTTGATCCCTTTACCCTAAAGAAATATATTTAACTCCTTCTTGAATATATTTAATGAATTGGCCTCAACTGCCTTCTGTGGTAGAGAATTCCACAGGCTCACCACTCTCTGGGTGAAGAAATTCCTCCTTATCTCTGTCCGAAATGGCTTACCCCTTATCCTTAGCCTGTGACCCCTGGTTCTGGACTCCCCAGCCATCGGGAACATCCTTCCTGCATCTAGTCTGTCTAGTCCTGTTAGAATTTTATGTTTCAATGAGATCTCCTCTCATTCTTCTAAACTCTAGCGAATATAAGCTTAATCGACCCAATCTCTCCTCATACATCATTCCTGCCTTCCCAGGTATCAGTCTGGTGAATCTTCGCTGCACTCTCTCCACGGCAAGAACATCCTTCCTCAGATAAGGTGACCAAAACTGCACACAATACTCAAGGTATCTAACATAAGAACATAAGAAATAGGAGCAGGAGTAGGCCATACGGCCCTTTGAGCCTGCTCCGCCATTCAATAAGATCATGGCTGATCATCGACCTCAACTCCACTTTCCCACCTGATCTCCATATCCCTTGATTCCCCGAGAGTCCAAAACTCTATCTATCTCAGCCTTGAATATACTCAAAGACCAGCTTCCACAGCCCTCTGGGGCAGAGAATTCCAAAGATTCACAACCCTCTGAGTGAAGAAATTCCTCCTCATCTCAGTCTTAAATGGCCGACCCCTTATCCTGAGACTATGCCCCCTAGTTCTAGACTCTCCAGCCAAGGGAAGCAGCCTATCAGCATCTACCCTGTCAATCCCCTTCAGAATCTTGTATGTTTCAATGAGACCACCTCTCATTCTTCTAAACTCCAGTCTCCCTGAATGATGATGTTCTCTTGTTGTTTCTTTCTTCTGCTGAACAGTGTGTGGTGCCTGCTGACCTACATTCGGTCACTGCAGAGATTCCCATTTCGTAAAGGTTGTGCATCAGTTTAATTCATATCTTTTTCTGGTACTCAACAAGGCTGTGGGGGCGGGGGGCGGGGGAGGTGGGGTTGTTGTTAGCACTGGAGAACGTTGCACTTTGCCCTTGAGGCATCCAGCTTTAGTATTAAAAGAGAAAGAACCTTCATTATATGGCGCTCTTCATGCCCTTCGTGACCACAGGATGTCCCAAAACACTTTGCAGCCAAATATGTACTTGTGAACTATGTTTCCACTGAGCGGCCGTGCAGCGGTCTGGAGGTCCCACCCAGGCCACTCACCGGCTTTTATATGGAAGAAACCGCGCACGCGCGAAAATTTGAATGGGCCGCGCAGCCGGTTAAAGGGACCGCACACAAAAAAGAAATTAGAGGCAACATTGCTTGTGAAGTGTTGGATCGATTCCTCCCCCCCAACGGTAAAAATATTGGACTATGAAATATAAAAACCCAGAACTGCAGAGCCTTCAAAAAGGGCTCGGCAATAAAGGGTTAATTCAAACATTGCAGCCAAAACTACGAATCTAAAATCTGAACAAGAACATCCGCATATTCATGTACCTTAAGGGGTTACATTGTCCACCTTAGACCATGGCCCCCGAATAACCAGTTTCAGTGCAGGCCTAGACAATGGGCTGGGCCTTGAACCTTTTGAATATGAATGCTAACAGAAACCAACAACTTCGTACAGGAAACTCTTTGGTATCCGGCACCAACGGGACTGGGATGGTGCCGGTTGATTAAAAATTCCGGATGACGGAGAGGGTTATCTACCGAGGCTATTTTTAACAAACAAAAATAAAAAAATCAAGAAATGTGCAGTATACAGTAATTGGGTACTCACCTACAGAATGTCGTGTTAAATGGATGGTGGAAGATGCTTGATTAAGTACAGTACTGCCAGTTGAGGGTAATCCATAACTCTTTAATTACTTAACAGTAAAACAAAACTTATACAGTAAACGACTATATAGAACGCGGAAGAGTCAGACTCCTGTTATTGAGGTGTTCGGACTTCCGACAGCGCCAAGAAGCCGAGTAGTGGCAGTTTGGAGAACTACCCCCACTGACTAACACAGCCACCGCAGGAGACTCGGACTCGGACTCGGCAACATTTCCGGTTATTGAGGTGTTTTCGGAGTATGAATTTTGCCGGTTAATAGAGAATTCCGGATATTTAGGTGCCGTTTAAATGAGAGTTTCCTGCGGTCACTTTGGGAGGGTTCCATTGTCAGAAAGATATCTCAAATCAATGGACAATACCAGGAACAATTCACACATTTTGATATGGCCATCATATGCTCAGGAAGGGGCCAGGAAATACTGACAGTCGGTTTTGGTTTAACGTAAGATCACTTCGAAGACAGTGTCGGAAAGCCGATGGCAGAACAGTGAACAGAAAGATTCGGGCCGACAATCGACTCCAAGAGATCGGGGTGGTGATTGTATGTTTCAGCCAAATCATAGAGGGGAATTTATGATTGAGTCTGAGTAAGTTTGTGAGTTTCAGTCAGATCACAATAAGGGTTTTGTGATTGAGTCTGGGTAACTTTATATGTAACAGTCAAATCGCGGACGGGTTTAACTGTGTCATATTGTGTCGATGCAAATGACCCTTGCGTAGGGGTTTGTATTTTGGGGTTGTTAGCCTGATATAAATCGTGGGGATTTATACTGGGGAAGTAATTGTGTATGTGTGTGTTCAATAAACAAACGAATCAAAGGTTGAGCCCAAACCCTGGGCCGTGTGTATTTTGTTCTTATAAATCCTGACGTCCAAGAACTGTGTGTAACGGGGGACCGGTATTGGAGAAAACCCCTTACAGAAGTATAGGGCTGGATTTTCATTGAGGAGGCGGGTAGGAGGCGGGGCTACAACTTTCGGGGTTTTAGTCCCGCCTCCATCGAGTTGTAGCCAACCCATTCGATTTTCACTTGATTGACCTTGTTGAGCCCGCCCAGCGAGCTCAGCAGGCCAATTAGGGCCACCCGGCAACAGGTGACGTCACAGATTGATATTTCATCTGTCAAGACCTTTTGACAGATGAAATATCAACGTTTGATAGCTGTTTGAAGCTGTCAAACACTGACAATCTGTACTCTAAGTTAATTCCTTCCTCTCAGGATGATTTAGAGATCTCTCCGGAACAGAAAGCTGAATGCTGCAAATTTTGACAGATCGCGGCCATTCTGCTTTCTGTGCCGGTGAGATGAGGGACTCCCGAGACCTGAAGGAAGGAAGGCTGTAAAGGTAAGTAAAACTTCTTTAAACACTTTAAACACACCAAAAACACTTACCTCTGCACTCATGCACCCATCACTCACCTGAACAATGGACATTTCGACCCCTCCAAGCCCTTCAGCCCGACGGCCCACCTCGCTAACTTGGCATGGTTTGGAGCCATCGGGAATCCCACACATCAAGAATGAAAATAGGGATTAGGCTAAAAACTGCCTGTTATCTACCTGTTAAAAGGTAGTTAATTGGCACTAAACCCCTTCCCACCTCGGGGAGGCGGGTCCCAGTGCGGGTCGGGTACCCGCCTCCTTTGAAACTGGCATGGAGGCGGGTTGGGGGCGGGATGGGTTCGTGCCCCCCGATTTCGGGATTTTAACCCCCCACACGCCTCCACGGCCCAATGAAAATCCTGCCCATAGTCATTGTTATAATGTAGTGAAACATGGCAGCCAAATTATGCTCCATATAAACAGCAACGTGATAATGACCAGATAATCTGTTTTAACGATATTGATTGAGGGATAAATATTGACCAGGACACCGGAGACAACTCCCTGCTCTTCTTCGAATAGTGCCATGGGATTTTTACATCCTCCTCAGAGGGCCTCAGTTTAATGTCTCATCCAAAAGACGGCACCTCTGACAGTGCAGACCTCCCTCAGTACTGCACTGGGAGTGCATGCTATCCATCACACCATTCTTCCTTAGCCGTATCACACCTTGATTGCACTCCCTTTTGAAGGTGTAATGTTTCAGTCCTCTATCTGTCTGCTTCTATTGCATAATTTGAAATGTAATCAATTAAAACTAATGGAACAGATTTGTCTATCACAATCATGGACTGGTGTTCATTTAACTGCCTTAGCCATGTATCCCATGGGCTACACTTTTCAAAAAATAACACAATGCTCACTGAGAAAGACTTTCACAAAAGCGATTTGAATTTTAAATGAACAAGACAGAACATGTTGAATGTTTGATCTGTGACAGCTGCTTCCCTTTTATTCAGACAGCACAGAAAACCATGACCTGAGAGCAAATTTTCCGTCGCAGTTAATGCTCCAATTCTGGCCTCTTGTGCATCCTTGAATTTTTTCGCTTCACCATTGGCGGCCGTGCCTTCAGCTGCCTGGGCCCTGAGCTCTGGAATTCCCTCCCTAAACCTCTCCACCTCTCTACCTCTCTCTCCTCCTCCTTTAAGACCCTCCTTAAAACCTACCTCTTTGACCAAGCTTTTGGTCACCTGCCCTAATGTCTCCTTATGTGGCTCGGTGTCAGGTTATGTCTAATTATGGACGCCTTGAGTGCAGACCAGGCACTGTGGGCACTCTGTGTCGCTGAATCACTGGGAGTCGCCAGGTTGATTGTGAGGCGCAGGCTGAATAGGGCTTTCATAGCGGGGTCTTGGAGTGCTCCAGCGTTGATTTTCCTGCGGCATTGATTCTGTTGTAGCGTTGTTTTGGGGCTACATTGATGGAGATGACAGAGCGGATTAGGCGGTGGTCTGTCCAGCAGTTGTCAGCTCCTGCCATGGCATGGGTGATGCGGACGTCCTTGCGGTCCCTCGCTTGGACGCTGATGTAGTCCAGCAGATGCCAGTGCTTGGAGCGATGGTGTTGCCATGAAGCCTTGTACTTGTCTCTCTGACGGAACACGGTGTTGGTTATGACAAGGCCATGTTCTAAGCATTTGGGCAGGAGGAGGGTACCGTTGGAGTTGGCTTTCCCTACCCCCTCTCTGTCGATCACACCTTCCCAGAGGTCTGCGTCCTTTCCAACACTGGTGTTAAAGTCGCCAAGGAGGTTCAGCCTGTCACCCGTTGGGACTCAGGACAGGGATTGTTTGAGGCTGGGGTAGAATTCCTCTTTGGTCTCGTCTGTGGCTTCCAGTGTTGGGGCGTACACACTGATGGCCGTAGCGCACTGGTTCCAGGCTAGGGTGAGCCGTAGAGTCATGAGGCGTTCGTTTAGTCCACAAGGGGATTCTCTGAGACATTCAACTAGCTCATTTTTTATGGCAAAGCCTACTATCACAAATAAACACAAGACTTTAATCAATTAAAAAGCTTCTTACAGAGAAAGATCTGACAACACCTATAGGATCAATAAACACTCTTAGGTGTTATGCAGTGATGTCGCAAGAACCGTGTTCAATCCATCTCAATTTTATGATTTTGCTCACCTCGTCTTAACAACAACCCTTTGCATTTGGATTTGTTTCTGCTTGTGCTGGTGAAGATCATCGACTTGCCTCCTGCCCTTTCATTCTCCAGACCTCTCTGGGATTTTCTTTTTTCCTGCAAACGTTGAGGTTTAACCCAGATTATGTGGTCAACTGTTCTGCTCGTGTGCTGTGACTTCGGCGAAAAGCTGCGGAAACCCTGGAAAAGTGGGGCAAACGGAGGTCTACGCCACTCTTCCAGGATCTCCGCGGCTCTTCCATCAAAATCACGGTGGACAAGCGGAAGAACCCCTGCGGAAATTCACCCCCTGGAGAGGGGCTCGAAATTCATGGTGCATGGACCAGAGTTCTATCAGATGAGCAAAGCTGATGCTAGTATTTTAATAATTTAATACATTTTTATTAAGAAATGAGACTTGGGAGCAGTCACCTGTCCCCTCTCTTAGCAAGCGAACAACAACCGTGTAGGGCTAAAAGAATGAAGAAAAAACATCTATGGACAAAAATGTTGATTGTTAGATGGAAGAATCCCATTACATAGGTTTTCTTGAAACGTGAACATTCTTAAAGGATTAACATGCTTCTGGACATGTACGGTTGTCTATCATAGAAACATAGAAGATAGGAGCAGGAGTAGGCCATTCGGCCCTTTCGAGCCTGCTCCGCCATTCAACGAGATCATGGCTGATCATCCAAACCCTAGCACCCAGTCCCTACACCGACAGCCATCCCACCCAAGCCCTATCCCCGTAACCCCGCGTATTTAATCCCCCCTAACACTAAGGGCCAATTTTTATCATGGCCAATCAACCTAACCCGCACATCTTTGGACTGTGGGAGGAAACCGGAGCACCCGGAGAAAACCCACGCAAACACGGGGAGAATGTGCAAACTCCACACAGACAGTCACCCGAAGCCGGATTTGAACCCGGGTCCCTGGCGCTGCGAGGCAATAGTGCTAACCACTATGCCACCGTGCTGCCCATGGCATAAAGGACCTTTGAACTTTGCACCTGTGTCGCCTTGGTAACCTAGGATTTTTGTACCTCTACTTTAGCTTTTTAATTGAGAAGCATTTTCCTCATGAACAGTGCCATGTGTTCACTGTTCGCAATAAAACGGTGACACATAACGTGAGCAGTCCGTACCGATCGGGAAACGCAGCATGATTTACTCAAGCATTAGGGCACGTATGATACACACGCGTCTTCTGTGCTACTGAGCTTATACTTAGACTTCACCGTGCTCATAAATAAGCTGTCTGAAAAAAGACATTCAAAGAGCTGATACTGAAGAGGGAAGACCCAAGCCATTGTTTTCAGTCCCCACCACAAACTCCGTTCCCTAGCCATTGACTCCATTCCTCTCCCTAACATCTGTCTGAGGCTGAACCACACTGTTCGCAACCCCGGTGTCACATTTGACCCTGAAATGAGCTTCCGACCACATATCCACACCATCACTAAGACCGACTTTTCCACCTCCGTAACATCGCCCGTCTCCGCCTCTGCCTCAGCTCATCCGCTGCTGAAACCCTCATCCATGCCTTTGTTACCTCTAGACTTGACTATTCCAACGCACTCCTGGCTGGCCTCCCACATTCTACCCTACGCAAACTTGAGGCCATCCAAAACTCGGCAAAAGTCCCGTTCGCCCATCGCCCCGGTGCTCGCTGACCTACATTGGCTCCCGGTTAAGCAACGCCTCGATTTCAAAATTCTCATCCTTGTTTTCAAATCCCTCCATGGCCTTGCCCCGTCCTATCTCAGTAACCTCCTTCAGCCCCACAACCCCCAAAGATATCTGCGCTCCTCTAATTCTGCCCTCTTGAGCATCCCTGATTATAATCGCTCAACCTTTGGTGGCCGTGCCTTCTGTTACCTAGGCCCTAAGCTCTGGAATTCCCTGCCTCAATCTCTCTGCCTTGCTACCTCTCTTTCCTCCTTTAACACGCTCCTTAAAACCTACCTCTTTGACCAAGCTTTTGGTCACCTGCCCTAATTTATCCTTATGTGGATCGGTGTCAAATTTTTTGTCTTAAAATACTCCTGTGCAGTGCCTTGGGATGCTTTACTAGGTTAAACGCAACCCCTTCCATTTTATACCAGCAACCCCTTCCATTTTATATGGGTGTCACTAAATGGCAAACTTAGCACCGCTAATCACAGCTACAGCCATTCAACAGTAAACCCATCATCACCTTAAGAAACACTTACCTCACCAACCAACTCACCATCACCACTGACACACTCACCTCACCAACCAACTCACCAACACCACTGACACACACTCACCTCACCAACCAACTCACCATCACCACTGACACACACTCGCCTCACCAACCAACTCACCATCACCACTCACACACACTCGCCTCACCAACCAACTTACCATCACCACTCACACACACTCCCCACACCAACCAACTCACCATCACCACTGACACACATTCCACATCTAATTTCCCACCGTTTACAGCGACTTAAACTGGAACAGGTGAGTGCTCCTTTAACCACCGCTGGAGCTGGCCGTCTCCTGCCCGCCGCCGCCTATGATTTGAGGGCGGGATCAGGAAGCAGCAGCGGCAGCGCTGAGTCACACAAAAATGAAAGCCGGGTCCGAATCCTGTCGACGGGCCCTAATTTAAATATATTCATTGGGCTTCGGCCTGTTTGCGGCGAGATCACCGGCCGCCTAAATCCAGTTCCGCCTGATCCCATTGGACGGGACTCCAGCGATAAGTCAGCAATTTCTCGTTTCCAATTTTCTTTCCCGGATGAACGGGGCAGAAGGGAGACGGAAGCTGGCCGGGAGGAGCCGAACACCCTCCTTCCACGCAGTAAACTGTGGTTCGAATTAATTCCTGGCATCTTGCTTACACTTCCTGATTGTAATGGCAAAGAAACAAAATAAGCAACAGTGTTTAAAGCCCAGCAATTACTGTTGGTGAGGTCAGCAAACACTTCAATGTTGATATAACGTTGCTTTCCCTGGTGTATCAATGCAGCTGTTGATCCATTCGTATCAAATGAGTTAAAAACTCAGTACAACGCCATGCCTGCAGTGTTGATCTGTTCATACTGCCAACAAAAATTTATGTACTAATACTTGAGACTTAGGTCAACCAAAATGCCAGCATCATTTCATCACAAAAACTAAAGCTCACCAGTACAGTAAAGTAACCTCTTCATTATAACTGCAGTTTGCCCCATCTTCCATTCTTAATACAGTGCCATCTTGCTTATTTGCAATTGAAGATTATGGGGGAAAAATTCAGTTGGTTGTGCCACCCGTTAGCGCCTTAAGAGGGCGCTAAGTGGGGCACAAACCAACTAGCGCTCGGGCGTGGCACTGCCCACGCCTCCCGCCAAATTCAGCGGGAGGTTAGTGGTGGCGCTACCCAGTAGCGCTGCGCCACTGGTGATGACGTCATCGGTGTGCGCAGCGCCCCGCTCACGCCCCGGCCGCGATCTTCGGGAGCGCCCCCTGATTTACCGCCGGACGCCATGTCTGACAGGGTCAGGGTGGCGTACCTGCAGCCGGGGTGGCGCAAATTAAAGGAGAGGTGCGGGGCGGCCATTATTGTTGTTGGCCACCTGCCAGCACCTGCCTGCGCTCCCGGCCCCGGCCCCCTGAACCCCTCCCCACGCGGAGCGCCAGCTGCGCTCCAAGAGCCCGGCACTTCTCTTGGGTGCCGGGCTCTTTTGCCTGCACTTCCGATCCCCGGGGGCCCAGCTGGGCCCCAGATTGCGCTGCACAAGGCCCCTCCCCGTTAAGAAGGGGAGGAAGGCCTGCAATACCGCAGCGCGACGTGCCGCAGCGTGTGGCACTGTGGCATGTAGCGCCATGATATTCACTCGCAGCGCCCCAAGAGGGAGGCGGGGCGCCTCCAGTAGCGCCCCACTTCCCTTTGGGGCGCAACTAACCAATTTCCGGCGCGGGGGCGCTAATTTTTCTGGGGCGCTACTTTTAGCGCCCTGGCGAAGTTAGCACCTCGAATGGGGCTATACTGAGTAGACTAGGCCTATATTCTCTAGAGTTTAGAAGAATGCGAGGTGGTCTCATTGAAACATACAAAATTCTTACAGGACTTCACAGGGTAGATGCAGGGAGGATGTTTCCCCTGGCTGGGGAGTCTAGAACCAGGGGTCACAGTCTCAGAATAAGGGGTCGGCCATTTAGGACTGAGATGAGGAGAAATGTCTTCACTCAGAAGGTGGTGAATCTTTGGAATTCTCTACCCCAGAGGGCTGTGGAGGCTCAGTCGTTGAGTATATTCAAGACAGAGATCGATAGATTTTTGAATATTAAGGGAATCAAGTGATATGAGGATAGTGCAGGAAAGTGGAGATGAGGTAGAAGATCAGCCATGATCTTATTGAATGGTGAAGCAGGCTCGAAGGGCCAAATGGCCTACTCCTGCTCCTATTTCTTATAATAAACCCAGCAACTGCAGGCCAGTCAGTTTAACCACGGTAGTGGGAAGCTTTTGGAAATGATAAGCAGGGACAAAGCCAACAGTCACTTGGACAAGTTTGGATTATTTAAGGAAAGCCAGCACGGATTTGTTAAAGGCGAATCGTGTTTAACTAACTTGATCGAGTTTTTTGATGAGGTAACAGAGAGGGTTGATGAGGGCAATGCGGTTGACGTGGTGTACATGGACTTCCAAAAGGCATTTGATAAAGTGCCACATAATAGGCTTACCAGCAAAGTTGAAGCCCATGAAATAAAAGGGACAGTGGCAGCATGGATACGAAACTGGCTAATTGACAGGAAACAGAGTGTGGTGGTGAATGGTTGTTCTTTGGACTGGAGGAAGATATACAGTAGTGTTCCCCAGGGCTTGGTACTAGGACCACTGTTTTCTTGATATGTATTAATGACTTGGACTTGGGAGTACAGGGAACAATTTCAAAATTTGCAGATGACACAAAACTTGGAAGTATAGTGAACAGTGAGGAGGATAGTGATAGACTTCAAGAAGACATAGACAGGCTGGTGAAATGGGCGGACACGTGGCAGATGAAATTTAACGCAGAAAAGTGCAAAGTGATACATTTTGGTAGGAAGAACAAGGAGAGGCAATATAAACTAAAGGGTACAATTCTAAAGGGGGTGCAGGAAAACAGAGACCTGGAGGTATATGTACACAAATCATTGAAGGTGACAAGGCAAGTTGAGAAAGTGGTTAAAAAAGTATACGGGATCGTGGGCTTCATAAATAGAGGCATAGAGTACAAAAGCAAGGAAGTTATGATGAACCTTTATCAAACACTGGTTCGGCCTCAACTGGAGTATTGTGTCCAATTCTGGACTCCGCACTTTAGGAAGGATGTGAAAGCCTTAGAGAGGGTGCAGAAAAGATTTACAAGAATGGTTCCAGGGATGAGGGACTTCAGTTACGTGGATAGACTGGAGAAGCTGGGGTTGTTCTCCTTAGAGCAGAGAAGGTTGAGAGGAGATTTGATAGAGGTGTTCAAAATCATGAAGGGTCTAGACAAAGTAGATTGAGAGAAACTGTTCCCATTGGCGGAAGGGTCATGAATCAGAGGACACAGATTCAAAGTGATTGGCAAAAGAACCAAAGGCGACACGAGGAAAAAAATGTTACGCAGCGAGTGGTTAGAATTTGGAATGCACTGCCTGAAACGTTGGTGGAGGCAGCCTCAATCCTGGCTTTCAAAAGGGAATTGGCTAAGTACCTGAATAAAAACATTTTGCAGGGCTACAGGGAAAGGGCGGGGGAGTGGGACGAACTGGAGTGCTCTTGCAGAGAGCCGGCACGGGCTCGACGGGCCAAATGGCCCCCTTCTGTGCTGTAACTATTCTATGAGTAATAGGGTTGATAGAGAGAAACTATTTCCGCTGGTTGGGGAGTCTAGGACTGGGGGGCAGAGTCTAAAAATTAGAGCCAGACCTTTCAGGAGTGAAATTAAGAAACACTTCTGCATGCGAAGGGTGGTAGAAGTTTGGAACTCTCTTCCGCAAACGGGAATTGATGCTAGATCAATTGTTAATTTTAAATCTGAGATTGATAGCTTTCTGTTAACCAAAGGTATTAAGGGATATGGGCCAAAGGAGGGTATACGGAGTTAGATCGCAGATCAGCCATGATCTCATTGAATGGCGGAGCAAGCTCGAGGAGCTGAATGGCCTCCTCCTGTTCCTATGTTCCTATGATGTACAACTAGCTATTGAGCAAGTAGTCAGGACTGCAGTAGAGGGGCTAATAAAAAAGATAATGGTTATAGTTCAGAACCATGCATTTATATAGCGCCTTTCATGAGCTCAAGAAATCCCAAAGCGCTTTACAACCAATGAAGTAGTTTTGAAGTGTAGTCACTGTTATGATGTAGGAAACGCAGCACCAATTTGCACACAGCAAGGTCCCACGGGGATACGCAAGAGGCCAGAATTGAAATAACGCAGCAATCTCAGAGGGTTGTAGGGCTGGAGGAGGTTATAGAGTTAGGGAGAAGGGCGAGGCCATGGAGGGATTTGAACACAAGGATGAGAAGTTTAAATCTGAGGCGTTGATGGACCTGGGAGCCAATGTAGGTCAGCGAGCATAGTGGTGATGGGCGAAAGGGATTTGGTTTGCGTTAGGATACGGGCAGCAGAGTTTTGAATAAGCTGAAGTTTATGAAGAGTGGAAGATGGGAGGCCATGGGCATTCTCCTGACGAACATTTATACCTGAACCAACTAGTACCTGATACTAACAGAAGAAAATGCTGGAAATACTCAGCAGGCCAGGCAGCATCCGTGGAGAGAGAAACAGAGTTAACGTTTCAGGTCTGGGACCCTTCATGTTGTTATTTCAGATTTCCAGCATCCGCAGTATTTTGCTATTATATTAGTACCTGATACTTGTGTACGTGGTTATTTAGTTCAATGCTGCTGTGGGGTCTTGCTGAGCAGAAATTGGCTAGCAATTCTGCCTACGTTACAACTGCGACGACATTTCAAAACTTCTTCCTTGGCAACAAAGTGCTTTGGGAAGTCCTGAAGATGTGAACGGTGCTCTATAAATGCAATTTCTTTCATTGCCAGGGATTCCTGCCCTGTGATGTCACATGGTATCTTCAGGCAGGATCGGGACGAAGACCTACACCCAGGTGGTAGAGTGCATTTTAAATGGTGGGAGTTGGGGGGCGGTGGGAGAGGGAGAGAATGCCTCTGTGAAGTGGAGGAGAGGGAGGATGGCTAGAAGCAAGGAGTGCTTGTGCAAAGTTGGGAGAGGGCTTTTTTGAAGGGAGGAGTGTGACCTTTGAGATAGATTTGGAAACATGTCGGTCTGTGCGATTTCAATGGGGCAATTTACATAATGGGCGGCAGATCCACATCCCCAGATTTACGTAGCGGCAGCAAGTTAAAAATCTACTCCAGTATCTTTATGTAAGAAAATCTTCAGTTACGTTGAGAAACAAGAGGAACTGGGATTACAATAGCAAAATACTGCGGATGCTGGAAATCTGAAATAACAACAGAAAATGCTGGAAACACTCAGCAGGTCAGGCAGCATCGAGGAGAGAGAAACAGAGTTAACGTTTCGGGTCGAACCCTTGGTTTCTCTCCTCGATGCTGCGTGACCTGCCGAGTGTTTCCAGAAACTGGGATTGTTGTCCTCAGAGAAGGTTAAGGGGAAGTTTAACAGAAGTGTTCAAAATTATGAAGTGTTTTGATAGAATAAATATTGATCCTCCTGCCAATGTTTCCATTGGCAGGAAGATCAATAACCAGAGGACTTACAGATTTTAAGATAATTGGCAAAAGAACTAGAGGGGAGACGAGGATCTTTTTTTACAGAGCGAGTTGTTGTGATCTGGAATGCGCTGCCTGAAAGGGCGGTGGAAGCAGATTCATTAGTAACTTTCAAAAGGGAATTGGATAAATACTTGAAAAGGAAAAATTTGCACGGCTACGGGGAAAGAGCAGGAGGGAGTGGGACTAATTGGAGAGCTCTTTCAAAGAGCTGGCACAGGCACGATGGGCCGAATGGCCTCCTTCTGTGCTGTAAGATTCTATGATTCATTTAAAAAAATGTATTTCTTCACAAACAACCAAAACATCGATCTAACCTGCACCAAGTGATGCAAGTTGGATGTGATGTTATTTATGTGCAACATTGTTGTGACAAAAATGCCCTCAAGACAAAGAAATTAAGTTGCCACACAATGTTTCTTGAAAACAATGGCTCTTTAAGAAGCTACAATGGTATCAGTAAGGTAATAGTTTCCTGGCTCATTCTTTCCATGAATCAAATCCAACTATAACACCAGCCATTCCTAACTGCTTTTGAAAATGCCTCTGGGCTGTAAATCTATGACTACAATGAGAGAGATAGAATGCCCAAATTTGCATTGCTCCACCTTTATTAAACAGGGAGTCTCACCATCAGGACTACTTTTAAAAATCAAACAGTGGGGTTCTCTTATTGGCTTAAGCAAATTTTTTCCAGTGAATAGCTGACTTACGTAATCCAGGAAAGTCCCCGTCTAAATCTTGGTCAGTGCTGCATTAGCAGATCTCAACAACAAAAACCTGCATTTATATAGCGCCTTTAACATAGTAAAACGTCCCAAGGCGCTTCACACGAGCGTTACCAAACAAAGTTTGACACCGTTCCACACAAGGAGATATTAGGACAGGTGAAGAGGTAGGCTTTAAGGAGCGTCTTAAAGGAGAAGAGGGAGGTAGAGAGGTGGAGCCGTTTAGGGAGGGAATTCCAGCGCTTAGGGCCCAGGCAGCTGAAGGCACGGCCACCGATGGTGGAGTGGTAAAAATCGAGGATGCTCAAGAGGCCAGAATTGGAGGAGTGCTGAGATCTCAGAAGGTTGTAGGGCTGGAGGAGGTTACAGAGATAGGGAGGGGTGCGAGACCACGGAGGGATTTGTAAACAAGGCTGAGAATTGTCAAAGAATCTGTCTTTCTGATGAGATATTAAACTGAGATCTTGACCTGTTCAGGTGGATGTAATAGAAACATAGAAAAACATAGAAAAATAGGAGCAGGGGTAGGCCATTCGGCCCTTCGAGCCTGCTCTGCCATTCAGTAGGAACATGGCTGATCCTCTATCTCAATACCATATTCCCGCTCTCTCCCTATACCCCTTGATGCCTTTTGTGTCTTAGAGAAACATAGCAACATAGATACATAGAAGATAGGAGCAGGAGTAGGCCATTCGGCCCCTCGAGCCCGCTACGCCATTTAATGAGATCATGGCTGATCATCCAAACTCAGTACCCTGTCCCTGCTTTCTCCCCATATCCCTTGATCCCTTTAGCCTTAAGAAATATATCTAACTCCTTCTTGAATATATTTAATGAATTGGCCTCAACTGCCTTCTGTGGTAGAGAATTCCACAGGTTCACCACTCTCTGGGTGAAGAAATTACTCCTCATCTCAGTCCTAAATGGCTTACCCCTTATCCTTAGACTGTGACCCCTGGTTCTGGACTCCCCCGCCATCAGGAACATCCTTCCTGCATCTAGTCTGTCTAGTCCTGTTAGAATTTTATAAGTTTCAATGAGATCCCCTTTCATTCTTCTAAACTGCAGCGAATATAAGCCTAATCGACCCAATCTCTCCTCATACGTCATTCCTGTCATCCCAGGTATCAGTCTGGTGAATCTTTGCTGCACTCTCTCCATGGCAAGAACATCCCTCCTCAGATAAGGTGACCAAAACTGCACACAATACTCAAGGTGTGGTCTCACCAAGGCCCTGTACAACTGCAGCAAGACATCCTTGCTCCTGTACTCGAATCCTCTCGCTATGAAGGCCAACTATATACTACGCGCTATATGTAAAATATTCAAGAAGAGCCAGGAAGTTCTGGCCATCATTCCTCACTCATTTATTTGGCTCTCCCAGGAGACTGCATGGCTGCGGTGGTGGTGGTGGGTGGGGGGGGAGGGGGGCGGGTGCATGGGCGGTGCTGCTGGGGCGGGGTGGGTGGTGGGGGGGAGGTTAATGTCTGGTTGTGATGCTCGAACCATCTTGAGGTGTGGGGCAGGCTTGATGGGCCAGCTGGTATTTTCGTGCCCATCAATTTTGTATGTTCATAACCAACACCCACCAAAAAATAAATAAACTGGTCATTCATCTCATTTGCTGTTTGTGGAGTCTTGCTTTGTGGCCTGAATAACAAAAGTGACTATTCTTTAACAGTAACTCATTGGAAGTGATGCACTTTGGGACATCCTGAGGACATCTTAAGGCGCTATATAGATGCAAATTCTTGCTGGGTGCATGCACTTTGCCTCCAGGCTCCAAGCCAGGAGAAGGCTTCCATGATTGCCATCTAGCTGCACATTAACAAGTTAGGGTAAGTACACAATAATGCTTGGCTGTGGTACTCCCTTCCTCTTCCCTGGGTTAACTATGTTTAGAATCATGCTTGAAATAATAAGCACATGGGTAAGGTCAGAGGGCAACTGGGCATATGGAAAATCTCCCAAGGAATCAATGACTTTAGTCAAGGAGCCATGATGTGGGGATGCCGGTGTTGGACTGGGGTGGACAAATGTAAGAAGTCATACAACACCAGGTTATAGTCCAACAGCTTTATTTGAAATCACAAGCTTTCGGAGCGCTGCTCCTTCGTCAGGTGAAGTGAAGAGTTGCATATAAGCACAGCTTATATAGTCAGAGAGTAAAAAATAGTTTTTTGTTTGTTTTTTGTTTTTCTTACAGACCCCAGCATCTGCAACATTTGACCCCTTGTGACCCCACCTCATTGTTCTTTGATGTATTGGGCCAGTAATTCCTGTCCCAACGCGTGAGTGCGGACGGGGTACTCACGCGTGGGCCTGGAGGAATTGCCGGTTTTCAGCATGCACAGCGCATGCGGGGAAAACTGACATTTCCTCTCCTCTGACCTAAGGGGTTAAGAGGCGGAACGCGTACGAGGTTTCAGGTAGCTCGTGCGCGCTGAACTTCCCTTTTTTTTGAAGAGTTGCCCGTGGGGAAAAGACTCTGGTTTTTACGCATGGAAAAAGCAGCCGTAAGTACTTACTTTTAACAGGTAAGTGGTCTATTAAGTAAAATTAGAACATTTTTCCGCAGGTTCATTTTTTTTGAAGACTTTACAGTAAGGTAAGTGTATTTTTAGCCCCGATTTTTTATATAATAATTTTTTTCAAAATTTAAAATTATTGTTTAAAATAGTTTTTTACAGTTATTTATAGTTTATTTAAGTAGTGCGATGTTTTTTTAAATTTTCTTTCAAGTTTAAGTAGTGTTTTGGGGCCAGGAGTTTTCATGAGTTTGACAGTTCTTACTATCAAACTCATGAATGAACTTTTGCAACCTCCCATTGGTTGCCTAGTGCTCACGTGATCCCAGCCGGCTCATCGCACTAAGTACGCCGCTGGGTCACGCACGCACAGACCTGAAGCGGGCCAGCGACAGGAAATGCAATGCGGGCCAGGATTGAAATGTCAGCGTGCCGGGTAAGTGCACATCGGGGGCTTGCACGCGTGGCAAGCCCCCAAAACTAATTTCTGGGCCAATGTTTTCCTGACTGACCGGTTTGGACACCATTCACACCTGTGTGTGCTGTGATTATCTCTCTGCCGAGGTGTGATAAAGGGCAGTTAGAAAGATTACCTGTAATCATCTGGCAGTACTCTCTGACTATATATGCTGTGCTTATATGCAACTCTTCACTTCACCTGATGAAGGAGCAGCGCTCCGAAAGCTTGTGATTTCAAATAAAGCTGTTGGACTATAACCTGGTGTTGTGTGACTTCTTACATTTAGTCAAGGAGAGGAGAGGAGATATTAGGTAGAGAAAATCGGTGAGAGAAAAAAAAAAGTCGCAAAGGTTAATGACATGAACGTCTTTTTTGACTTGTTCTGTTTAATTCCAGTTGCTTTTTTTGAACATTTCTGGTGAAGCTGCGAGTCCTGATGACATCAGCAACAGCACAGGCTTGAGGTTGTTCTTGGGCCTGATGGTGAAAGTCAACGGAATGATTGTATGCAGTGATTGTGAAGGACCATTGTGTTAATGGCTGCCCCTCCATCATTGGAAATTCAGCTCCCGCACACAGCTGGGCTGGGTAATACCATCAGCATTCACTTAAAAAGTACATATTTTTTTTAAAACACAGAGATACATAGAGAAAAGCAAAAGGCCACTGATGATGCTTCTTAATTATTGATAATCATTGTGATTTTTCAAAAACTGAAGCCCGAGGATGAGACCCTTTCCCCTCTTGTTCCTTGAAGGCACTGATGGAGGCTGGAGCAATGTTCCCCAGGCTTCCACCACCGTGCCCAAATTTACATACTGAGGGAGTGCTGCACTGTCGGAGGTGGCGTCTTTCAATGAGGCATTAAACCGAGGCCCCGTCTGCCCTCTCAGATGGATGTAAATGATCTCATGGCACTATTTATCAGAAGAACAGGGGAGCTGTCCCCAGCGTTTTGGCCAATATTTATCCCCCAACCAACATCACTAAAAGAGATTACCTGGTCATTATCACATTGCTGTTTGTGGGAGCTTGCTGTACACCAATTGCCTGCCACATTTCCTACATTACAACAGTGATTCCACTTCAAAAGCACTTCATTGGCTGTAAAGCCCTTTGTCATGTCCTGCGGTTGTGAAAGGCACTATATAAATGCAAGTCTTTCTTTCGTGTGTGAGGATTAATAGTGAATGTCTTCCGGCTATTTAACCACACAGTGCATCGTATGCTCAGTCCTTACCCAACATCCATGCACATGCACCTCCCAGTAAGAGTCACTGGATTGCTGTCAGGAGTCGGAACTGAGGCTGATTTTTCTCGCACTACATCAGGGACCAACAGTAGCACTGTCTACTCATCAAAGACTAGATACAAACTGATGTAAGAAAACTACTAGGCACTTGGTCTGAGTATTAAACAAGGCTTCAATCAACTGTTTCACAACATGGAGGTCTAGTTGTGTCCTTCACTGGTTCCTGTTAAAGAATGTCCTGCACAAGCTGGGCCCATGCCTAAGTATTTATATTCTCCTGGGACAGCGCCACCAGCAGGCCGCCCAGTATTATTACATACGTCATTTTCACATGAATGACAAGATTCATGTCACAAACCTTAATGGTTTGTATGACTGAGCATCACAGCAGGTGATGTGTGCACATGGCTATGGGAGTGTTGTGATTATGCTACTAAACTAACAACTCAGCCGTTATACGTTTAAATCCAACACTAGCAAACAAGTAATGAAATTAGATTCAATAAATCTGGTAGTTTTTTTTATCATTCTTTCTTGAGATGTGGGCATCGCTGACAAGACCAGCATTTATGCTTATCCTCAGTTGCCCTTGAGAAGGTGGTGGTGAGTCACCTTCTTGAACCGCTGCAGTCCGTATGTTGAACATCAGAACATAAGAAATAGGAGCAGGAGTAGGCCAATCGGCCCCTCGAGCCTGCTCCGCCATTCAATAAGATCATGGCTGATCTGATCCTAACCGCCAATCTACTATCACAGAACCATCTCCTGAATCTAACAGAATTAGACACACGAAATAGGAGCAGGATCAGGCTACACGGCCCCTGGGCCCGCTCCGCTACCCACAGGGCCATGACCGATCCAAACCTAGACTCATGTCCAAATTCCTGCCCGCTCCCCGTAACCCTTTATTCCCTTTACTTCTAGGAAACTGTCTATTTCTGTTTTAAATTTATGTAATGATGTAGCTTCTACAGCTTTTTGGGGCAGCATATTCCATGGACCTACCACCCTCTGAGTGAAGTAGTTCCTCCTCATCTCAGTTTTGAAAGAGCAGCCCCTTATTCTAAGACTATGCCCCCTAGTTCTAGTTTCACCCATCATCGGGAACATCCTCCCCGCATCCACCCGATCCAACCCCTTCACAATCTTATATGTTTCAATAAGATCGCCTCTCATTCTTCTGAACTCCAATGAGTAGAGTCCCAATCTACTCAACCTCTCCTCATATGTCCATCCCCTCATCCCCGGGATTAACCGAGTGAACCTTCTTTGTACTGACTCGAGAGCAAGTATGTCTTTTCTTAAGTATGGACACCAAAACTGTACGCAGTATTCCAGGTGCGGTCTCACCAATACCTTGTAGAACTGAAGCAATACCTCCCTATTTTTATATTCTATCCCCCTAGCAATGAAAGCCAACATTCCATTGTCCTTCTTAATCACTTGCTGCACCTGCATACTAACCTTTTGAGTTTCGTGCACCAGGACCCCCAGATCCCTTTGTACTTCAGTACTTTCCAGTTTCTTGCCATTAAGATAATAACTTGCTCTACGATTTTTCCTGCCAAAGTGCATAACCTCACACTTTCCAGTATTGTATTCCATCTGCCAAATCTCTGCCCACTTACTTAGCCTGCCTATGTCCCCTTGCAGGTTTTTTATGTCCTCCTCACTCATTACTTTCCCTCCCATCTTAGTATCATCTGCAAACTTTGATATGTTACACTCGGTCCCCTCCTCCAAATCGTTAATATAGATTGTAAAGAGTTGGGGACCCAGCACTGACCCCTGCGGAACACCACTAGTCACTGAAGGTGCTCCCACAGTGCTGTTAGGTAGGAAGCTCCAGGATTTTGACCCAATGACGATGAAGGAACGGCGATACATATCCTAGTCAGGATCGTGTGTGATTTGGATTAGAACCTAGAGGCGATGGTGTTCTCATGCGCCCGTTGCCCTTGTCCTCCTAGGTGGTGGGGGTGGCGGGTTCGGGAGGTGCTGTTTGTGGGCTAGCATCAAAAAATGATCACTAAAACTGCAGGATTGTTACGCAGATCCAGCGGGTTTGCTAATGTCCTTCACAGAAGGGAGCGTATCACTCAGTTGTCAGGGCAACTTAGGATGGACAATAAATGTGGCCTTGCCAGTAACATTCACATCCTGAGCAAAAAAAAATCATTGAGGCATCAGGGTAACTGGAACTCTTTAAATTTCTCTTCCCAAAAGTGTGTGGCTGGATGAAACCCACAGGGTACCTTCTCCCCTCCCTCCTACACCCCCCTCCCCAAAGAATTTCCCCCTACATGCATTAATTATCTGGTAATGTGCATGGTTACCTTTTTTTACCATTAACCTTTACTAATTACTCCTCTGAATTATTGAATGTAGATTACTTTGCATAATCTAATCAATACATTAGAATATTAAATAAAGATTACAGAAAATAACTGCATCCTTTGTATTGAAAAAACAGCTCAAGCATAAGGTCATTATAATAATTTACATCTCTAACCGTTTCACCCCTTGTATTAGTATTCCATTTAGATTTCATTTACGCCCTGCTTCATTTGATACCTATACAGTAAAAGCAATCTTGCAGTATAAATCGGCAGGGAATCACACTATCATTATTTTTTTTATTCACACCTTGCTGCCATATAGTTCAGTCATAGGTATTTTCAAATAGAATCTTTCTACTCATTAATTGTTGAAGATGTTTTCGCGTGAGAGAGTTAATTCGGTAATCCCATGACCCAATGTCATTGGAACACTATCATCTCCAAGTGGGGTACCGCACGGATCGGTGCTAGGACCCCAGCTATTCAAAATACTGTATATATAAATGATCTAGACAAGGGAACTAGATGTAATATCTCCAAGTTTGCAGATGACACAAAGCTGGGTGGGTGTGTGTGCTGTGAGGAGGATGCCGAGAAACATCAGTACGATTTGGACAGGATGTGTTATTGGGCAGATGCATGGCAAATGCAGTATAATGTGGATAAATGCGAGGTTATCCACTTCGGTGGCAAAAACAGAAAGACAGATTATTATCTGAACGGCAATAGATTGGGAAAAGGGGAAGTGCAACGAGAACTGGGTGTCCTTCTGCACCAGTCGCTGAAGGTAAGCATGCAGGTGCAGCAGGCGGTTAAGAAGGCAAATAGTATGTTGGCCTTCATAGCGAGAGGATTCGAGTACAGGAGCAAGGATGTCTTGCTGCAGTTGTACAGGGCCTTGGTGAGACCACACCTTGAGTATTGTGTGCAGTTTTGGTCGCCTTATCTGAGGAGGGATGTTCTTGCCATGGAGGGAGTGCAGCGAAGATTCACCAGACTGATACCTAGGATGGCAGGAATGACATATGAGGAGAGATTGGGTCGATTAGGCTTGTATTTGCTGGAGTTTAGAAGAATGAGAGGGGATCTCATTGAAACTTATAAAATTCTAACAGGACTAGACAGACTAGATGCAGGAAGGATGTTCCCGATGGCAGGGGGAGTCCAGAACCAGGGGTCACAGTCTAAGGATAAGGGGTAAGCCATTTAGGACTGAGATGAGGAGGAATTTCTTCACCCAGAGAGCGGTGAACCTGTGGAATTCTCTGCCACACAGGGTAGTTGAGGCCAATTCATTAAATATATTCAAGAAGGAGTTGGATATATTTCTTGAGGCTAAAAGGATCAAGGGATATGGGGAGAAAGCAGGGACAGGGTACTGAGTTTGGATGATCAGCCATGATCTCATTGAATGGCGGAGCAGGCTCGAGGGGCCGAATGGCCTACTCCTGCTCCTATCCTGTATGTTTCCTGTCCATCCTTGCTGTGCCTGGCCTTCCCACGGCAATTGGAAAGCGAAAAAACTCTTCATTACCCAATTGCATGAATCTTGACTGTCAGCCAAGCAACCATTTTTCCCATCTCCAATGTTTTAATAACTAATAAACAGAAATGTTCAAAGTAAATAAAAAACGCTCAATTTTTTTTTGCTGTCCCCTCTGATCCTTCTCCCGGGTGTTGCTCACAGCCGTGTCCCGGAGATAAATCTCCAATTCCGGAGACTCCAGGCCAATCCTGGAATGTTGGCGACCCTACATACTGCCTGAGAGAGCAGTTTACCATTGGATGGACGGGACCATGGCATTAACTCCTAAAAGGGCAATGCCAGGCGGGCAGTGCCATCAGCATGCATCACGTGCAACGTTTCCTCATGGTTGCTGGGGTAGAGCTGGTTGTTGTCTGTGTAGGTTCCACTGCAAGCTTTTTTTCCTTCTATCTCCTGAATGAGTTCTGCTAAAAGGTCTTTGTCCTTAGTCGGACAGTCGAGGGTCATGTCCCATGGACATTTGCCAGATCTTCCATCCAACAGTCTTGCTATGACAGCAGGACAGATTCTGATGTCTTTACAATATTTCTTCTGCCATTCTTCTTCTGCCAGCAACAAAAGGTGTTGTGGTAATCTATGATCACTAGGAACTAGGTCGAGGCTACCCCAAGTTTAGGAACCTTGCAATTAAAGAAGATTTTCAACCTCGCAGACTAGGCTGGATTTAACCCCAGTCCCAGGGGTGAAAGGCTAATGATCAGACCTATTGCAAGAAACTCCTTTCCCCCCTGCGGGTCTTGGGGTCAGTAACATTGCACTTCATTGATGGGAGAAAGAATTTGCATTTATATAGCACCTTATCACGTCCTGAGAACGTTAGAAAGTGCTATACATTCAACTTTTTAAAAATTTGTTCCTGGGATGTGGGTGTCGTCGCTGGCAAAGCCAGCATTTATTGGTCCTCCTTAATTGCCCTTGAGAAGGTGGTGGTGAGCCGCCTTCTTGAACCGCTGCAGTCCGTGCGGTGAAGGTGCTCCCACAGTGCTGTTAGGGAGGGAGTTCCAGGATTTTGACCCAGCGACGACGAAGGAACAGCTGATATGATGCGTGACTTGGAGGGGAACTTGGAGGTGATGGTGATTCCATGCACCCTTATTGAAGTCACTGTTGTTTTAAAGGCAACAGGGCAGCCAATTAGTGCCCCGCAAGATCTCACAAATAGCACTTGAGATGAATGACCAGTTATAATCTATTTTAGTAATGTTTGTTGAGGAGAAATGTTGACAGGGCACAGAAAACTCGCTGATCTTCTTCTAATAGGATCACGAGGATATTCTATGTTTATCTGGCAAGGAGACAGAGCCTCGGTTTTTATGTCTCCTCTGAAAGACAGCACTTCCAAAAGCAACACCCCCTCACTGCACCGAAATATTCACCTAACTTATATACTTAACTATTGGAAATGAGTTTGAACATCCTCCCTTCTGACTCAGAGTTGAGAATTCCATCAGCTGAGCCAAGCTGAACTGATGTTTTATAAAATCTTGCGACAACATATAAAGAAAGAAAGTGAAGTCTTTCCGATGAAACATTAAACCAAGGTCCTTCCTGCTCTCTTAGGTGGATGTAAAAGATCCCGTGGAACTGTTCAAGAGAGAGCAGGGAAATTTTCCCAGTGTCCTGATCAACATTTATTCCCCAACCAACCCCAGCAAAGGCAGACAACCTGGTTATTTATCCCATTTCTGATTGTGGGATCTTGCTGTGTGCAAATTGGCTGCTGCTTTTCCTACATTACAACAGTGACACCGCTTCAAAAAGAAGTACTTCATTGGCTGTAAAGTGCTTTGGGACATCCTGAGGTTGTGAAAGGTGCTGCAGAAATGCAATTTCTTTCTTATATGACCGAAGGGTTTAGACTCTCCATAATGGTTGCATGTTTCACATTGATAATACATGCGATTTTCCCAATAGTAATAATTCACAGCTACATCCTGCTCAGGCTGCCCCACCAGTATTACCTCTAAGGTTGCCCCTGTCATGAATCTTATAATGACTCATGAAGTAACACTGGGCGGCCAGCTGGTGGCGCCGTCCAAGGAATATAAATACTCGGGTGTGGGCCCAGCTTGCTCAGGATGTTTCTGTAACCAGGAACTAGTGATGTAACTAGAATCTCATGGTTGTGAAACAGTTGATTAAAGCCTTGTTTTATACTCAAATCAAGTGCTCAGTAGTCTTTGTACATCAGCCCTCATGGGCAGTGAGTAGCTGAGCCAGACAGAGCAAGAAGTATCCCAGCTTTGAACCCTGGTCTGTGCTGAGTTACAGGAAACTCTTTGGTATCCGGCACCAACGGGACCGGGATGGTGCCGGTTGATTAAAAATTCCAGATGACTGAGAGGGTTATCTACCGAGGCTATTTTTAACAAACAAAAATTTAAAAAAATCAAGAAATGTGCAGTATACAGTAATTGGGTACTCACCTACAGAATGTTGTGTTAAATGGATGGTGGAAGATGCTTGATTAAGTACAGTACTGCCAGTTGAGGGCAATCCATAACTCTTTAATTACTTAACAGTAAAACAAAACTTATACAGTAAACGACTGTATACAGCGCAGGAGAGTCAGACTCCTGTTATTGAGGTGTTCGGACTGCCGACAGCGCCAAGAAGCAGAGTAGTGGCAGTTTGGAGAACTACCCCCACTGACTAACTTGGCCACCGCGGGAGACTCGGACTCGGCAACATTTCCGGTTATTGAGGTGTTGTTTTCGGAGTATGAATTTTGCCGGTTAATAGAGAATTCCGGTGCCGTTTAAACGAGAGTTTCCTGTAGTTCATCTTAGCTGGGCATACCGCAGGCGTTCTACCACTGGCTTTAGCACACCTGGGTCAGGGACTGCTCCCAATCCTGATTGTTAACCAGTAACCACTGCTGAAGGGTTGTGTTGTGTGTGCGTATGTATATGTGCAGCAGCATCTGTGGCCAGAGAAATGGAGTTAACATTTCGAGTCGATGGTCTTTCATCAGAACCTCTTCGAAAGGTCAGCAACCTGAAACGTTAACTCTGTTTCTCTCTCCGCAGATGCGGCCTGACCTGCTGAGTGTTTTATTTCAGATTTCCAGCATCCGCGGTATTTAGCTTTTTCACGTACAATATGTGCATGGACATGGGTGATGACGTGATTGAGTTTACCTCTGATTGCCAGTCATGGCTCAGTGGGTAGTGACATGAATCTTGTCATTCATGTGGAAATGACTTATGAAATAATACTGGGTGGCCTGCTGGTGGCGCTGTCCAGGGAGAGTACATGGGCCCAGCTTGCTCAGGACATTCTTTAACAGGAACTAGTGAAGGACACAACTAGATCTCTGTTGAAAAACAGTTGATTAAAGCCTTGTTTAACACTCAGACCAAGTGCCTAGTAGTTTTCTTACGTCAGGTAGCATTCTCGCTTCTGATAGTTCAAGAAGGTTGTGGGTTCAAGTCCCACCCCAGAGGCTGGAACACAAAAATCTACGGTAATACTTCAGTGCAGTAATAAGGGAGTGCTGCACTGTCAGAGGTGCCGTCTTTTGGATGAGACTTTAAACCGAGGCCCTGTCTGCTCTCTCAGGTGGACAAAAAGATCCAATGGCACTATTTCAAAGAAGAGTAGGGGGAGTCCTTCCTGGCCAAGATTTATCCCTCAATTAACAGCTGGTCATTATCTGATTGTTATCAAATTGGCTGCCGTGTTTCCTACATTATAGTAGTGACTGCACTTCATTGGCTGTAAAGCGCTTTGGGACGTCCTGAGGTTGTGAAAGGCGCTGTATAAAATGCAAGTTCTTTCTTTCTTTTGAAGCCATCAAACTGTCCATCAAAACTCATCGTTAAGGCACACAATAAAAACAACTTGGGTGAGGTACTGGAGGATAGCCTCACTGTCCATGTGACTGTACCCCCCAAAAAAGTCAACACACCTTCGGGAGAGAAAAACATCGAGGAGGGGAGAAAAAGCAAGCCAACAATAATAACTTGTCTGAAAACTACCCCGCGACTCCCACTAACAGGAGACGGCTCCTCTGGTGGAGACAGACCACAAGCATTGTCTGTTTTGCCTCATAATCCAGAATCCCTTACAAACTCATGAAGGGCGGGTTCCATCGTTAGGCCTGAGCTTTCTAAAAGGGGCATTGTCCTCATGAAAGAAGTTCTCAGGCCAACCTTTTACTGTTTCTGTGATGAAATATTTCCATTCATCACTGCCTGTGACTGAGATCGGTTTCAGTGTCATTTCCCTTCCCCCAGACCTCATTGTATTGTGTACTGGAATGTGCTGTATTGTATACTGGAATGTGCTGGAATGTGCTGTGTGTATGGCTCCGCCCATACCTGGCCCCGTTTGTAAGCTAACTCAGTCTGGCCTCAGTCTCCAGAAGGAAGACATCTCTCTCTCTTACGTGTTACGTTCTAAGTTAATAAAAGCCTTGTTTTGTTCTGCTAACTTCGAGTCTCGGAATTATTGAGGCACATCAATTTTATTAACTTATTTTTCAACACTATGGATCAACTCCTGAAACCCGAACGTTTGGATTTGGATCAACATGCTCCGGATGCATCAGCACGCTTCGGACACTGGTTTGAGTGTATGGAATTCTTCCTGGACAATTCCGCAGCCGTCAAAGACGCTACGGACGCTGCGAGGATGAGACTCGGAATTCTGCAGAATTGGGTAAGCCACCGGGTTTACCCCCTCATCCAAGACGCCGAGACGTACCTGGCCGCCTGCGACATCTTAAAGGTGCGTTACCAGCAGCCTACGAATGAGGTGTATGCTAGGCACCTGCTCGCCACCCGCGCACAGCGACCTGGGGAATCGGTGAAGGAGTTCCTAAGCACCCTGAAAATGCTTGGCAAAGACTGCAAGTGCCGAGATGTAAAAGCCGCAGTGTACACTGACGAGCTTGTTTGCGATGCCTTCATCACAGGCCTCAGCTCCACTTACATCCGGCAAAGACTGCTGGAAAAAACGGGGTTGGACCTGAAACAGGCTGCGGACACCGCGCGATCCCTGGATGTGGCCCAGAGAAACTCGGACGCCTACTCTTCAGCCCGCGCCGTCCACGCCGCCACGTGTGCACCGAGGGCGCCGCCATCTTGGAAGGCATCTTCCCCGCCCGACAGCCCGACACCGGCTGGGCCCCGCTCTCCCCCCAGAAGCCCTACGACAGCCGCGACGCGTCAGGGACCCAACTGCTACTTCTGCGGGCAGCCAAAGCACACCAGAAACCTGTGCCCGGCGAAAGGCACCACCTGCTTTAAGTGCGGTAAGAAGGGGCACTTCGGGAAGGTGTGCAGAGGGAACCCCGCCGGAAAACCAACCGCCGGAAAACCCGCCACCGCCGCGTGTGCGCCGTGGGAGCGGCCATCTTGGACGCCATCTTGCCCGACCTCGTGGGGTCCGCCATCTTGTGAGCAGACAGCGTGGACGCCATCTTGTATCGATCAGGGCCCTACAGTGGCATCGGTCACAGTGGACCAGACCAGGCCGCACCCGCTATCCAGATCAATGGTGGACATCGAGGTAAACGGGTGCCGGGTTAAATGCTTAATTGACAGTGGAAGCACGGAGAGCTTTATCCACCCAGAACTGGCACAACAACTCTCCCTAAAGGTGGTCCCTACTCAGGGTACCATCTCTATGGCTGACAAAACCCAGACATCGACCATTCTGGGTTACTGCACGGTACAATTGTGCGTTAACGGAACTGTATATGATAATTTTAAAGTATTAATCATGAAGAACCTATGTGCGAGCGTGATCTTGGGCCTGGATTTCCAGTGCAATCACCAAAGCATCACGCTCAAGTACGGTGGGTCCCAGCCGCCCCTCACAGTGTGCGGTCTGGCTACCCTGAAGGTAAAGCCGCCTTCGCTATTCGCGAAACTTACCCCTAACTGCCGGCCAATAGCGACCAAAAGCAGGAGGTACAGCTGGGAGGACAGGCGGTTTATCGCGACCGAGGTAGACAGGCTCCTGAAAGAGCGCATTATTGAACGCAGCAATAGCCCGTGGCGCGCCCAAGTGGTGGTGGTAAGGGGTAGCGAGAAGAAACGGATGGTGATCGACTATAGTCAAACGATCAACAGGTACACCCTACTAGATGCCTACCCGCTACCCCGCATATCAGAAATGGTGAACCAAATCGCCCAATACCGGGTGTTCTCCACCATCGACCTCAAGTCAGCGTACCACCAGCTCCCTATCAGACCAGAGGACCGCCCGTACACCGCCTTCGAGGCGAACGGACGCCTCTACCAATTCCTCAGAGTCCCCTTTGGGGTGACGAATGGGGTCTCGGTCTTCCAGAGGGAGATGGACCGCATGGTCGATGACCACCACTTGCAGGCAACCTTCCCCTACCTCGACAACGTCACCATCTGCGGTCACAACCAGCAGGATCACGACTCGAACCTCGAGAGGTTCCTGAAAACCGCACAAAAACTCAACCTCACCTACAACGAGGACAAGTGCGTTTACAACACCACGCGCCTCTGCATACTAGGCAGCGTGGTGGAGAATGGGGAAATCGGACCGGACCCCGACCGATTGCGCCCCCTACGGGAGCTGCCCCTGCCCAACACTCCCAAAGCCCTGAAAAGGTGCCTGGGGTTATTTTCTTATTATTCCCAATGGGTCCCCAACTACTCCGACAAAGCCCGCCCCCTCTTGAAAGCATCCTCTTTCCCGCTCTCTGCTGAGGCCCACGCCACCTTCAAAAGCATTAAGCAGGATATTGAGCGGGCCACGCTACAGGCAGTGGACGAGAACACTCCATTTCAAGTGGAAAGTGATGCGTCTGACTTCGCCTTGGCGGTCACCCTCAACCAGGCGGGGCGGCCCGTAGCTTTCTTCTCGAGGACCCTCCAAGGGCCCGAGATCAGACACTCCTCCGTGGAAAAGGAGGCCCAAGCCATCGTGGAGGCAGTGCGCCACTGGCGCCACTACCTAGCCGGCAAACGCTTCACCCTACTTACTGACCAGCGGTCGGTAGCGTTTATGTTCAATAATAAACAGAGGGGGAAGATTAAAAATGATAAGATTCCTAGGTGGCAGATCGAGCTCTCCATCTTCGAGTACGACATAATTTATCGGCCAGGGGCCCTTAACGAATCCCCTGACGCCCTCTCACGAGGGATGTGTGCCAGCGCCACCGGGGATCGGCTACAGACCCTCCACAACGACCTCTGCCACCCAGGGGTCACGCGGCTGTTCCACTTCATAAAGTCCCGTAACTTACCCTACTCGATTGAGGAAGTTCGGTCCCTGACCAGGAACTGCCGCACTTGCGCTGAGTGCAAGCCTCGGTTCTACCGCCCAGATAGAGCCCACTTAATCAAAGCTACACGGCCCTTTGAGCGGCTCAGCTTAGATTTCAAGGGCCCCCTCCCGTCCGTCGACCGCAATGTTTACTTCCTGAACATTGTGGACGAATACTCCCAGTTCCCATTCGCCTTCCCCTGCCCAGACATGACCAGCGCCATGGTCATTAAATGCCTCAACAGCCTGTTCTGCCTGTTCGGTATGCCGAGCTACATCCATACGGATAGGGGGGCGTCCTTCATGAGTGAAGAGCTACGCCAGTACATGCTGTCCAGGGGGATCGCCACAAGCCGTACCACCAGCTACAACCCCCGGGGTAATGGCCAAGTGGAGCGAGAGAACGGGACAGTATGGAAAGCAGCCACTCTAGCTCTAAGGACCAAGGGCCTCCCTATCTCCCACTGGCAGGAAGTCCTCTCGGATGTGCTCCATTCGATACGGTCGCTATTGTGTACGGCCACTAATACCACGCCTCATGAACGAATGTTTGTCTTTCCCCGGAAATCCACCTCAGGCGTATCCATGCCGTCATGGCTCTCCACCCCAGGTCCGGTACTCGTGCGAAGGCATGTGAGGGGCCACAAGATGGACCCTCTCATGGAGCCAGTACACCTACTCCACGCCAACCCCCAATACGCATATGTCCGGCACGCCGACGGAAGGGAGGACACCGTGTCCATAAAAGACGTCGCCCCAGCCGGCATCGATAACAACCACGGCAATAGCGGCAACGGCGATCACAGCAACTCTTACCCACCCACTACTCTTTCATCACCCCCGGAAGAACACCGACCAACGGCACCCCCACCAACTACCCCTTCAACAACCCTGGCGGCACCCCCGGCAGAGACCCAGGAGGCTACCGGGGACACCCAGCCGACACCCGCAGCACCGCAACAGCCACGTCGGTCGCAGAGGACTATCAAACCCCCAAACAGACTAAATCTATAGAAGGGGTGAATGTGATGAAATATTTCCATTCATCACTGCCTGTGACTGAGATCGGTTTCAGTGTCATTTCCCTTCCCCCAGACCTCATTGTATTGTGTACTGGAATGTGCTGTATTGTATACTGGAATGTGCTGGAATGTGCTGTGTGTAGGGCTCCGCCCATACCTGGCCCCGTTTGTAAGCTAACTCAGTGTGGCCTCAGTCTCCAGAAGGAAGACATCTCTCTCTCTTACGTGTTACGTTCTAAGTTAATAAAAGCCTTGTTTTGTTCTGCTAACTTCGAGTCTCGGAATTATTGAGGCACATCAGTTTCAACAGTAATCCATAAATCCATGTCAATTCTTTTGTTGTACCTCAATGTTTAACATCGCCATTACTGGCATCTAAAGAGAGATGAAAATCATTCTTAAAGAGTCCTGGGCAGGGATTATTGTTCAAAAGAGATATCGATGATGGATTATGCACTGTCAGTTACAGAATTATTCAATAAAAGATCAAGGGGATGAAGTGGGTCTACGCCAGTAGTGCGAAAAACCATTGGAATAGAAAACCGGGCGCGTTGTAAATTGGGCTGCCAATTCACTACGAGCCTACTTTGGGCTGCTGGCAAAGACTAAATTCACTCCCAAAGAGAGAAGAGCTACAGCTCATTATCTCATGACAATATCACACGCATAAATGATGCCGACATGCATTTCAATGCAATTTTCACCATTGTTTCATAGAATCTTAGGATGATACAGCACAGAAGGAGGCCATTCGGCCCATCACACCTGTGATTCTCTTTGAAAGATGTTATCCAATTAGTCCCACTCCCCTGCTACTTCCCCCTCAAGTACGTATATATCCAATTCCACTTTGAAAGTTACTACTGAATCAGCGTCCGCCACCCTTTCAGGCGGTGCATTCCAGCTCATTCCAGAGTGTTACAGTGGAAGTAAGAGGCAGACAAGCTTCTCTAAAGAATAAGGGGGAAAAATTCAGTATCGCCCCATTTGGGGCGCCATTATCGGCCGTGCGCAAAGTTTAGCGCCTGGCGCTAATTATCGCCTCCAACGGCAAACTTGGCTTTTATCGCCCCTGGAGGTGATTGGAGCGCTAAATCAGACGCTACACACATGTCTTAAGGCGCAAAGGCCGAGGAGTGAGGCGCTACCTCAGAGAGCTGGCGAAGCAAGGAAGGGCAAATCAAAATGAACCTGCATAGTGCTGCTCAGTACCCAAAACTCCTTCACACAGCGTTGAATCTCTCCAGAAGTCTCTCTCTCTCTCTCTCAGAATGCGTGGCACAAAAATGTCACCGACAAAAAAAGGCAGGAAGCAGTCGCCTTTAAATAGTGCTCCCCTAGTCCCTTTCTGACAGCAAAACGCTCCCCTCAACCTGTCGTTGCTAGCGGCAGGCGGTAAGGCAGGGGGCACCACTCAATATCTGGTCCAGGGCGGTAACGGGGCATTGCACACTCGACTGACGTCACGATCTGCCGGCGCAGGAGATCGTGGTGGTAGTGTTCAGCGCCGCCGCAAAATTTCTAGTTAATTTCGCGAGCGGCGCAAACATCACCGCGTCCGGGCGCTAGTTGCTTTGCGCCCCAATTAGCGCCCTCTTAAGGCGCTAACGGGTGGTGCAAAGAACTGAATTTTTCCACCTAAGACTTTACTGCTTGGCTGAAGCATCATGGCTGTTCATAGGAATGCAGGAATAGGAGCAGGCCATTGAGTTCCTTGAGCCTGCTCCGCCATTCAATTAGCTCATGGCTGACCTGTACCTCAACTCCATTTAACCACCTTAGTTTCATATTCCTTGGTACCCTTACCTAACAAAAATCTATTGACCTTAGTCTTGAAAGCTCCAATTGACCCCCAGCAGTCACAGCCATTTCGGGGAGAGATTTCCTGATTTCTACTACCCTTTGTGTGAAAAACGACATCCTGAACTCCCTCCTGAATGGCCTGGCTTTAATTTTAAGATTATGTCCCCTCATTCTTGATTTCCCCACCAGACAAAATAGTTTCTCCGTATCTACCCTATTAAATGCTTTTGACCTTTTAAACGCCTCGATCAGATCACCCCCTCAATGAGTTTTCTTGGTAAATAACTGAAGGTAACTCAGCTAAACACTTGTTGCATTAAGAGAATTCCCCTTTAAAACCAAAAGAAAAGTTACTCATGAGTATCTGGAAAAGTACTAACCCCCTTTGGAAGAACAGGATGTCAAATCAATGTGTGAGGAAAGTCAGTTTAACAATAGCACAAGACTATTAAAGGAATAGCACAACTTTCATTGTCAACTCTCCAGAACTGCCATACACTATTTCACCATTTACAGGCTCCTGGCACACAAAGTCCCTTTTTACATAGGATTGCAGAGGGCGCTCCTTCCAGCAAGCCACAGCAACATACTTTGTACACAAACTGCCTTCTGCTGTGAGGAGGATGCCAAGAAACTCCAGTATGATTTGGACAGGTTGGGTGATTGGGCAGAAGCATGGCAGATGCAGTATAATGTGGATAAATGCGAGGTTATCCACTTTGGTGGCAAAAACAGGAAGGCAGATTATTATCTGAACGGCAATAGATTGGGAGAAGGGGAAGTGCAACAAGACCTGGGTGTCCTTGTGCACCAGTCGCTGAAGGTAAGCATGCAGGTGCAGCAGGTGGTTAAGAAGGGAAATGGTATGTTGGCCTTCGTAGTGAGAGGGTTTGAGTACAAGAACAAGGATGTCTTGCTGCAGTTGTACAGGGCCTTGGTGAGACCACATCTTGAGTATTGTGTACAGTTTTGGTTGCCTTATCTGAGGAAGGATGTTCTTGCCATGGAGGGAGTGCAGCGAAGATTCACCAGACTGATACCTGGGATGGCAGGAATGACGTATGAGGAGAGATTGGGTCGATTGGGCTTGTACTCGCTGGAGTTTAGAAGAATGAGAGGGGTTCACATTGAAACTTATAAAATTCTAACAGGACTAGACAGACTTGATGCAGGAAGGATGTTCCTGATGGCGGGGGAGTCCAGAACCAGGGGTCACAGTCTAAGGATAAGGGGTAAGCCATTTAGGACTGAGATGAGGAGGAATTTCTTCCACAAAGAGAGTGGTGAACCTGTGGAATTCTCTACCACAGAAGGCAGTTGAGGCCAATTCATTAAATATATTCAAGAAGGAGTTAGATATATTTCTTAAGGCTAAAGGGATCAAGGGATATGGGGAGAAAGCAGGGATAGGGTACTGAATTTGGATGATCAGCCATGATCTCATGAAATGGCGGAGCAGGCTCGAGGGGCCGAATGGCCTACTCCTGCTCCTATCTTCTATGTTTCTATGTTTCTAAATTTACAGGTCCTGAAATTTCACAGGAACCAATGCGGGTAACTATGACACAGATCAGCCGTCCAATTGAATGGCAGAGTCGGCTCGAGGTTGCTGCCCGGCCTACTCGTGTTCCTATGTTCCTAATTCTACCAGTCTGCCACCGTAACTCTGCTGGGAGATCAGGGGACCTCCACGGGAAAATGGTGTAGGTTGCTAGCTCCGCCGCTTCCTGGGGTTTCTACTGGTCTTCTGCCGGAGTTACGGCGGGAGACCAATAGAACTCCCATGAAATTTCTTATTTTCCATTAACGAGGTTGGCCTCTCACTCTGCTTTTGCTCGCACCCAAGATGTACCTCTGTCCAAAGCCTGGTATCAAAGTCGTACAGCTTTACAGCACAGAAGGAGGCTATTTGGCCCAAAGAGTTAACGTGCTAGGACAATCCAAAAGTAATCCCACCGCCCCGTATCTTCCTCTGCTTCAAATCTTTATCCAATTTTCCGTTAATACGTGCAATGGCCTCAATATTGCATGTCGAAAATTGTATTTTTATTGATGGTTACATAAACTCCAGACCCACAGCAATGTGGTTGACTCTTAACTGCCCTCTGAAATGGTTTGGCAAGCTACTCACCACCACCTTCTCAAGGGCAATGAGGGATGGGCAATAAATGCTGGCTTTGCCAGTGACGAGTGACGCCCACAGCCTGTGAATGAATAAAGAAAACTTTATTCTTTTGTGGGATGAAATCACATTGTGCGACATTGGCAACGAGTGAATTAATGCACTTTTATGAGTTTCCTTAGCTGGCAAAGGGTATTGAGTCAGATTTTCATAGAGATACGTTAAATAATTTTTCACGAATATCACACAGTTTGGATTCCTTTGTACTCAACTTGGCTCAGTTGTAACACTGAGCCAGAAAGCTATAGGTTTAACCCCCAACTCCGGGACTTGAGCCTATAATCTAGAGCGATACCAGTGCTGAGGAAATATTGCAATCTTGGAGTGAGTATCCATCTGTCTTAAAGCTCCCTGTGGCCAGGCATTCCCTCTTTGAACAACTTTATGAATAAGGAAATCTCTCCTAATCTATCATCTCACTTTCTTCATGAGAACTGACCCCTTCTCAGTGCCTCGCCAAATAGAGGAAAATAGCCTTTCCCCTGATCCCCCTATCAAAGCCCATCATCATTCTAAATACCGCTGCCTGAAAGGGTGGTGGAAGCAGATTTAATAGTAACTTTCAAAAAGGGAATTGGACAAATACATGAAAAGGCAAAATCTGCAGAGCTATGGGGCCAGAGGAGGGGAGTGGGACTTATTGGGTTGCTCTACCAAAGAGCCGGCACGGGCATGATGGGCCGAATGGCCTCCTTCTGTGCTGTATGATTCTATGGGCTGGATTTGGTCACTGTGGGCGGGCTGGGGCGTGTCAGTGTGGGCGGGCTGGGGCGGGTCAGTGTGGGCGGGCTGGGGCGGGTCAGTGTGGGCGGGCTGGGGCGGGTCAGTGTGGGCGGGCTGGGGCGGGTCAGTGTGGGCGGGCTGGGGCGGGTCGGTGTGGGCGGGCTGGGGCGGGTCGGTGTGGGCGGGCTGGGGCGGGTCAGTGTGGGTGGGCTGGGGCGGGTCAGTGTGGGTGGGCTGGGGCGGGTCAGTGTGGGCGGGCTGGGGCGGGTCAGTGTGGGCGGGCTGGGGCGGGTCGGTGTGGGCGGGCTGGGGCGGGTCAGTGTGGGCGGGCTGGGGCGGGTCGGTGTGGGCGGGCTGGGGCGGGTCGGTGTGGGTGGGCTGGGGCGGGTCAGTGTGGGCGGGCTGGGGCGGGTCAGTGTGGGCGGGCTGGGGCGGGTCAGGTGGAAATCGTGTCAGGACCCCGACTCCTAAGTGAAGTGTTGAAAAAGTGGGATTTTCCCCTAATTGGCCAATTGAATTCCTGCGTGTGGGAACACCTGGCCCAATGAGTCTTTTCATACAGAAAGTCACCTCCGATGACGTCATCAATGCTGTTGGATTTAAGGCCTGCAAGCAGCCTTGATTTTTCTGGAGACTGCAAAAGCTCTGCAATTTATATGAAGGAGTTGAATTGTGGAAAATGTCAACGATCAAGCAAAAGTGTGCTCCTCGGTTTGATGAGCCCTCCCTCCAGGCTCTGGTGTACGGAGCCAGATGTAATAAGGAGGTGCTGTTCCCTTCCTCAGGGAGAAAAAAGCCACCCCAGCAGACAAAAGCTGTGTGGCTACAAGTGGCCCAGGAGGTCAACTCCATTTCGCTGAGCCGCAGAAACTGGCTGCAATGCAGGAAGAGGTTTCTTGACCTTCTCCGCATGGGAAAAGTGAGTATGACTTTCCCATCACCCTCAATCTGATCCCCATCGCCTCTCCTCACCAGCACTCTGCTTTGCCAACCTTTTCCTCCACATGCCACTTGACACTTCCCTGCACCCTTACCCATTCACTCTCTCTCTCTATGGGCACATTCACTTAACTATTCGACCATGCAGCCCTCACACTCCCTATCACTATGATGCCATGTCAACAACAACTTTCAACACACAGGGAGGGCCCTTTGTCTCCTTCTAAGCATCTATGCTATGCATTCTCTACACTCACTCCTTCATTCTCACTCAAACTCCACTTGTGTCCCTCATTGTAGGAAAAGAGAGCCCACAATAAGAGGGAAAGAGCCATGACAGGAGGAGGGCCACCCTCAGTAGCCCAGCTCACCGCCTGGGAGGAGGCAGCCCTGGAAATTGCTGGGACCGAGGAGGATACTCAAGTGGGGGACAGACAGACAGGCGCATCGCAGCAAGCTGGTGACAGAGTAGTTTGGAATGTCTCATTGACATAGCATGAGTCACTGATAATGATTCTAATGCTCTAACAGATTGACTTATGATCATCTGCAATATTCAATGTGCATGTAACCTTGGCCTCACATCTCTGACTCTTTCCTTTACTCCCCCACAGGACCATCGAAAGCCCCCGTCCCCACTATCCAGGAGGAACAACCTGAGCCTTCAGACTCCTCAGAGGAAGTTGCAACCACCGAGGGTGCAGCATCAGCAGAATTCATCGCACCCAGCACCAGCGCAGACACTCACACCTCGGTGGGACCTTCGCGAGATAGAGTAGTGTTGTCACCTGGTGTATCATAGCTCACAAGTGAGCATCAGCAGATGGTGGAGACAGGGACAGCAGTAGAGTGTCCTCGTCGGATGGCACGGGACTCTGCCAGCTCGGCTCCGCTGCATGTAGACCCTGTGCCTCCGGGTCCATCCAGAAGGAGAGCGGTGCTGGAACTCCAGGAACAGGTGCAGGAGTCTCTGGCAGGTTTTGTCTCCAGGGTCGCTGCGAGTGTGGAGCGAATGGAGGAGTCCATCGTGAACATGAGCAGAGCCTTTGTGGAGGCATTGGCGCAAAAACGCATCACCGCGGAAAGGATGGCAACCTACATGGTAAGGCTGGCTACCGTAGAGGAGAGGATGGCTACGGTAGAGGAGAGGATGGCTATGTCCATGGAGGAGCTTAATCGCCAGGGTATTGAAAACATGGTCATTGTTCAGAATAGAATGACATCTTTTGAGGAGCGGTGGTCAGCTATTGAGCAAACAAACCAGACCTTTATGCAATCCACTGGAGTAGGACTTCTAGTGCAGAAACAGGTCCTCATGGCCCCCCTGCAGTGCAGCAAAGTGCTGTCAAGCCACTTGCTAGCTCTGAAGTGGGGCTGACCCATGAGAGGGATGTTGGTGGCAGAGAACAAGGAAGTGGGGGCTCCTCTCCAAGTGCTCACACAAACATGCCACAGCAAAGCCCTCGGTCAGAGCTCCACCAGAGTCCTCACCCAACTGAGATGGGCATCTCAGCCCCTGCGCAGCTGCAGGAGCAGCAGACAGTTGGCGAGTCTGCACAGCTTCGCCACCCCAGAGAACGCCCGCTAAAGGCGTCGAGACAGGAGCAGCAAGAGAGTGAGCAACGGGCCTCCACATCTGCTGAAGCCATAGGGGAAGCACCACGTAGGAGCACGTGCAAGAGGAAGATAAACCACAAGTAGTCACAAGGGTAGTCACTTGGGCGCTGTGTAGTTTTGTTTTTGGACCAGCCATCATTGTGATTGTATTATAAAATGTTTTGATGGCAAACTGTTGAAGTTTTGGCCTGTGTCATTTCGCAAATGGGACTTTCACATTGAGGGCTTAGGGCGCCTTGTGATTGTCAGAATGGTGGTCAGAGTGATAGGATTCCGCAGGTTCTTGTCCGTTGTCGATGCTCTGGTGAGAAGAAGTGAGACTAAAGTGTTTGACTGTGCAGGCTAAGCAAATCTGGCCAGGATGAGTGCGTCCCTTGCATCCCGGGCAGCAATGTTGTCGCGCGCTGGCACCTTCTGGCCTGTGCATCCTCAGGTGGGTAACTAGCAGCTTGGCACTCCTGTTGATGCTCCTGCTGTTGGTGCTGCTGTTGCTCATGGTTCTGCTGCTGCCGCGGCTGGTCTGCATCCGAATCTGATGCCCAGGAGGAAAGGAATTAAATGGTCGCCATGGTTCTTGTATATGCCTCAGTTGAGGAAGCGCTCAGTCAAGGTGGGGAGAGGGGTTTCCCAGGAGGTCACACTGGAGATGGGTGTCAGGCTCCAAATTTCCACAACAATGAGTAGGCCTGCTAAAAGTTCCCCCAGACCTGAGACAACAAAGTTCTGCCACCTGCAAATGATCATTGGTGAAAACTCCTTTGTAATGGTGGAGCTGCAGCTGTGAGTAAACAATCCACTAGTGAGGCCACCAGGGTTACCTGGCGTGTTCCAGAGGAGGCGTGTAGGATGGGGGAATTGTGTTAAAATCGGAAATACCTCTCAAAATGGGATTATAGAGGCAATTAAGTGGTTGTTAAGGACCTTAAGGGCCTATCCTACCTCTTGGAGGCAGGATGGAAAGGGGGTCAGAAAACACGCATTTGCGAAAATTGCTCAGAGACGGGATCAGGCCCGCCCATCATTTTTGGCGATTTTAACAACTCGCACACCTCCAATCCCACCTCCTCGGGCCTGGCAAAATCGAGCCCTATGACTCTGTTAAATCTCCTCTTAGAGTGGCTGTCAGGAGTAAAACCAATCGGAAATACTCCATCCAACATCTTATTGAAGGAATCCTGTTCTGACGAAGGGTCATCAACCTGAAACGTTAACTCTGTTTCTCTCTCCCCAGACGCTGCCTGACCTGCTGAGCGTTTCCAGCACTTTCTGTTTTTATTTCGGATTTCCGGCATCTGCAGCATTTTGCTTTTGTATTCGTGTTTGCTTCACGGCCACTTCTCTTCCAGGAATGCCCAACTTTGAAGAAGTTCTGCTCTTCTCTCCGGCCAGTTCTGACGAAGGGTCATCGACCTGAAGCGTTAACTCTGTGTCTCTCTCCACAGATGCTACCTGACCTGCTGAGTACTTTGTAGCATTTTCTGTTTTTTATTTCTTAAGCTTAATGAAGGACCCTGGCTAAAATTAAACTTTGAATTGAAAAAGTCTATAATCAAACGTGATCTAACGGTCTCTTCTCTTGTTGGGACTCAGGAAAAGTTTTGCGGGGCAAAGCATGGGGGACCCAATCTGAAGTGAATCGCCTTGCGTATGTAATAAAAGAGTTGTTCTAGAATTCAATGGAAAAGCTGCCCCCTCTGGGAGTCTTCTGCATCACTGCCAGCACTATTTCCATTCCTTTAGCCGCCACAGGCGCAGCCAAACATTCTACTTCCTCTTCTGTCATTTGGGGTAGTTTACTCATCCAAGAAACGTGTTAATTGAGGTGGGGCAGGCGATTAATGCAAGATTTTGTAAAAAAAAATTAAGCCGCGGCTTTTATGGTGGGTCAAGGGATTATGTCATGATTTTGATCTAATTAAATTAAACACAGCTTCCGTCTGTCATTTAAGTCAAAGCATTTTTCCGCATCCACTGCCAATTTTTCTTGTAACATTTATGTTTGTGGTAGCAGTAAGGAATTTAATAGCAGAAAGAAATATTTAATTCTGCCTTGACTTGCAAAGAATTTGCAAAAATCCAGTACTGAACCAAATCTTCAAATTGTTTTTCTAGTTTTGGCCAATCGATCCAGTCTTTTCCAGTTAAATGTATATATATATTTCTTTTTTTTAATTTCCTGACTTAAGCCAATTAGCTTATTTGGCTTTTGCAAAAGTTCCTTGGCTGAGTCCCATCTGGTCGTTTGGGAATTGTAGGGAATTCCCATTCCCGATATAATAAAGGTCACTCTGCTTAGTCATGGATTCCTGTGATTCAGGATCCAAAAGGAGGCCTCTATTACATTTCCAGATTTCAGTCTTAGTCATGTCCTGCCAAGGACTGAAATTAAGGAAAATGCAGACATAAACAAGGCAGCCGTGGAATTTATCTTGCTGTGTTTGGCCTCAGGCCGTCTAGTCTCCTTGCTCTTTAATCCCTTTAAAAAAAAAGAAAGGCTTGGATTTATATAGCACCTTTCATGACCTCAGGATGTCCCAAAGTGCTGCACGGCTAATTAAGGAAATGCAGCAGCCAATTTGCCCACAGCAAGGTCCCACTAACAGCAATATGATAAATAACAAATATTGGGCTTGAATTTGCAGTCGGTATGACGGCATACTCTCAGAGGTGACAGGGTTTTGTGTTGGTATGTTATTTATACCTATATAAAATAATATTATCAACTGTATGGTGTCAAAATAGGTTTCAAATTTTTGTCAGGTCATTTACAGATATATGAAAAAATGTATTGATGTAAGATTGCAATTGTGTTAAAAGAAAAATAAATCTTAGAGTGAAGGCCAGCCAATGGGGGAAAAATTCAGTTGTTTGCGCCTCCCGTTAGCGCCTTAAGAGGGCGCTAATGGGGCGCAAAGCAACTAGCGCCCGTGCGCAGCGATGTTTGCGCCGCTCGCGAAATTAACTAGATATTTTGCGGCGGCGCAAAACACTACCACCACGATCTCCTGCGCCAGCAGATCGTGACGTCAGTCGAGTGCGCAACGCCCCGGTAGCGCCCCGGATCGGATATTGAGTGGCACCCCCTGCCTTACCGCCTGCCGCTAGCAACGACAGGTTGAGGGGTGCGTTTTGCAGTCAGAAAGGGACTGGGGGAGTGCTATTTAAAGGCGACCGCTTCCTGCCTTTTTTTGTTGGTGACATTTTTGCACCACACATTCAGAGAGAGAGAGAGACTTCTGGAGAGATTCAACGCTGTGTGAAGGAGTTTTGGGTACTGAGCAGCACTTTGCAGGTTCATTTTGATTTGCCCTTCCTTGCTTCGCCAGCGCTCTGAGGTAGCGCCTCGCTCCTCGGCCTTTGCACCTTAAGACAGGTGTGAAGCGTCTGATTTAGCGCTCCAATCACCTCCAGGGACGATAAAAGCCAAGTTTGCCGTCGGAGGCGATAATTAGCGCCAGGCGCTAAACTTTGCGTACGGCCGATAATGGCGCCCCAAACGGGGCAATACTGAATTTTTGCTCCAATATTTATAGTGAGGCTGTCCGGTTGCTATGCTTAACTTTGCTGTAGGCTGGATTCCATGGAGCTTTCGGTGTTTCCTGATTGGCTAGTGAAAGGAGCAGCGCCCCCACGTGATCCCAGGTACGCCTCCGCACAACTCCGCGCCCCTGGGATCCGGGGGCCACTACGCTGTGCACAACTCCGCAGCATTTCAAAGCCAGTTTTCGTTCGGGGGCCTTGCAACAGGTAAGTGCGGATTTCGTTCAAGAGGCCGGCGGCGTATTCCTTCACTACGCCGCCGACCGCAATTTGAGGGCCAATCTGTTGTTAAGGTGTTGATTGAGGGATAAATGTTAGCCAGGACACCAGGGGGAACTCCTTGGAAATACTCCCGTGGGATCTTTTACGTCCACCAGAGAGGGCAGACGGAGCCTCGGTTTAACATCTCGGCTGAACAACGGCGTTGAGGGCAGTGCAGCACTCCCTCAGCACTGGCACTGGGCGTGTCAGCCTAGATTACGTGCATTCTCTGGGGCGGGACTTGAACCCACAACCTTCTGACTCAGAGGCGAGAGTGCTGCCACTTTACTAATTCCCTCCACCTCTCCACTTCTCTCACAACCTTTAAGGCCCTCCTTAAAATCCATCTCTTTAATCAAGCTTTTGCTATTGCTCCCAATATCTCCTGCTTTAGCTCAGCACCCATTTTTGTGTGATTACACCTCTGTGAAGCAACTTGGGACGTTTTCCTATGTTGAAGCTACTGTATAAATGAGAGTTGTTATTCCATCAAAAGCAAAAGTGATTTTAGGAATTAAAATATAATTGGTGTGGAACTCTAACCATTTGACTCTCATTGAGAAGATCTCCAGATGTTTATAACCCAAGTATTGAAGCATTTCTTTTGTGGAAAACATCTTTCGAGAGCAACGTTAAAAAGAACAGGTTACACCTGGCCAGTTGAGGAATCATTTGAAAGAGGAGGGGTAAACAAAATAAAACAAAACTTAATATTTCACCGCTGTTGAAGGTGCTGCCTTATGAAGTGACAAGAAGGACTACGACAGAAAAAGCTAAATAGCATCAAATGTACAGCTGCTATAACAACAGATCTACTATATTATAAATAGCAAAAACCCTAAGCCAATTACAGACAGCGAGATTTCATCAAAGATAAGTCCATTTTTTGGAATGTACGACCAAATTGCCTTCAGACTGGATATTAACAGGTTTTTTTGTTGCAATTTCCATGATATATTGGTGAACTTTTTTGGTTCAGTTTGGCTTCATTGAGGTCCGGCTTATGACCCGCATCAACTAGATGGGCTGAGAGATGACCAGCTGACAATACAAGCTCCTTACTATCAGGTTTATTGTTTGCAGTCAGTTATAACTAGGCTAGCCATAGGCACCTCAAGACTGCGCCATCGCACTTCTAACTCTCTCTTTTTTTTAAATTCATTGATGGGATGTGGGCGTCGCTGGCTAGGCCTGCATTTAGTGCCCATCCCTAATTGCCCTTGAGAAGATGGTGGTGAGCCGCCTTCTTGAGCCGCTGCAGTCCATATGGTGTCGGTACACCCACAATGCTGTTAGGAAGGGAGTTCCAGGATTTTGGCCCAGCGACAGTGAAGGAACGGCGATACAGGTCCAAGTCAGGGTGGTGTGTGGCTTGGAGGGGAACTTGTAGGTGGTGATGTTCCCATGCATCTGCTGCCCTTGTCCTTCTAAGTGGTAGAGGTTGCAGGTTTGGAAGGTGCTGTTAAAGGAGCTTTGGCGAGTTGCTGCAGTGCATCTTGTAGATGGTACACACTGCAGCCACAGTGCGCCGGTGGTGGAGGGAGTGAATGTTGAAGGTGGTGGATGGAGTGCCAATCAAGCGGGCTGCTTTATCCTGAATGGTGTCGAGCTTCTTGAGTGTTGTTGGAGCTGCACTCATCCAGGCAAGTGGAGAGTATTCCATCACACTCCTGACTTGTGCCTTGTAGATGGTGGAAAGGCTTTGGGGAGTCAGGAGGTGAGACACTCACCGCAGAATTCCCAGCCTCTGGCCTGCTCTTGTAGCCACAGTATTTATATGGCTGGTCCAGTTCAGTTTCTGATCAATGGTAACCCCCAGGATGCTGATAGTGGGGGATTCAGCGATGGTAATGCCATTGAATGTCAAGGGGAGATGGTTAGAGTCTCGCTTGTTGGAGATGGTTATTGCCTAGCACTTGTGTGGTGCGAATGTTACTTGCCACTTGTCAGCCCAAGTCTGAATGTTGTCCAGGTCTTGCTGCATATGGACACGGACTGCATCAGTATCTGACGAGTCTCGAATGGTGCTGAACAGTGTGCAATCATCAGCGAACATCCCCCCTTCTGACCTTATGATGGAGGGAAGGTCATTGATGAAACAGCTGAAGATGGTTGGGCCTAGGACACTGCCCTGAGGAACTCCTGCAGTGATGTCATGTGATTGAGATGAATGACCTCCAACAACCACAGCCAACTTCCTTTGTGCTAGGTATGATTCCAACCAATGGAGAGTTTTCCCCTTGATTCCCATTGACTTCAGTTTTGCTAGGGCTCCTTGATGCCACACTCGATCAAATGCTGCCTTGATGTCAAGGGCAGTCACTCTCACCTCGCCTCTTGAGTTCAGCTCTTTTGTCCATGTTTGGACCAAGGCTGTAATGAGGTCAGGAGCTGAGTGGCCCTGGCGGAACCCAAACTGGGCGTCAGTTAGCAGGTTATTGCTGAGTAAGTGCCGCTTGATAGCACTGTCGACGACACCTTCCATCACTTTGCTGATGATTGAGAATAGACTGATGGGACGGTAATTGGCCGGGTCGGATTTGTCCTGCTTTTTGTAGACAGAACATACTTGGGCAATTTTCCACATTGCCGGGTAGATGCCAGTGTTGTAGCTGTACTGGAACAGCTTGGCTAGGGACGCAGCTAGTTCTGGAGTACAAGTCTTCAGTACTATTGCCGGAATGTTATCAGGGCCCATAGCCTTTGCAGTATCTAGTGTCATCAGCCGTTTCTTGACATCACGTGGAGTGAATTGAATGGGCTGAAGACTGGCACCTGTGATGCTGGGGACCTCAGGAGGAGGCCGAGATGGATCATCCACTCGGCACTTCTGGCTGAAGATAGTTGCAAATGCTTCAGCCTTGTCTTTTGCACTCACGTGCTGGGCTCCACCGTCATTGAGGATGGGGATATTTTTGGAGCCTCCTCCTCCTGTTAACTGTTTAATTGTCCACCACCACTCACGACTGGATGTGGCAGGACTGCAGAGCTTTGATTTGATCCGATGGTTGTGAGATCGCTTAGCTCTGTCTATCGCATGTTGCTTCCATTGTTTGGCATGCAAGTAGTCCTGTGTTGTAGCCTCACCAGGTTGACACCTCATTTTTCGGTATGCCTGGTGCTGTTCCCGGCACGCTCTCCTGCACTCTTTGTTAAACCAGGGTTGATCTCCCTGCTTGATGGTAATGGTAGAGTGAGGGATATGCCGGGCCATGAGGTTACAGATTGTGGTTGAATACAATTCTGCTGCTGCTGATGGCCCACAGCACCTCATGAATTGCATCCAACTGGGTTGCAATTCATCAGCTTGTGAAAGTACCAGTCTTCAGGCATGGGGTATACATATGCTGTCCATTACAATCTTAGAATCGTAGAATGCTACAGCACAGAAGGATGCCATTCGGCCTATCGTGCCTGTGCTGGCTCTTTGAAAAAGCTCTCCAATTAGTCCCACTCTCCTGCCCTTTCCCCATAGCCCTGCAAATTTTTCCCCTTCAAGTATTTATCCAATTCCCTTTGAAAAGTTATTGGGCCAGTAATTCCGGTCCCAACGCGTGAGTACGGACGGGGTACTCACGCGTGGGCCCGTTGGAAGTGCCGGATTTCAGCATGCACAGTGCGTGCGCGGGAAACCGGCATTTCCTCCAAGGGTTTCAGGGGTCCAACGCGTGCGCGCAGGACTCTGTGCGCACGCGTTGAACTTCCTTCGTTTAAACAGGTTTGCCCGTGTGCAAGGGCCTGAACTTTTTACACATATAAAAAGGAGGCGTAAGCAGTGGATTCTTGAGGGTAAGTGGTCTATTATTTAAAATTATTACATTTTTTCCACAGCTTCATTGTTTTTAAGGACTTTACAGTCAGGTAAGTGTATTTTTAGACCCGATTTCTTAAAAATTTATTTTTTTCAAAAATGTTATTAATTGTTTAAAATAGTTTTTTAAAGTTATTTATAGGTTATTTAATTATTGGGATTTTTTAAAAATTTTATTTAAAGTTAAACTAGTCTTTTGGGCGCCCGTACTTTTCATGAGTTTGACAGTTCTTACTATCAAACTCATGAATGAAGCTTCCCCTCCCCTGATTGGCTGCACAGTGCTCACCTGATCCCAGCCGGCACATCGCACTAACTACGCCACTGGATCAGGCAAGCACATCGCGCCGACATCTGAACCGGGCCAGTGACAGGAATTCCAAGCAGGCCCAGGCTTCAGATGTCAGCGCGCCGGGTGAGTGCACATCGGGGGCTTGCACGCGCGGCAAGCCCCCGAACCTAACTTCTGGGCCGTTATTGAATCTACTTCCACCGCCCTTTCAGGCGGTGCATTCCAGATCGCAACAACACAGTTTTTGCATTCCGCTTTCTTTCCTCTCATTACTTTAGTGTTAAAAGAAATAGACTCCCATTTATATATAGTGCCTTTCACAACCTCAGGATGTCCCAAAGAGCTTCACAGACAAAGACGTACTATTGAAGTCACTGTTGTAATATAGGAAATGCGCCAGTGAAATTGCACACAGCAAGTTTCCACAAACAGCAGTATGAAAACGATCAGTTCATCTGTTTTTTAGTAATGTTGCTTGAGGGATGAATATTGGCCAGGACAACGGGGAGAACTCCCCTGCTCTTCTTCAAAATAATGCCATAGTCCACCTGAGAGGGCAGACGGGGCCTCATTTTAACCTCTCTTCCAAAAAGACAGCACCACCGACAGTGCAGCACTCCCTCAGTACTGCACTGGAAGTGCCAGCCTAGATTTTTGGGCTCAAGTCTCTGGAGTGGGACTTGAACCCACAACCCTGTGACTAGCCACTGAGGCAAGGCTGGCACAGCCTGAAATCAGCTTCGCTCCATACCAGAGGGGCGATTTTCGTTCCACTCCAGGCATAAACCACGGAGAAAAGAACCATTGACTTATTGCTGGAGCTCAGCCCGGTGCCACTCTGATTGTCGGGCAACCCTCGATTTAGTTGATTGGCATTCCCGCTGTAAACAGACGGCACCCTAATTCGAATATACAAATAGGGGCCTGATGTGTACAAGTGGCTTTATACATTCCGTGATAGTTGAAGGAACATGGACCCCAATACAGGACATACCAAAGCTGAAAGGAATTGATGTATAGAAAAGACAAATCAGGAAGCAGTGATTGGGATATATTTTCCTCAGTGTGGAGGTCTGAGACCTACTCCAGGCCCCCGATATCAAAATCCACGACGAGGCCTTGGACAACGTGGACCACTTTCTATACCTCGGGAGCCTACTGTCAACAAGGGCAGACGTTGATGATGAAGTCCAACACCACCTTCAGTGTGCCAGTGCAGCCTTCGGTCGCCTGAGGAAGAGAGTGTTTGAAGACCAGGACCTCAAACCCGGCACTAAGCTCATGGTCTACAGAACAGCAGTGATACCCACCCTGCTGTATGCCTCAGAGACATGGACCATGTACAGCAGGCACCTCAAAGCACTGGAGAGGTACCACCAACGCTGCCTCCGCAAGATCCTGCAAATCCATTGGCAGGATAGGCGCACCAACATCAGTGTTCTTGCTCAGGCCAACATCCCCAGCATCGAAGCTTTGACCACACTCGATCAGCTCCGATGGACGGGTCACATCGTCCGCATGCCCGATACGAGACTCCCAAAACAAGCGCTCTACTTGGAGCTCCGGCACGGCAAGGGAGTCCCAGGTGGGCAGAGGAAACGCTTCAAGGACACCCTCAAAGCCTCCTTGAAAAAGTGCAACATCCCCACTGACACCTGGGAATCCCTGGCCCAAGACCGCACAAAGTGGAGGAGAAGCATCCGGGAAGTTGCCGAACACCTTGAGTCTCTTCGTCGGGAGCAAGCGGAAGCCAAGCGCAAACAGCGGAAGGAGCGCATGTCAACCCAAGCACCCCGCCCACCCGCCCCTTCAACCATCCTCTGCCCCACCTGTGACAGAGACTGTAGGTCCTGCATTGGACTCATCAGTCACCTGAGAACTCATTTTTAATGTGGAAGCAAGTCATCCTCGGTTCTGAGGGACTGCCTAAGAAGAAGACTCCAGGCCCAATATGCTCATAATATGGCAATGTGGGCGGGAGTTGCTCGTTGTTAGCAAATATCTTGGTGTGAACGTAATGCAGATTTCCCCACTAGATATCAAGTGACGTAAGAAAACTACTAGGCACTTGGTCTAAGCGTTAAACAAAGCTTTAATCAACTGTTTTACAACATGGAGGTCTAGTTGTGTCCTTCACTAGTTCCTGTTAAGAATGTCCTGCGCAAGCTGGGCCCGTGTCCGAGTATTTATACTCTCCCTGGACAGCGCCACCTGCAGGCCACTCAGTATTATTTCATAAGTCTTTCTTTCATGAATGACTGATTCATGTCACCAAACATGGGTTTTAAAAGACTGAGGTTTTGTAGGAGAAAGGGAAAGTGTGCCACTGTTTCCGAGGTCCTGGGATGAGTCCTGATTTTAACACAGTAAAGATACAGGATGTAGAAGGAGCGGGCACAGAAAGAAAGAAAGACTCACATTTATACGGCGCCTTTCACGACCTCAGGATGTCCCAAAGCGCTTTACAGCCAATGAAGTGCTTTTGAAGTCAAGTCACTTGCGCACAGCAAGATCTCAAAAACAGCAATCGTGTAGTGTGGAGTACTTGGAACTTAGAATGATACTCGCTGTAAAGGCCGACAGTCAAACATTATAATATGTACGAATGTGATAGGATTTCTTGGCATGTAAAACAAGATGTTAATCACAACTTAATAGCGCAGTAGAATTACATGGGGTAGTGCCAAGAACTCATTAATTTTCCGTATCTAAACAATAAGTCAAAAATAGTTTTAATGAGTAACATTATTCCAGCAATTCATCTTCTTCATTTTTTTCGATCACTGATGGAGATACATTTATGTTTTTCCACGTTATTTGTGAAAGCCACACCATCCTCACCGGTGGGGAGACTGGAGAAGCTGGGGTTGTTCTCCTTCGAGCAGAAACATAGAAACATAGAAAAACAGGAGCAGGAGTGGGCCATTTGGCGCTTCAAGCCTGCTCCGCCGTTCAATATGATCATGGCTGATCCTCTATCTCAATACAATATCTTCCTCTTCTTCTTAGGCAGTCCCTCGGAACCGAGGATGACTTGCTTCCACACTAAAAATGAGTTCTCAGGTGACTGATGAGTCCAATGCGGGACCTACAGTCTCTGTCACAGGTGGGGCAGACGGTGGTTGAAGGGGCGGGTGGGTGGGGTGCTTGGGTTGGCGTGCGCTCCTTGCGCTGCCTGCGCTTGGCTTCCGCTTGCTCCCGATGAAGAGACTTGAGGTGTTCGGCGCCTTCCCAGATGCTTCTCCTCCACTTTGTGCGGTCTTGGGCCCGGGGTTCCCAGGCGTCAGTGGGGATGTTGCACTTTTTCAAGGAGGCTTTGAGGGTGTCCTTGAAGCGTTTCCTCTGCCCACCTGGGGCTCTCTTGCCGTGCCGGAGCTCCGAGTAGAGCGCTTGTTTTGGGAGTCTCGTATCGGGCATGCGGACGATGTGACCCGTCCATCGGAGCTGATTGAGCGTGGTCAAAGCTTCGACCACGCTCTCTCCCCATAGGGTTAAGGAGAGATTTGACAGAGGTGCTCAAAATTATGAGGGGTTTTGATAGAGTAAATAAGGAGGAACTGTTTCCAGTGGCAGGAGGGTCGTTAATCAGAGGACACAGATTTGAGATAATTGTCAAAAGAACCAGACGGGGGAGATGAGGAGAATTTTTTTTACACCGCGAGTTGTTATAATCTGGAATGCACTGCCTGAAAGGGCGGTGGAAGCAGATTCAGTAATAACTTTCAAAAGTGGAATTGGATAAATACTTGAAACAAATTTGCGGGGCTGTGGGGAAAGAGCAGAGGGAAGTGGGACTAATTGGAGAGCTTTCAAAGAGCCGGCACAGGCACGCTGGGCCGAATGGCCTCCTTCTGCACTGAAAGATTCTATCCCTTTGGGAAAAAAAATTCAAAACTTGTTTCTGCCCGAAGAAGAGAACAGTTGGGCCAGAGATATCTCTGCAACGGCAGTCTGCGGGTATTCCTGCCCTATTCCCCATGGGGGAAAAAAACATTCCATGCGCACAGATAGGTGAGAGAAATGAAAGGAAAGCTGGTTAATCTCAGCTGGTGAATCTATAGCAATGCTATCCAAGTGTTCCGATCGAAGGGCAAATAATTAGATGTGGGGGCGGATTAGTTGAATCAAAATTCGAATCCTGCCATGCAATCTTTTTTATCTGTTTGTTTTTTTGTCTTGGAAGCAACGATTTTGAAAACAAAAAATGCCTGTTGCTTGAGGAACATCTACATTGTCAATCAACAGATGTCTCCGAGGCACCCAGGGGGTTTTCTGTCAGCGAGCTGCGGACACACAAGCAGAGGAACATCGAGTTCTCCCCTTCTGTAGAAAACACCTCTGCAGAATGCCAGACTGCTGGCATCGCATCTGACAGTCTTGTTAAGCAAATGATAAATCACCTATGGATTACGGGTGTTACTAGCTAAATTCGGTTTTCTCCCAAGCAAGCTCTAGCCTGCAATCATTCCCTCTGGATCGAGAAATTAGATTATTCAACAGGCGTTTGGCACCGCCGCGTTCTTCAAATATATTCAACCTGAAGCCGTGGGCCTGCTTGCGTTCTTGACACTGCCAGGTTTTGACGAGGTTTTGCTTCCTCACGGACCGCCTCTGCCTCAAAATGATTGTCCTGCTGAGTTTTATCTGATTCCTGTTGAGAGAAGTGGGGTGTACGAAATGTAAGGAACTGCAAAAGGTCGTTAGGGCCGAGGAGCTTGTCTGTTCTTTTGAGTGACCTCAATTTGTAGACCCCTGCCTTGTAGACACGATCAAAAATGCCACCTGTTTTAGGATCTGACATCAAAGCTATTCATAAATAAAAGATATCTCCAGCTGTAAAATATGAATGCAGACACCTTCCACTTGAATCAGATTTCAAGTGCGATCATTGATAAGTCAGGTACAGTAGAACTCCCTCCCATGGAGGGAGTGCAGCGAAGATTCACCAGACTGATACCTGGGATGCCAGGAATGACGTATGAAGAGAGATTGGGTCGATTATGCTTATATTCACTAGAGTTTAGAAGAATGAGAGGGGATCTCATTGAAACTTATAAAATTCTAACAGGACTAGACAGACTAGATGCCGGAAGGATGTTCCAGATGGTCGGGGAGTCCAGAACCAGGGGTCACAGTCTAAGGATAAGGGGTAAGCCATTTAGGACTGAGATGAGGAGGTGGGTGTTGTTTATGAACATATGAAATTGATGGGCAGGAAAATACCAGCTGGCCCATCAAACCTGCCCCACACTTCAAGATGGTTCGAGCATCACAACCAGACATTAACCGCCCCTCCCCCCCCACCCAGCCCGCCCCGGCCGTGCCACCCACGCACCCCCCACCCCCCCTCCCCCCCCAACCCCCCCGCCACCACCACCACCGCAGCCATGCAGTCTCCTGGGTGAGCCAAATAAATGAGTGAGGAATGATGGCCAGAACTTCCTGGCTCTTCTTGAATATTTTACATATAGCGAGTTGTATATAGTTGCCCTTCATAGCGAGAGGATTCGAGTACAGGAGCAAGGATGTCTTGCTGCAGTTGTACAGGGCCTTGGTGAGACCACACCTTGAGTATTGTGTGCAGTTTTGGTCGCCTTATCTGAGGAAGGATGTTCTTGCCATGGAGGGAGTGCAGCGAATATTCACCAGACTGATACCTGGGATGCCAGGAATGACGTATGAGGAGAGATTGGGTCGATTGGGCTTATACTCGCTGGAGTTTAGAAGAACGAGAGGGGATCTCATTGAAACTTATAAAATTTTAACAGGACTAGACAGACTAGATGCAGGAAGGATGTTCCCGATGGCGGAGGAGTCCAGAACCAGGAGTCACAGTCTAAGGATAAGGGTTAAGCCATTTAGGACAGAGATGAGGAGGAATTTCTTCACCCAGAGAGTGGTGAACCTGTGGAATTCTCTACCACAGAAGGCAGTGGAGGCTAATTCATTAAATATATTCAAGAAGGAGTTGGATATATTTCTTAAGGCTAAAGGGATCAAGGGATATGGGGAGAAGGCAGGGACAGGGTACTGAATTTGGATGATTAGCCATGATCGCATTAAATGGCGGAGCAGGCTCGAGGGGCCGAATGGCCTACTCCTGCTCCTATCTTCTATGTTTCTATGTAACATCTCTAATCTGCATCCTCAGGACCCAACACAGGATTCGCAATTTAACCGGACTAGGAAGTCGTCACTCACAGCTTGATGTTCTATTCAGCCGTGGGCTCTGCTCCAAATCCCACATCCCATTCCTCGCCAAGACTGCCTGCAACTACCTGCCCAAAAGGGGCACGGTCGCACAGTGGTTATGTTACTGGACCAGCAATCCAGAGGCCTGCACTAATCAATCCGGAGACATGAGTTCAAATCCCACCACGGCAGCTGGGGAACTTAAATTCAGTTAATTAAATAAATCTGGAATTAAAAAGAAACGCCAGTGTCAGTAATGGTGACCATGAAAGTACCAGATTGTTGTAAAAACCCATCTGATTCACTGATGTCCGTCAAGGAAATCTGTCATCATTACCCAGTCTGTCCGATATGTGACTCCAGACCCACGGCAATGTGGTTGACTCTTAACTGCCCTCTGAAATGGCAGCTCACCACCACCTTCTGAAGGGCAATTAGGGATAGGCAATAAATGCCGGCCTTGCCTCCAACACCCTCATCCTGTGAATTAATGGAAAAAAATCACTTCCTCACACTGCCGGGATCCTGACCCATGCTTTTGCTACCTTCAGGTCTGATATTCCCAATGCTTTCCTCACTAGCCTCATGATCACCACCTCACACAAAGTCCAAGTTGTCCAAACTCTGCTGCCTGAAAACTGTCCCACTAACCCATCACCTCCATCCATTACTATCTCTATTAGGTCCTTATCCCTTAATGCACTGAATTTAAATTTCTCATCCTCATTTATATATAAGTATATATGAGTGACCTGCTTAAAGGACTTTACCAATGCCCCTCTGGAACCAGCCAATGAAAGCTACAAGACAGATGCATGAGGGCAGCCTCAGGCTGTTCTACTTCCCTCTTATGGGGAGTGGATACTGTCCTCGTAGGGACGACATCCCACAGTCAGATACCTGAGATGGTTAACTCTGCACCTGGAGGATCACAGATGTGAACCTGTAGACCCCTCTTTTCCCATTTTACAGAAGGTTCTAAACCCTCCTTTAAAATTACATTGGTGCCATCTCACCTTGACCACCCAACCTCTCTTTCTTTGTCACAATCAGTCCTGTCCCATCTTCATCGGTACTACTGTAGCCATGGCTCTTCTTAATAGCCCAGCTCCTTGAGGTCGATTCTCACCCTACCCGTCCGAGCAGGTTACTTGCCCGCTTGGAACCCCACCCTTCCCGGCCATTTCCGATTATAAAGTGCAGGGTTCTGAGGCAAATGCGGCGCCTGCCGAAAGCAGGCGGGGGCCTCGTGAATTTATGCAGATCGGGGTCCTATTACGTCAATGGGACCCCGATCCCTAAGTGTAAAACTTCCCTCTGTGTAGCCAGAAGGAGCAGGAATCTTTCTCTCAGCACCATAAGGAAAGGAGGACTTCCACCGCCCTGGAATCTCATCCTTCCCCTCCCATGAGACCCTCCCGAAATCTCCTCCCCGCCACTTACCTGCAAGTTGTCAGATGGTCAAGGGCCACCCGATCTCTTGCGTCCTCTTCCGGCCCACGCTGGGCGGGAAATGGACCGGAAACCTTTAACTGAGGCCCGGGAGTTAAAGAACTTTATTTGGATATAAAAAGGGCCAAACGCCTGCTTCAGGCGTGGGCAAAAGATGCCTCTCGTTTGTCCTTTGCCAATATGGCGGGTGGTGCGCTTCTGGTCGTAACTGTGCGCTCGCTTCCTGCCCGCGATTTTGAGGACTTAGGAGGCCACCTAGTGCCTGTTTTTACTGCCCAATTTCTAGGCCTTGGGCTTACAAGCATTGAAAAGAGAACAACGGGATGGGAGCTCATCGAGGTATATAAGATAGTAAATGGTATAGAAGAGGTAGCTCCAGAGCATTACTTCCAAATTTAAAAAGATGAGGAAGGCCATGTGACGCATCTAGCCAGTAAGCTGTGACATTAGAGCGGGGGGTGGGGTGGGGGGGACACAGATTCAAATTAGTGAAAGGCAAGCAAATTTCGGGCTCATTGTGTCAAGTTGCTTTTCGTACACAGGACTGATGAAAATGCGGAATTGGGCTTTCATAGAATAGTGGAGGCAAAATCACGCAAACTGGACAGTGGCGGAGTTGGGTTTGGCCAACTAAGTTGGGCAGAACTCTAGATGTGGCCACCTTGGCAGGAAGGGTCCGAACTGGGAATGTCGACATGCCCAATCCAAAGGCGGAGCCGGGAACCGCACCAACTTAGAATCATAGAATCATAGAATGATACAGCACAGAAGGAGGCCATTCGGCCCATCGCGCCTGTGCCGGCTCTTTGGTAGAGTGATCCAATTAGTCGCACTGCCCTGCTCTTTCCCCAGAGCCCTGTAAATATTTTTTCCTTTTCAAGTATTTATCCAATTCCCTTTTGGAAAATTACTATTCAATCTGCTTCAACCACCCTTTCAGGCAGTGCGTTCCAGATCGCAACAACTCGCTGTGTAAAATAAAATGTTTCCTCATGTCGCCTCTGGTTCTTTTGTCAATCATCTTAAATCTGTGTCACACAGAATCACAGAAACCCCACAGTGCAGATAGAGGCCATTTCGGCCCATCGAGCCTGCACCGACACATATCCCACCCGATCCCCGTAACCCCTACACCAACACATATCCCACCCTATCCCCGTAACCCCACGTATTTAATCCCCCGAACACTAAGGGTCAATTTATCATAGCCAATCATCCTAACCCGCACATCTTTGGACTGTGGGAGGAAACCGGAGCACCCGAAGGAAACCCACGCAAACACGGGGAGAATGTGCAAACTCCACACAGACAGTCACCCGAGGCCGGATTCGAACCCGGGTCCCTGGCGCTGTGAGGCAACAGTGCTAACCACTATGCCACCGTGCTGCCCTCTGGTTAGCGACCCTTCTGCCACTGGAAACAGGTCCTCCTTATTTACTGAAATAAAAACAGAAAATGCTGGAAATACTCAGTAGGTCAGGCACAGACCTGAAACATTAACTCTGTTTCTCTCTCCACAGATGCTGCCTGACCTGCTGAGTATTTCCAGCATTTTCAGATTCCAGCAGCCGTAGTATTTTGCTATTGTATCTCCTTATTTACTGTATCAAAACCGTTCATGATTTTGAACACCTCTATCAAATCTCCTCTTAACCTTCTCTGCTCTAAGAACAACCCCAGCTTCTCCAGTCTCTCCAAATAACTGAGGTCCCTCATCCCTGGTACCATTCTAGTAAATATCATCTGCACCCTCTCTCAGGCCTTGACATCCTTCCTAAAGTGCGGTGTCAAGAATTGAACACAATACTCCAGCTGAGGCCTAACCAGTGTTTTGTAAAGGTTTAGCATAACTTCCTTGCTTTTGTACTCTATGGGCAGGATTTTCATTGGGCCGTGGAGGCGGGATTGGAGGTGTGTGGGGGGTTAAAATCCCGAAATCGGGAGGCACAAACCCAACCCGCCCCCAACCCGCCTCCATGCCAGTTTCAAAGGAGGTGGGTGCCCGCCCCGCACTGGGACCCGCCTCCTCGAGGCGGGAAGGGGATTAGTGCCAATTAACTGCCTGTTAACAGGTAGTTAACAGGCAGTTTTTAGCCTAATCCCTATTTTTAATGTTGAAGTGTAGGATTCCCGACAGCTCCAAACCACGCCAAGTTAGAGGAGGCAGGCCGTCAGGATGAAGGGTTTGGAGGGGTCGAGATGTCCGGTGTTCAGGTGAGTGATGTGTGCATGAGTGCAAAGATAAGTGTGTTTGGTGTGTGTAAAGTGTTTAAAGAAGTTTTACATACCTTTACTTACCTTTACAGCCTTCCTTCCTTCAGGTCTCGGGAGTCCCTCATCTCACCGGCACAGAAAGCAGAATGACCGCGATCTGTCAAAAGTTCCAGCATTCAGCTTTCTGTTCTGTGGAGATCTCTAAATCATCCTGAGAGGAAGGAATTAACTTAGAATACAGATTGTCAGTGTTTGACAGCTTCAAACAGCTGTCAAACACTGATATTTTATCTGTCAAAAGGTCTTGACAGATGAAATATCAATCTGTGACGTCACCTGTTGCCGAGTGGCTCTTAATTGGCCTGCTGAGCCCGCTGGGAGGGCTCAACAAGGTCAATCAAGTCAAAATCGCGTGGGTTGGCTAGAACTCGCTGGAGGCAGGACTACAACCCCAAAAGTTGTAGTCCCGCCTCCTACCCGACTCCTCAATGAAAATCAAGCCCGATGCCTCTATTGATAAAGCCAAGGATTCTATTTTTTTAACAGCCTTCACAAACTGTCCTTCAAAGATTTGTATACATATACCCCCAGGTATCTGTTCCTGCACCCCCTTTAAAATTGTACCATTTCGTTTAAATTGCCTCGCCTTATTCTTCCTACTGAAAATGTATCACTTCACACTTCTCTGCGTTAAACTTAATCTGCCATGTGTCTGTCCATTTTACCAGTCCGCCAATGTCCTCCTGAAGACTGTTACTATCTTCCTCATTTTTTACTACATTTCTGAGTTTCATTTCAGCTACAAACTTTGAAATTATGCCTTGTGTACCCAAGTCCTGGTCACTAATATATATCAAAAAAGAGCAGTGGTTCTAACACTGACCCCTGGGGAACACCACTCTATACCTCCCTCCAGTCTAAAAAAACAACTGTTCACCACTTCTCTTGGCTTTCTGTCCTTAGCTAATTTCGTACTCATGCTGCCGCTGTCCCTTTAACGCATGGGCTTTAATTTTGGTTTTATGTGGTACTTTGCCAAATGCCTTTTGAAAGTCCATATACACAACAGCAGCCGCACTACCCTCATCAAACCTCTCCGTTACTTCATCAAAGAACTCAATCAAGTTGCAGGCCTAATGTGGAGGCCGTGCGGAGGCTCCTGGGAGCAAAATGGAGGCGGTCCTCCGAAGCCATGTTGGCCGACCTCATAAATGTTTGGGGGAAGTCATGACCTCCCCCGAACCTCCCGACTGGCTCCGCCACTGAAACTGGATGCCATGATGTGGTGGGGGGGGGGTGAAGGGATGTGTGTGGATGGGACAGTAGACTCTGTTCAGATGGATGTGCTAGGATAGGTCAAACAATCTTCCTCATCCATGTCTATCTTGTGACCTTGTGTGTGATCAAAACACATTGCGTCACCACGAGGTCCGCAGTTCCAGGAAATGTTTGAAAGTAGATTGTGAAAGAGAGAAACACTTTCCGTCACCAGATGCATAAACATGGAGCCTTGTTTGGATATTATCTTTCTGCCGGCATAGGACCTTCGAGAACATTCTTGAACAAACCAGAGCTTGCTGTCCACTATTCAAAGCAAACACCCACACAGTTAAAAATCAACCTTCAAAAATCAATCACACACTCCGAGTAATCTGCCAGCTCATGTTGTCTAGGAGATCACTCGATCTTGTGGGTAAACTCCTTTAGCTCTGCGCCATTATTCATTGCCAAACAATTCTTTCTTGGTAGAGCGGCGGGGGCGGGTGGTGGTGGGGGGTTACGGGCTGGAGTCAGGGGGAGGATGAAGTTGACAAGCTCATTTCACCCACATGCCACCCGATCATAGACAGATATTGATGGGACGCATGGGAAGGTCTGTGAATCGAAACATGTCACCCTGTGAGGTGGAGAAGGATTCAGCGTGGTGACGGGCAACATCTCCTGTAAGCCATGCTGCCTCCTGCGCGGCCTGCCTCCCCCGCCTCCTGCGCGGCTTGCCTCCCCCGCCTCCTGCGCGGCCTGCCTCCCCCAATGCACAGCCCATTCAAATGTTTGCGCATGCGCGGTATCTACAGCATAAAAGCCGGTGAGCGGCCCGCGCGGGACCTTGAAGATGACTGCGTGGCTTAGCGGAAACATTGGGGATGGGTATCTGTGCCAAGGGACAAAACAGTCTTACAGTCAAATTCTTCTTATAGGAGCAGGAGGAGGCCATTCAGCCCCTCGGGCCTGTTCCGCCATTCAATTAGATCATGGCTGATCTGCAGCTCAACTCCATTTACCCACCTTAGCTCCAGATTCCTTGATACCCTTACCTAACAAAACTCTATCAATCTCAGTCTTGAAAGCTCCAATTGTGCTCCAGCATCCCCAGCCTTTTGAGGAAGAGCGATTTCCAGATTTCCACTATTCTGTGTGTGTGAAAGTGCTTCCTGATTTCCCTCCTGAATGATCTGGCTCTAATTTTAAGATTCTGTCCCCTCGTTCTTGAATCCCCCACCAGGGGAAATAGTTTCTCTGTATCTACCCTTTCGTATCCGTTTAAAATTTTAAACACCTTGACTCAAGGGAAAACAAGCCAAGTGTATGGCTTATCGTCAGACCCCTTTGGCACAGATGCCCACGACTATGCTGCATACTCTCCCAACCGGAAAGGATGTCCATAGTGGGTCACAGACAATCTCGAGTTTCCCACTTATCTCCATTGAGAAGTATAACAGTGTTTTCTTGATTTACCTTCCTCGGTTTCAGTTGACTTTCTTCATTTCTGCTGTCATTGAAGCGTCGTGAACAGTGCTGAGAAAAAACAATCAGAGGGAAACATCTGGATCGCCAAGGTTGCGGCTAAAATGACGCCATTTCTGGGAATCCACACTGATGCCTGCCTCACTTCTGTTATAATGCTGGTGTTATTTGACTAGCTGAGAGCAAGCCGGTCCTTGGCCAGCCCGATGGTTAAGGTCACAGCTGAAATGGTAAGAGAAAGTACTAGAAGAAATCCAGGGTCACTGCCAGAGGTGGGATGTTAGTATACACTGGTCCTCAAACACAGCTGGGTGCTTGGCTGGGAAAGTTGGAAACCTGGACTGCCAATCTTCGATGGGACTGCCAATCTTCGAAGGGACTGACAATCTTCGAAGGGACTGCCAATCTTCGAAGGGACTGCCAATCTTCGAAGGGACTGCCAATCTTCGATGGGACTGCCAATCTTCGATGGGACTGCCAATCTTCGAAGGGACTGCCAATCTTCGAAGGGACTGCCAATCTTCGAAGAGACTGCCAATCTTCGATGGGACTGCCAATCTTCGATGGGACTGCCAATCTTCGAAGGGACTGACAATCTTCGATGGGACTGCCAATCTTCGATGGGACTGCCAATCTTCGAAGGGACTGACAATCTTCGATGGGACTGACAATCTTCGAAGGGACTGCCAATCTTCGATGGGACTGCCAATCTTCGAAGGGACTGACAATCTTCGAAGGGACTGACAATCTTCGATGGGACTGCCAATCTTCGAAGGGACTGCCAATCTTCGATGGGACTGCCAATCTTCGATGGGACTGCCAATCTTCGAAGGGACTGCCAATCTTCGAAGGGACTGCCAATCTTCGAAGGGACTGCCAATCTTCGAAGGGACTGCCAATCTTCGAAGGGACTGCCAATCTTCGATGGGATCGAATGGACTTCTTTTCTTTGACTTTTCTGATGCTCTGGCTTTTCGAAATTCTAGCTGCAAAATGTGAAGCATTGTGAGCAATAATTTGTGTGTCAGCCTTGGCTCAGTGGGCAGCGCTCTCGCCTCTGAGTCAGAAGGTTGTGGGTTTAAGTCCCACGCCGGAGACTTGAGCACAAAAATCCGGGCTGCCACTCCCAGTGCAGTGCTGAGGGAGTACTGCACTGTCGGAGGTGCCGTCCTTCGGATGAGGTGGACATAAAAGATCCCATCGTAATATTTCAAAGACCAGGGAACTTATCCCAATGTCCTGGACAAAACTTACCCCCAACCAACACTACAAACAAACAATTTATCTGGTCATTATCACATTGCTGTTTGTGGGAGCTTGCTGTGCGCAAATTGGCCGCCACGTTTCCTACATTACAACAGTGACTCCACCTCAAAAAGTACTTTATTGGCTGCAAAGCACTTCGGGAGGTCCCGAGGTCGTGAAAGGCGCTATATAAATGCAAGCTATTTCTTTCATCCATGATTTTTTAACCAGGTTAGTTTGTCAAAATCAAGTCAGCTACTGCCGAGACTAGGCCCAAAGCCAACAAAGCTTCACATTTCCAGTGACAGCCCTTGGCTTTCTATTAAAAAAAACAAGATGAATTACTTGTGTTGTGTTATTTTAATAAATGATAGCCAGAGAGAATAAATGCTGCCTCTTCTGCAAGATTAGCTGTGATCTGTTTTTTTCTGATATCTTAAAATTCAAGTGTCACTTTTTTACATTCAATTTTATTTCTATAGATGATTTGAACAAGAGGAAGTTTGCTAATGATAATAGGCTTGAATTCCCGTGAATATAGAAGGTTAAGGGGTGATCTAATTGATGTGTTTAAGTTGAATAAAGGTTAGATGGAGAGAAACTATTTCCTCTGGTGGGGGGAGTCCAGAGCAAGGGGGCATAACCTTCAAATTAGAGCCAGGCCGTTCAGAGGTGATGTCAGGAAGCACTTCTTCACACAAAGGGTAAAAGAAATCTGGAACTCTCTCCCCCAAAAAGCTGTTGAGGCTAGAGGTCAATTGAAAATGTCGAAACTGAGATTGGTAGATTTTTGATAGACAAGAGTATTAAGGGTTACGGAACCAAGGCGGGTAGATGGAATTAAGATACAGATCAGCCATGATCTAATTAAATGGGGGAACAGACTCAAGGGGCTGAATGGCCTCCTCCTGTTCCACTATTCCTATGTAATGATACAAAGTTAGGGGGCAAGGCAAACTGCGAGGAAGATTGCAGGAAGGCATAGAAAGGTTAATGGAGTGGGCAGAGGGGTAGCGGATGCAGAAGCATGTGAAAGAGTACATTTTGAAAAAGAAACCAGTGAAAGAAAGTATACCCTAAATGGTAAGATCCTTAGCAGAGAGGAGGAACGGAGAGATCTTTAAAATTGTAAGTGCGAGTAGAAACTTTTTGCTCGACAAGGGTATTAATGGATATGGAGCCAAGGCAGGTGGATGGAGTTAAGATACAGATCAGCCATGATCTCATTGAATGGCGGAACAGGCTCGAGGGGCTGAATGGTCTCCTCCTGTTCCTATGTTCCTATATATATAACAACAGTTACCGCGCTTCAAATTCATTCATTGTATATTCGATGCCAAGGCTTCTTCAACAGCATCTCCCAAACCCGCGACCTCTTCCACCTAGAAGGACAAAGGCAGCAGGCACGTGGGAACAGCACCACCTCCAATTTCCCCTCCAAGTCACACACAGTCCTGACTTGGAAGTATATCGCCGATCCTTCATCATCGCTGGGTCAAAGTCCTGGAACTCCCTTCCTAACAGCACTGCGGGAGTACCTTCACCACACAGACTGCAGCAGTTCAAGAAGGCGGCTCACCACCACCTTCTCAAGGGCAATTAGAGATGGGCAATAAATGCCGGCCTTGCCCAGCGTCGCCCACATCCCAGGAATGAATAAAAAACAGTGTTTTTGTTGTTTCTGAAAGAGGTGGCACGGTGCTATATAAATGCAGGTCTTTCTTTCAACTATTTGGCTCTTGACTGGAGTCTGCACAGTCAGGTTTCTTTCCTAAGTCTTCTATTTTATTGGGTAAAATAAAATTTTATAGGCAATTATTGCAGCTTCCTAGAGACCAACCCGCCTGGCTGGGCATGGCTGTTTTCTTGGCTTCTACAGACATCTACAGTCTCTGAGGCTTCTCTACTGCCAGACAAATTTGAAAAGGATCCTGGTACCCCAGGACTGTAAGCGAGCTGCTTCACTGAGGCAAAGCTCAGAGTAGTGATTTGCCCGCTATTTTAACAGCCGCAAAAATGTACTGAAGTAGGAAGGAAGGTTATGCAAGTGCAGGACATCACAGGGGCAACACACAACAACAACAACTTGTATTTATATAGTGCCTTTAACATAGTAAAACATCCCAAGACGCTTCACAGGAGTATTATAAGAAAAAAATTGACACCGAGCCACATAAGAAATTAGGGCAAATGACGAAAAGCTTGGTCAAAGAGATAGGTTTTAAGGAGCATCTTAAGAGAGGCAGAGAGGTTTAGGGAGAGCTTAGGGCCATAGAAACATAGAAACATAGAAGATAGGAGCAGGAGTAGGCCATTCGGCCCCTCGAGCCTGCTCCGCCATTCAATGCGATCATCCAAGTTCAGTACCCGGTACCTGCTTTCTCCCCATACCCCTTGATCCCTTTAGCCTTAAGAAATATATCCAACTCCTTCTTGAATATATTTAATGAATTGGCCTCTACTACCTTCTGTGGTAGAGAATTCCATAGGTTCACCACTCTCTGGGTGAAGAAATTCCTCCTCATCTCTGTCCTAAATGGCTTACCCCTTATCCTTAGACTGTGACCCCTGGTTCTGGATTCCCCGACCATTGGGAACATCCTCCCTGCATCTAGTCTGTCCAGTCCTGCCAGAATTTTATAAGTTTCAATGAGGCCATGGCAGCTGAAGGCACGGCCACCAATGGTTGAAGGATTATAATCGGGGATGCTCAAGGGAGCAGAATTAGAGGAGCGCAGCTATCTCGAGGGTTGTGGGGCTGAAAGAGTTTACAGAGATAGAGAGGGGCGAGGCCATGGAGGGATTTGTAAACAAGGATGAGAATTTTGAAATCGAGCATCAAGACTCACAGGGGGAAAAATTCAGTTGGTTAGCACCTCCCATTAGTGCCTCCGGGGGCCGCTAACAGGGCGCTAGGAACTTAGCGCCAGTGCGCGGCAATTTTAGCGCCGTTCGCGAAATTGACCAGTCGTTTTGCGGCGGCGCTTATCACTACTGCCATGATCTCCTGTACCTGCAGATCATGACGTCAGTCAAGCATGCAATGCCCCGGTAGCGCCTCGGACCGGATATTAAGTCGCACCCCCTGCCTTAGCGCCTGCCGCTAGGAACGACGGATGGAGGAGAACGTTTTCAAGTCGGGAAGGGGCTGGGGGAAGCGCTATTTAAAGGTGGGCGCTTCCTGCCTTTTCTTGTCGGCAACATTTTTGGAACACACAGGTTGAGAGGGAGAGAGACGTCTGGAAAGATTTAACGCTGTCCTGAGGAGTTTTGGCCCTCAGCACCACTTTTGAGGTTCCTAAGCGCCAAGCTCTTTCCCTGGGCCTATCCATTAGTGCTTCCAACTCAATTGCCTTAATGGTCTCTCCAGGCTGAGATTCAAGGCTGCAGTGAGCAGGGAGTGGCTGGCCAGCAAGATGGCCCCTCCCCTTTTAGAACTGGACGGCGCCAGTCTGTCTGGTTTCCATGGTAACTGACACCGCCTGAGCTTCGGTAGCGTTCTGAGGTCGCGCCTCGCTCCCCGACGTTAGCGCCTTAAGAGAGGTGTGTAGCGCCTGATTTACCACTCAATTCACCTCCAGGGGGGCGATAGAGGCGAATTTTGCAATTGGAGGCGATAATTAGTGCCGGGCGCTAAACTTTGCGCCCTGCCGATAATAGCGCCCCCAAAATGGGCGAAACCCAATTTTTCTCCCATAGTCTTTCGCACCGCTGCATTCTTCACCCAAACTCTATCACTGTGAAACCCTCTAAAAAGACACTGAAAGAAAAAAGAAAGAACTTACATTTACAGTATATAGCGCCTTTCATCACCTCAGGACACCCCGAAGAGCTTTACAGCCAATTACGTATTTTTTGAAGTGTAGTCACTGTTGTAATGCAGGAAACACAGCAGCCAACTTGCATACAGCAAGCTCCCACAAACAGCAATGCAATCATGACAAGATAATCTGTTTTTAGTGATGTTGGTTGAGAGGAAATTATTGGCAGGACACAAGGGAAATCTCCCTTTTTTGAAATAATGCCGTGGGATCTCTTACGTCCACCTGAGAGGGCAGACAGAGCCTCAGTTAACAGGAAGGCTCCTTTGAATCACAGAATCATAGAATGGTTACAGCGCAGAAGGAGGCCATTCAGCCCGTCAAGCCTGTGCCAGCTCGCTGCAAGAGCACTTCAGCTAGTCCCACTCCCCCGCCCTTTCCCCGTAGCCCTGCAAATTTCTTTTACTCCAGGTACTTATCCAATTCCCTTCTGAAAGCCACGATTGAATCTGCCTCCACCACCCTCTCAGGCTGTGCATTCCAGATCATAACCACTCGCTGAGTAAAATTTTTTTTCCTCATGTCGCCTTTGGTTCTTCTTGCCAATCGTCTTAAATCTGTGTCCTCTGGTTCTCGACCCTTCTGCCAATGGGAACAGTTGGGACCAACAACGATGAGTCAGCCTACAGGGAGGAGGTTCAGCATCTCATGAAGTGGTGCGCCGATAACAACCTGGCCCTTAACATCAAGAAAACCAAAGAAATCATTGTGGACTTCAGGAAGTCTAAAGGCGGAAGTCACACCCCCATCCACATCAATGGGGCTGTGGTGGAAAGGGTGGACAGCTTTAAGTTCCTCGGAGTCCACATCACGGAAGACCTCTCCTGGTCCCTCAATACCTCCTCTCTGGTGAAGAAGGCCCAGCAGCGCCTATATTTCCTAAGGAGGCTGAAGGGATGTAACCTGTCACCCCTGATCCTCTCTAACTTTTACCGCTGCACAATAGAGAGCATCCTGACAAACTGTATCACAGTATGGTATGGCAGCTGTAGCTATTATGACCGGAAAGCCCTGCAGCGGGTAGTCAAAACTGCCCAACGCATGACCGGCACCCGGCTACCGACCATAGAGCACATATATCAGAAACGCTGTTTACGGAGGTCACGGACCATCATCAAAGACCCTACCCACCCCAGCCACAGTCTGTTCGCCCTCCTGCCATCTGGGAGACGCTACAGATGCATTCGCACCCGAACGACCAGATTTAGGAACAGCTTCTTTCCCAGGGCTGTCATCCGACTGAACTCCACAAATAAACTCTAAAGCCTGCACATCTGCCAATGCACTTTATTATGGTTATGTTTATGTTAATGTATTACAAGCCAAATGTATGTTGAATGTTTAAATGTCTTAATCTAAATGTACACTCTCGGGAGCCGCAAGCCTACATTTCGTTGTACTGCACCTGTGCACTAACAATGACAATAAAGTTGATTATGATTTCTCTCTATCTACTCTGTCTAGACCCCTCTATAATAACTATGTATGTAATTGGCTGGGCTTAAGCTAAACCCTGGGAACAGGTCACCATCCTGTCACCTCATCCTGCTTTTGATACATACTCTGGAAAAAACAGGTAATTTAGAAAGAAGAACAGGAGTTTCATTTGAAAAATATTGCCAAATGACAAATCCAAAAATCAACAACTGAGCTAAAAACAAAACCCTTTGTTTTACGTTCTTGTTTTTTTTATCTCCTGTCTCCTTCCCTTCCTGTCACTCTGTCATACCACATTTTATTCCTTCTCTCGCGAGTATTTTGCCCCCCAAATCCCTAACCCATTACCAAGCCCTTCACTGTTCCCCTGCCTTCCTTCTCGCCTGCCACTGTCCCAGGCTTTCGTCCTCATTGGATCAGGCCACAGCTGCCCTCTGTGTCTCTCGCGGTGTGCTCTGACACACCCACCGAGGCACCTGTCGCTGCCTCCTTACGAGCACCTACCCCCAACTGTCGCGTGCTCCTCTCTTGTTGAGCTTCCCGCCCAGCACACCCGCTGGGGGATAATCTCACCAACCTCCTTCCCGTACCGCTCACCGCTGCAACCCTTGAATTCTGCCACCAGATCAGCAATCACCGTCTCTCTCCACGTTTTCCTCCAGAAAGACTATTCACTCACAAACAAGGCCCTTGCCAACCAGTAGGGATTGCGGATGCATTGGTGGTAATTTTCCAAAACTCCCTGGATTCAGGAAAGGTCCCCGCAGATTGGAAAACTGCTAATGTAACGCCCTTATTTAAAAAGGGAGGCAGACAAAAGGCTGGAAACTATAGACCAGTTAGCCTAACATCTGTGGTTAGTAAAATGTTGGAGTCCATTATTAAGGAAGCAGTAACAGGACATTTGGATAAGCATAATTTAATCGGATAGAGTCAGCATGGTTTTACGAAGGGGAAGTCATGTTTGACAAATTTGCTCGAATTATTTGAGGACGTAACAAACAGGGTGAATAAAGGGGAACCAGTGGATGTGGTGTATTTGGACTTCCAAAAGGCATTTGACAAGGTGCCACACAAAAGATTACTGCACAAGATAAAAAATCACGGGATTGGGGGCAATATACTGGCATGGGTGGAAGATTGGCTATCTAACAGAAAACAGAGAGTTGGGATAAATGGTTCATTCTCCGGATGGCAATCAGTAACTAGTGGTGTTCCTCAGGGGTCAGTGCTGGGAACCCAACTCTTTACAATCTATATTAATGATTTGGAGGAGGGGACCAAGTGCAACGTATCCAAGTTTGCCGACGATACAAAGATGGGAGGGAAAGCAGTGAGTGAGGAGGACATAAAAAACCTGCAAAAGGACATAGACGGGCTAAGTGAGTGGGCAAAAATTTGGCAGATGGAATATAATGTTAGAAAGTGTGAGGTTATGCACTTTGGCAGAAAAAATCAAAGAGCAAGTTATTATCTAAATGGAGGGAAACTGCAAAGTGCTACAGTACAAAGGGATCTGGGGGTCCTGGTGCATGAAACACAAAAGGTTAGTATGCAGGTGCAGCAGGTGATCAGGAAGGCGAATGGAATCTTGGCTTTTATTGCAAGGGGGATAGAGTATAAAAGCAGGGAAGTCTTGCTGCAGTTATATAGGGTACTGGTGAGGCCACACCTGGAATACTGCGTACAGTTTTGGTTTCCATATTTAAGAAAAGATATACTTGCTCTCGAGGCAGTTCAGAGAAGGTTCACTCGGTTGATTCCGGAGATGAGGGGGTTGACGTATGAGGAAAGATTGAGTAGGTTGGGCCTCTACTCATTGGAATTCAGAAGAATGAGAGGCGATCTTATCGAAACATATAAGATTGTGAGGGGGCTTGATCGGGTGGATGCGGTGAGGATGTTTCCACTGATGGGTGAGACTAGAACTAGGGGGCATAATCTTAGAATAAGGGGCTGCCCTTTCAAAACTGAGATGAGGAGAAACTTCTTCACTCAGAGGGTAGTAAATCTATGGAATTTGCTACCTCAGAGAGCTGTTGAAGCTGTGACATTAAATAAATTTAAAACGGAGATAGACAGTTTCCTAGCTGATAAGGGATAAGGGGTTACGGGGAGAGGGCAGGGAAGTGGACGTGAGTCTAAGTTCGGACCACCCATGATCCTATTGAATGGCGGAGCAGGCCCGAGGGGCCGTATGGCCTACTCCTGCTCCTACTTCTTATGTTCTTATGTTCTTATGTTGGCCATACCATGGCTCACGGGTAGCGATCACTTGCCCCTTACTGAAGCCTCTCTGCCCGATTACACATTCCACCACCTGCCCCGCCATTGGCGGCTGTGCCTTCAGCCGTCTAGGTACTAAGCTCTAGACCACTCCGCCTCTCCACCTTTAAGAGCCTCCTTAAAACCTATCTCTTTGACCAAGCCTTTAGCCACCCCTCCTCACATCTCCTCCTTTGGTTTGGTGTCTATTTTGTGTCTGTATATGCACCTGTAAAGCACCCTGGGGCACCTTCTACTTTAAAGGTGCTCTATTATTGCAAGTATTATGTTTTTGGCCAATGATACTTGTTGGAAATCCTACATGTTCTAATCATTGCTCACATATGCCTTTCATTGACATAGACATAGAGACATAGAAGATAGGAGCAGGAGTAGGCCATTCGGCCCTTCGAGCCTGCTCTGCCATTCAATGAGATCATGGCTGATCATCCAAATTCAGTACCCTGTCCCTGCCTTCTCCCCATATCCCTTGATCCCTTTAGCCTCAAGAAATATATCCAACTCTTTCTTGAATATATTTAATGAACTGGCCTCCACCGCCCTCTGTGGCAGAGAATTCCACAGGTTCACCACTCTCTGGGTGAAGAAATTCCTCCTCATTTCAGTCCTAAATGGCTTACCCCTTATCCTTTGTATACAATATGTTAGCATTTATGTGTATTATCGTGGTCCCCAACTATTCAATCTGATGAAGCATGCAGCCAGAAAAATACCAAAGTCCTTCAACCTCCAGAGAGTGCGGTTGTTTACCATTCCGAGTGCAGTCACTACAGGCACGAACATCCTGATGAGAGTAATCTTTCTATACTGTGGTTTCCTCTGGAGTGAAGAATGTTACATGCAGCTACAATTGAACATCACAACCATACTCCTGATTACCACGTTGAGAATTGTACGGAACAAATCTTTTCTTCAACAGCCAATTCTCGGCACCCTGCGGTATGAAAAGAAAATACCTGCATTTCCACAGAGCCTTTCACCACCTCAGGATGTCCAAAAGCGCTTTGCAGCCAATGAAGTACTTTTGAAGTGCAGTTACTGTTGTAATGTAGGAACCACAACAGCCAATTTGCGCCCAGCAGGGTTCCACACACAGCAATGTGATAATGACCAGATAATCACTTTTTTTTAAGTCATAGAGTCATAGGGCAGGATTTTCATTGGGCCGTGGAGTCGGGATTGGAGGCGTGTGGGGGGTTACAATCCCGAAATCAGGGGTCCCAACCCCATCCCGCCCCCAACCCGCCTCCATGCCAGTTTCAAAGGAGGCAGGTACCCGCCCCGCACTGGGACCCGCCTACCCGAGGCGGGAAGGGATTAGTGCCAATTAACTGCCTGTTAACAGATAGTTAACAGGCAGTTTTTAGCCTAATCCCTATTTTCATTCTTGATGTGTGGGATTCCCGACAGCTCCAAACCACGCCAAGTTAGCGAGGCGGGCCGTCGGGCCGAAGGGCTTGGAGGGGTCGAGATGTCCAGTGTTCAGGTGAGTGATGGGTGCATGAGTGCAGAGGTAAGTGTGTTTGGTGTGTTTAAAATGTTTAAAGAAGTTTTACTTACATTTACTTACCTTTACAGCCTTCCTTCCTTCAGGTCTCGGGAGTCAATCTCACCGGCACAGAAAGCAGAATGGCCGTGATCTGTCAAAAATTGCAGCATTCAGCTTTCTGTTCCGGAGAGATCTCTAAATCATCCTGACAGGAAGGAATTAACTTAGAGTACAGATTGTCAGTGTTTGACAGCTTCAAACAGCTATCAAACGCTGATATTTCATCTGTCAAAAGGTCTTGACAGATGAAATATCAATCTGTGACGTCACCTGTTGCCGGGTGGCCCTTAATTGGCCTGCTGAGCCCACTGGGTGGGCTCAACAAGGTCAATCAAGTTAAAATTGCGTGGGTTGGCTAGAACTCGATGGAGGCGGGACTACAACCCCGAAAGTTGTAGTCCCGCCTCCTACCCACCTCCTCAATGAAAATCCAGCCCATAGAGTTATACAGCACAGAAAGAGGCCCTTCGGCCCATCGTGTCTGCACCGGCCATCAAGCCCTGTCCATTCTAATCCCATTTTCCAGCATTTGGTCCATAGCCTTGTATGCTATGGCGTTTCAAGTGCTCATCTAAATGCTTCTTGAATGTTCTGAGGGTTCCTGCCTCTACCACCCTTTCAGGCAGTGAGTTCCAGATTCCAACCACCCTCTGGGTGAAAAAGTTTTTCCTCAAATCCCATCTAAACCTCCTGCCCCTTACCTTGAAACTATGTCCCCTGGTTATTGACCCCTCTACTAAGAGGAAAAGTTCCTTTCTATCTAATCTGTGGATTGAGGGAAAAATATTGTCTGGTACACCGGGAATAACGCCCCCTGCTCTTCTTCGAAATAGTGCCATGGGATCTTTTACATCCACCTGAGATTGAAGTTTGATGTCTCATCCAAAAAATGGCACCTCTGACAGGGCAGCATTCCCTCAGTACTGCACTGGAGTGTCAAGCCAAGACTTTTGCGCTCAAGCCTCTGAAGTGGGACTACGAGCACACAACCTTCTGACCTTGAAGCGAGAGTGCTACCCACTGAGCCACAGATGACATGGCATGTCTAAAACAAGGGGGTGTATTTTCAACATCAAGAGAAATGAAAATCAGTCTGGTTTCTCTCACAGGCAGCCAATCCACAATAACAGATTTATGCCCGGGTGGCCCATTTGAAAATCTTTTCCACCAAGGAGAGAACTTCAATTAATTTGTCTTGTTAAAATAAAATATGTTGACTTTTCTTTTAAACCCAGTTGGAAGTGAAAGGCGACAGGCCATGAGAATGACACACATTGATTTTGACTATGGACAGCAGTAGGCACTATTAGGTCAGTCATGGAAATGGATGGTTTGAAATACCGGGCTTCTCATATAGGACACGTCAACCCGGCCACAGAAAACCGGCCCATGTTGTACCAGTGTGCTAGTTCCATTCTCAGTTCTCCATTATCACCTGATGTCCTGGCTAACATTGCAGGCAGAACCAATGCCAGGATAAACAGAGTAGCTAGTCACTCATTGCATTGCTGTTTATAGGATCTCGCTACATTCAAAAGGCTCGCCTACCTTTATCCGCATAAAACAACTCACTGTATGTGGATCACTTCAGATGTTTCTAAGGACATGATAACATTCTATGAAATAACAACAGAAAATGCTGGAAAAACTCAGCAGGCCAGGCAACATCCGTGGAGAGAAATTAAAAGTCGACGTTTCGGGTGAACCCTTTTTCAAAACTGGAAAGGAAATGAAATAGATCGAAGGCAGGGCTGCGATAGAACAAAAGAAGTGAAGAGACATTAAGAGGTATTCAAAACCAGACGAGATGGTAATAGGACAGTGGAGACAAAAGACGGCTCAGATTAGGTGTGAAGTGTACTGGCAGGATGAGAGACAGCTGCCATGTGGGAGAGAGAAAAAAAAGGAAAGGCGGGGGGAAAAAGAAGACCCAAAACAAAGGGGTGGAAAGAAAAAATATATATATAAGTAAAAATGTAATAGGGGCCGAGGTTATGATCTGAAATTGTTGAACTCGATATTGAGTCCGGAAGGCTGTAAAGTGCCTAATTGGAAGATGAGGTGCTGTTCCTCATTATTTCTCTTTTGTTCTATCGCAGATCTATTTTATTTCCTTTCCAGTTTTGAAAAAGGGTTTCGACCGGAAACGTCGACTTTTAATTTCTCTCCACGGATGTTGCCTGGCCTGCTGAGTTTTTCCAGTATTTTCTGTTGTTATTTCGGATTTCCAGCATCTGCAGTATTTTGCTATCATAACATTCTATGAAACCTACCTCTTTGACCAACCTTTTGGCCACCTGCCCTAATATCGCCTTTTGTGGCTCGGTGTCAAATTCTGTCCGATAATCGCTCCTATGAAGCGCCTTGGGATGTTTTACTACGTTAAAGGCGCTGTATAAATGCAAGTTGTTGCTGTTATAGCAAAGCAAGTCTTTCTTTGTCTCCAAATTATGCTGTTGAACTTTAACCACTTCACTGTCCACACACAATGCGTCTTCTTATAGCTCGCAGACTCTTCAGGACATCCTTAATCTTCTACAAACACAAAAAAAGAAAATACTGCAGATGCTGCAAATCTGAAATAGAAACAGAAAATGCTGGAGAAAGTCAACAGGTCAGGCAGCATCTGTGAAGAGAGAAACAGAGTTAGCAGGCTGGATTTTTATTGAGAAGTCGGGTAGGAGGCGGAACTACAACTTTCGGGGTTGTAGTCCTGCCTCCATCGAGTTCTAGCCAACCCACGCGATTTTCACTTGATTGACCTTGTTGAGCCCGCCCAGCCGGCTCAGCAGGCCAATTAAGGGCCACCCGGCAACAGGTGACATCACAGATTGATATTTCATCTGTCAAGAACTTTTGACAGATGAAGTGTCAGCATTCGACAACTGTTTGAAGCTGTCAAACACTGACAATCTGTGCTGCAAGTTAATTCCTTCCTCTCAGGATGATTTAGAGATCTCTCCGGAACAGAAAGCTGAATGCTGCAATTTTTGACAGCTCGCAGCCATTCTGCTTTCTGTGCCGGTGAGATGAGGGACTCCCGAGACCTGAAGGAAGGAAGGCTGTAAAGGTGAGTAAAGGTATGTAAAACTTGTAGTGTATGTGCCTTTAAGAGCCCCATGTGTGCTGTAATGCCGGTAATGGCCACTCGGGCTATATAAGCCAGTATATTGTGTTATATCCGTTAGTACCCCTCCAGACTTTGCTTAGTAAACACCTATGAACCAACTCCTGTCTTCAGTGTCTCTATCAACACACGGACACAACAGTGGTGACGAAGTGGAAATGGACTTACCTGCAATTCGGCAGCACCTCAAGGACATCGATTCCACTGGCGTCCATAAGGCTCAAGAAAGTGAAAGAAGCTGTGGTTTCACCAGCTGGCCAAGCTGGTGGCAGGTACTGCGCTAATCCTTCCTGGGCGTCAGGCTGGGGCTCCAGTGGCTGGCTCTACAGCTGGGACAAGCAGCGAAATCGGAGGCAAGCAATAACAGACGGGGAGGGAGCACTCGGGACACGGCCGGCGCTGCAAGCAGGTCGGCGTTCAGACCTAGAGAGAAAGTCCGGCGGGAACGAGTCTCCAACTGTAAATAAATAAATAAAAAAAGAACGGAAACCGCGGGAAACAGCGTTGTCATCGGCAGCAGTGGCGGTAAAGCGCGGGAAGCGCCATATCTTTTCTGCAGAAAAGAAAGAAAAGCGCGGGAAGCGCCATATCTTTTCTAAGATGCCTAAGTCTGGCAATATTGATGCTTTTGATAGCGAGATAGAGGATTGGACCACATATGTGGAAAGAGTGGAGGTATATTGCACTGCAAATGGAATAGAAGATGAAAAAAAAGCTTCAGTACTGCTGAATCTAATGGGCGCAAAGGCATGCGGGCTGTTATGAAATTTAATCACTCCAGCCAAACCAAAGGACAAGGATTTTAAAGAAATTGTTGATACCCTACAGGAGCACTTAAACCCAACACCGCTGCTGATAGCGGAACGATTCAAATTCTTCAAGAGAAATCAACACAAGAATGAAAGTAACGCTGATTACCTCACCGAATTAAGAAAGCTATCAAAACACTGCCAATTCGGGGCAGGACTAGCAGATTATCTTCGAGACAAATTCGTCTGCGGTCTCTTAAGTGAAGGAACACAAAAAAGGCTGCTTTCTGAAAAAGATTTAACACTGGACAAGGCTTTCAGTATGGCTGTATCATACGAAGCAGCAGCAAGAGGAGCTGCAGAGATACAACAAAAGACACAGGGCTTCGGCACCCATGAAATGACACAGGGTTTCGAGAGATGTTATCGCTGCGGCAGATCCACCCATAACCAAAGGGACTGCTGGTTCAAGGACAAAGCATGCAGGCAATGCGGAAAGATTGGACACATTGCACGGGTATGCCAATCTGGACAAAATAAATCCACAGACAGGAAAAAAAAAATCAATAAAGAAAAGTACCGAAAGGTACAAATGATGACGGACAGTAGCTCCGAAGACCAGAAGAGCGATAGCGACTCCGAAAACAAGAGACTAAGCTGTCTCAAATTACATAATGTACTTGCCAAAGATGATTACCAGACCATTTGGGTTACCCTCACGATAGCAGGGTCCCCAGTTAAAATGGAGCTAGATACAGGATCAGCTCTGACCATAATAAATCGACGGGATTACGAGAGGTTATTTCCGCATATACCTTTAAAAGACACATCCATTATCTTAAAAACATATACGGGGCAGAAAGTATACCCCAAAGGAAAAATAAGGGTGCCTGTTGTATACAACGGCAAGGAAATACAAAAGTTGTATTTATACATTCTACAAGATGGTGGCCCACCACTGTTAGGACGTGAATGGATCAGGAAAATACGTTTAGACTGGCACTCCATTCAGGCACTGACGGTGACCAGTAAGAAAAAAAACGATGATGACGTCATACCTGAACGATTAAAAGACATCTTGGCCAATGCCAAAGAAGTGTTTCAAGAGAAACTAGGAACCTTGAAAGGCATCACCGCCTCAATAAAAGTGAAAGATGCAGCAATTCCCAAGTTTTTTAAAGCAAGACCAGTGTCATACGTAATTCGTCCAGCAGTCGAGGCAGAGCTGGAGAATTTGGAAAATGCAGGCGTATTATCCAAAATAGATTGGAGCGAGTGGGCAACACCCATCGTTCCAGTCATGAAGAAAGCATTGAATAATAATAAATCTGAAGAACAGAGAAAAATTCGCATCTGTGGAGACTTCAAGGTGACGGTAAACCCGGTCCTTCACATGGTACAGTATCCTCTTCCGAGGATAGAAGATATTTTCGCCTCACTATCCGGAGGGAAACGTTTCACCAAAATTGACTTGGCACAGGCATATCTACAGATGGAGGTTGAAGAGGCCTCTAAAAAATATCTCATGATAAATACACACAAAGGTCTGTACCAGTACAATCGGCTAGTTTTCGGAGTAGCATCCGCTCCAGCTATCTGGCAAAGAGCTATGGAGCAAGTCCTCCAAGGGATTCCGGGTACTCAATGCTACCTCGACGACATCCTTGTAACAGGAGAAAACGACAACGAGCACCTTGCCAATTTGGAGCAGGTGCTCACTAGGCTGAGAGAACGGGGCCTACGAGCAAATCACCCCAAGTGCGAATTTTTCCAAAATCAAATATCATATTGTGGCCACATAATAAATAAGGAAGGGTTGCATAAGTCACCTGAAAAAATTGAAGCGGTCATAAAAGCCCCAGCACCTGAAAATGTTTCACAATTAAGGTCGTTCCTGGGATTAATAAATTACTATCATAAATTTTTACCAAACTTATTAACTCTTCTACACCCTCTTAATGAACTGCTACAAACAGGAGTAATTTGGAAATGGAGCGAAGACTGTAAACGTGCCTTCCATAAATGCAAAGACTTAATCACATCCAAAGAAGTTTTGGCTCATTACAACCCATCACTGCCAATCAGACTGGCGTGCGATGCATCCCCTTACGGCATAGGAGCAGTATTATCACATAAATTCCCTGATGGCTCGGAACGGCCAATAGCTTTTGCGTCATGCTCATTGAACTCAGCTGAGCGTAACTCTGCCCAAATCGACAGGGAAGCACTCAGCCTGGTATGGGGAGTGAAGAAATTCAACCATTACCTACACGGACAAAAATTTACCTTGTTGACTGACCATCAACCCCTCATCTCCATATTCAACCCTAAAAAGGGTGTTCCCATTATGACAGCGCAAAGGCTACAGAGGTGGTCCCTTTTTCTAGGGGCACACCAATACAACATAGAATACAAAGGATCAAAACAGCATGGGAATGCTGACAGTAGAAGAGGCAACGGTAGAAGAGGCACCTACAGTAGACCCAGTGGAGATGTTCCAATCTACCATAGTGGAATGTCTACCAGTAACAAATTCTGCCATTGAAAGGGAAACGAGAAATGACCCGACTCTCTCACGGGTCTACGATTTAACAGTGAAGGGATGGCCAGCACATGGCGAACCACTGTTGCCAGCATTCTCGCAAAGAAGAGAACAGCTGTCAGTGTGCCGAGGAACCTTGATGTGTGGATCCAGAGTGGTGATTCCACCCAAACTCCAGGATAAAGTGCTAAAGGAGCTTCACGAGGGGCATCTGGGTGGAGTGAAAATGAAGAACCTAGCCAGGGCGTTTGTATGGTGGCCAGGTATCGATGGAGACATCGAAGAAATGACCAAGAGCTGCCTAGGATGCCAGAAGGTCCAAAACGCTCCACCACAAGCCCCTCTACATCCATGGGAGTGACCCTCATCTCCCTGGCAAAGGGTACTCATCGACTTTGCTGGTCCATTTATGGACTCAATGTTCTTAATCGCGGTTGATGCACACTCCAAGTGGCCGGAGGTAATAAAGATGTCCTCCACCACCACGGAAAAAACCATCACAGTATTAAGGACCATATTTGCCAGGAATGGGCTGCCGGAACAGATCTGTTCTGATAATGGACCGCAATTGTGTCCGAAGAATTCAGGAAGTTCTTAAAAAACAATGGGGTTAAGCACTACACGTCCGCCCCATACCATCCCACCACCAATGGATTGGCTGAAAGGTTTGTCCAGACCTTCAAGAAGGCCATAAAGGCCATGGGTAATGAAGACATAAAACTTCAGCACAAGGTGGATAACTTCTTGTTCGCATACAGGAATGCAACACATGTGGTTACAAACCAAACTCCCGCCATGATGTTCTTCAATAGAAACCTAAGATGCCGGCTGGATTTGGTCAAGCCCAACATCAGAAGGGACGTGGAGAACCGGCAGTTTCAAGGCATGAATGAAAGGCCAACTAGAACCTTCCAGATAGGTCAACAAGTTTTGGCCCGGGACTACCGTACCGAGAAATGGCAGCCTGGAACTATCTGCACACGACTAGGACCACTGATGTATACCGTGGACATCAGAGAAAGCATAATAAGGCGCCATGCTGACCAAATCATAGAGTCATCCGAAAAGGGACAACCTACACCACAACTCTATACGCCTAACGATGAAGTAGAGATACCCATATCTACCTCCGATCCGGTGATACTGGAACCCGATGAACCCGACACTGGCATTCAAGCCGAATCAGCCTTGCCAAAAGAACCTACTACACCACCAGAAACTACTACACCACCGAGGCGTTATCCGGACCGAGTCAGGAAGCCTCCAGAGAGACTGACTTATAATTAATTAACTACAGCAATGTGTATATTATTTTTCTTATAACATGTAATTAATAATTACTTAAAATATGATGTACTGGTTAGCTAAAAGGGGAGGAATTGTAGTGTATGTGCCTTTAAGAGCCCCATGTGTGCTGTAATGCCGGTAATGGCCACTCGGGCTATATAAGCCTGTATATTGTGTTATATCCGTTAGTACCCCTCCAGACTTTGCTTAGTAAACACCTATGAACCAACTCCTGTCTTCAGTGTCTCTATCAACACACGGACACAACAAAACTTATTTAAACCCTTTACACCATCGGATCAAATCAAAGCTCTGCAATCCTGCGACATCCAGTCGTGAGTGGTGGTGGACAATTAAACAGTTAACAGGAGGAGGAGGCTCCAAAAATATCCCCATCCTCAATGATGGTGGAGCCCAGCACGTGAGTGCAAAAGACAAGGCTGAAGCATTTGCAACTATCTTCAGCCAGAAGTGCCGAGTGGATGATCCATCTCGGCCTCCTCCTGAGGTCCCCAGCATCACAGATGCCAGTCTTCAGCCCATTCAATTCACTCCACGTGATGTCAAGAAACGGCTGAAGACGCTGGATACTGCAAAGGCTATGGGCCCTGACAACATTCCGGCAATAGTACTGAAGACTTGTACTCCAGAACTAGCTGCGTCTCTAGCCAAGCTGTTCCAGTACAGCTACAACACTGGCATCTACCCGGCAATGTGGAAAATTTCCCAAGTATGTTCTGTCTACAAAAAGCAGGACAAATCCGACCCGGCCAATTACCGTCCCATCAGTCTACTCTCAATCATCAGCAAAGTGATGGAAGGCGTTGTCGACAGTGCTATCAAGCGGCACTTACTCAGCAATAACCTGCTAACTGACGCCCAGTTTGGGTTCCGCCAGGGCCACTCAGCTCCTGACCTCATTACAGCCTTAGTCCAAACATAGACAAAAGAGCTGAACTCAAGAGGTGAGGTGAGAGTGACTGCCCTTGACATCAAGGCAGCATTTGATCGAGTGTGGCATCAAGGAGCCCTAGCAAAACTGAAGTCAATGGGAATCAAGGGGAAAACTCTCCATTGGTTGGAATCATACTTAGCACAAAGGAAGTTGGCTGTGGTTGTTGGAGGTCATTCATCTCAATCACATGACATCACTGCAGGAGTTCCTCAGGGCAGTGTCCTAGGCCTAACCATCTTCAGCTGTTTCATCAATGACCTTCCCTCCATCATAAGGTCAGAAGTGGGGATGGTCGCTGATGATTGCACACTGTTCAGCACCATTCGAGACTCGTCAGATACTGACGCAGTCCGTGTCCATATGCAGCAAGACCTGGACAACATTCAGACTTGGGCTGACAAGTGGCAAGTAATATTCGCACCACACAAGTGCCAGGCAATGACCATCTCCAACAAGCGAGAGTCTAACCATCTCCCCTTGACATTCAATGGCATTACCATCGCTGAATCCCCCACTATCAACATCCTGGGGGTTACCATTGATCAGAAACTGAACTGGACCAGCCACATAAATGCTGTGGCTACAAGAGCAGGCCAGAGGCTGGGAATTCTGCGGCGAGTGTCTCACCTCCTGACTCCCCAAAGCCTTTCCACCATCTACAAGGCACAAGTCAGGAGTGTGATGGAATACTCTCCACTTGCCTGGATGAGTGCAGCTCCAACAACACTCAAGAAGCTCGACACCATTCAGGATAAAGCAGCCCGCTTGATTGGCACTCCATCCACCACCTTCAACATTCACTCCCTCCACCACCGGCGCACTGTGGCTGCAGTGTGTACCATCTACAAGATGCACTGCAGCAACTCGCCAAAGCTCCTTCAACAGCACCTTCCAAACCCGCGACCTCTACCACTTAGAAGGACAAGGGCAGCAGACACATGGGAACATCACCACCTACAAGTTCCCCTCCAAGCCACACACCATCCTGACTTGGACCTGTATCGCTGTTCCTTCACTGTCGCTGGGCCAAAATCCTGGAACTCCCTTCCTAACAGCATTGTGGGTGTACCTACACCATATGGACTGCAGCGGTTCAAGGAGGCGGCTCACCACCATCTTCTCAAGGGAAATTAGGGATGGGCACTAAATGCAGGCCTAGCCAGCGACGCCCACATCCCAGCAATGAATTAAAAAAAACACAAAAAACCCCACACAAAACACACTTATCTTTGCACTCATGCACCCACCACTCACCTGAACACCGGACATCTTGACCCCTCCAAGCCCTTCATCCCGACGGTCCGCCTCCTCTAACTTGATATGGTTTGGGGCTGTCGGGAATCCCACACTTCAACATTAAAAATAGGGATTAGGCTAAATACTGCCTGTTAACTACCTGTTAACAGGCAGTTAATTGGCACTAATCCCCTTCCCACCTCGGGTCCCAGTGCGTGTCGGATACCCGCCTCCTTTGAAACTGGCAGTTAACAGGCAGTTTTTAGCCTAATCCCTATTTTGAGGGGTGTCGTGTGGGATTCCCGACGGCTCCAAACCACACCAGGTTAGAGCAGGCGGGCCGTTGGGTTGAAGGACTTGGAGGGGCCGAGATGTCGGTGTTCAGGTGAGTGATGGGTGCATGAGTGCAAAGGTAAGTGTGTTTGGTGTGTCTGAAGTGATTAAAGAAGTTTAAATTACCTATACTTACCTTTACAGCCTTTCTTCCTCTAGGTTTCGGGAGTCCATCATTCAGCCGGCACTGAAAGCAAAATGGCTGTGAGCTGTCAAAAGTGACAGCCTGCAGCTTTCAGTGCCGGCGAGACTTCTAACTGAGTCTGTGTAGAAGGACTCAGGTTAGAAGTCAGGCTGTCAGTGTTTGACAGCTTCAAACAGCTGTGAAACACTGATATTTCATCTGTCAAAAACTCTTGACAGGTGAAATGTCAGTCTGTGACGTTATCTGTTGCCGGGTGGCCCTTAATTGGCCTGCTGAGCCCGCAGGGCGGGCTTAACAAGGTCAATCAAGGGAAATTCGCGCGGATTGGCTGAACGTCGATGTAGGCGGGACTAAAACTCGAAAGTTGAAGTCCCGCCTCCTTCCTGACAGCTTAAGGAAAATCTACCCCGTTAACTCTGTTTCTCTCTTCACAGATGCTGCCTGACCTGCTGAGTTTCTCCAGCATTTTCTATCCATAAACTTCTGTTGTGTTTTTAAAGAGTTTATGGGTTGAAATCAATCCGTGTGATATTAGTAATAAACATGTTTGAAATAAACAGGTTAACTTCTTTGTTACGAGTGTGGATAGAGGAATTTCATATGCGCTCTTTAAAGCATTTATTTTTGACATGAACCCACAACCTTCTAACTCAACTGGAAAACACTCTTCCCTCAACCAACGCCACCGTTAAAAAAAAAAGCGAGCAACACTTGTGGGATCTTGCTGTGTATAAAATATCTGTTGCATCTGCCCGCATAAGATCAGTCAGTATGCTTAAAAAAGGAATTCATTGTATGTAAAATGCTGTGGGACGTCCCGAGTGATGCAATGAGGCACTACATCAAATAAAACTCCTTTCTTAATACTGGATATTATATCATATTAGCCCAAAGTCCAATTTTTGATTTGTGGTGCTGAATTGTTTCCTCTGTTTGAACAGGGCCTTGGCGGTATAAAGCTCATGATTCCGAACAGCATGACGCACTGTTATTTGATGCTTTCCAGCACCTGTAGTTTCTATTACTTCACATTGCAACAATGATTGGCCCAGTAATTCCGGGCACAACACGTGAGTACGGACGGGGTACTCACGCGTGTGCCCAGAGGAATTGCCGGTTTTCAGCATGCACAGCGCATGCGCTGAAAACCGGCATTTCCTGTCCTCTGACCCAAGGGGTGAAGAGGCAGAGCGTGCGCGACTGCACAGGCAGCGCGTGCGCAGTGAAATTCCTTTTTTTTTTCCAGAGTTGCGCGCGTGTAAAGGCCTCCGGTCTTTACGCGTGGAAAAACCAGACGTAAGTATTTAGTTTTTCAGGTAAGTGGGCTTTTAGTACAATGTAGAAATTTTTTTCCCACAGGTTTGTTATTTTTAAAGAATTTACATTAAGGTAAGTTTAGTTTTAAACCCTATTTTTAAAAAAATTACTTTTTTTGAAAAATTGATTAATTGTTTAAAACATTTTTAAAAACTTATTTATAGTTAATATAATCAGTGGGATGTTTTTTAAATTTTTATTGAAAGTTAAAGTAGTGTTTTGGCAGCCCATACTTTTCATGAGTTTGACAGCTCTTACTGTCAAACTCGTGAATGAGTTTCCCCTCCCCTGATTGGCTGCACAGTGCTCACCTGATCCCAGCCGGCACATCGCACTAACTACGCCGCTGGATCAGGTAAGCACAGCGCGCCGACATCTGAACCGGGCCAGTGACAGGAAATGCAAGCAGGCCCGGGCTTCAGATGTCGGCGCGCAGGGTGAGTGCACATCGGGGGCTTGCACGCGCGGCAAGCCCCCGATCTTAATTTCAGGGCCATTATCCCTCATTCTGGTTCCTCTGACTCCCTGTCCTTCCTGCTCCAGTGCCATCAGGTAGGCAGGATTGCGCAGAGTCTACGAGCTATAAGAAGACGCATTGTGTGTCGACAGGGAAGTGGCTGTCAGCTGGCTGGCTGCCTCGAGGATCCAGTACAATAAGGATGCATTCCCTCCGTGAAGTGCGCGCAAGCACATCCTGTGACACAAGAGATCACTGTGCCGGTCAGCTAGCAAGGTTTGGTACACAACAGTGGAAGAATGTTTTATAATACAGCTTGGGTTGCTCGTGGTTCTGTTGTGTAAATCGAGCGAGACAATTTTAGCTATGGTGCATTCTTAATAACCTCCACACTTCCCAACGAATGATTACGTTAATAAGAGGCCAAAATTCCTTTCCGTTGTAGATTCTCGTGTTAAAAGTCGAATTAAAAAGTGATGAAATAGTATTTTACCCAAGGTCAAGAATGGGGTCATTCTCCTTAGAGCAGGAGAAGGTTGAGAGGAGATTTGATAGAGGTGTTCAAAATCATGAGGGGTCTAGACAGAGTAGATAGAGAGAAACTGTTCCCATTGGCAGAAGGGTCGAGAACCAGAGGACACAGATTTAAGGTGATTGGCAGAAGAACCAAAGGCGACACGAGGAAAAACTTTTTTACTCAGCGAGTGGTTATGATCTGGAATGCACTGCCTGAGAGGGTGGTGGAGGCAGACTCAATCGTGGCTTTCGAAAGGGAGTTGGATAAGTACCTGAAGGAAAAATCTTTTGCAGGGCTACGGGGAAAGGGCGGAGGGAGTGGGACTAGCTGAAGTGCTGTTGCAGAGAGCCGGCGCGCGCTCGACGGGCCGAATGGCCTCCTTCTGTGCTGTAACCATTCTATGATTCTATGATCAACAAAGATGAGAATTTCGGCCGCTCCAGCTGTAAATAAATATACGCAATAATTACCGAGGTTCAAAGGTTGGTTCCCTCAGTGGGAAATCCCATCATGCACTGCTTCTCATCACTAGCTTCCGATCACAGAGTCAACGCGTCAAACCTAGTTGCAAGTAAACTGAGCCTTGCGTAAATAAAAACTGTTTATGCATGCAGCCTGGTAACTACAACACCGGCGCGCTAAATTCTTACCTCGGAGACCAGACTTTGAATCTGAACCGCAGTCAAATTACATTTGCTTAGAGGTTCCCCTGGGTCAGCTGTGGGGAAGGAGGCACAACTACAAGTGAGAGGTAAGAATGTTAGTTCCTGGAGCAGCATTAGCCATGGTGTGTTAATAGTGGCACCTTGAGAGCAACGTTCCCTCTAATTTTCTTTTGGGCCACGCGGCCCATTCAAAATTCAACGCAGGCGCGGTTTTTCCATTTAAAAGCCGGTGAGCCGGCTGCGCGGGACCTCCAGAGTGCTGCGCGGCCACGCAAGGAACATTGCTTGAGAGATGTATCTAGGCTGGATTGACCGGGCGGTGGGGCTTTGTCTGAACAAAAAGGAAGACCTCTTGTGGTTTAAAAATATAGATCCACTCTCTTTTATGTAAGCCAGTCCTAGTATTTTGAGTTGAGGTAATTCTCCAGAAACTCTGAGTAAGGTAACTACCGATCTCTGTGTGGGGTTTAATTCCTTCTATATACTACTTTTAGCACACTGGTTAATGCGTTTTCATCAGATTCCTGTCTGCAGTCATTAGCCCGACTTCAAAAAAATATTCAACTGAAATATTAAATGATGCAGAGAGGAATTTAACAAGAACTTAGTAACTGACACCGCACCGAGGGAATTAAGCTTGACTGCCTATTATTTAAAGATCAAACGTGAGACAGGAGGCAGCTATTCTCTCTGAACTATGGCCCCAAGTTTGTAGTAAGGTACCGTCAAAATATATCATCCCGTTTGATTAGCTTTATTAATAAGTGACTTACATTGACGAGAAACTTTCAGCGTATGACGAATAGGGAGACTCAGATTCCTTTCATTCTTCACATTTGCTAATGGAAACTGTTTCATCAACTGCATATTTGTTGTGACCTGTTCTGATACACAAACCTACACTGATCACTGCGTTTGCCATTCCTCAACCATTTTCTTAATTGATCCAGGTTAGATTGCATTTTTTTTTTTACAGAGGCCAGTGTCGGGAGGAGCAGAGAGCGGCGGTACAGTGAGTACTTAAACTCACTTTCGTGGACTTTTTTACAGAGGCCAGTGTCGGGAGCGGAGAGAGCGGCGATACAGTGAGTAGTTAAACTCACTTTCACGGGCTTTTTTACAGAGGCTTACCAATCTCAGAGACCGACGGTGGCATTCCGGAGCCACGTCACGATTCAAAAAGTGAGGCGGGCAAGAGGAAGCAGCTGATTGGGTGAGGACGGCCAGGTGAGTATTTATACTACTCTATAGTTTGACAGTTAAGATTAATAGTTTATAAAATTTAGAAGCTCTTAATTTTTGTGGTTATAGTTTCTAAGGTCTCTGTTGTGTATCGTGGAGTGCAAGTAACTAAGGGCCCTTGAGTATATCATTTAATTGTAGTGTAATTAGCGGTATTGATTTGATTTAATTTAATTTAAATTAATTAAAGAGTAAGTCATGGCAGGACAGCTCGGCCCTGTAGCATGCTACTCCTGCGCTTGTGGGAAATCAGGGACACTTCCTGTGTCCCTCACGACCATGTGTGCGGGAATTGTATCCAGCTGCAGCTATTGACAGACCGCATTGCAGCGCTGGAGCTGCAAATGGATACATACTGGAGCATTCGCGATGCTGAGGACATCGTGGATAGCACATTTAGGGAGTTGGTCACACCACAGGTAAAGGCTGCACAGGCAGGAAAGGAATGGTTGACCACCAGGCAGAGTAGTAGGAGCAGGCAGGTAGTGCAGCGGTCCCCTGTGACCATCCCCCTCTCAAACAGATATACTGTACCACTTTGGATATTGTTGAGGGAGATGGCTTATCGGGGGAAGGCAGCAGCAGCCAACTTCCTGGCACCATGGGTGGTTCTGCTGCACAGGACAGGAGAAAAAAGAATGGGAGAGCTATAGTGATAAGGGATTCTATTGTAAGGGGAATAGATAGGTGTTTCAGCAGCCGCAAACAAGACTCCAGGATGGTATGTTGCCTCCCTGGTACAGGGTCAAGGATGTCTTGGGGCAGCTGCAGGGCATTCTAGAGGGGGAGGGTGAACAACCAGTTGTTGTGGTGCATATAGGTACCAACGATATAGGTAAAAAACAGGATTAGGTCCTAAAAGCTGAATATAGGGAGTTAGGAGGTAAATTCAAAAATAGGACCTCAAAGGTAGTAATCTCAGGATTGCTACTAGTGCCATGTGCTAGTCAGAGAAGAAATAGAAGGATATTTCAGATGAATACGTGGCTAGAGGAATGGTGCAAGGTGGAGGGATTCAAATTCCTGGGATATTGGAACCAGTTCTGGGGGAGGTTAGACCAGTACAAACAGGATGGTTTGCACCTGGGCGGGACCGGGACCAATGTCCTAGGGGGAAGTGTTTGCCAGTGCTGTTGGGGAGGGTTTAAACTAAAATGGCAGGGGGTTGGGAACCTGTGCAGGGAGACAGAGGAAAGGGAAGCAAGGATAGAAACAAAAGACAGGAAGTAGAAAAGCAAAAGTGGAAGGCAGAGAAATCAAGGGTGTAAATCAAACAGGGCTACAGTAAATAATAATTCTAAAAGGACTAAGCGTGTTAAAAAAACAAGCCTGAAGGCTTTGTGTCTTAATGCGAGGAGCATTCGTAATAAGATGGATGAATTCGCTGCGCAAATAGATGTAAACGGATATGATGTAATTGGAATTACGGAGACATGGCTCCAGGGTGGCCAAGGCTGGGAATTCAACATCCAGGGGTATTCAATATTCAGGAAGGACAGGGAGAAAGGAAAAGGAGGTGGGGTAGCATTGCTAATTAAAGAGGAGATTAACACAAAAGTAAGGAAGGATATTAGCTCTGATGATGTGGAACCTGTATCGGTAGAGCTGTGAAATACCAAGGGGCAGAAAACGTTAGTGGGAGTTGTATACAGAGCTCCAAACATTAATGCTGAGGTTGGGGATGGCATTAAATGGGAAATTAGAGACACATTCAATAAGGGCACCGCAGTTATCATGGGTGGCTTTAATCTACATATAGATTGGGCTAACCAAATTAGTAACAATACTATGGAGGAGGAATTCCTAGAGTGTATACGGGATGGTTTCCTGGACCAATATGTCGAGGAACCAACTAGAGATCAGGCCATCTTAGACTGGGTTTATGTAATGAGAAAGGATTAATTAGCAATGTTGTTGTGCGAGGCCCCTTGGGGAGGAGCGATCATAATATGATAGAATTCTTCATTAAGATGGAGAGTGAAGTAGTTGACTCAGAGACGAGGGTCCTGAATTTAAATAAAGGAAACTGCGATGGTATGAGGCGCGAGTTGGCTAGGTTGGATTGGGGAACATTACTTAAAGGATTGACGGTGGATAGGCAATGGCAAACATTTAAAGATCGCATGGATGAACTACAGAATTTGTTCATCCCTGTTTCATATAAAAATAAAACAAAAAAGGTGACTCAACCGTGGCTAACAAGGGAAATTAGGGATAGCCTAGTATCCGAGGAGAGGACATATAAATTGGCCAGAAAAAGAAGCAAACCTGAGGATTGGGAGCAGTTTAGGATTCAGCAAAGGAGGACAAAGGGATTAATTAAGAGGGGGAAAATAAAATATGAGAGTAAGCTTGCTGGGAACATAAAAACTGACTGTAACTTCTATAGGTATGTGAAGAGAAAAATATTGGTGAAGTTAAGCGTAGGTCCCTTGCAGTCAGAATCAGGGGAATTTATAATGGGGAACAAAGAAATGGCAGACCAATTAAATGCATACTTTGGTTCTGTCTTCACAAAGGAGGACACAAATAACCTTTCAGAGATATCAGGGAAGATAGGGTCTAATGAGAGGGAGGAATTGAATGAAATCAGTATTTGCAGGGAAATGGTGTTAGGGAAATCGACGGGATTGAAGGCCGATAAATCCCCAGGGTCTGATAATCTACACCCTAGGGTACTTAAGGAAGTGGCCCTAGAAATAATAGATGCATTGCTGGTCATCTTCCAAAATTCTGTAGACTCTGGAACAATTCCCATGGATTGGAGGGTAGTTAATGTAATCCCACTATGTAAAAAAGGTGGAAGAGAGAAAACAGGGATTTATGGACCGGTAAGCCTGACATCAGTAGTGGGGAAAATGCTAGAGTCCATTATAAAAGATGTAATAGCAGAGCACTTGGAAAACAGTGACAGGATCAGACAAAGTCAACATAGATTTACAAAATGTAAATCATGCTTGAATAATCTACTGGAATTTTTTGAGGATGCAACTGGTAGAATAGATAAGGGGGAACCAGTGGATGTGGTGTATTTGGACTTACAGAAGACTTTCGATAAGGTCCTGCATAAGAGATTGGCGTGCAAAGTTAAAGCACATGGGATTGGGGGTAAGGTACTGACTTGGATAGAGAACTGGTTGGCAGACAGGAAGCAAAGAGTTGGAATAAATGGGTCTTTTTCCGAGTGGCAGGCAGTGACTAGTGGGGTACCGCAGGGATCGGTGCTAGGACCCCAGCTATTCACAATATATATTAATGATCTAAACAAGGGAACTAGATGTAATATCTCCAAGTTTGCAGCCGACACAAAGCTGGGTGGGCGTGTGTGCTGTGAGGAAGATGCAGAGAAGCTCCAGTATGATTTGAACAGGTTGGGTGATTGGGCAGATACATTATAATGTGGATAAATGCGAGGTTATCCACTTCGGTGGCAAAAACAGGGAGACAGATTATTATCTGAACGGCAATAGATTGGGAAAAGGGGAAGTGCAACGAGACCTGGGTGTCCTTGTGCACTAGTCGCTGAAGGTAAGCATGCAGGTGCAGCAGGCGGTTAAGAAGGCAAATGGTATGTTGACCTTCATAATGAGAAGATTCGAGTACAGGAGCAAGGATGTCTTGCTGCAGCTGTACAGGGCCTTGGTGAGACCACATCTTGAGTATTGTGTGCAGTTTTGGTCGCCTTATCTGAGGAAGGATGTTCTTGCCATGGAGGGAGTGCAGCGAAGATTCACCAGACTGATACCTGGGATGGCAGGAATGACGTATGAAGAGAGATTGGGTCGATTAGGCTCATATTGTCTAGAGTTTAGAAGAATGAGACGGGATCTCATTGAAACTTATAAAATTCTAACAGGACTAGACAGACTAGATGCAGGAAGGATGTTCCCGATAGCAGGGGAGTGCAGAACCAGGGGTCACAGTCTAAGGATAAGGGGTAAGCCATTTAGGACTGAGATGAGGAGGAATTTCTTCACCCAGAGAGTGGTGAACCTTTGGAATTCTCTACCACAGAAGGCAGTTGAGGCCAACTTATTAAATATATTCAAGAAGGAGTTAGATATATTTCTTAAGGTTAAAGGGATCAAGGGATATGGGGAGAAAGCAGTGACAGGGTATTGATTTTGGATGATCAGCCATGATCGCATTAAATGGCGGAACAGGCTCGAGGGGCCGAATGGCCTACTCCTGCTCCTATCTTCTATGTTTCTATGTTTGTATATGTCATCGTTAATAAAAATATCATCCCAAGGTGCTTGCCAGAGCTGAAACAGGTGCCAAGTAGTATAGAGAGAATAATTAGGGGAAGTGATTGAAGGAATGGTCAAGGATGAGGGTTGTGAAGGAGAAGCCGGGCTTAGAGTCAGAGTTAGAACATGTACAGCCAAGGCAGCTGACGGTCTGTTGCAAATGCAAAATACCGCAGATTTTGAAAATCAGAAATAAAAAGAGAAAATTCTGGAAATATTTAGCAGATCAGACAGCATCTGTGGAGAGAGAAACAGAGTTACTGTTTCAGATTGATGACCCTTCGCCTCTTGGAGTGAAGATGTACAATTGGACCAGTACAGGAAGAATGGAGGGCACATGCTGGAATTTTTGAGGCATTGGAACCAGTTTTGTGGTAGGTGTGACCTATACAAAAGGGACGGTCTACACCTGTGCAGAGATGGAACTGATGTTCTCGGGGTAATTTTTGATAAAGCAGTTCGGGAGCATTTAAACTAGTATGGCAGGGGGCTAGAAACCTATGTAGTGAAATAGAGGAAAGTGAAAGGCAGACAGAAATAAATGGTAAAAGGGTGAGGAACAAAAAACGAAGGGCCAAACTAATTCATAAAAATTGTGAGCATAAAAAAAGCCTGAGGGTTTTATACCTTAATGCGAGAAGCATCAGGAACAAGGTAGATGAATTAGCTGTGGAAATAGAGGTTAATAATTATGATCTAATTGGGATTACGGAAACATGGTTGCAGGGTGAGCAGGGCTGGGAGCTTAACATACAGGGGTATTCAGTATTTAGGAAGGATCGACAAAAAAGAAAGGGAGGAGGGGTAGCATTGCTAGTAAAAGAGGGGATAAATGCAATTGAAAGGAAGGATATTAACTCAGTTAATACAGAATCTATATGGGTGGAGCTAAGAAATAGCGAGGGGCGAAAAACATTAATAGGAGTGGTATATAGGCCTCCAAATAGTAAAATAGAGGTTAGGGAGGGCATCACGAGGGAAATTAGAGAAGCGTGCAATAAGAGCACAGCTGTCATCATAGGTGACTTTAACTTACATATAGATTGGACTAGCCTAATCAGTAAAAATAATGAGGAGGAGGAATTCCTTGAGTGTTTGAGGGATGGTTATCTGGATCAATATGTCGAGGAACCAACTCGGGAACAGGCTATATTGGACTGGGTACTGTGCAATGAGAAGGGACTAATCAGTAATCTTGTTGTACGGGGACCCTTGGGTCAGAGCGATCATAACATGATCGATTTCTCACTCGAAATGGAGAGCGAAGAAATTGACTCAGAGACTAAGGTCCTGAATTTAAACAAGGGGAATTATGATGCCATGAGACGGGAACTGAGTAGGTCTGATTGGACAACGTTCCTGGGAGGACTGGAGGTAGATAAACAATGGCAAACATTTAAAGATAGAATGACAAAATTGCAAAAATTGTTTATACCAATCTGGCATAAAAGGAAATCTAAAAAGGTGACTCAACCGTGGATAACAGGGGAAATTAGAGACAGCATAAAATCCAAAGATAGGGCGTATAAAATAGCCAAAAAAAGCGCCAGAGCGGAAGATTGGGAACAGTTTAAGATAGAGCAAAGGAGGGCAAAGGGCATAATCAAGAGGGGCAAAATAGCTTACGAAAACAAGCTGGCGGAAAATATAAAAACTAACTCCAAAAGCTTTTATAAGTATATCAAAAGGAAAAGACTGGTGAAAACCAAAGTTGGTCCATTGCAGTCAGATACGGGGGAATATATAATGGGAAATAAGGAAATGGCAGATCAACTAAATGCATACTTTGGGTCAGTCTTTACGAAGGAAGACACAAAAAACCTCCCTGGGATATCGGGAAAAATAGGGACATTGGCAAAGGAGGAACTGACGCAAATCAATATCTCTAAGGATATGGTGTTAAGGAAGCTAAAGGGATTGAAGGTGGACAAATCCCCAGGGCCTGATAACATGCATCCTAGGGTACTGAAGGAGGTGGCCCTAGAGATAGCGGATGCACTAAGGATGATTTTTCAGAATTCATTAGACTCGGGAACAGTGCCGATGGATTGGAGGGTAGCTAACGTTACCCCACTATTCAAAAAGGGGGGTAGGGAAAAAGCAGGTAATTACAGACCTGTAAGCCTTACATCAGTTGTGGGCAAAATGCTGGAGTCCATCATTAAGGATGAAATAGCGGAGCACTTAGCAAATGGGGACAGGATAGGACAGAGTCAACATGGATTTACAAAGGGTAAATCGTGCTTGACTAATCTATTGGAATTTTTTGAGGGAGTAACTGGTAGAATAGATGGGGGAGAGCCAGTAGATGTGGTGTACCTGGACTTCCAAAAGGCCTTCGATAAGGTCCCACATAAAAGATTAGCATGGAAAATTGAGGCTCATGGGATAAAGGGGAAAGTTTTGGCGTGGATAGGGAACTGGCTGTCAGATAGAAAACAGAGAGTTGGAATAAACGGCTCATTTTCTGAATGGCAGGCAGTAACAAGTGGGGTACCACAGGGATCTGTCCTGGGCCCCCAGCTGTTCACAATTTACATTAATGACCTGGATCAGGGAGTCGGATGCAGCATTTCCAAATTTGCAGACGACACTAAACTAGGAGGGGGGGTGGGCTCAGAGGAAGAGACCAGGAAGCTCCAGAGCGATTTGGACAGACTGGGCGATTGGGCGGATAAATGGCAGATGCACTATAATGTGGACAAGTGCGAAGTTATCCACCTTGGGTGCAGGAACGGGAGGGCAAATTATTATTTAAATGGCAATAGATTGGGAGAGGGGGAAGTACAGAGAGACCTGGGTGTTCTTGTACACCAGTCACTGAAGGCGAGCATGCAGGTGCAACAGGCGGTCAAGAAGGCAAACGGTATGCTGGCCTTCATAGCAAAAGGGTTAGAATACAGGAACAGGGATACCTTGCTGCAGCTGTACAGGGCACTGGTGAGACCACACCTCGAGTACTGTGTACAGTTTTGGTCGCCTCATCTGAGGAAGGATGTTCTTGCCATGGAGGGGGTGCAGCGGCGATTCACCAGGCTGATACCAGGAATGGCGGGAATGACCTATGAGGAGAGACTATGTAGTTTAGGGATGTACACACTGGAGTTTAGAAGATTGAGAGGGGACCTCATAGAAGTGTATAAAATTCTGACAGGTCTAGACAGACTGGATGCAGAAGGAATGTTTCCCTTGGCGGGTGAGAACAGAACTAGAGGACATAATTTAAGGATAAGGGCTAAACCATTTAGGACAGAGATGAGGGGGAATTTCTTCACTCAGAGAGTGGTGAACCTGTGGAACTCATTGCCACAGAGGGCAGTGTATGCCAGCTCATTAAATATATTTAAGAGGGAATTAGATATATTTCTACGGGCAAAAGGGGTTAAGGGTTACGGAGAGAAGGCGGGGACGGGATACTGAATTAAAGGATCAGCCATGATCTCATTAAATGGCGGAGCAGGCACGAAGGGCCGAATGGCCTACTCCTGCTCCTATCTTCTATGTATCTATGTATCTATGTAATATAGGGCTCGAGGTAGTTGTTAACAAGGATGCAGATCTTGAGTTCAATGTGTTTGGCAATGGGGAGCCAGTGGAGCTCAGTGAGGCCGGGGTGAGAGGTGTGACACAGTGATGGACAGGAGGTGGATGTTGGCATTTTGGACGGGTGGAAGGGTGGAGTTTCGAAGGCTGGTGGGGAAAACATTGGAAAGGTCGAGCCTCGAGGTAATAAACGTGTGGGATTTAGCGGCAGTGAGGTGAGGTAAGGGCGGAGTGACGCAAATTGCCCAGCAGCTTGTGGCGAGGCAGAGATACCCCGTGAATTGCGAATCACCACAAGTTGCTTGGTGATTTGCGTCGCTCCGCTGTTAGCCTCACGGAAATGGCAGCTCGGCCTCAACCTCCTTGTGAGTTTCAAGAAATTGCTGCAATTGCGCGTTAATTACTCAGTAAATTCATCGCAGAACATTAGGGCCGGTACCTTTCTAATGAGGTGAATTATGTTCCTGTAATGCCAATCAACCTCTCCAGCCCAGAAAGAGAAGAATTTAAACTGTGGAGTCTCATTCCTACAGGTAGTAAATTGTTTCTAGAGATTTAAAAAATGTAAAATTATAAATTTCAAATTTTTTTCTTACTTTTCCTTTCTCTCTTTTTTCTGTCTCCCTCTTAATCCAATCTTTATTTTCTTCTATAATAACAACAGAAAATGCTGGAAAAACTCAGCAGGCCAGGCAACATCCCTGGAGAGAAAATAGAGTCAACGTTTGGGGTCAAAACCCTTTGACAAGACTGAAGAAGCACAGGAAATGAAATAGATTAAAAGGCCAGTTTGGGGGTTGAGAGAACAAAAGAGAAGTGAAGAGACATTAAGAGGTATTCAAAACCAGACGAGATGGTGATCGGACTAGTGGAGACAAAAGACGGCTCTAGATGAGGTGTGAAATGTTCTGGCAGAATGAGAGACAGCTGCCGTGTGGGAGAGAGAAAAAAAAAGAAAGGGGGGAGGAGGGCCAAAACAAAGGTGTGGATGAAAAAAATAAGTAAAAATGTAATGGGGGCCGAGGTTATGATCTGAAATTGTTGAACTCGATATTGAGTCCGGAAGGCTGTAAAGTGCCTAATCGGAAGATGAGGTGCTTTATTTCTTCTCTTTATTTCTCTTTCTGTACCTGATTTGACTCTAATTCACTCTACTTCCTTCTCAGTCCTTCCTCTGTTTCGTTCTCAATCCTTAAATCTCATTGGTTGAGGAGGTAGACTGTTGGTCGGGTCATTCACCAAGGTCCCAGATGCCCCCGTTACCCTCGCTGTGCCGTTACCAGCTCACACTTCCAGCAATCTGCGGCGCAAATCTTTCAGGAGCTGAAGGGAAAAAAGTCTAACTAACGGGGTCGGCCGCGAGATGTCCCACTCCAACCAAATCTGGGCCATTGTAAACTGGCCTTCCAACGCAATAGAGGGAGCGCTGCATGCTGGAGCTGCTGTTTATCTGATGAAGTATTCAACCAAAGCCCTGATTGCCAGTTTAAGGTGACACATTGGAAGAATGAGGAGAGACTATACAAGCTAAATGGTACAATTTTAAAGGGGGTGCATAGAAACATAGAAACATAGAAACATAGAAGATAGGAGCAGGAGTAGGCCATTCGGCCCCTCGAGCCTGCTCCGCCATTCAATGCGATCATGGCTGATCATCCAAACTCAGTACCCTGTCCCTGCTTTCTCCCCATACCCCTTGATCCCCTTAGCCTTAAGAAATATATCTAACTCCTTCTTGAATATATTTAATGAATTGGCCTCAACTGTCTTCTGTGGTAGAGAATTCCACAGGTTCACCACTCTCTGGGTGAATAAATTCCTCCTCATCTCTGTCCTAAATGGCTTACCCCTTATCCTTAGACTGCGCAAGAACAGAGAGACCTGGGGGTGTTTACACACAAATCTTTGAAGGTGGCAGGACAGATTAACAAAGCAGTTAATAAAGCAGATGGGATCCTGGCTTTATAAATACAAAAGCCAGGAAGTTATGTTAAACCTTCAGGAAACACTAGTTCAGCCCCAACTGCAGCATTGTATCCAATTCTGGGTACTGTGGCAAAGCCACCAAAGAGACTCTCACAGTAACTTGTGCAATTGTCTTTAATCATTATTGTTACCTTTTAATGTTTGCCCTGTTTAAACAGCGCGGGATCGATAAAATCACGATCTGACGCAATGACGTCATCACGTGGGTCACGTGACGTTCCCAATGGCGGGAAACGTGATGACGTCATGACGTCAGGGTTGGAGGGCGTTTCCAGTTAGTCCTCGTGGAGTGAGCTAGTGTACACACCTGTTTGGAGTTTCTCCTGCGTTTCTTGTTTTGTAATACTTTCAGTGCATTAAACTAAGTTTGTTAACTACCAGTTTAGTTCACAGTGTTTTTGTTAGGAGTGGATAGACTCCTACAGTACCACATTTTAGGAAAGATGTGAAGGCTTTGGAGAGGCTACAGAAGAGATTTACCAGAATGGTTCCAGGGATGAGGGATTAGTTACGTGGATAGACTGGAGAAGCTATGAGGAGATTTGATAGAAGTGTTTTAAATCATGAAGGGTTTAGATAGAGTAAATAAAGAGAAACTGTTTCCAACGGCTGAAGGGTCGATAACCAGAGGGCCCAGATTTAAGGTGATTGGCAAAAGAACCAGAGGTGACATGAGGAACAACCTTTTTACACAACGAGTGGTTCGGATTGGAATGCACTGCCCGATAGGGTGGTGGATACAGATTCAATAGTAGCCTTCAAAAGGGAATCGGTTAAATACTTGAAGGAGAAAAAAACTGCAGGGATATGGGGAAAGAGTGGGGGAGTGGGACTAACTGGATTGCTCTTCAAAAGAGCCGGTGCAGACTCGATGGGCCAAATGGCCTCCTTCTGTGCTGTACTATTCTATGATTTTATGTTAAAGATTCCATGGCACTTTTTAAAGATGGCAGAGAGTTACATGTGAACATATGAACAATGACGGACAGGAAAAGACCCTCTGATTCATACAGCCTGTCCCACACAACTGAGATGCCGTGTGCACACATTAAATATACTCCCCACCCCATAGGTGAGCCATGTGATCTCCTGGGAGAGGTGAAAAAAACAGATAAAACGCCAGTTATGAAAAGAAATCTGGAAAATCATTAACAGAGAGAGTAGACAAGGGTAATGCAGTAGATGTAATTTATCTAGATTTTCAAAAGGCCTTTGATAAGGCACCCCATAATAGGCTAATGAATAAGGTCAGAGAATGCGGAGGCAGGGGACAAGTAGCAGAATGGATAGCTAGCTGGCTTCAAGACAGAAAGCAGAGAGTCGGAGTAAAGGGTAACTATTCAAAGTGGCAGAAGGTGGGTAGTGGTGTTCCACAAGGATCAGTGCTGGGACCACTGTTGTTCACAATTTATATTAACGAGTTAGACTTTGGAATCAAAAACACAATTTCTAAATTTGCGGATGACAGCAAATTGGGGGGGATAGTCAATACTGAGGAGGACTGCAACAAGTTACAGGAGGACTTTAATAAACTTGCAGAATCGGCATATAATTGGCAAATGAAGTTCAACATAGATAAATGTGAGGTAATACATTTTGGTAGGAAGAATAGGGAGGTCACTTATCACTTAGAGGGTGCGAGTCTAGGTGGGGTAGAGGAACAAAGGGATCTCAGAGTACAAATACACAAATCACTAAAAGTAGCGACACAGGTTAACAAGGCCATAAAAAAGCAAACCAAGCACTAGGGTTTATTTCTAGAGGGATAGAATCAAAAAGCAGTGAAGTTATGCTAAACCTGTATCGAACCTTGGTTAGACCACACTTGGAGTACTGCGTACAGTCCTGGTCGCCATATTATAAAAAGGATATAGAGGCACTGGAGAGGGTGCAGAGAAGATTTACAAGGATGATACCAGAAATGCGAGGGTATACATATCAGGAAAGGATGAACAGGCTGGGTCTCTTTTCTCTTGAAAAAAGAAGGCTGAGGGGTGACCTAATAGAGGTCGTTAACATTATGAAAAATTTTGATAGAGTGGATACAGAGAGAGTGTTTCCACTTGTGGGGAAGAGCATAACTAGAGGCCATCAATATAAGATAGTCACCAAGAAATCCAATAGGGAATTCAGAAGAAACTTCTTTACCCAGAGAGTAGTGAGAATGTGGAACTCGCTACCACAGGGAGTGGTTGAGGCGAATAGTATCGATGCATTTAAGGGGAGGCTAAACAAGCACACGAGGGAGAAGGGAATAGAGGGTTATGCTGATAGAGTTAGATGAGGAAAGACGGGAGGAGGCTCGAGTGGAGCATAACCACCGGCATGGACTGGCTGGGCCGAATGGCCTTTCTGTGCCGTATATCTTATGTAATCCTATGTAATCCTATGTAAATTCCTCTCCGACCCCCTTAGGAGATCAAGACTAGTCCAGGAACCCGCTTTGGCCCTGATTAACGTTCTCCTGCTGGCCGGGACAACATTTCACTCTTTGCCAAGACCATCAAAAGCAATTAATCGGTCACTCACCTCATCCCTGTACCACACGGACAGCAGTGATGCAAGAAGGCAGCTCGCCCCCCACCACCTTCCCAAAGGGCAACTAGGGATGGGCAACAAATGCTGGCATTGCCAGCGACTCCCACATCTCCAGAATGAATTGCAAGGTGGCTGTTGCATCTGCCCGCCTGAAGGCATGGAGTGCTCACAGAGCTCACCGAGAGACATGATCAATCCAATTCACATACAGTAAGAAAGGCATTGAATATTCAGGTATCTGCTATTCCACATGCCATTCCGATTGCCTTTTTCCGCGTGGAGGTTCGAGGCTATTTTGGCCGGGTTCGTGTTGCCAGGGGTGTAGGCCTGCTTTGCCAACCACGCCTATCAAGGGCCTCCAAGCCACACCTCCCTTGGGCAGCCCAACCACCACCCCCCCCCGCCAAATTTCTAGATGTGCACAGCCAGTAGGCTCGACCGCACGACATAACAAAAATGTTGTCAATCAAAAAATACTGTGAGAGATTGATGTGCTGAGACAGTAACGGGCAATCAATCTGCTGGTAATTCTATGTTGTCTCCATTTTGTAAGTCATAATTAACCTTCCTTTGAAATGGTTTGTAGAAGACTAATTAGTCGTTGAAAAGACAGGGCACTCTGAATCCAATTGTCTATATAAACAGTTAATTATTCAGCCGGAGAATCCCAGTATCTGCAGCTTTCAATCAGGAGCTGTCCCCCAGCACCTGCTCTCATACCTGTTGCTATGGCTACCAAACATTCATTCTTATCCCTGCCTCATTCAAATTCCGTCAAGTGCCACGTTTATATTTTATACGTGCACTTCTGCCCACATCTATCTTCAAACCCCATTCAAATTCGCCATCATATGGGAATGCAAATTGATTCGGTTCAAACAATCTACTCATGCTAGAGGTCGGCTCAACATTATTAGCTTTTTTTTTTAAGCAGTGCCTTTTTAATGCATGAAATGTGTTTCATCCGTCTGTTCCTGAATGTCCAATGCAAGCTGTGTGCAAGGCCTGCAGATCCAAAACCTTTAATTGCTTAGGCAGAATCTCAACTTTGAATGTTTCTGCCCTCTCAGACTTCCAGGTATCCCTAACTCCGATGTCATTTCCTTTCTGCTATGATCTCACTTCCTGCAACCCCCCACCCCCCACCATGGATTTCGACTGCCACCTTGGCCATCGTGAGCATTACATAGAATCATAGAATGATACAGCACAGAAGGAGGCCATTCGGCCCGTCATGCCTGTGCCGGCTCTTTGAAAGAGCTCTCCAATTAGTCCCATTCCTCTCTGCCCTTTCCATTTAATGCCAAGACTCCTACCTTCACCTGGTGCCAAGGCGTCCAGACCTTGTGAGCAATAGAACAGGAACGCACACTAAAATGTTCACGTGTCGATAGAGCAGGTTCGTGAAGGAGACTGACAGGTTAGTGTGCATTTGGAATTAGTACTGTATGTGAACCAGCTGTATGAATGTCCATCTACAGCTAGCACAGAGCTACTGCACTTACTTAGTAAGGAAGCAGATGATGAGAGGTGATATGATTGCTGTTATTAGGTTGCTAAAGGGACTAGATGACGTAGACCATGACAAGCATTTTTTGCCTTGTCCAGAACAGCAGAACCAGAGGACACAACCTGCACTCGAAGTGGGTGAATTCAAAATTAATTTGCAGAAACACTGGGGGGAGTTTTAACCCCCCAAAACGGGTGGGTTTGGGTTAGGTGAGATGGTAAAAAAATTTAAAATCTCAAATCCATCCCCCAACACACCCACCTCCGGGTTTAACGGAGGCGGGACAAAAGGCAGGCAACCAACCCACTCCCAAAAGGCAGGTTGTTCATTTAAATGTTATAATGAGGCCGCGTGCCTCAGATTTAACCTAACTTCCAGGTTTAACCCTGGCCGGCCGGGTTTCCTAGGCCTCGAGAAACCTGGCAGATAAAGTGAGGGGAGGACTGCGTCGTGGAAAAGGTAAGTGCCTTTACAGCACTGCTTGTGGGTCAAGAGGAACAGGAGTGCTTCCCCCCCCGGCTCACCAAGTTGTCCTTCTTCCACGCCCCGCGATCAGACAACCCTCGCAATCACCAGCACCCCCCGGATCGGAGATTGGACCCCTTGCCCACACACAACCCCCCCACCCAACCGGGGATCGGAGATTGGCTCCCCCCAGGATCGGAGATTGGACCCCCGCCCGCCGGATCAGAGATTACCCACCCCCGGGATTGGACCCCTCCCCTGGATCGGGCCACTCCCCGAGATCGGCGACCACCCCCCTCTCCCACCCAAGATCTGGAGCCCTACGCTACCACTGACCCAGCTGCAGGCTCCCTACCTCCTCCTGGGCTGCGGCCTCCTCCAGGGCGTTCCCCGCCCGACAGGGAGCCAAGCCTGTGACTTTAAAATGGCTGTGAGCGAGTGGTCAAGCTATGGAACAGGCTCCTTAGGAAGACTAAAGATAAGGGGTAAGCCATTTAGGACAGAGATGAGGAGGAATTTCTTCACCCAGAGAGTGGTGAACCTCTGGAATTCTCTACCACAGAAGGCATTTGAGGCCAATTCAGTAAATATATTCAAGAAGGAGTTAGATATATTTCTTAAGGCTAAAGGGATCAAGGGATATGGGGAGAAAGCAGGGACAGGGTACTGAATTTGGATGATCAGCCATGATCTCATTAAATGGCGGAGTAGGCTCGAGGGGCTGAATGGCCTATTCCTGCTCCTATCTTCTATGCTTCTAAGAAGGTGTCAGCAGTTAGTATTGATCCATTCAAATGCAACTTAGATAGATTTCTTTCAGAAAATAATGGGGTGGACATTGCGGTCGGAGGCTTGCCACGGGCGAACCCCTCCGAACCGCAAGAAACCTCCGCACCTACCTGGTTGCTCTGGACCTTCAGACACTTAGGCCCCAGGCTTGCAAGCGTATGCCTGCGTAAAGGCCCGTGTATCCCAGGGGCACATGCGGCTCGCAAGCGTCCCTGGGATCACGTGGGCTGACACAACCAAAGACAACCTATGATGCTTATTGGGTTTCCATTTACGTACGGATTCCCCATAAGCATAATAGAAATCACCTAAAAAATACAATTTCACAACACTGAAATAAAAACAAATGATCACGGGTTCAAAATTAATTAAAATACAATTTAATTAAACATTTAAAACAAAAATTTAATTTTTTGAAAAATAAATGTAAACATTTTAAAGGGGCCAAAAATAACCTAAACTAATTTTAAACGTTTTTTTATGTGTAAATCATTAAAAAAAAATTATTTTAATATTTATTTAAACCCTTACGCTGGTAAAAGAAGGCCTTACGCCTGGTAAAAGCCTGGTTTGGTGGGCATTTGCTGGGCAGTCTCCACCAGCGAGTGTCCATTTCCTGCGGATTCGTACGATCTGTCAAACAAAATCTTGACTGTTCGCAAGTTCCGGGTTTGCGCGGATCGCGTGCGGAAGCCCGGAACTTGCGGGGCACTTACGACCACATATGTGCATACGTCGTCATAGGCCCCGGAAAACCCCGGCCAACATTTTGGGATATGAGTAATTTGAGCCATGAGGTGCGGTGAGTGTAGTGTGATTGGGAGGAACAGGTGATTTTAGAGCTAAGGTTCCCCAAGCTCTCCCCCACTGGGGGTTTTCCTGTCTGGGTCTGTTGTAGACTCATTGCCTAATTGATTGCTGTGTTTAGTCAACAACTCCATTGTGATTGTATCGTGCGACTGTCAGGATAGTAGAAGGTGAACCAGATGGACCTTGGTCTTTTTTTGGCCAGCAATTCCTATGATCCTCTGAAGGGGATAATGACTTCAGTGGAGCATATAATCGGGCGGGGTGTAAAACAGGTGACCGACCCAAACCTGCTGTCTTCTCTTCGTGTGGGTCAGGTTAGAATTGGAGCTTCCGAGTCTGCCAACAGTATAAAGGTGAAATCAATGAATTAATCAACAGTTATCTATCTTGCCTTGTTAATTAAATCTCAGACTTCGTTATCTTGACCACGCTGTTATTAATATCAACTCTGCAAAAATGATGCGTTAAAGATACTTTTAGTAATAATGAGTTAATTAAGTCTATTAAAAGTAACACGCAGGTATAGCCACATTAATTCCAATTCAAAATTCTTAATAGAATCACTTCTGCTGCCATCTAATCCTAATAAAATATCTAATAAAGCAACATTAAAAAAAATACTCTTGAGATGTGGGCGCCGCTGGCAAGACCGGCATTTATCGCCCATCCCTAGCTGCCCCGATTAGATGGTGGTGGGCTTCCTCCTTGAACCGCAGCAGATGTAGCGCTTTGATGCAACTAAGTGGCTTGCTAGACCACTTCAAAGGGCAATTAAGAGTCTGATGTGAGGCTGGTGTCATATATAGGCCAGACTGGGTAAGGGCGGTAGGCTTTGTTCCCTGAAGGACATTAGTGAACCAGTTGGGTTTTTAAGACAATCCCATAGCCTTATGTTCACTTTTACCTTTACTGGTACCACCTTCTCAAAGGGCAACTAGGGATGGGCAATAAATGCTGGCCTTGCCAGCGATGCACACATCTCCAGAATTAATTGCTGTGCACAAGGTGGCTGCTGCATTTGCCTATCCGAGGGCATGCAGTCCTCTCAGGGTATTCTAAGAGAGTCCAAAAATCTATTGAGCTCAGCCTTGAATATACTCAACAGTTCAGCAGCCACAGTCCCCTGGGGTAGAGAATTCCAAAGATTCACAACCCTCTGAGTGAAGAAATTCCTCCTCATCTCAGTCCTAAATGGCCGACATATTATCCTGAGGCTATGCCCTTAGTTCTAAATTCTCCAGCCAGGGAAAACAACCTCTCAGCATCTACCCTGTCAATCCCCCTCAGAATATTGTATGTATGAATGAAATTGCCTCTCATTCTCCTAAACTCCAGAGAGTAACCAGGCTGCCCCAAGAACTCTACCAGTGTGCTTTCAGTATGCCTCGATGGAAATCTTACCATGCAAGAGCCAGTGACATGCCAAAGACCTCATCCATTTAATTCATGACAACATAGAAAACACAGAAACATAGAAGATAGGAGAAGCAGTAGGCCATTCGGCCCCTCGAGCCTGCTCCGCCATTCAATGCGATCATGGCTGATCATCCAAATTCAGTACCCGGTCCCTGCTTTCTCCCCATACCCCTTGATCCCTTTAGCCTTAAGAAATATATCCAACTCATTCTTGAATATATTTAATGAATTGGCCTCTACTGCCTTCTGTGCTAGAGAACTCCACAGGTTCACCACTCTCTGGGTGAAGAAATTCCTCCTCATTTCTGTCCTAAATGGCTTACCCCTTATCCTTAGACTGTGACTCCTGGTTCTGGACTCCCCGACCATCGGGAACATCCTTCCTGCATCTAGTCTGTCCAGTCCTGTCAGAATTTTATAAGTTTCAATGAAATCCGCTCTCATTCTTCTAAACTCCAGCGAGTATAAGCCCAATCGACCCAATCTCTCCTCATACATCATTCCTGCCATCCCAGGTATCAGCCTAGTGAATCTTCGCTGAACTCCTTCCATGGCAAGAACATCCTTCCTCAGATAAGGCGACCAAAACTGCACACAATACTCAAGGTGTGGTCTCACCAAGGCCCTGTACAACTGCAGCAAGACATCCTTGTTCCTGTACTCAAACCCTCTCGCTACGAAGGCCAACATACCATTTGCCTTCTTAACCGCCTGCTGCACCTGCATGCTTACCTTCAGCGACTGGTGCACAAGGACACCCAGGTCTTGTTGCACTTCCCCTTCTCCCAATCTATTGTCATTCAGATAATAATCTGCCTTCCTGTTTTTGCCACCAAAGTGGATAACCTCACATTTATCCACGTTATATTGCATCTGCCATGCTTCTGCCCAATCACCCAACCTGTCCAAATCATCCTGGTGTTTCTCGGTATCCTCCTCACAGCACACACGCCCACCCAGCTTTGTGTCGTCTGCAAATTTGGAGATATTACATAAGAACATAAGAACATAAGAAATAGGAGCAGGAGTAGGCCAATCGGCCCCTTGAGCCTGCTCCGCCATTCAATAAGATCATGGCTGATCTGATCCTAACCACCAATCCACTATCACAGAAACATCTCCTGTATCTAACAGAATTAGACACACGAAATAGGAGCAGGATCAGGCTACACGGCCCCTGGGCCCGCTCCACTACCCACAGGGCCATGACCGATCCGAACCTAGACTCATGTCCAAATTCCTGCCCGCTCCCCGTAACCCTTAATTCCCTTTACTTCTAGGAAACTGTCTATTTCTGTTTTAAATTTATGTAATGAAGTAGCTTCTACAGCTTTTTGGGGCAGCATATTCCATGGACCTACCACCCTCTGAGTGAAGTAGTTCCTCCTCATCTCAGTTTTGAAAGAGCAGCCCCTTATTCTAAGACTATGCCCCCGAGTTCTAGTTTCACCCATCATCAGGAACATCTTCCCCGCATCCACCCGATCCAACCCCTTCACAATCTTATATGTTTCAATAAGATCACCTCTCATTCTTCTGAACTCCAATGAGTAGAGTCCCAATCTACTCAACCTCTCCTCATATGTCCATCCCCTCATCCCCGGGATGAACCGAGTGAACCTTCTTTGTACTGACTCGAGAGCAAGTATGTCCTTTCTTAAGTATGGACACCAAAACTGTATGCAGTATACCAGGTGCGGTCTCACCAATACCTTGTACAACTGAAGCAATACCTCCCTATTTTTATATTCTATCCCCCTAGCAATGAAAGCCAACATTCCAATGGCCTTCTTAACCACTTGCTGCACCTGCATACTAACCTTTTGAGTTTCATGCACCAGGACCCCCAGATCCCTTTGTACTTCAGTACTTTCAAGTTTCTTGCCATTAAGATAATAACTTGCTCTACGATTTTTCCTGCCAAAGTGCATAACTTCACACTTTCCAGCATTGTATTCCATCTGCCAAATCTCTGCCCACTTATTTAGCCTGTCGATGACCCCTTGCAGGTTTTTTATGTCCTCCTCACTCACTACTTTCCCTCCCAGCTTAGTATCATCTGCAAACTTTGATATGTTACACTCGGTCCCCTCCTCCAAATCATTAATATAGATTGTAAAGAGTTGGGGACCCAGCACTGACCCCTGCGGAACACCACTAGTTACTGATTGCCAGTCTGAGAATGAACCATTTATCCCAACTCTCTGCCTTCTGTTAGATAGCCAATCCTCTATCCATGCCAGAATATTACCTCCAATCCCGTGATTTTTTATCTTAAGCAATAATCTTTTGTGTGGCACCTTGTCAAATGCCTTTTGGAAGTCTAAATACACTACGTCCACTGGTTCCCCTTTATCCACCCTATACTTTACTTCCTCAAAGAACTCCAGCAAATTTGTCAAACATGACTTCCCTTCATAAAACCATGCTGACTTTGTCCTATTAAATTATGATTATCCAAATGTCCTGTTACTGTCTCCTTAATAATGGACTCCAAAATTTTACCTACCACAGATGTTAGGCTAACCGGTCTATAGTTTCCAGCCTTCTGTCTACTGCCCTTTTTAAATAAGGGTGTTACATTAGCAGTTTTCCAGTCTGCCGGGACCTTTGCCGAGTCCAGGGAGTTTTGGAAAATTATTACCAATGCATCCACAATCCCTACCGCCACTTCTCTCAAGACCCTAGGATGTAAGCCATCAGGTCCAGGTGATTTATCCGCCTTGAGTCCCATTATTTTACCGAGTACCACTTCCTTAGTGATTTTGATCGTGTTTAGCTCCTCCCCCCCTTTAGCCCCCTGTTTGTCCAGTGTTGGGATATTCTTAGTGTCTTCTACTGTAAAGACTGATGTAAAATATTCATTCAGTGTTTTTGCCATCTCCATATTTCCCACCATTAATTTCCCGGTCTCATCCTCTAAGGGACCAACATTTACTTTAGTCACCCTTTTTCTTTTTATATAACTATAAAAACTCTTACTATCTGTTTTTATATTTTTTGCTAATTTACTTTCATAATCTATCTTCCCTTTCTTAATCAATCTTTTTGTTATTTTTTGCTGTCTTTTAAAGTTTTCCCAATCCTCTCCCCTCCCACTAGATTTGGCTACCTTATATGCCCTTGTTTTTAGTCGAATACTATCCTTAATTTCTTTACTTAGCCACGGATGGCTGTCTTTTCTTTTACACCCTTTTCTTCTCAGTGGAATATATATTTTTTGGAAGTTGTAAAATAACTCCTTAAATGTACACCACTGATCATGTATCGTCTTACCCTTTAATCTATTTTCCCAATCCACTCTACTCAATTCCGCTCTCATACCTTCATAGTCTCCTTTATTCAAGCTTAGCATGCTTGTTTGAGATCCAACCTTCTCACCCTCTAATTGAATATGGAATTCAACCATGTTATGGTCACTCGTTCCAAGGGGATCCTTTACTAGGACATTTTTAATTAATCCCGTCTCATTACACAGGACCAGATCTAAGGTTGCTTGCCCCCTGGTCGGTTCAGTTACATACTGCTCAAGAAACCCATCCCTAATACACTCAATGAACTCATCCTCAAGGCAGCCCTGCCCAATTTGATTTGTCCAATTAATATGATAGTTAAAATCCCCCATAATTATAGATGTTCCCTTATTACAAGCCTCAACTATTTCCTGATTGATACTCCGTCCAACAGAGTTGCCACTGTTCGGAGGCCTATAGACTACACCCACTAGTGTTTTTTCCCCTTATTATTCCTTACCTCCACCCAAACTGTTTCATTATCCTGATCTTTTGACCCAATATCATTTCTCTGTATTACAGTGATTCCTTCCTTTATTAACATAGCCACCCCACCTCCCCTTCCTTCCTGCCTGTCCTTCCTGATCGTTAAATAACCTGGTATGTTTAATTCCCAGGCATTGTCACCCTGCAGCCATGTTTCTGTAATGGCCACAAGATCATACCCATATGTAGTTATTTGTGCCATTAACTCGTCTATTTTGTTACGAATGCTACGTGCATTCAGATAGAGAACTTTCAAATATGTTTTGTGACACTTAGTTCCTGCTTTTGCCCTTTTTATTACTTTACCTTTTACTCCATACCTTCTGCCCCTTCCTGACACGCTCTGGTTTTTAATTTCCCCACTGCTACCTAAGTCTATGACCTTCTCTGTTGTCATTTTTATTATTTGCTCTCTAGGAACCTCCCCCCCACTAGTTAGTTTAAAGCCCTCTCTACAGCCCTAGTTATATGATCCGCCAGGACTCTAGTCCCAGCACTGGCCAAGTGAAGCCCGTCCCAACGGAACAGCTCCCTCCTGCCCCAGTACTGGTGCCAGTGTCCCAGGAAGCAAAACCCATTTCTCCCACACCAGTCTTTGAGCCACCCATTTAACTCTCTAATTTTATTTGTCCTAGCCAAATTCGCTCGTGGCTCAGGTAATAAGAGATTATTACCCTTGTGGTTCTGCTTTTTAATTTGGCCCCTAGCTGCTCAAACTCCCTCAGCAGAACCTCCTTCCTTGTCCTATCTATGTCGTTGGTACCAACATGGACCACGACAACTGGATCCTCCCCCTCCCACTCCAAGTTTCTCTCCAGTCCAGAGGAGATGTCCTTAACCCTGGCACCGGGCAGGCAACACAGCCTTCGGGACTCTCGCTCTCTGCTGCAAAGAACTCTATCTATCCCCCTAACGATACTATCCCCTACCACTACAACATTTCTTTTAACTCCCCCCACTTGAATGGCCCCCTGCTCCGCGGTGCTGTGGTCAGGTTGCTCATCCTCCCCGCAGTCCCTGTTCCCATCCTCACAGGGAGTAAGAGCCTCGAACCTGTTGGACAAGTGCAAGGGCTGCGGCTCCTCCAACACTACCTCCTGGATCCCCGTACCTGCCTCACTTCTAGTCACACCATCCTGACCCTGGCCACGGGCTACATCTGAATTAATTAATCTAATTGGTGTGACTACCTTGTGATACACAGAGTCCAGGTAACTCTCCCCCTCCCTGATGTGTCTCAGTGTTTGAAGCTCGGACTCCAGCTCTTCAACATGGAGCCGGAATTCCTCGAGCAGCCAACACTTACTGCAAATGTGGTCACCGTGAGCATCAATGGTGTTCACCAGCTCCCACATATTGCAGCAGCAACACATCACCTGATCTCCCATTCTATGTAATTAATTAAATTTATTAATATTATTCTTAAATATCCTCTGCCCCGATTCTAGATGGTGAATATCACACCTTAGAAACTATAAACCAAAGAGATTTAAGCTTAAAAAGGGAGAAATACTTACCAACCAATCACTTACCCGCTTTCTGGGGACGTCACACTTGGATTACTTTTTACCTCTCTCCTTCCAGACTGGAGACTGGAGACTGGTACACCTTACCTGGTCTCTGGGCCTTTTATAGCCCCGCTCTGCCGCTCAGGATTCCCGCCGACGCTGTGAGGCCTTACCTGGTCTCTGGGACATTTAGTTCCCTTGTCTAGATCATTAATATATATTGTGAATAGCTGGGGTCCAAGCAGCGATCCCTGCGGTGCCCCACTCGTCACTGCCTGACACTCTGAAAAAGACTCGTTTATTCCAGCTCTTTGCTTCCTGTCTGCCAACCAGTTCTCTATCCAAATCAATAATTTGCCCCCAATCCCATGTGCCTTAATATTACACGCTAATCTCTTATGCGGGACCTTATCGAAAGCCTACTGAAAGTCCAAATACACCACATCCACTGGTTCTCCCTTATCTATTTCACTAGTTACATCCTCAAAATATTCCAGTAGATTAGTCAAGCACAATTTACCTTTTGTAAATCCATGTTGACTTTGTCCGATCCTGTCACTGTTTTCCAAGTGCATTACATCTTTTAGAATGGACTCTAGCATTTTCCCCACTACCGATGTCAGGCTTACCGGTCTATAATTCCCCATTTTCTCTCTACCACCTTTTTTGAATAGTGTGGTAACATTAGCTATCCTCCAATCCATGGGTACTGTTCCAGATTCCATCGAATGTTGGAAGATGATCAGCAATGCGTCTACTGTTTCTAGGGCCACTTCCTTAAGTACCCTAGGATGTAGATTATCAGACCCTGGGGATTTATTGGCCTTCAATCCCATCAATTTCCCTAACACCATTTCCCTACAGATACTGATTTCTTTCAGTCCCTCCCTTTCATCAGACCCTATGTTCCCTGACATCTCTGGGAGGTTATTTTTGTCCTCCTTTGTGAAGACAGAACCAAAATGTGTATTTAATTGGTCAGCCATTTCTTTGTTCCCCATTATAAATTCCCCTGATTCTGACTGCAAGGGACCTACACTTGACTTCACCAATCTTTTTCTCTTCACATATCTATAAAAGCCTTTACAGTCAGTTTTTATGTTCCCTGAAAGCTTACTCTCATATTCTATTTTCCCCTTCTTAATTAATCCCTTTGTCCTCCTTTGTTGAATCCTAAATTGCTCTCAATCCTCCACTTCGGGAATCGGCGGAATAACAGCCCAACTCTAGCACACTTCTACCAGTAGAACAAGCCAATCACAAGTTCGGCTCCAAAGACATTCAAGCTGTAATTGGACATTAGGCTGGGTGAGTGGGGGGTAATATTAACCTAACTCGTTGGGCCGAAAACCCGTGGGATCGGGCGGAACGTCGGATTTACACCCCACCCAATATTGCTCTCCACTGACTTTAATGGCGAGCGGACGGGGTGTACAACTAGTGTCGCACCCAATCCCGTCAGATTCCTGACGGGTGGGGTTAGATTAAAATTGCCTCCACAGTGTATTGAAAGGCAAAATTTTAACGGCTGAATTGCCTTTTCCTGCCCTTGACTTTTTCTGTGCACTCATATTCTAAACAGGAAGGTTATTGGGCGGGGGCGGGGGCGGGTAGATGGGAAATATTATTTTCTAAAACAAATTAAGTTTGTTGCATTTGTGCAGTTGGAATTCTTATCTTCCAACGCACATCACAATGCCATCTGACAGATGCACAAGAGAGGAAGATTAAAATTTGGGCAGGGGAGTGAATGTTCTGTGATGGATTGCAGAGGGAACATTGGAGGGGTGGGAGCACAGTTGAATGCATGGCATAGCTGGCCACGTAGAGGTCATCAAAATGATTTGTACCTTTGCAGCAGTTAATTATTTTTTAGAGTTTCAGTCACATTTTAATTAATGGGACAGAAAGATCTAGCAACGCTGGGAGGGAAGGCAGTGCAGCCGGCTTTGAGAAAAAGGAACAGAAGGATAGAGCACAGGATACGTCAGTTCGGGTCAATGCTTCTCTCTTGTGGTAGGCGCTAAATCGAGGCCCCGTCTGCGCTCTCAAGTGGACGTAAAAGATCCTAAGGCACTATTCCAAGAAGAGATGGGGAATTCTCGATGGTGTTCTGGCCAATATTTATCATAAGAACATAAGAAATAGGAGCAGGAGTAGGCCATTCGGCCCCTCGAGCCAGCTCCGCCAATGTGAGGTTATCCACTTTGGTGGCAAAAACAGGAAGGCAGATTATTATTTGAATGGCAATAGATTGGGAGAAGGGGAAGTGCAAAGAGACCTGGGTGCCCTTGTGCACCAGTCGCTGAAGGTAAGCATGCAGGTGCAGCAGGCGGTTAAGAAGGCATATGGTATGTTGGGCTTCGTAGCAAGAGGGTTCGAGTACAGGAACAAGGATGTCTTGCTACAGTTGTACAGGGTCTTGGTGAGACCGCACCTTGAGTATTGTGTGCAGTTTTGGTCGCCTTATCTGAGGAAGGATGTTCTTGCCATGGAAGGAGTGCAGCGAAGATTCACCAGGCTGATACCTGGGATGGCAGGAATGACGTATGAGGAGAGATTGCGTCGATTGGGCTTATACTCACTGGAGTTTAGAAGATTGAGAGGGGATCTCATCGAAACCTATAAAATTCTGTCAGGCCTGGACAGACTAGATGCTGGAAGGATGTTCCCGATGGTCGGGGAGTCCAGAACCAGGGGTCATAGTCTAAGGATAAGGGGTAGGACATTTTGGACTGAAATGAGGAGGAATTTCTTCACCCAGAGAGTGGTGAACCTGTGGAATTCTCTGCCACAGAGGGTGGTGGAGGCCAGTTCATTAAATATATTCAAGAAAGAGTTGGATATATTTCTTGAGGCTAAAGGGATCAAGGGATATGGGGAGAAGGCAGGGACAGGGTACTGAATTTGAATGATCAGCCATGATCTCATTGAATGGCGGAGCAGGCTCGAAGGGCCGAATGGCCTACTCCTGCTCCTATCTTCTATGTTTCTATGTTTCTATGTTTCAATAAGATCATGGCTGATCTGATCTTGGCTTCAACTCCACTTTCCCGCCCGCTCCCCATAACCCTTGACTCCCCTGTAGTTCAAATATCTGTCTATCTCCACCTTGAATTTATTCAATGACTCCGCCTCCACTGCTCTCTGGGGTAGAGAATGCCAAAGATTCACGACCCTCTGAGAGAAGAAATTCCTCCTCATCTCCATCTTAAATGGGCGACCCCTTATTCTGAAACTATGCCCCCTAGTTCTAGATACCCCTACAAGGGGAAACATTTTCTCAGCATCTACCCTGTCAATCCCCCTCAGAATCTTATATGTTTCAATAAGGTCACCTCTCATTCTTCTGAACTCCAATGAATATAGGCCCAACCTGCTCAACCTTTCCTGGGATGAACCTTTCCTCATAAGGTTCATCCCAGGTATCAACCTAGTGAACTTTCTCTGAACTGCCTCCGATGCAAGTATATCACTCCTTAAATAAGGAGATCAAAACTGCATGCAGTACTCTAGGTGTGGTCTCACCAACACCCTGTACAGTTGTAGCAGGACTTCCCTACTTTTATACTCCATACCCCTTGCAATAAAGGCCAACATTCCATTTGCCTTCCTAATTACTTGCTGTACCTGCATGCTAACTTTTTGTGTTTCATGTACGAGGACCCCCAGATCCCTCTGTACCGCAGCATTCTGTAGTCTCTCTCCATTTAAATAATAGTTTGCTTTTCTATTCTTCCTACCAAAGTGGATAACCTCACATTTTCCCACATTATACTCCATCTGCCAAATTCTTGCCCACTCACTTAACCTACCCATATCCCTTTGCAGACTCTTTGGGCTGGATTTTCATTGAGGAGTCGCGTAGGAGGCGGGACTACAACTTTCGGGGTTGTAGTCCCGCCTCCATCGAGTTCTAGCCAACCCACGTGATTTTGACTTGATTGACCTTGTTCAGCCGCCCAGCAGGCTAATTAAAGGCCACCCCGCAACAGGTGACGTCACAGATTGATATTTCATCTGTCAAGACCTTTTGACAGATGAAATATCAGCATTTCAATTTAATTCCGTCCTGTCAGGATGATTTAGAGATCTCCCCGGAATAGAAAGCTGAATGCTGCAATTTTTGACAGCTCACAGCCATTCTGCTTTCTGTGCCGGTGAGATGAGGGACTCCCGAGACCTGCAGGAAGGAAGGCTGTAAAGGTAAGTAAAGGTATGTAAAACTTATTTAAACACTTAACACACACCAAACACACTTACCTTTGCACTCATGCACCCATCACTCACCTGAACACCGGACAGCTCGACCCCTCCAAGCCCTTCATCCCGACAGTCTGCCTCCTCTAACTTGGCGTGGTTTGGAGCAGTCGGGAATCCCACACTTCAACATTAAAAATAGGGATTAGGCTAAAAATTGCCTGTTAACTACCTGTTAACAGGCAATTAATTGGCACTAATCCCCTTCCTGCTTCGGGGAGGTGGGTCCCAGTGCGGATCGGGTACCCGCCTCCTTTGAAACTGGCATGGAGGCGGGTTGGGTGCAGGATGTGTTCGTGCCCCCCAATTTGGGGATTTTAACCCCCCACACGCCTCCAATCCCGCCTCCACAGCCCAATGAAAATCCTGCCCTTTGTGTTATCCTCACAACTTGCTTTACCACCGAGCTTTGTATCGTCGGCACATTTGGCTACAGTACACTCGGTCCTTTCATCCAAGTCATTAATATAGATTGTAAATAGTTGAGGCCCCAGCACTGATCCCTGTGGCACCCCAGTAGTTACAGTTTGCCAATCTGAAAATGACCCATTTATCCCTACTCTCTGTTTTCTGTTAGTTAGCCAATCCTCTACCATGCTAATATATTACCCCTAACACCGTGAGCTCTTATCTTGCGCAGTAACCTTTTAGGTGGCACCTTATCGAATGCCTTTTGGAAATCCAAATACACTACATCTACTGGTTCCCCTTTATCCACCCTGCATGTTACATCCTCAAAGAACTCTAGTACATTTGTCAAACACGATTTCCCTTTAATAAAACCATGCTAACTCTGCTTGATTGTATTATGATTTTCTAAATGTCCTGCTACTACTTCCTTAATAATGGATTCAAGCATTTTCCCAATGACAGATGTTAGGCTAACTGGCCTATAGTTTCCTGCTTTCTGTCACCCTCCTTTCTTGAATATGGGCGTTACATTTGTGGTTTTCCAATCTGCTGGGACCTTTCCAGAATCTAGGGAATTTTGGAAGATTACAACCAATGCATCCACTATCTCTGCAGCCATTTATTTTAAGACACTAGGAAGCAGGCCATCAGGTCCAGGGGACTTGTCAGCCTTTACTCACGTTAGTTTGCCTCATACTTTTCTCTAGTGATAGTGATTGTTTTAAGTTCCTCCCTCCCTTTCGCCCCTTGATTTTCCACTATTATTGGGATGCTTTTAGTGTCTTCTACCATGAAGACAGATATAAAATATTTGTTCAGAGTCTCTGCCATTTCCTTGTTTCCCATTATTAATTCCCCAGTATCCTCCTCTAAGGGACCAACATTTATTTTAGCTATTCTCTTCCTTTTTATATACTTGTAGAAGCTCTTACTGTCAGTTTTTATATTTCTTGCTAGTTTACTCTCATTTCTCCCTCTTTATTATTTTTTTAGTCATCCTTCGCAAGTTTCTAAAAATGTCCCAATCTTCTGGCCTACCACTAATCTTCGCAACATTGTATGTCTTTTCTTTCAATTTGATACCCTCCTTAACTTCCTTCGTAAGCGATGGATGGTTCATCCTTCTCGTAGAGTCTTTCTTTCTCAATGGAATATATCTTTGTTGAGAGTTATGAAATAACTCCTTAAAAGTCCGCCACTGCTGATCTACCATCTTATCTTGTCCACTTTAGCCAACTCTGTCTTCATACCCTTGTAATTGTCTTTATTTACATTTAAGACACTAGTTTCAGACCCAAGTTTCTCATCCTCAAACTGAATGTGAATGCCTATCATGTTATGATCAATCTTCCCTAGAGGATCCTTTACTATGAGATCATTAATTAATCTTGCCTCATTACACATTACCAGATCTAAAATAGCCTGTTCCCTGGTTGGTTCCACAATGTCCTGAATACACTCTATGAACTCGTCCTCAAGGCTACCTTTGCCATTTTGATTTGCCCAATCTATATGAAGATTAAAATCGCCCATGATTATTGCAGTACCTTTCTTACAAGCCCCCATTATTTCTTGATTTATACTCTGTCCCACAGTATAGCTACTGTTAGGAGGCCTATTGACTACTCCCACCAGTGACTTCTTTGTCATATTATTTCTTATCTCCACCCAAACTGATTCTACATCTTGATCTTCCGAGCCAAGATCATTTCTCACTACTGTACCAATCTCATCCTTTATTAACAGAGCTGCCCCACCTCCTTTTCCTTTCTGCCTATCCTTCTGAAATATCAAATACCCCTGAATATTCAGTTCCAGGCCTTGGTCACCTTGCAGCCATGTCTCTGTAATGGCTATCAGAGCATATCCATTTATTTCTATTTGTGCCATCAATTCATCTATCTTGCTACGAAAGCTACGTGCATTCAGATAAAGAGGCGTTTAATTTTTTCTTTTTACCATTTTTCCCTATTCTGACCCGTTTTTCTTGGGCACTCTTATGCTTGTATATTCTGTCCCTTCCTGTCACACTCTGGTTATTATTACCCCTATCACTACCCTGCACTATTGCCTTGTCCTTTCTCTTTAACTTTCTAAGTTTCCCCTCACCTGAACCCTCCCCCCCCCGACTATTTAGTTTAAGCCCCTATATACAGACCTAGTTATTCGATTTGCCAGGACACTGGTCCCAGCACAGTTCAAGTGAAGCCCGTCCCAATGGAACTGCTCCCTCTGTCCCCAGTACTGGTACCAGTGCCTCATGAATCGCAACCCATTTCCCCCACACCAATCTTTGAGCATGCATTCAACTCTCTGATCTTATTGACCCAATGCCAATTTGCTTGTGGCTAAGGCAGTAATTCAGAGATTATTACCTTTTGTGGTTCTGCTTTTTAATTTAGCCCCTAGCTGTTCATACTTCCTCAGCAGAACCTCTTTCTTAGTCCTACCTATGTCATTGGTACCTACCTAGACCACGACAACTGGATTCTTCCCCTCCCACTTCAAGTTCCTCTCCTGCCCTGAGGAGATGCCCTTAACCCTGGCACCGGACAGGCAACACAGCCTTCGGGACTCACGCTCTCGGCTGCAGAGAACAGTAACTATACTGTCCCCTACCACTATTACATTTCTTTTTACTCCCCCAACTTGAATGGCCCCCTGTACCATAGTGCTGTGGTCCATTTGCTCATCGTCCCTGCAGTCCCTGCTCTCATCCACACAGGCTGCAAGAACCTCGTACCTTTTGGACAAGTGCAAGGGCTGAGGCTCCACCAATGCTAACTTCTGGATCCCCATACCTGCCTCACTCATAGTCACACCCTCCTGTCTCTGACCACGGACCAGATTTGAAGTATTTAACCTAAGGGGTGTGACTGCCTCCTGGAACAAAGTGTCCAGGTAACTTTCTCCCTCCCTGATGTATCACAGTGTCCAAAGATAGGACTCCAGCTCATCAACTTTGAGCCGAAGTTCCTCGAGCTGCAGACACTTACTGCAGATGTGGTCGCTGTGGATCACACTGGGGTCCACCAGCTCCCACATGCTACAGCTGCAACACATCACCTGCCCTGCCATCTCTATTGCATTTTATTTAACTAATTAGGTTTTCAAGTTTTGAAATACTCAATTGTCTATTAATAGTTTTTAATCTAGGTAATAACCTTGTTTAATTTATTAAATTTAGTTATATGCTTTAGGTCTTTACTGTAACTTAGCCCACAGTCCTAATTTAACCCTAGTCGTTTATATTTTTTTCTGTATGAAGCAGCACCTCTTACCCCCACCTCACCGAATTCCCTCACTCACCAAATCCCCAGTTTAGTACTCTGTAGAAGCAGTACTCTGCAGAGCTGGACTCCGTGCTACTTACCTCTCTGTGTTAGCAAAAGTCTCTTGTTTTATCGACCAAAATCACAAAAAAAAACCACATTAATTGGTCATTCATCTCATTTGCTGTTTGTGGGATGTTGCTGTGTGCAAATTGACTGCCATGTTTGCAAACATAACTACACCGACTTAACATCAAAAATAATTTATTGGCTTTGAAACATTTGGGAACATTTTAAAGATTAGAAAGACAAAAAGGCGTGCACTAATTTCAAAGGAGAATAGATCACTCTAACCAATTGGTCAATGCACTGTGCAGTGTGGATCTGGGAAGGCCCCAGGTCGAATTCCAGATTGGTGCTTTTAGCTGATTTGAACAGGAGTAGTGGTAGAGATGCTAACATTGCCATCAGTGCGGCCTAAATTAGGGAGGGGGTAAATATCAGTCAGGATTCCTGATCTTCATTTCTGTCCAGGAAATTTCTGCTGGGGAGTGTGCATGTTGGATTGCTCTTTCAAAGGGCCAGCACAGGCACGGTGGGCCAAATGGCCTCCTTCAGTACGGCATCATTCTAAGATTCTATGTGCGGATGTCAGAGGAGGACAGGGTGGGGTTTGGTTGTGGTGCCCAACGGATTCAAATAGCCTGCCAATGCTCATTGGGTTTACAAATGAGAGCTTGAGCAGCTGGCGAAGGTACCACTTTGCACCCAGGATCTGTGGAACCAATGAATCCGTGCCTTCAGGAGTGAAGGGGAGAAAATTGGGAAAAGAAAACAAACGGCGAACTCTGAAATATGGAAGAAGTTAAAAAGAACTTGCATTTATATAGCGCCTTTCACACCCTCAGGACGTCCATCAGCACTTTATAGTCAATGAAGTAATTTTGAAGCGTAGTCGCTGTTGTAATGTAAGGAAATATGGCAGCCTTTGCACACAGCAAGATCCCACAAACAGCAGTGAGATATATGTCCAAATAAACTATTTTCATGGTATAGGTTGAGGGATAAATGTTGGCCATGCCATTGGGAGAGTACCCCTGCTCTTCTTCGAATAGTGCTATGGGATCTTTTATATCCACCTGAGAGGGTAAACTCAGTTTAACATCTCATCTGAAAGTTATCACTTCCGACAGAGCAGCACTCCCTCAGTACTGCACTGGAGAGTCAGCCTAGATTATGTGTTACAGGTCTTTGGAGTGGGTCCTGAACCCATGACCTTCTGACTCAGTAGCAGAGAGTGCTACGCACTGAGCCATGGCTGACAAGACATTGCTGTACCTCAAACTCTTCCCTGACAGACTGGAAGACAGGCCACACCAACAGACTGAAGAACAGCAGTCTGCTTCACCCATATACTGTTCTGTGTGAAAACACTGTGCCAAATGAAGTGACAAGATGTCTCACCTCCTGACTCCCCAGAGCCTTTCCACCATCTACAAGGCACAAGTAAGGAGTATGATGGAATACTCTCCACTTGCCTGGATGAGTGCAGCTCCAACAACACACAAGAAGCTCGACACCATCTAGCACAAAGCAGCCCGCTTGATTGGCACTCCATCCACCACCTTAAACATTCACTCCCTCCACCACTGGCGCACCGTGGCTGCAGTATGTACCATCTACAAGATGCTCTGCAGCAACTCGCCAAGGCTTCTTCGGCAGCACCTCCCAAACCCACGACCTTTACCGCCTAAAAGGACAAGGGCAGCAGGCGCATGGGAACACCACCATCTCCAAGTTCCCCTCCAAGTCACACACCATCCTGACTTGGAAGTATATCGCTGATCCTTCATCGTTGCTGGGTCAAAGTCCTGGAACTCCCTCCCAAACAGCACTATGGGAGTACCACACAGACTGCAGCGGTTCAAGAAGGCGGCTCACCACCGCCTTCTCTAGGGCAACTACGGATGGGCAATAAATGCTGGCCTTGCCAGCGACGTCCACATCCCATGAAGGAATAAATAAAAACAGAACAGGAAAGTCACCTTCATTACTCTGGAGTATAGATATTATAAATAGTATAGATGAGGAGATCCCAGAACATTACTTCAAGGGAAGTCAGGTCAATAAGACCAAATTAGTGAAAAGTAACTAGTAAATAAAAATAAAAATGACAATAAATGAAAGCCATTGAAGGTAACAGAGGCACCAGTGTTAGCTGGAATGATTTTACACTGTATAATGTTTAAAATCAGCTATTTCTACAAATCATAAGGAAATGCATTTATGAAGGTTTCCAATAGCTCGCTCAACATAAGTGAATGTTTAATAAGTGAATATTTATGTAAAATTAAAGGGAAATAATTCTTATTACAGGAAAGAAAATTTCTATTTGCCCCTATTTTGTGTTTGTTCCTGCCAAGCGAAAGCATTTAGCTCCTCTCAAATTGGAAATGTCATTTTTATAGCCATGCTAATCCCAGTTATCTTCAAAATCACTTCCAACTTTGCAGCTGAAAGCTTCCAAATGCAAAATGCCAAAACAAAATTAAAAAACTATGTGCAAGAGTGAGACAGTTTCCAATTTATTTTAATTAAGTCAAATTATTGCTACATAGTTGGCAGCAGTGTGAAGCCATTTCACCTTCACATCACCACTGAGAATGCGGTATGTTGTTCAATTCAAATCTAGCTAGTTGCTGCCAGAAACTCCAGGAGGTGGTCTCAACGTGCTTGGACATTCAATGGGGCACCACTGACGGGGGGACATGTGGCTCTACCCCCTCACCCTGCCACCCCCCCGCAACCCCCATCAGTTGTACTAAGTATAAACGGTTGAACTTTCACGGAACTGACAGCATCATAGATCTTCCAAATCAAATACCTGCCTGTGGCGCAGCCTAAATGCAGCAGCCGTTCCTGTACATGCCCATCCTCGCGACGGTCCGCCTCCCCACACCAATTAGTAAGCAAAACAGACTGTTATAAATCTCATCATTCATCAAGAAACTACTCATGAAATAACGCTGGACGGCCAGCTGGTGGCGCTGTCCAAGGAGTATAAATACTCGGGTGTGGGTCCCAGCTTCCCAGGGACATTTTGTAAGACAAGGAACTAGTGAAGAACAACTAGACCTCCATGTTCTGAAACAAGTTGATTAAAGCCTTGCTTTATGCTCAAACCAAGTGCGTAGTGAGTTTTATTGGCCCAGTAATTCCGGGCACAACGCGTGAGTACGGACGGGGTACTCACGTGTGTGCCCGGAGGAATTGCCGGTTTTCAGCATGCACAGCGCATGCGCTGAAAACCGGCATTTCCTGTCCTCTGACCCAAGGGGTTAAGAGGCAGAGTGCGCGCGAATGCACAGGCAGCGCGTGCGCAGTGAAATTCCTTTTTTTTTCAGCGTTGCCCGAGTGTAAAGGCTTCCGGTTTTTACGCGTGGAAAAAACAGACGTAAGTATTTAGTTTTTCAGGTAAGTGGGCTTTTAGTACAATGTAGAATTTTTTTTTCCACAGGTTTGTTATTTTTAAAGAATTTACAGTAAGGTAAGTTTAGTTTTAGACCCTATTTTTAAAAAAATTATTTTTTTCAAAAAATTGTTTAATTGTTTAAAACATTTTTAAAAACTTATTTATAGTTAATATAATCAGTGGGATGTTTTTTAAAATTTTATTTAAAGTTAAAGTAGTGTTTTGGCAGCCCATACTTTTCATGAGTTTGACAGCTCTTACTGTAAAACTCATGAATGAAGTTTCCCCTCCCCTGATTGGCTGCACAGTGCTCACCTGATCCCAGCCGGCACATCGCACTAACTACGCTGCTGGATCAGGTAAGCACATCGCGCCGACATCTGAACCGGGCCTGTGACAGGAAATGCAAGCAGGCCCGGGCTTCAGATGTCGGCGCGCAGGGTGAGTGCACATCGGGGGCTTGCACGCGCGGCAAGCCCCCGATCCTAATTTCAGGGCCAATATGTCACAGATTCTTCCTTACTCGATTGGAAGATTCTTCGCTGTCAGTCAAACACTGCATTGGGGTTTTATTTCCATCTCCAATATTTTTACAACTAGTAAAGAAAAGCATTCAAAGAAAATGAATAAAGCACACTTTATTAAGGCCCCGATGGGTCGTTCTCCCGGGTTTTGCTTGCATGAGGTGCCCTGGAGATTAATCTTCAATTCCTGGAGACTCCTGGAGGTAAACCTGCATTTCTATAGCGCCTTTCACGACCTCAGGACGTCCCAAAGCGCTTTACAGCCAATAAAGTACTTTTTGAAGTGTAGTCACTGTTGTAATGTAGGAAACGCGGCAGCCAATCTGCACACAGCAAGATCCCACAATTAGCAAAGTGATAATGACCAATTAATCTGTTTTTTAGTGATGTTGGTTGAAGGATAAATATTGGCCCAGGACACAGGGGAGAACTCCCCTGCTCTTCTTCGAAATAGTGCCATGGGATCTTTTACGTCCACCTGAGAGAGCAGACGGGGGCTCGGTTTATCATCTCATCCGAAAGACGGCAACTCCGACAGTGCAGCACTCCCTCAGCACTGCACTGGGAGAGTCAGCCTAGATTTTGTGCTCAAGTCTCTGGAGTGCGACTCAACGCCACAACCTTCTGACTCAGAGGCGAGAGAGTGCCACCCACTGAGCCACGTGTGACACTATAATAAGGATAATCCCGGACAGCTGGCAGCCGTAACAGACACCTGCAGCGTGATGGTGAAACATGATGCCTTGACATACTAAAAGTCACGTGGGGATAAATAGCTTTGTTTTATACAAATGATGTTACAGGTGTACAGTCATAAAGAATGGCCAGCAGAATTTCTGAAATAAATATAACCCCCCCTGCAATGCAGTCTAATATTACTGACCTATTATCATTTGTATAATCATAGAATGGTTACAGCACAGAAGGAGGCCATTCGGCCCGTCGAGCCCGTGCCGGCTCTCTGCAAGAGCACTTCAGCTAGTCCCACTCCCCCGCCCTTTCCCCGTAGCCCTGCAGATTATCTTCCTTCAGGTACTTATCCAAATCCCTTTTTGATAATGCCTATCTACCAAAATTCAATCAGGATAAAGACCTCAAGGAAGGCCTTTCTCTTTGCTGATAACGCGACTTGCTTTGCACATGCCAACTCAAACAAAGTGTTGTTTCGACAGAGGCTGAGTAATGCGCAGGAGCCATTGTTAATTAGAATAAAACAGATTTCCAGCTGCCTCACCTCAAGTTGACAGCAGTGGATGGAATTACATGGGTGACACGTGTCATTTCCTAGCTGGAAAGTCTGCTTTTCCTGCTGAACAGCCAAGGCAATGAGAGAGGACTACAAAATGAACCCTCGTCCAATCTTACAGCTAATTTTATATCGCTGGCATGGCAGAAGGGTGCAAAGCCACTCTGCAAAGACATCGAACTAATGGAATCAGGAATAAGTACACAAGTCTTCGAAAGTGGCAGGTCAAGTTGAGAAGGCTGTTAAAAAGCATACGGTATCCTTGGCTTTATTAATAAAGGCATGGGGGGAGTTTTAACCCCCCAAAACGGGTGGGTTTGGGTCGGGTGGGATGTTAAAATGTTACAAATTCTCAAACCTGACCCCAACCATACTCGAACTTGGCCACTTCCAGTTTTAACGGAGGCAGGACTGGGGGGTGGCGGGTGGGGGCGGGTGCGGGCGACCAACACGCTCCAGGAGGTGGGTGGCTCATTTAACTATTTTAATGAGGCTGTGTGCCTCAGATTTTACCTCCATTTTAAATTATATGCTGGCTGTTTTTAATAATTTTTTTAGCGCATTTCTTACCCTTCCATTGGAGCAGAGGTATAAACTTGTTTAAAATGAAGAGGTTAATATTGCGTTAACAATGAGAGGGAATGTCGTCCCCGCATGTTAAGTGCGGCTCCCCCCCTTGCGATCGCGTACTCGGCGAAGTTTACCCTACAGGCCCTCCCGCAGGTAACTGCGTGCATCAGGAAATGGCACGGGTCAAACCCGTGATTTCCGTCCATTTATTTTAATCGTGGGCCCGCACCCTGCGATTTCCCAACACCTGCTCCCGGCAGGTGAAGCATGGTGCTGGGAGTGTGCAATCAGAAGGTTCACCCTCACATACCCTGCCTCAGTGCGGTGTCTGCCGGCACGCTCGAGGCCTTCCGAGACCAGTGGGCGCCGTTGGGACTGGAGTGCATCAGCACCCTGGCCGGGGTGATTTTAATTTAATTTGATAAGTTTTAAAAATTAATCTAGAGTTTTTTAAGCTTCTTTACAGTCCACTTGTTCGGTCGGGAGAGTGAGAGGCTCCGCTTGGCGATGCAGAGAGCTCTGCAGATGGAAAAGAATGTCAACCAGAGTCTGCCGGATCTGCACAAACCCTCCACTGGGAGCGCCGACCCTCATCTGTGTGAATTCCTGGAGACCCGCTATCTGGATGAACAAGTGAAGACGACCAAGAAGCTTGTAGAGACTGGAACCCCTGCCTTGTACGCATGAGGGCTTGTGACTTTGTACAATGACCTGAGACTTGAGCTCTGTAATGTTATTTACTGTAAAATGTTCAAATTTTAAATAAAAAAAATAAAAAATACCCAGCCTCAGCTCCAAGTACACCTCACCCAAACAAAGCAAGACACTGCGATGGAAATCATCAGTTCTCTGACACTACTTGTGCACATGCTTTAAACGCTGAATAAAATCGGCAAAAAAAAGTGTGAAACAGAGGGTGGTAAAAGTGCGGAACTCTCCTGTTTAAAAAAAGCAGTAGATGCTAGCTCAATCCATAATTTTAAATCGGAGATCGATAAATTTTTGCCAGCCAAGAGTCTAAAAGGATATGGAGCCAAGGATTGGGATACCGATCAGCCACGGGCTGAATGGTCTCCTCCTGTTCCTATTAACTCACATTTTTTCGTATCAGTGAACCAGCTCAGAAATCAGATCTTATACTATAATTACAAAGTGCATACACCTGTAATTCAATTTGCCAACATGAAAGCCAAGGGCTAATTATGAGCTTGAGCACAAAGACTGCAATTATTTTTTTTTTGCCCACGGAAAATAACAGTCATTATCAAAATAAAGTGTGTAAGAGATGTGTCTATTTTACACCCCATAACCCATCTACTATCAGTCACAGAGACATGGACCATGTACAGCAGGCACCTCAAAGCACTGGAGAGGTACCACCAACGCTGCCTCCGCAAGATCCTGCAAATCTATTGGCAGGATAGGCGCACCAACATCAATGGTCTCGCTCAGGCCAACATCCCCAGCATCGAAGCTTTGACCACGCTCGATCAGCTCCGATGGACGGGTTGTGGTGTATGTAACTGTTCCACCTTTAAGAGAACTATTTTAAGAGATGCACTACTTTATCTTGGCTGCTGTATACTGTAATACCGGTGGTGACCACACCAGTATATAAGTGCTATGTAATGATTTATTGGGCAGTTCAGCCTGACCTCCGACTAGTAAAGACCTGTTGAATTTACTCTTGTGGTCTGTGTGCAGTGATTCTTATTAACAATAACTAGAACACACAGACTTAACAGTGGCGACGATGATGATCTTACCCTGCGGCAGAGATATATCCAAGGCAGTTTAACGGGCGTCGAGAAGAGGCATCCGCCTTCATCATCCTGCTGAGAAAAGACTCGGGTCTGAAGAGCAAGGAAGAATCCTGACACGAAGCCTTCCATCAGCAACAGGCAGTGATCATCCCTTCTATCACGGTGGTGGGTAAGCCGATCAGCGACGAGCAGCAAGTCGGCCACGTTGGCTGTGAAGTAGGGGAGGGAAAAACGGAGGATATAAGGGCGGAGAATTCGACCACGGCCGGGGAAAAGAGCCGGACAGAAGTCGGGGCCAGAGGCGCTGAGACTGGGGCAGCGTAAGGCACGGGAGCCACGGTGAATGCAAACGCAGCCGGTGTAAAAGACCGGGCTGCAAGCGGGCTGGGAGACGCAACAGCGTCGGGAGAGAGCTCGACCGCGACCGGGGAAAAAGGCCGGGCAGCTACCGAGGCCGCGAGGCGCGGGATAAAATTTTTAAAAAACGCAGAGAACTCAGCCGCAGCCGGGGGAAAGGACCGGACTGCAAGAGGGGCTGGGAGGCACGATTTGAGAACCGCTGGGGAGGGCGAACGCAGCAATACGGCAATCGCCATTACAGCCAGCGGGGGAGAAAGGCAAACGCGGGAAGCCGCCATTTTCATAGGCGGGGGAAGAAGACAAGCGCGGGAAACCGCCATTTAAAATAAATAAATAAATAAAAGAAAAATTTCTTTTTGTTTCTCAAGAAGATTGCGAGGATGCCTAAGCATGGTAACATCAGCGATTTCGATCCCGATGTTGAAGATTGGGCCACGTATGTAGAACGCATAGAGATTTATTGTAAGGCAAATAAAATATCAGATGAAGATAAAGCACTAACCTTACTAAACTCAATGGGTGCGAAGACATACGGGCTATTGAAGCATCTTCTATCACCAGCTAAACCGGCGGATCAGGCTTTCGCTAATATTGTTGCTGTCCTGAGAAATCATTTGAACCCCACACCGCTGATGTTAGCGGAACGATTTAAATTTTATGCGAGAATGCAACTGAAAGAGGAAAGCAACGCGGAGTATTTAATTGAACTGCGTAAGCTAGCGAAATACTGTCAGTTTGGGGAAAGACTGACAGAGGCACTGAGAGACAAATTCGTGTGTGGATTGTCAAAAGAAGGAACACAAAAGCGGCTGCTTGAAGAGAATGATCTTACACTTGATAAGGCTGTCACTATTGCAGCATCGCACGAAGCCGCAGCGAGAGGCACTGCGGAAATGCAGCTGAAGGCAGCGGTACTCAGCGTAGATCAAATGGCTTTGGGTACAGCGAAATGTTATCGTTGTGGAAAGACAACACACGATCAGAGCCAATGCTGGTTTAAAAATCAGGAATGTAGAAAATGTGGCAAGCTTGGTCACATAGCTAAAGTATGCCGGTCAGGAAAGAAGACCAGCAACAAAAAGTCACCGCAGGAAAAGTGCAGAAAGGTACATAAGGTGGCTGAGAAGAGTTCGGATGAACAGAATTCGGATTCAGACTCCAACAGCAAGGAACTGGGTAGTCTGAGAATTCACAATGTGAGTAAGGAAGCTGACCTACAAACTATCTGGGTCACACTTCAGATAGCAGGAGTCCAAGTGAAGATGGAATTGGACACCGGATCGGTGTTGACGGTCATGAATAAGCAAGATTACAAAAGGTTATTCACACATATTCCCCTACGGGATACGGAGATAGTATTGCAGACATACACGGGGCAAAGAGTATACCCCATCGGAAAGATAAAAGTCAAGGTGGTACACAAGGGCAAAGAACACCAAGGAATGGACTTATATGTACTACCTGAGGGAGGTCCACCACTTCTGGGACGGGAGTGGATCAGGAAAATAAATATGGACTGGCACTCCCTAAAAGCAATAACGGTAGATTCCGGAAAAAAAGATGTCAAACCTGAACGATTGTCCAGAATATTGGATGAGGCTAAAGAGGTGTTCCAACAGGGACTGGGAACACTGAGAGGAATTACGGCAAAAATCAAGATTGCAGAACATGCAAACCCAAAATTTTTCAAAGCCAGACCTTATGCGATACGACCTGCTGTGGAAGCTGAGCTGGAAGGGCTAGAATGTTCAGGAGTACTGTCTAAGGTGGACTGGAGTGAGTGGGCCACGCCCATTGTTCTCGTCATGAAGCGTTCATCGAGTAACAAGCCAGGGGAACCGGGGAAGGTCCGCATCTGTGGAGACTTCAAGATCACGGTTAATCCGGTGCTTCACACGGTGCAATATCCGCTTCCGCGGATTGAGGATATCTTTGCTTCATTGTCTGGCGGGAAACACTTCACCAAGATAGACCTGGCGCAAGCGTACTTACAGATGGAAGTTGAGGAAGAGTCGCGCCAGTATCTCACAATCAACACGCACAGAGGCTTGTATCGATATAGTAGACTGGTTTTTGGAGTGGCTTCGGCTCCAGCAATTTGGCAGAGGGCCATGGAGCAGGTATTACAGGGAATTCCAAGCACTCAATGTTACTTGGACGATATCCTGATTACAGGAGATGACGATGAGGAACACCTTGCAAATTTGAAACTGGTGCTCACCAGATTGAAGGAATATGGACTTCGAGTTAATCGCCAGAAATGTGAGTTCTTTCAGAAACGGATCTCGTACTGTGGTCATGTCATTGACCAGGAGGGGCTGCACAAGTCACCTGACAAGATCGAAGCTGTTGTGAAGGCTCCCGCTCCGGAAAATGTATCCCAGTTGAGGTCGTTCCTAGGGTTGATAAACTATTACCATAAGTTTCTGCCAAATCTATCCACGGTGCTGCACCCGCTGAACGCTCTTTTGCAGAAAGAAGTACCATGGAAGTGGAGCGAGGACTGTAAGAAGGCCTTTCGCAAAAGCAAGGCATTGATCACCTCAGAGGAAGTGTTGGCTCACTTCAACCCAACGCTACCTATTCGTTTAGCTTGTGATGCTTCTCCTTATGGTATTGGAGCAGTACTCTCACACAAGTTGCCAAATGGCTTGGAAAGGCCAGTCGCATTTGCATCCAGATCATTGACCTCCGCTGAGCGCAACTATGCTCAGATAGATAGGGAGGCTCTCAGCCTTGTGTGGGGAGTAAAGAAGTTTAATCATTACCTGCAGGGCCAGAAGTTTATACTGCTGACAGACCACCAGCCGTTGATATCCATTTTTAACCCTAAGAAGGGTGTTTCGGTGATGACAGCACAGAGGCTCCAGAGATGGTCCCTTTTCCTAGGGGCACATCAATATCAGATAGAATTCAAAGGTACAAAGCAGCATGGTAATGCTGATGGGCTGTCGCGTCTGCCACTACCTACTGAGGAGGAGGCACCGACGGTTGACCCGGTGGAGTTATTTCACTCGACCATCATCGAATGTTTACCTGTCACCAATGCAAATATTGAAAGGGAGACTAGGAATGACCCGACACTGTCCCGGGTCTACGAATTGACAGTAAAGGGATGGCCAGCCCATGGTGATCCACTGTTACCGGCATTCTCAGCAAGACGAGAACAGCTGTCCATCTGTCAGGGAACATTGATGTATGGAACAAGGGTGAATATCCCTCCTAAGTTAAGAGAGAGAGTTCTAAAAGAACTACATGAAGGTCATCTGGGGGGAGTCAATATGAAAAGCCTTGCTAGGGCTTATGTGTGGTGGCCGGGTATCGACCAACAGATAGAGGATCTGACGAAAAGCTGCTCAGGGTGCCAAAAAGTCCAAAATGCACCTTCAATTGCACCGCTGCATCCATGGGAATGGCCTTCAACCCCATGGCAACGTGTACATATTGACTTTGCTGGTCCATTCATGGATTCCATGTTTTTAATTGCGGTGGATGCACATTCTAAATGGCCAGAAGTGATTAAAATGACTACCACTACCTCGGAGAAGACGATCGCGGTGCTAAGAACGATATTTGCAAGAAATGGATTGCCAGAGCAAATATGTTCAGACAACGGACCACAGTTCGTGTCAGAGGAATTCAAGAAATTCCTGAAGAAGAATGGGGTGAAACATTATACCTCTGCCCCATATCATCCAGCTACGAATGGGCTGGCCGAGAGGTTTGTACAGACGTTCAAAAAGGCAATAAAGGCCATGAGCGAAGATCAGATTCCACTGCAACACAAGGTGGACAATTTCCTACTGGCATATCGAAACGCCACCCATGCAACAACAAACCAAAGTCCTGCCATGATGTTCTATAACAGGAGGTTGCGGTCCAGGTTGGACTTGTTAAAACCAAATGTGCGGAGGGAAGTCGAAAACAAACAGTTCCAGCATATCAATAACAAGCCCACTCGGAGTTTTGAAATAGGACAACCGGTGTTAGCCAGGGACTATAAAAACGAGAAATGGCAATCTGGAACAATTCGGGCCAGACAAGGACCCCTGATGTACATGGTAGATGTTGGTGAAAATGTAATGCGACGTCATGCTGACCAACTGGTGGGATCGAGAACAAGGGTCGAGCCCATGGTTACGACAGAGACAACCGTGGAGGAAGTTAGTGAACCTGAAGCATCTACCTCAGAAGTGAATATACCTGATGATGATGTCCTATCCATAGGGGATCAACTAGATGAGTCACCCCAGCAACGAGAACCAGAGACCCCTGAAAGGCGTTATCCGTCTCGGATCAGGAGGCCTCCTCAGAGACTGAATCTGTGAACTGTTTTTACATGAAGTTGTGTATATATGTTATTATGTTATGTTTAATGGGGAATATATACTGTTAAGCTAAAAAGGGAGGATTGTGGTGTATGTAACCGTTCCACCTTTAAGAGAACTATTTTAAGAGATGCACTACTTTATCTTGGCTGCTGTATACTGTAATACCGGTGGTGACCACACCGGTATATAAGTGCTGTGTAATGATTTATTGGGCAGTTCAGCCTGACCTCCGACTAGTAAAGACCTGTTGAATTTACTCTTGTGGTCTGTGTGCAGTGATTCTTATTAACAATAACTAGAACACACAGACTTAACACGGGTCACATTGTCCGCATGCCTGATACAAGACTCCCAAAACAAGCGCTTTACTCGGAGCTCCGGCACGGCAAGAGAGCCCCAGGTGGGCAGAGGAAACGCTTCAGGACACCCTCAAAGCCTCGTTGAAAAAGTGCAACATCCCCACCGACACCTGGGAATCCCTGGCCTAAGACCGCACAAAGTGGAGGAGAAGCATCCGGGAAGGCGCCGAGCACCTCGAGTCTCTTCGTTGGGAGCAAGCGGAAGGAGCACACATCAACCCAAGCACCCCACCCACCCACCCCTTTGACCGCCATCTGCCCCACCTGTGACAGAGACTGTAGGTCCCGCATTGGACTCATCAGTCTCCTGAGAACTCATTTTTAATGTGGAAGCAAGTCATCCTCAGTTCCGAGGGACTGCCTAAGAAGAAGAAAAGACTGTATCTACTGAGTACACTGGCTGTGAATCTGAGTCCCGTCCAGCCCCAGTGATATGTTCCAAGGATCCACGGCCCAACTGCTCAGTTATAAAAGTTAACTTCGATGCAAGTGTACAGGTACACGGCTGGGCATAGGTGTTGAAATGAGGTCGCATTCAAAATAAAGTTATACAAAAGACCAGGTTAACTGGACCAACCGCATAAATTCTGTGGCCACTAGAGCAGGTTCGAGGCTGGGTATTCTGCAGCGAGTGTCTCACCTCCTGACTCCCCAAAGCCTTTCCACCATCTACAAGGCACAAGTCAGGAGTGTGATGGAATACTCTCCACTTGCCTGGATGAGTGCAGCTCCAACAACACTCAAGAAGCTCGACACCATCCAGGACAAAGCAGCCCGCTTGATTGGCACCCCATCCACCACCTTAAACATTCACTCCCTCCACCACCGGCGCACCGTGGCTGCAGTGTGTACCATCTACAAGGTGCACTGCAGCAACTCGCCAAGGCTCCTTCGGCAGCACCTCCCAAACCCGCGACCTCTACCACCTACAAGGACAAGGGCAGCAGGCGCGTGGGAACACCATCGCCTCCAAGTTTAACTGTGCGTGAACATTTATCCAATAGCAATCATAACATGATCGTTATTTAACATGGCGTTTGAAAGAGAGAAATGCGAAACACCTACTAAGATTCTAGACTTATGTAAGGCCGACTTCAACAGATTGAGGCAGAGTCTGTCCACAGTAAACTGGGCAAATCTGACAATGGGTAAAATGGCAGAAGATCAAAAAATGTTTAAAAAATAATTTAATATGACACAGAGCCAGTTTATATCCCTGAGGGGCAAGAGCTCGACTTGCCAAAAAAAAACAGCCATGGACAACTAAAGAGGTAAAGGGACAGCATAAAACTAAAGGAAAGGGCATACAAAAATGCAAAAGATAGCACAGATCCTGGCGAATGGGAAAGATAACAGCAAAGAGTCACAAAGAGATAGTAAGACGTACAAAAAGGGAATATGAAAAGATACTTGCTAGTGATATCAAAATTAATACAAAGAATTTTTACAATTACATTAGGAAAGGGAGGGTGGTCAGGAGCAATGTTGGCCCCTTAAAAACTGAAAGCGGTGATATTGCCACTGACAATGCGGAAATGGCGGACATGTTGAATAATTACTTTGCGTCAGTATTTACAGCAGAAGAAGAGGAGAGCATGCCAGGAATCCCAAAGAAAATAATACTGAATCGGGGACAGGGATTCAATAAAATTAACGTCAGTAAAATAACAGTAATGAAGAAAATAATGGCACTAAAGAGTGACAAAACCCCAGGGCCAGATGTTTTCCATCCCAGGGTTTAAAGGAAGTAGGTGAGCATATTGCAGATGCACTAACTATAATCTTCCAAAGTCCTCTAGATTCAAGAACCATCCCTTTAGAGTCACAGGGCTGGATTTTGACAGATGAAATATCAGCGTTTGACAGCTCTTTGAAGCTGTCAAACACTGACAATCTGTACTCCAGGTTAATTCCTTCCTCTCAGGCTGATTTAGAGATCTCTCCAGAACAGAAAGCTGAATGCTGGAACTTTTGACAGCTCGCGGCCATTCTGCTTTCTGTGCCGGTGAGATGAGGGACTCCCGAGACCTGAAGGAAGGAAGGCTGTAAAGGTAAGTAAATGTAAGTAAAACTTCTTTAACACTTTACACACACCAAACACACTTACCTCTGCACTCATGCACCCATCACTCACCTGAACACCGGACATCTCGAACCCTCCAAGCCCTTCAGCCCGACGGCCCACCTCGCTAACTTGGCGTGGTTTGGAGCCGTCGGGAATCCCACACATCAGCAATAAAAATAGGGATTAGGCTAAAAACTGGCTGTTAACTACCTGTTAACAGGCAGTTAATTGGCACTAATCCCCTTCCCGCCTCGGGGAGGCGGGTCCCAGCACAGGTCGGGTATCCGCCTCCTTTGAAACTGGCATGGGGGCGGGATGGGTTCGTGCCCCCCAATTTTGAGATTTTAACCCCCCACACGCCTCCAATCCCGCTTCCACGGCCCAATGAAAATCCTGCCCATAGAGTCATATGGCACAGAAGGAGGCCATTCGGCCCACTGAGTCTGTGCTGGTTCTCTGTAGAGCATTCCAGTCAGTCCCATTCCCCCGCTCTATCCCCATAGCCCTGCAAGTTTATTTCCCTCAAGTGCCTATCCAGCCTCCCCTTGAAAACATTTGAGTGTCTCAGCTTCCACCACTTCCGTCGGCAGTGAGTTCCAGGTCCTCACCACTCGCTGCGTAAAAAAGTTTTTCCTCACGTCCCCCCTGTATCTTTTGCCCAAATCCTTAAATCTGTGTCCCCTAGTCCTTGTACCATCAACTAGTGGGAACAGCCTTTCCCCATCTAACCTATCTAAACCCGTCATAATCTTGTACACCTCTATCAAATCACCCCTCAACCTCCTTTGCTCTAATGAAAACAAATCCAGCTTCTCCAACCTGTCCTAGCTAAGATCCCCCATCCCCGGAACCATTCTGGTAAATCTCCTCTGCACCCTCTCAAGGACCTTCACATCCTTCCTAAAGTGCGGTGACCAGAACTGGACGCAATACTCCAGTTGTGGCCTAACCAGCGCTTTATAAAAGTTCAGCATAACCGCTCTAATTTTGTGCTCAATACCTCTATTTATGAAGCCCAAGATCCCATATGCTTTGTTAATCACTCTCTCATTATATCCTGTCACCTTCAGGGACCTATGCACATTAACTCCCTGGTCCCTCTGTCCCTGCACACTCTTTAAAACTGTGCCATTAAGTGTATATTGCCTCTCCTTGTTCCTTCTGCCAAAATGCATCACCTCACACTTTTCTCCATTAAATTCCATCTGCCACTTGTCTGCCCATTTCGCTAGCCTTTCTATGTCCTGTTGCAGTCGATTGGTATCATCATAACTGTTTACCACATCCCCAAGTTGGTGTCATTGGCAAATTTAAAAATTCTACTCTGTATTCCAATATCCAGGTCATTTATATATATCAAAGAAAGCAGTGGCCCCAACACTGACCATTGGGGAACACCACTGTCTTCCATCCTCCAGTCTGAAAAACAGCCATTTACCACAACTCGCTCTTTTCTATCCTTAAGCCAATTCCTTATCCAAGCTGCCACTGACCCACCTATTCCATGAGCCTCAATTTTGTTAACCAGCCATCTATGTGGCACTTTGTCAAACGCCTTCCGAAAATCCATGTAGATAACATCCATTGCATTCCCTTCATCAATCCATTCTGTTACTTCATCAAAATATTCAATTAGATTAGTCAAACACGATCTGCCTTTTACAAATCCGTGTTGGCGTTCCTTAATTAGCTTAAACCTCTCCAAGTGCCCGTTAATTTTTTCCTTGATTATTGTTTCTAAAACTTTACCCACCACTGATGTTAGACTGACTGGCCTGTAGTTACTAGGATTGTCCATACACCCTTTCTTGAACAATGATGTCACATTTGCCACTTTCCAATCCTCAGGCACCTCCCCCACATCTAGAAAAGATTGGAAAATTATGGCCAGCCCTTCCGCTATCTCCTCTCCCAATTCCCTTAGCAACCTGGGATGCAAGCCATCTGGACCAGGCGACTTGTCCACTCTAAGCATACCCAGCCTTTCTAGTACATCCTGTCTATCAATTTTCACCCCTTCCATTGCTTCTACCTTTTTCACTTCTACTGATATTTTGTCAGCATCCATCTCTTTAGTAAAACACCGATACAAAGTACTCATTGAGTATTCTAGCCTTGCTCTGTGCCTCTAAGCATATATCACCTTCTTTGTCTCTAACAGGCCCCACCCCGCCTCTTACTACCTGCTTCCTGTTTACATGCCGATAGAAGATTTTTGGGTTCCCTTTTATGTTAACCGCCATTCTACTCTCATATTCTCGCTTTGCCAATCTTATTTTCAGCTTCACATCCCCTCTCAACTTATTGTATTTGGTCTGGTTCTCCCTTGAAGAATTCACTTGACATGCATCATACACCTTTTTTTGTTTCATCATCTTCTCTATCTCCCTCATCATCCAAGGAGCCCCTGCTTTGGTTCCCTTACCCTTCCCTCTTGTTGGAATGTACCTAGCCTGTACTTGGAACATCTCCTTCTTAAGGATCACCCATTGTTCCATTACAGCTTTTCCTGTCAGTCTTTGGTTCCATTTTACCCTGGCTAGATCCTTTCACATCCCATTGAAATTAGCCCTATTCTGATTTAGAAGTTCCACTCTAGATTGTTCCTTGCTCCTCTCCATTGCTAATCTAAATCTTATGATACGGTGATCGCTCGTACCCAAGTGTTCTCCCACAGACACTTAGTCGACCTGGCCCACCTCATTCCCCAGCACTAGGTCCAGCAGTGCCTCCTTCCTAGTTGGGCCAAGAACATATTGGTCAAGGAAATTCTCCTGAACACATTTCAGAACTTCCTCCCCCTCCTTTCCCTTTACCCTAGCATTATCCCTATTCATATTTAGATTGGAAAATTATGCCTGTCACTCCGCTATTTAAGAATGGTGAGAGGGGGAAACCAGGGAACTATGGACCAGTTAGCCTAACATCGGTTGTGGGGAAATTGTTAATTATGGATAGGGTGACTGAACACCTTGAAAATTTTCAGTTGATCAGAGAGAGCCAGCATGGATTTGTAAAAGGTAAGTCATGCCTGATTGAATTTTTTGAAGAGGTGACTAAAGTAGTGGACTGGGGAATGTCTATGGATGTTATTTATATGGACTTCCAAAGGCATTTGATAAAGTCCCACATAAGAGACTGTTATCTAAGGTAGAAGCCCATGGAATTTAGGGCAAATTATTGATTGATTAGGAAATTGGCTGAGCGGCAGGAGACAGAGAGTAAGGATAATGGGTAGTACGCTAATTGGCAGGATGTGACTAGTGGTGTCCCGCAGGGATCTGTGTTGGGGCCTCAACTATTCACAATATTTATTAACGACTTGGATGATGGCATAGAAAGCCATATATCCAAATTTGCTGATGACACAAAGATAAGCGGCATTGTAAGAAGTGTAGATGAAAGCATAAAATTACAAAGCGATATTGATAGATTAAGTGAATGGGCAAAACAGTGGCAAGTGGATTTCAATGTAAGCAAATAGTGAGGTCATCCACTTTGGACCTAAAAAGATTAGAACAGGGTACTTTCTAAATGGTGAAAAGCTAAAACCAGTGGAGGTCCAAGGAGACTTGGGGGTTCAAGTAGATAGATCATTAAAATCTGATAAACAGGTACAGAAAATAATCAAAACGGCTAATGGAATGCTGACCTTTATATCTAGAGGACTAGAGTACAAGGGGGTAGAAGTTATGCGACAGCTACACAAAACCCTGGTTAGACCACACCTGGAGCACTGGGAGCAGTTCTGGGCACCACACCTTAGAAAGTCCAGAACCAGGAGTCACAGTCTAAGGATAAGGGGTAAGCCATTTAGGACAGAGATGAGGAGGAATTTCTTCACCCAGAGAGTGGTGAACCTGTGGAATTCTCTACCACAGAAGGCAGTGGAGGTCAATTCATTAAATATATTCAAGAAGGAGTTAGATATATTTCTTAAGGCTAAAGGGATCAAGGGATATGGGGAGAAGGCAGGGACAGGGTACTGAGTTTGGATGATCAGCCATGATCTCATTGAATGGCGGAGCAGGCTTGAGGGGCCAAATGGCCTACTCCTGCTCCTATCTCCTATGTTTCTATGATATATTGGCCTTAGAGGGAGTGCAGCGTAAGTTTACCAGAATGATACCCGGACTTCAAGGGTTAAGTTATGAGGAGAGATTACACATATTAGGGTTGTATTCCCTAGAATATAGAAGGCTAAGGGGTGATCTGATCAAAGTTTTCAAGATATTAAGGGAAACATATAGGGTAGATAGAGAGAAACTATTTCTGCTGGTTGGGGATTCTAGGACTAGGGGGCAGAGTCTAAAAATTAGAGCCAGACCTTTCAGGAGTGAAATTAGGAAACACTTCTGCACACAAAGGGTGGTAGAAGTTAGGAACTCTCTTCTACAAATGGCAATTGATGCTAGATCATTTGTTAATTTTAAATCGGAGATAGATAGCTTTTAGCTAACCAATGGTATTAAGGGATATGGGCCAAAGGCGGGTATATGGAGTTAGATCGCAGATCAGCCATGATCTCATTGAATGGCGGGACAGGCTCGAGGGGCTGAATGGCCCACTCCTGTTGCTAAGTTCCCCTCCATGTCACCCACTATCCTGGCATGGACATATATTGGTCATTCCTTTATCGTCGCTGGGTCAAAATAATGTACCTCCCTATCTAACAGCACTGTGGGAGCACTTTCACCATACGGACTGCAGCGGTTCAAGAAGGCGGCTCACCACCACCTTCTCAAGGTGAACTAAGGATGGACAACAAATGCTGGCCTTGCCAATGGCGCCCACATCCCAAAAATGAATAATAAAATAAAATTAAGTTACTTTTTTGTCCCAGCTGTTTTATTTTTGACAAGTTAGGGCTGTTGCCTCAATCGGGCGCTCTGGGAAAGAGTGGCTGATCGGAAAATCACAGGCCCACAACTCCTGATTTCCTACCATTTTAGACTTGTTCTTCATATGTGAGCTGAGATGGTGAGTTCCACCAAGATATTGGACCGTGGCATGCAATACATTTCAGCCCATTTGCCCATTGGGTAGCACGGTGGAGTGAATTTCTTACATCTCTACCAACTCCATCAATATCTGATAGATCAAATAAATAAATACTAGCTATGACTGTCATAGTAAATATTGCCACTGACTATGGACAATGCCTGGGTAACTCACTACTTCAGATGTTAAAGATCCCATGATCCTATTTGAAGAAAAGCAAAGGGATTCTCTGGTGTCCTTTCTTCATTTCTTCCTCAACCAATACCAGAAACAGATTATCTGCTCACTCATCTGATTGCTGTTTGTGGGATCTTGCTATGTGCTTGTATTTACCTCCATAGTCCCTTGCGCTTCATTGTATGCAAAATGCATCTTGATACTTCTGACAGGGGCAGTACGGTGGCATAGTGGTTAGCACTGTTGCCTCACAGCGCCAGGGACCTGGGTTCGAATCCGGCCTCGGGTGACTGTCTGTGTGGAGTTTGCACATTCTCCCCGTGTTTGCATGGGTTTCCTCCGGGTGCTCCGGTTTCCTCCCACAGTCCAAAGATGTGCGGGTTAGGTTGATTGGCTATGATAAAAATTGACCCTTAGTGTTAGGGGGATTAAATACGTGGGGTTACGGGGATAGGGTGGGATATGTGTTGGTGTAGAGGTTACGGGGTTTGGGTGGGATAAGTGTCGGTGCAGGCTCGATGGGCCAAAATGGCCTCTATCTGCACTGTGGAGTTTCTGTGATTTCTGTGATTCTGTGATATGATGAGGTGCTATATCAATGCAAATTCTTTCTTTGTTCTTAATTCATCCAGCTCTTTAGCAACAACTAAACTCATTTTACCCGGAATTTGGGGTCAGCGGCGAAACGACGGGGTACGCCGCTGAACTCGAAGAAAGCTTCCCACAAAGATCTTGCGATCTCTGTGGCAAAAACTTGGGGTTTCTCGACCTTAATCTGACTGCAGCACTGTCAAAAGGGGAACCCCAGCATGCATTAGCCATGGTGTCGTCAAGCTGTCTAAGCAGTCAATCATATTGAAGCATTCTCACAGACAGCAAACCAGGAAATAAAAAGCACTGATTATCATTTCACTTTTAAACATTTTTACAGAGAGCGAAATAAAAATTGGGACATGTACATGGGTTTAAGGTAAAAAAAGCTGAAATATCATAAACAAACTTAAAAAAAAATGTATTATTTAAAAAATCTAGTAATTTTTATCATAATAGAGAAATTTGACATTTCACAAATATTAAATTAGTTTTTCAGGGCCAGAACGGCTGTTCAGCAGTTAATATGCCATTAACACCCCAGTTAGACCTATTTCAACAAGGCTTAAATTTTGGGGGGAATTTAACAGCAATATTAGAGCAGAAAAGCTTAAGTTTTCGTCAGTTCAAGTGATTTCACTGATTGCCGGCTATGGGGAGTTCCACAGCGCAGCCTGTGGCGGAGCAGGGAATGACTGACCGCAACTTCAGGATTTCCGCCTTTAGATGGGCATGCACTAAATCCTGACGTTACGGTCAGTTTCAGAGGGGTAATGACGGCGAACGCTGACAGTTTCGCTGCCATTAACGCCGCAAAATCCGGGATAAAGTTGGCAGCACCTCCTTTATTTCCTTTAATGTCGCTTTATTCAGCCAACTGTTTGGACGAAAACACACCTTTGTGAGGCAAATTCATTCAGTTAGCTCTGATAAGTATTCAACAGCAGTGGACTTTGTTTGGTGTGAATCAGTCACATTGCCTAAAGGAATACCTGCAGAGACACTGTCAAACGGATTGAACTGTGGGCTTTGAGCGCAGCCCATTGCTGCTGTTTCTCATTCACTGAATCCATCCCTCCAGATGTGCTTGTGGTTTTTTTCTGCCGACGACTCCCTACAGGGTGTAACTGTACTTGTATAAAAGAAGCTCTTGTGTTGTGCGGCTGAAGTTCAGTTAACTCTTCCCCACCCCATCCCACCCACCGCCACTCAGCCTTTCTCCCTTCCTTTCCTGAAGATGCTGAGCCATTCAGCTCCATAGCCGCTGGCAGCCCTCTTGCTGCCCCGTCAAAGTGCCCACTCTTCACACGTACGCCCGGACAGTGAGCGTTGGCGGGCTATTCCACTTTGGGGGGCAGTGCAATCCTATTCAATCCTGTCCTTACCAGTAGCCATGTAACTGCACGTTTTAACGGCTGCTTATAGTGGGATCCCTATTCCTGGCCAGAATGGAGATGATGGAGTAACTCACCCCGTCAATCACGCCTGTTTTACTACGTTAAAGGCGGTATATAAATGCAAGTTGCTGTTGTTATAGAAACGCGCCCACTTTCTATTTCCATTCAAACTGCAATGTCAGTGTTGTGCCCAAGGTGGCAAGATGAAAATCTAACCCTTTGATGTCTTGGTTACTGGGATTGAGTTTACCCACGTAATCTGTATTATGTAGCTATCCTCCACTCACTGCATTTTGTTGGAGAAATCACCCTGCTTTTATCGGGAGATGTTGCGGCAGTTCTGGTCATGTGTTCTGTTTGCTGTAGTTCATAGAGACTCTTTTTTTAAATAGACTCTGTAGACTGTTTGCTGTAGTGCACTGCTTAAACAGGCTTTGTTTCCTTTGCTGTTTTCTGAGTAAATAGACGTTGTTTGCTGTAAGGTAGACCGTTTGCTGTGAGTCCTGTCATAAATCCCGCCCCACCTCAAACACATTGGCTGACACAGTGGTCTCAGCTGTTTTTTAAAATGATCAGTAGATAATGATCAGGACCCTTGGCACTGAGGCCAAGTGGAGTGCCCCAGATATGGGTACGGCAGCATAGTGGTTATGTTACTGGACTAGTATTCCACAAGCCTGGACTGGAAACATGAGTTTAAATCCCACCACGGCAGCTGGAGAATTTATATTCAGTTAATTAAATAAATCTGGAATAAAAAGTTAGTGTCAGTAATGGTGACCATGAAACTACTGGATTGTCGTAATAAACCCATCTGGTTCACTAATGCCCTTTAGGGAAGGAAATCTTCTGTCATTAACCGGTCTGGCCTATACGTGACTCCAGACCCACAGCAATGTGGTTGACTCTTAACTGACCTCTGAAATGACCTAGCAAACCACTCAGTTGTATCAAAGGGCAATTAGGGATGGGCAATAACTGCTGGCATTGCCAGCGATGCCCACATCGGGTGAATGAATAAAGAAAGAATACGCCCCTGGATGAGGTCAATGAGCTGAGCATCGACAGGAGATCAAACCTTCTGGCGTGTGATGTGTAAAGCCTTGCCACACGTTGCATTGAGTCACGGGGGAATGTAAAGAAGAGGTGAAGAGTTAGGGTTGCAACCCAATCTGAGTGAGTCACTCTGCAAGTTTATAAAATGAACAAGACATCAAAGGGTTAGAGTTTCAACTTGGGCTCAACACTGATGTTGCAGTTTGAACGGAAATGGAAATCGGGTGAGTTTCTATCACAGCAACAACACCTTGTATTTATATAGCACCTTTAAAATAGTAAAACATCCCATGGCGTTTCACAGGAGCGTCATCAAAATTTTTTTGACACTGAGCCATACAAGGAGATAGTAGGACAGGTGACCAAAAGCTTGGTCAAAGAGGTAGGTTTTAAGGAACGTCTTAAAGGAGGAGAGAGAGGTAGAGAGGCGGAGAGGTTTAGGGAGGGAATTCCAGAGCTTGGGGCCTCGGCAGCTGAAGGCACGGCCGCCAATGGTGGAGCGATTATAATCAGGAATGCTCAAGAGGGAGGAATTGGCGGAGCGCAGATATCTCGCGGAGGGTTGTAGGGCTGGAGGAGGTTACAGAGATAGGGAGGGAGGGGCGAGGCCATGGAGGGCACCCGATCCACAATGACAGTTTCATGCCTGGGCAGCATGTTGAATATTTACCCTCAAAAGTCGGTGGGGGTAATTTTGACTTTGGCTGACAGCATAAATCGGGTGATATCGGATCAGCCGCCCATTATATATTCTAACGGAAATGAAAAATTGAGGGAGATGTATAACGAGCGACGGATCTGCAGTCGCCCATTTTGCACTGTCACCCAGAGTCAAAATGTGTTTTAAAACCAGTGACCATTTCCTTCACTAATTTCTGTGTTTTAAGCCATTAATTATCAGGGTTTATAGGATTTGACTTGACTTTTCATCAGCAACAGATGAACCAACAGAACTAAAGCCATGATGCCACTCCACCTTAAACGCCGCGCCCCCCCCCACCACCCCACACAACCTCCTCGTCCAATCCAGCTCGCTGAGTAATCGCATCTAAAGCAGGGCACTCCTGGCAATGCAACTCTCTCTCATGCTGCACTCAAGTGCCAACGAAAGCCCCAATTTTAACCGGAAGCTGGAATCGGGCGGGCGGGCGGGAGGCTGAAGTGAGCACCAAGCCACAACGGCTTCCTCGATCAGGCCACAGTTAAAATTGCAGTTGGGGCCTGGTGATGTCATCGGACCCCGATCTGCATATTTAAAGAAGCATAGCTGTACTCCGAGAATTTAATAAAGAGCTTTCTTTAAATTTGTTTATGGGATGTGGGCCTCGCTGGCAAGGCCAGCATTTATTGCCCATCCCTAATTGCTCTTGAGAAGGTGGTGGTGAGCCGCCTTCTTGAACCACTGCAGTCTGTATGGTGAAGGTACTCCCACAATGCTGTTAGGGGTTCGGGGGCGCAGCGGTTAAGGTGGAGTGGCATCGTGGCTTTAGTTCTGTTGGTTCATACCAACCTGGGGAAGCTGCAACACAGGACTACATGCATGCTAAAAAGCGGAAGCAGCATGCTATAGACAGGGCTAAGCGACCCCACAATCAACAGATCAGATCAAAACTCTGCAGTCCTGCCACATCCAGTCGTGAATGGTGGTGGACCATTAAACAACTAACTGGAGGCGGAGGCTCCATGAATATCCCCATCCTCAATGATGGTGGAGCTAAGCACGTGAATGCAAAAGACAAGGCTGAAGCGTTTGCAACCATCTTCAGTCAGAAGTGCCGAGTGGATGATCTATATCAGCCTCCTCTTGAAGTCCCCACCAGGAAACCAGTCTTCAGCCAATTCGATTCACTCCATGTGATAACAAGCAACAGCTGAGCGCACTGGATACAGCAAAGGCTATGGCCCCTGACAACATCCCGGCTATCGTGCTGAAGACTTGTGCTCCAGAACTAGCCGCGCCTCTGGCCAAGCTGTTCCAGTACAGCCACAACACTGGCATCTATCCGACAATGTGGAAAACTGCCCAGGTATGTCCTGTCCACAAAAAGCAGGACAAATACAACCCGGCCAATTACTGCCCCATCAATCAACTCTCAATCATCAGCAAAGTGATGGAAGGTGTCATCGACAGTGCTATCAAGCGACACTTACTCACCAATAGCCTGCTCAATGATGCCCAGTTTGGGTTCTGCCAAGACCATTCAGCTCCCGACCTCATTACAGCCTTGGTCCAAACATGGACAAAGGAGCTGAATTCCAGAGGTGAGGTGAGAGTGACTGCAAGGCAGCATTTGACCGAGTGTGGCATCAAGGAGCCCTAATAAAACTGAAGTCGATGTGAATTGGGGGGAAAACTCTCCACTGGCTGGACTCATACCTAGCACAAAGGAAGATGGTTGTAGTGATTGAAGGTCAATCATCACAGCCCCAGGACATCGCTGCAGGAGTTCCTCAGGGCAGTGTCCTAGGCCCAACCATCTTCAGCTGCTTCATCAATGACCTTCCCTCCAACATAAGGTCAGAAATGGGTATGTCCGCTGATGACTGCACAGTACGATAGCAAAATACTGCGGATGCTGGAAATCCGAAATACATTATTTTGGATGACTGCACAGTGTTCAGTGCCATTCACAACTCCTCAGATAATGAAGCAGTCCATGCCCTCATGCAACAAGACCTGGAACTCCCTACCTCACAGCACTGTGGGAGTACCTTCATTACATGGACTGCAGCGGTTCAAGAAGGCGGCTCACCACCACCTTCTCAAGGGCAACTAGGGATGGGCAATAAATGCTGGCCTCGCCAGCGATGCCCACATCCCATAAAAACAAATTTCAAAAAAGGGAGGGAGTTCCAGGATTTTGACCCAGCGACGATGAAGGAATGGCAATATATTTCCAAGTCAGGATGGTGTGTGACTTGGAGGGCAACTTGGAGGTGGTGGTGTTCCCATGCACCTGCTGCCCTTGACCTTCTAGGTGGAAGAGGTTGCTGGTTTGGGAGGTGCTGCCGAAGAAGCCTTGGCGAGCTGCTGCAGTGCATCTTGTAGATGGTACATACTGCAGCCACGGTACACCGGTGGTGGAGGGAGTGAATGTTTAAGGTGGTGGATGGGGTACCAATCAAGTGGGCTGCTTTGTCTTGGATGGTGTCGAGCTTCTTGAGTGTTGTTGGAGCTGCACTCATCCAGGCAAGTGGAGATTATTCCATCACACTCTCGACTTGTACGTTGTAGATGGTAGAAAGGCTTTGGGGAGTCAGGAGGTGAGACACTCGCCACAGAATACTTAGCCTCTGACCTGCTCTTGTTGCCACAGTATTTATGTGGCTGGTCCAGTTAAGTATCTGGTCAATGGTGATCCCCCAGGATGTTGTGGGTTCAGAGTCCCACTCCAGAGACTTGAGCACAAAATCTAAGCTAACACTCTCCAATGCAGTACTGAGGGTGCGCTGCACTTTTGGAAGTGTCGGCTGTCAGATGAAACACTAAACCGAGGCCCCATCTGCTCTCTTAGGTGGATGTAAAAGATCCCATGGCACTTTTTCGAAGAAGAGCAGGGGAGTTCGCTCGCCCAAGTGTCCTGGCCAATAATTATCCCTCAACCAACCAACAACCAATAAAACAGATTATCTGGTTCTTATCACATTGTTGTTTGTAGGAGCTTGCTGTGTGCAAATTGGCTGCTGCATTTCCTACATTACAACAGTGACTACACTTCAAAAGTACTTCATTGGCTATAAAGCGCTTTTGGACATCCTGAGGTCATGAAAGGTGTTATATATAGAAAAGTCTTTCTGTTTCTTTTTATGAACAGATGTGTGGAGCGTACTGAATGGAGACTGTCAAGAATGGTCACAGAGAGACTATGGCCGGAATTTTGCAGGGGGTCAGCGAGCGCGAGCGGTGGCGGGATGGGTGGGAAAGTGTTTATTTTTTCTCAGCGAGTTGGGACCCCGCTGTGAACCCGCCGTCACGCGCCTTTCCCAATGTCGGGTCTGTTGGCGGGGGACCCAATTCAGAATGACTTTCAGCTTACCTTTTGAATTTGACAGCTTGCCCATGGTGTCCACGCTGGTCGTTCACACCTGTGAAGCTGAGGCGGGAGGTCAGTGGCCATTGAATCAGCTGATAAGTTGACAGCTCCCACCTTACAGAGATATCTTCCCTCAGCAACAAGCTGTCCCTCACTGCATTTCTGCAACAGATTCACCATGCTGCATGTCTTTCCACAAGTCTCCATCCAGTCTGACCTCATTACCTCTCACCATTGACAGATCGCTCCTGTCATCTCTACTTCACCTGCCATCTATTCCATCAGCATTGGTGCCGCTTACACTCTCTCACCATGGTCCTCAGAATCCCACCACGATCAGCCCTAACATCAGCAGCACCAGGCACACCAGCAGCACCAACAACAACACCAACCTTCTCCGCAATCACCTGATGCTGCACAGGACAGAGGGCATCAGCACCCGAGCACATTGCTGCCCGGGAGGCCAGGGATGGCCTCACCATGGCCAGATTTGCTTCACTTGACGCTGTATACCCTGGCTGCCACATAATGCGCCAGGTTAGCACCACCCCACACCAACATCATAAAGCATCTCTACAATGCCCAAGCCATTCCTTTCACACTCATCACCATTGCGGGGGTACGTTATGTCTCACCATTCACTGCAACTCACTAAGCCACTTCCAAAGGTGCACACAAATCTGTCCAAGAACGCAAAGTGTTGAAAATAAAGGTTTCAATGTTTGACACCCCATTAACATAAACTTTACATGAACATTGCATAAAACACCCAAGTGGCTACCCTTGTGTGTTGTTAGTTGGTATGATCGCACTAGGATGGGGGTGAGTGTGAGGGGTGGCTAGTGAGATGGGGATGTGATAATATAGATTGAGGGGGATGGGTGGAGGTTCAAGGTAAGTCGGTGTGAGTAAGGATGTGCAGGCAGAATGATGGGGGTGTGATGAGAGGCACAGCAGGATGAGGTTGAGTGTGGCTTTGTACTAACGTTTTGTGATCTACTGAGATCATTGAAAGGTTTGCGGCACTGCACCCAGGTCCTCCTAACCACATCCCTCCTTGTGCCCTCCTGTGCAATGTGCAACCAGGCTGCGTTGATCTCCTTGGGAAGCCTCTTCCGCCCATGAGAAGGGAAGAGGACCTCCCTGCATGCTGTGACTTCCTCCATAAGCATATGGAGGGAGTCATGGGAGGGCCTGGGTGCAGCCCTGTGTCTTTGTGCAGTCACTGTCAGTGTTTGCAGCACCTCAATGCTGTAGAACACTGACAGCACCACTGTCAAAATAAATTTGGACTTGGTCCCTTTAAGGAAACCAGCTGATGACGCATTAGCAAATGACGCCACCCGACCCACTTCATCTATTTGGCTGGGAAACACGCTGGGCAGGCTTAACAAGCCCCTTCAACGGAAATTCATTTTACAGAGCGGGATGCAGCCAGCAGCGGGGTCAGGACCCGCCACCGACCCTCCGAGGTCAGATAAATCGCGGCCAATGAGCTAAATGATCTTCCAGTCAAAGCAGTTGTGCAATATGCTGGCACACCCAGTGCCATTTACCTTGCAGACCAGATTTCATAGCATTAGCGGCAAACGATAAACAACTGCTCATGCACAAGTTTGCCCCATTGCTTCAAAGGCACAATTGTGACTTGCATTGATGGCTATAGGCCTTCCCTAATGGTTAGGGAAGGTCGATACACTGGCCTGCATGTGTGGGCAAAGCTCACAACCACCCACAACTGGAACAAATGGTAGCCAGCTTCTACAGTGAGAACCTCGTAACAATCGACCCAACGCATATGAGAACCAAGCAGCTCTCTTCAGTTTGTGAGACTTGAAATGGAGCTGGCCGTCAGTGGGCGAGAGCAGCTCACTTTCTCAGGTGGGAAGATCGGAGTGAAAGTCCCCTTCCCTTCAGAGATGCTTTCATGCACCTCGTGACATTAGCGGATACCAGGAAGCAAGTTGCATATCTGAGGAAGGATGTTCTTGCCATGGAAGGAGTTCAGCGAAGATTCACCAGGCTGATACCTAATAATTCAACTTTATTGTCATTGCACAAGTACATGAACAACGAAATGTGATCTTGCAAGCTCCCATGACTGGGAGAAGCAAAGCCGCTGCGTCGGTGTGCGCCGCCATTCCATTTCCATCATTCCTCCTGTCCGACAATCTTCAGCCCAACGCCCGGGCCTGCTCACCAGCCGCTCCTCCTTCCGTGACCTTCTCACCAACCGCCCCTCCTCGGGGCTCCTTCCGTGACCTTCTGCACCTGGTCTTCCCTGATGGTCACCCCTCCAGGTACTAACCAGGCCTGGCTCTGCTTAGCTTCCAAGCCTTGCCAGTGACCCTGTCCCTGTCCCTAGACGTATGAGGAGAGATTGGGTCGATTGGGCTTGTATTGGCTAGAGTTTAGAAGAATATGAGGGGATCTCATTTAAACTTATAAAATTCTAACAGGATAAGACAGACTAGATGCAGGAAGGATGTTCCCGATGGCGGTGGAGTCCAGAACCAGGGGACACAATCTAAGGATCAGGGATAAGCCATTTAGGACTGTGATGAGGAGGAATTTCTTCACCCAGAGAGTGGTGAACCTGTGGCATTCTCTGTCACTAAGGGCAGTTGAGGCCAATTCATTAAATATATTCAAGAAGGAGTTAGATATATTTCTTGAGGCTAAAGGGATCAAGGGATATAGAGAGAAAGCAGGGACAGGGTACTGAATTTGGCTGATCAGCCATGATCTCATTAAATGGTGGAGTAGGCTCGAGGGGCCGAATGGCCTACTCCTGCTCCTACCTTCTATGTTTCTATGTTTCTATATCTGCCATTACCGTACATGGTACGAGGGAGAAAAATAATAAATGTTAAAAATGAATAGAAGTGTAAAAATACGCAGCTACAACCACCAGACACAGCAAGAACTATAGAGTAATGTCAAAGTAACTTTACTTTCACAGAATCACAGAATCACAGAAACCCCACAGTGCAGATAGAGGCCATTTCGGCCCATCGAGCCTGCACCGACACATATCCCACCCGATCCCCGCAACCCCTACACCAACACATATCCCACCCTATCCCCGTAACCCCACGTATTTAATCCCCCTAACACTAAGGATCAATTTATCATAGCCAATCAACCTAGCCCGCACATCTTTGGATTTTATTGGTCCTTCGAAGTGTCAAATACTCTTTCTTATATGCCCAGTCTCTTCAAAGCATCATCACTGTGCCCAAATCAAGGTTCCATCACCCCATGTCCTAACTCAATCATTCCCGGAATCTCAACATCGTAGCGCTCCTTCCCTCAGTCTTTCCTCCCTCTTACAACGTGCGGGCTTCTGAAACCCAAGCTTTGTATCACCTTGGCTTATCTTGCTGTCTTTCTTACTCTTCCCAGTCTCGGTGGTGTCCTGCAGTATGGAGCCTGGGCCCTTTACTTGAGTTTCTCACTGACTGGTAGGAGTGGGAGGGTGGGTGGAATCCTGCAGCTTCCACTGTGTTCTGTGATATTATTGCCCACTTATCACATACACGCTGTACAAAGGACCTATTTTTGTATAAGCATGCAACATAACATTGCCTCAGGTAATGAAATGGCCCGACCCATTTCTCAAGACAAGATTCTTTGCCAAGATATTACTAGCAGCTTCCCTCGGTGCTAAATAATTCAGATTTAAAAAGCCTGCTAAGCAAAGCCTTAAATTAAGCAAGAACATAAAAAGAGTGCCAGTTACCCTCTAGGTACTTAAAAAAACCACAAGTGCTATTGTCTTGAGCAATCGGATCTCAGAGGAAATAAGCACTTGTAGAGCAAGAAAAACATTTTTTACCACCTTTGGGCTCCCGAGTACAATTCCTTCGATTCTATATTTGTGATATCTCACTATCTGGAATGTGGTGAGGCTTATGCTGTTTTATGTAGCGCCTTTAACGTAGTAAAATGCCCCAAGGCGCTTCACAGGTACGTTATCAGGCAAACATTTGACTTCACGCCAGATAAGGAGGCATTAATACAAATAAAAACAGAAAATGCTGGAAATACTCAGCAGGCCAGGCAGCATCTGCGGAGAGAGAAACAGAGTTAACGTTTCAGGTCGATGACCCGCTGAGTATATCCAGCCTTTTCTGTTTTTATTTCAGATTTCCAGCATCCGCAGTATTTTGCTTTGGCATTAATACAAGATTGGTCAAAGAGGTAGGTTATAAGGAGGAGCTTGAAGGAGGAGAGAGAGGTGGAGAGGTGGAGAGGTTTCGGGAGGGTGTTCCAGAGCTACCTTTTTGATTGCAGGGGGAATTGCAAACAGGTCAATCACGTGAAAACAGCACTGCGATGCCAACCTGTACAAGTCAATTCAGGTATGTAATATGCCGTAATAGTGTTGGACTTGAAACACACAGCACCCTGACATAGTGGGACAAAAGTTCACAGCCATTTATAGTGGAGAAGTGCCAAAGGAAAGACGAGGAAAACTACAAGGAGAATCGCCACTCGGTTTAATGGCTCACCCGAAAGACGGCACCTCCAACAGTGCAGCACTCCCTCAGTACTGCGCTGGTATGTCAGTCTAGATTTTGTGCTCAAGTCTCTGGAGTGGGACTTTGAACCCACAACCTTAACATAAGAGCATAAGAAATAGGAGCAGGAGTAGGCCAATCGGCCCCTCGAGCCTGCTCCGCCATTCAATAAGATCATGGCTGATCTGATCCTAACCACCAATCTACTATCACAGAACCATCTCCTGAATCTAACAGAATTAGACACATGAAATAGGAGCAGGATCAGGCTACACGGCCCCTGAGCCCACTCCGCTACCCACAGGGCCATGACCGATCCGAACCTAGACTCATGTCCAAATTCCTGCCCGCTCCCCGTAACCCTTTATTCCCTTTACTTCTAGGAAACTGTCTATTTCTGTTTTAAATTTATGTAATGATGTAGCTTCTACAGCTTTTTGGGGCAGCACATTCCATGGACCTACCACCCTCTGCGCGAAGTAGTTCCTCCTCATCTCAGTTTTGAACGAGCAGCCCCTTATTCTAAGACTATGCCCCCTAGTTCTAGTTTCACCCATCATCGGGAACATCCTCCCCGCATCCACCCGATCCAACCCCTTCACAATCTTATATGTTTCAATAAGATCGCCTCTCATTCTTCTGAACTCCAATGAGTAGAGTCCCAATCTACTCAACCTCTCCTCATATGTCCATCCCCTCATCCCCGGGATTAACTGAGTGAACCTTCTTTGTACTGACTCGAGAGCAAGTATGTCTTTTCTTAAGTATGGACACCAAAACTGTACGCAGTATTCCAGGTGCGGTCTCACCAATACCTTGTACAACTGAAGCAATACCTCCCTATTTTTGTATTCTATCCCCCTAGCAATGAAAGCCAACATTCCATTGGCCTTCTTAATCACTTGCTGCACCTGCATACTAACCTTTTGAATTTCGTGCACCAGGACCCCCAGATCCCTTTGTACTTCAGTACTTTCCAGTTTCTTGCCATTAAGATAATAACTTGCTCTACGATTTTTCCTGTGACTCAGAGGCGAGAGTTCTGGCATTGAGCCACGGCTGTATCAGTGTGGAGTGAGTGGCTGTGTACCAAGCGTCGGGAAATTAAAACAATTGCATGCTGTTGGCACAGCACGTTGGTGCACTGGTCATAGTTGGGCGCGCAGTGCATCTCCACAATGCAAGAGGAAGGTAACAGAACAATAGGCCAACACAAGCTACTGTAGAGCAGAAAAAGGTAAGGGGAGATTTAATAGAGTTGTTCAAAATCATGAAGGGTTTCGATGGAGTAAATAAGGAGAAACTGTTTCCACTGACTGAATGGTCGGTAACCAGAGGGCACAGAGTTAAGGTAATTGGCAAAAGAGCCAGAGGGGAGATGAGGAAACATTTTTTTATGCAGCGAGTTGTTGTGATCTGAAATGCACTGACTGAAAGGGCGGTGGAAGCAGATTGAACAGTAACTTTCAAAGGAGAATTGGATAAATACTTGAAGGGAAGAAAATTTGCGGGTCTATGGGGAAAGAGCAGGGGAGAGTGGGACTAATTGAACAGCTCTTTCAAAGAGCCCACACAGACACGATGGGCTGAATGGCCTCCTTCTGAGCCGTAAGATGATTCTAGTCCATGTACTAATGTCCAGCTCATGATATATATGGATAAAAACTAGGGCCTTAACATTTTACCTGGTCTCTCCCGATCTCCCATTGTAACTTCAGCAGGAGCCTGGAAGGACCCCGAGAAAAACGGCGCACACCCTTTTACCTATCGGTTCCGCCAAAGTCATGGTGAGAGGCCGGGAGAATTCTGGCAGCATTTCAGGGCCTAGGAACCTAATGCCGACTGCCTCCATCCTACCCCCATAGTCCATGGCACAGGTAGAGAGAAGGAACACGGTGGGGGGAGTGGGGTGTTGGAGGTGTAGTACGCCTCTGAATCGTTTGGTGGCTCTTATAGGAACAGGAATAGGCCACTCAGCCCACCCCGCTATTCAATTAGATCATGGCTGATCTATATCTTAACTCCATCTACCCCCGCTTTGGCTAACAAAATTTGATCTCAGATTTGAAATTTTCAATTTGACCCCCCAGCCTCAATATACTTTTTATGGGAGAGAGTTTCCGATTTCCACTACCCTTTGTGTGAAGACATCACCCTTTAACGGCTTAGCTTTAGTTTTAAGGTTCTGCTCCCTTGTTCTGGACTCCCCCCGCCTACCAGAGGAAATAGTTTCTCTCTATCTACCCTCTCGATCTCCTTTAATCATCTTAAACACCTCAATTTGATGATTATTCTATGAATATCAGCCAGAGGAACTATTCATGAATGAATTATGATGTCGCAACATCAGAGCATCAAAGAAGGTAAAATACTATAAAATCTAATGTATCACCCATCCCTCCATGGTCTCCCAACACAGGGGTGGAGCTTATATACCCATTTGAGTGACAGGGTATTCATGATTTTGGTTACCGTAATGTAGAGGAATCACCTTTATGTTAAATGTGACTGGACAGAGTGATAAATGAGGAAAAAAGAACAAGGACAACCTAACAGAGGTAAAAGATAGAAAGGGAAACTAAAGACTGTGTTAGCCGATACTGTCCGAGTACTGGTTGCAGCTGCAGGGATATTGAAAGCCAGGAACCACTTCACTTACTCTTTGATCTTACAAAGAGCTTTCAGAATACAGTGGAGAAGAATCATCAAATTACCTCGGTTGTTCCACTTTGCGTTTGGTTGTACTGGAATATTTTCAACTTGCTTGAGAAAGGAAAGTGTTATATCACGTAGCATGTGATTCACTTTCTGTTTCCTTATGTGGAAATAACATTTACAAAAAAAAAACACAAGGCTGACCCTGGCTTAAAACTTGCAGTTACATACACATTATTATGTCTTCAGAACACCCCAAAGCACTTCACACCCAATGAAACATAGAAACATAGAAGATAGGAGCAGGAGTAGGCCATTCGGCCCCTCGAGCCTGCTCTGCCATTCAATGCGATCATGGCTGATCATCCAAATTCAGTACCTGGTCCCTGCTTTCTCCCCATACCCCTTGATCCCTTTAGCCTTAAGAAATATATCCAACTCCTCCTTGAATATATTTAATGTATTGGCCTCTACTGCCTTCTGTGGTAGAGAATTCCACAGGTTCACCACTCTCTGGGTGAAGAAATTCCTCCTCATTTCTGTCCTAAATGGCCTACCCCTTATCCTTAGACTGTGACTCCTGGTTCTGGACTCCCTGACCATCGGGAACATCCTTCCTGCATCTAGTCTGTCCAGTCCTGTCAGAATTTTATAAGTTTCAATGAGATCCCCTCTCATTCTTCTAAACTCCAGCGAGTATAAGCCCAATCGACCCAATCTCTCCTCATACGTCATTCCTGCCATCCCAGGTATCAGCCTGGTGAATCTTCGCTGAACTCCTTCCATGGCAAGAACATCCTTCCTCAGATAAGGCGACCAAAACTGCACACAATACTCAAGGTGTGGTCTCACCAAGGCCCTGTATAACTGCAGCAAGACATCCTTGTTCCTGTACTCAAAACCTCTCGCTACGAAGGCCAACATGCCATTTGCCTTCTTAACCGCCTGCTGCACCTGCATGCTTAGCTTCAGCGACTGGTGCACAAGGACATCCAGGTCTCGTTGCACTTCCCCTTCTCCCAATCTATTGCCATTCAGATAATAATCTGCCTTCCTGTTTAAGAACATAAGAACATAAGAACATAAGAAATAGGAGCAGGAGTAGGCCAATCGGCCCCTCGAGCCTGCTCCGCCATTCAATAATATCATGGCTGATCTGATCCTAACCACCAATCCACTATCACAGAACCATCTCCTGAATCTAACAGAATTAGACACACGAAATAGGAGCAGGGTCAGGCTACACGGCCCCTGGGCCCGCTCCGCTACCCACAGGGCCATGACCGATCCGAACCTAGACTCATGTCCAAATTCCTGCCCGCTCCCCGTAACCTTTAATTCCCTTTACTTCTAGGAAACTGTCTATTTCTGTTTTAAATTTATGTAATGATGTAGCTTCTGCAGCTTTTTGGGGCAGTATATTCCATGGACCTACCACCCTCTGAGTGAAGTAGTTCCTCCTCATCTCAGTTTTGAAAGAGCAGCCCCTTATTCTAAGACTATGCCCCCTAGTTCTAGTTTCACCCATCATCGGGAACATCTTCCCCGCATCTACCCGATCCAACCCCTTCACAATCTTATATGTTTCAATAAGATTGCCTCTCATTCTTCTGAATTCCAATGAGTAGAGTCCCAATCTACTCAACCTCTCCTCATATGTCCATCCCCTCATCCCCGGGATTAACCGAGTGAACCTTCTTTGTACTGACTCGAGAGCAAGTATGTCCTTTCTTAAGTATGGACACCAAAACTGTACGCAGTATTCCAGGTGCGGTCTCACCAATACCTTGTACAACTGAAGCAATACCTCCCTATTTTTATATTCTATCCCCCTAGCAATGAAAGCCAACATTCCATTGGCCTTCTTAATCACTTGCTGCACCTGCATACTAACCTTTTGAGTTTCGTGCACCAGGACCCCCAGATCCCTTTGTACTTCAGTACTTTCCAGTTTCTTGCCATTAAGATAATAACTTGCTCTACGATTTTTCCTGCCAAAGTGCATAACCTCACACTTTCCAGTATTGTATTCCATCTGCCAAATCTCTGCCCACTTACTTAGCCTGTCTATGTCCCCTTGCAGGTTTTTTATGTCCTCCTCACTCACTACTTTCCCTCCCATCTTAGTATCATCTGCAAACTTTGATATGTTACACTTGGTCCCCTCCTCCAAATCGTTAATATAGATTGTAAAGAGTTGGGGACCCAGCACTGACCCCTGCGGAACACCACTAGTTATTGATTGCCAGTCTGAGAATGAACCATTTATCCCAACTCTCTGCCTTCTGTTAGATAGCCAATCCTCTATCCATGCCAGAATATTACCCCCAATCCCGTGATTTTTTATCTTAAGCAATAATCTTTTGTGTGGCACCTTGTCAAATGCCTTTTGGAAGTCTAAATACACTACGTCCACTGGTTCCCCTTTATCCACCCTATACGTTACTTCCTCAAAGTACTCCAGCAAATTTGTCAAACATGACTTCCCCTTCATAAAACCATGCTGACTTTGTCCTATTAAATTATGATTATCCAAATGTCCTGTTACTGTCTCCTTAATAATGGACTCCAAAATTTTACCTACCACAGATGTTAGGCTAACCGGTCTATAGTTTCCAGCCTTCTGTCTACTGCCCTTTTTAAATAAGGGTGTTACATTTGCAGTTTTCCAGTCTGCCGGGACCTTTGCCGAGTCCAAGGAGTTTTGGAAAATTATTACCAATGCATCCACAATCCCTACCGCCACTTCCCTCAAGACCCTAGGATGTAAGCCATCAGGTCCAGGTGATTTATCCGCCTTGAGTCCCATTATTTTACCGAGTACCACTTCCTTAGTGACTTTGATCGTGTTTAGCTCCTCCCCCCCTTTAGCCCCCTGTTTGTCCAGTGTTGGGATATTCTTAGTGTCTTCTACTGTAAAGACTGATGTAAAATATTCATTCAGTGTTTTTGCCATCTCCATATTTCCCACCATTAATTTCCCGGTCTCATCCTCTAAGGGACCAACATTTACTTTAGCCACCCTTTTTCTTTTTATATAACTATAAAAACTCTTACTATCTGTTTTTATATTTTTTGCTAATTTACTTTCATAATCTATCTTCCCTTTCTTAATCAATATGCCATGCTTTTGCCCAATCACCCAACCTGTCCAAATCATCCTGGAGTTTCTCGGCATCCTCCTCACAGCACACACGCCCACCCAGCTTTGTGTCGTCTGCAAATTTGGAGATATTACATTTTGTTCCCTTGTCTAGATCATTAATATATATTGTGAATAGTTGGGGCCCAAGGACCAATCCCTGCAGTACCCCACTAGTCACTGCCTGCAACTCGGAAAAAGACCCATTTATTCCAACTCTTTGCTTTCTGTCTGCCAACCAGTTCTCTATCCAAGTCAATACCTTGCCCCCAATCCCATGTGCCTTAACTTTACACGCTAATCTCTTATGCAGGACCTTATCGAGTTAATTTTGAAGTGTAGTCTTCTTATGTCTGAAAGTGAAGGTGACAACACCTGGGGAGAAGAAACCAGCGGCCAAGAAGGGCACCACGAAAACCGTGGGTGAAGTCACAGCAAAGGGCGGCCAGATGCAGAGAAGGTGGAGGAAGAAGAGTTTACTCCATCTCTTAAGGCTAAAGGGATCAAGGGATATGGGGAGAAGGCAGGGACAGGGTACTGAGTTTGGATGATCAGCCATGGTCTCATTGAATGGGGGAGCAGGCTCGAGGGGCCGAATGGCCTATTCCTGCTCCTATCTTCTATGTTTCTATGTTACATCTACAAAGTGATGAAGCAGGCTCACCCCACCCCACGACACCGGCCTATCCTCCAAGGCCGTGAGCATCATGACCTCCTTAGTGAATGATATTTTCGAGCGTATGGCGAGTGAGGCCTCCCGCCTCGCCCATGACAATGATTGCTTGGCCGCCAGCTCCCAGGAGATGCAGGTCCCCATGTATCTGCTGCTGCTGCTGGGGGAGCTGTGTCAGATGGGATGAAAGCTGTGATCCCCTGATCCAAGTGAGACTCCATAATATATTGAAATAACCCACCATTGTTATCGGGAGTGGGCCTTTGGCATAGCGGTAGCATCCCCGCCGCTGGGCCAGAAGGTGTAGGGTTTCGAACCCCGCTCCAGACAGTCCCGGCAAGTGGAGTCGGAGCACCAGCTCTAAATTCTGGGTTGACATCCAGCGGGATACTTGCGTCCGTGGGTGTGGGTGGCGCCCCCCCTCGTATGGGTTGTGGGAGCCTGTAAAACTCTCCCGCCATAGGACTAACCACCCTAATGGCTGGTACGAAGATGGTTACGGTCACGGAAGGAGCATTAATCGCGGCCAGAAATCCTCCCACCACTTCATACAGTTCGCCAAAGGGAACAGTGTGAAGACACATACGACGACGACCATTGTTATCTAGGTGAACCACGCAGCCTATATGCACACAGCAAGGTCCCACAAACAGAAATTGAGATGGATGACAAGTTGATTTATTTATGGTGGTGTTGGTTGAGTTGAAATGATGGTCAAGGGAAGAAGATTGGCCAGGAAGCTCGCACTTCGTGTTTGATGCTGTGCCAAGGGATCTTTTAACTCCACCTGAACAGGGGGACGGGGGGTGGGGGAGGTGGTGGAAACAGGTTAATGTCTCATCCGACAGGTGGCACCTCCATCAGTATAGCTTTCCTTCAGTGCTACATTGTAGTGTTAGCCTTGATTATGTGCTCAGGTCCTGTGGGGTGAAGAAACAGAGAGACCTGGGGGAAGAAATTCGGTATCGCTCTGTCTGGGGCGCAATTATCGGCTGGGCGCAAAGTTTAGTGCCTGGCGCTAATTATCGCCTCCGACTGCAAACTTGACTTTTATCGCCCCTGGAGGTGACTGGAGCGCTAAATCAGGTGCTGCACACCTCTCTTAAGTCGTTAACGCTGAGGAGCGAGGCGCTATCTCAGAGCGCTGGCGAAGCTCATGTGATGTCAGTCAGCAATGGAACACAGACACACTGGCGCTGGCCAATTCTTAAAGGGGAGGGTCAATCTTGCTCTCCATCCACACCCTGCTCATTGGAGCCTTGAATCTCGGCCTGGATGAGACCTATACATCAAATTTGTTGGAAAGAACAATGGAGAGGACCAGGGAAAGAGTTCAGAGTGCAGCCCCTATAGTCTCTTCTAAATCAATGCAAGGAAGGTCAAATCAAAATGAACCTGCAAAGTGCTGCTCAGTACCCAAAACTCCTTCACACAGCTTTGAATATCTCCTGCAGTCTCTCTCTCTCTCAGAATGCGTGGTGCAAAAATGTCGCTGACAAAAAAAGGCAGGAAGCGGTCGCCTTTAAATAGCGCTCCCCCAGTCCCTTCCCGACTGCAAAACGCTCCCCTCAACCTGTCGTTACTAGCGGCAGGCGGTAAGCCACTCAATATCTGGTCCGGGGCATTGCACACTCAACTGACATCACGATCTGCGGGCGCAGTAGCACCTGACAAAGCAGCAGCGCTCCGAAAGCTTGTGATTTCAAATAAAGCTGTTGGGCTATAACCTGGTGTTGTGTGACTTCTAACTTTTAAAAGGGAATTAGATAAATACTTGCAAGGGGGATAAATTTGCTGGGCTACGGGGAAAGAACCTCGGAGTGGGACTAATTGGATCGCTCTTTCAAAGGGCCGGCATAGGCATGATGGGCCGAATGGCCTCCTTCTGCGCTGCATGATTCGATGATTGAATGAGATAAATCAACAAATAATGATGAGGTGACACCAAGCCTGGGAGTCCTGAGGAAATCTTGAGGGACATAGGGATTTCCGGAGTCTTGAGCTCCTGAAAAGGAATGAATTAAAGTGGGATATAATACGATGAATTCAATTATGTGAGAGGCATTGTTGCTACCCCTTAGGGGAGATTTTTTGGCCAGTGTCTGGAACTACTAACCTACAATCTTTGTTTCCACAAACACTGATGGGTTTAATTCCCTTTGTGTGCTATTCTTAGTGGACTGATTCATCAATGTGCATAAATTGCTGTCTGTGCTATTTTATGTCAGGCATTACCCCATTTATATGAATGCGGCTCTTTTTTTTCGAATGAGTTAACGTCTGCATTAGGACAACGCAGACAGAAACTTCTTCAAACGGATGATCAAGTGCACTAGAACCCCACGCACAGAGGTGATTAAACCCATAGACTGGCCGACGGGAATGTGCTGCAGCAAATGCAATATTTACAGCTGCACTAACAATTCCGATGCAGTCTAAATAAACTGTAGAGAACTGCTGCTACCTTTCCAATAGCACTGCAGAAATATCAGAAATGTCACTGATCACAAGATTGCATGTTTCCAGGATTTTCCACCGGAGGTGACGGCAGATATGGAATGCATCCGTCCAATGAGGTGTTAATAACAATAAAACGTCACGCAGTGCAATTCCTATTATCAATGTCACGGGCAACCCTGTTACTGGCAGCACGGTGCCTTCCTGGTGCAATAATGCAAGCAGTGAGGGATGAATCCTTCCAGCAAAGGGAGCACAATCAATCGCAGGGCAGTTCACTTTGCTCGCTCGCTGCCTTTTCTTCTGCTGCTCCTGAGTTAGACAGCCCCGTGCGGCAGGTGGCAAAGGGCTGCAGCAGGGAGTTCCCTCCCTCCCCCCTCCCCCAGGTGGGTGTCACCGGGAGCCCACCCAGATTATAGGTTCGCAAGACATCAGCCAGGGCCAGCAGTGGGGGCATGGGGTGGGCAGAAGCCCCCACCCTGGCACATTCGTGGCAGTCTTGGTGCTGGAGAGGAACACCATAGGAACAGGAGCGGGCCATTCAGCCCCCTCGAGCCTGTTCTGCCATTCAATTTGATCACGGCTGATCTGTATCTTAACTCCATCTACCCGCCTTGGTTCTGTACCCCTTAATACCCTTGCCGAACAAAAATCTATCAATCTCAGTTTTGAAATTTTCAATTGGCCCCCAGCCTCAACAGCTTTTTGGGGGAGAGAGTTCCAGATATCCACTACCTGTTGTGTGAAGAAGTGCTTCCTGACATCACCTCTGAATGGCCTGGCTCTAATTCTAAGGTTGTCCAACCGATTAACTCGCTGAAGCGATTCTTATCTATCCCAGGTGAAAGCTTACAATTCTCTGCTTTTCTTTTATCCATTCACGGGATGTGGGCGTCGCTGGCAAGGCCAGCATTTATTGTCCATCCCTAATTGCCCTTGAGAAGGTGGTGGTTGTTATGTTCATTAATAACTAGACATTCTTATTATGAACACAGCTAGCTTCTAGCTAGTCATTTATTCAGTACACGTTCTCTAGGTACAGTATCTGTAGAGGCTTCCACATGTGTGCTCCTGTGTGCAGGCTGCCATCTTGACTGTTGCCTTGTGGGTAGCCTAGTGCCTCATGGGTAATGTAGTCTTAATATCTATACAGCTGGGTAGTGTAGTCTTATATACATACAGCTATATACAGCTCTATGGCTCCACCTAGTGTCCACTATAGAATGACATGCTATTGATCACTACATCCCTCTTTCTTTGAGGTTTAACAAAATCAATATCAATCAACTTTCAAGAAAACAATAAAGATAATATCAGTAACACTTTTGTTAGTGCTCTATAAACATAAACATTTTCAAAACAGTCAACACATTTTCAAAGCTTTACATTGTACTCAAAGATTAAGTCTATCAGGCTTTTTTACTTCACGTGTGGATCTTCTCAACACGGGTAAGTCTGATGTGTCTTCATGAGATTGTTCTGGCGGTGAATGACAAGATGCAGTTGCGGCATTGTCATCAATCTGCTCTTGTATAGATCGAGGTCTCCTTGCGATCTTTGCTTGGAGAGGGTTTCAGTGTTTCCTTCACTCTTCATGCCATAACTCTCAATGTAGTCAATGCACTCTCGAAAAACTGCTGGCAGCTGGATCCCATCATACAGCATAGTCCTCTCAGCAGCCTTGGCTAATGGAACACCAAAGATTGGCCTGAGGGAAGAAGGAGTATCCACCGGAACTGCTTCCTGCTCTGGTGCAGGCTTCTTCTTTTTCTTTTTCTCTTTCCACTGCTTAACAACATCTGCTGCGGTTATATCATTGGACTTTTTCTCCTTGTGTTTTTTCTCTTTGTGCTTAAAGTCTTTTTCTTTCTTCTTGGAGAAACTAGGCTTTTTGAAGACATGGATACCCTTTGGCCTTTTCATCCTTGATGGGCTCTCTGCTTCATCACCTGAGTCATCTGGTCTGCTTATGGCACAGTTTATACAGTAGACTCTCTTGACCAGTTCTAAGTCTTCACAAGCTTTGTCACCTAGTATCGAATCAAGTCTTTCAGCCACAACAGAAAACATGAGATGATGCACTTTGTCTTTGACTGTCACTTTAAGTCTGCATACACCTAAGCTATCTATTTTCTGTCCATTATATCTCTTCAGTAGTACTGACTTTTTCTGTATTTTGGGCTTTTCTTTCATAGTTTTTATGTCACTCATACTGATTAAGTTTGCTTTTGCCCCAGTGTCCAGTTTCAATGTAACTAATGCTCCATTTATCTGCAGTGGGATCATCCATTTGTCCACTTTTACTGCATTGACTTTAATTTCAGCATTGTCCATTTCTGAGGGCTGCAAATTTTCTGTATCTTTTTTGATATCGTCACATGACACCATTCCGACAAAAAATGTCTCACTTAAATCAGTGTCCTCAATTACATTAACTCGTTGCCCTTTCTTAGTTTGTACTTTTGAAAAGCATTGTTTGGCAAAGTGATTCTTTCCATTACACTTTGTGCACATTTTTCCAAACGCTGGGCATTGTCTTAACTGGTGTTTGTAACCACAGCATTTACAATTAAAAATTTCATCCTCCGATTGCTTTTCATTTCTGTTCTGCCCACGTTTCTCCCCTTGTAGGACACAGCACCGACAGCAGCATTAGCACTCATTACAATCGCATCATTATTGATCTCACTGAAAGTCTTCGCGTGCTTTCGAGCTAGCTCGCTGGCTTGGCATATTTTCACCACATTTTCCAAATTTAGTTCGGTTTCTCTCAACAGACGTTCCCTGACTTTTTTATCATGAATACCAAACACAATCTGGTCACGAATCATGGATGCTTTGAGCTCAGAGAAATTACATGTCTGTGCTTTCAGTTTCAGATCAGTTATAAAGCTATCAAAAGTCTCATTTTGTTGCTGTGTCCGAGAACGGAAGATGTATCTTGCATAGGTCTCATTCTTTTTGGGAGAGCAATGTGCATCAAATTTTTTTAGCACATCTTCTAATTTTTCTCTGTTCTCCGCTGGATTAAATACAAATGTATTAAATACCTCTATCGCCTGTGGGCCTGCAACCGTAAGCAGCAACGCTATCTTCCTTGCGTCTGGCTTCGTACCGAATCCGATGGCTGCAATGTAGAGTTCGAATTGCTGTTTAAAAGTCTGCCAGTTGTAGTCGATTTTTTTCTGTGAGATTCAAACGCTCTGGTGGCTTCAAATTCTCCATGTCGCTTTTCACAATTTTCAGCAGATCTTCACCACCCTGGTACCATGTTATGTTCATTAATAACTAGACATTCTTATTATGAACACAGCTAGCTTCTAGCTAGTCATTTATTCAGTACACGTTCTCTAGGTACAGTATCTGTAGAGGCTTCCGCATGTGTGCTCCTGTGTGCAGGCTGCCATCTTGACTGTTGCCTTGTGGGTAGCCTAGTGCTTCATGGGTAATGTAGTCTTAATATAATATATAGCTGGGTAGTGTAGTCTTATATACATACAGCTATATACAGCTCTACGGCTCTACCTAGTGTCCACTATAGAATGACATGCTATTGAACACTACAGTGGTGAGCCACCTTCTTGACCCGCTGCAGTCTGTGTGGTGAAGGGGCACCCACAGTGCTGTTAGGGAGGGAGTTCCAAGATTTTAACCCAGCAAAGATGAAGGAACAGCGATATATTTCCAAGTCAGGATAGTGTGTGACTTGCAGGGCAATTTGGAGGTGGTGGTGTTCCCATGCACCTGCTGCCCTTGTCCTTCTAGGCAGCTGAGGTGGTGGGTTTGGCAGGTGCTGCCAAAGAAGCCTTAGCGAGTTGCTGCAGCGCATCCTGCGGGTAGTTCACACTGCAGCCAGAAGTGGCCGTCTTCATACCATTGTGCATGTGTGACGGAGTTAGCTGCGATTGCAACAGATGTGGAGGCAAAGCATATCTCTGTAGATGGATATGTAATGTCAAAAATGATAGCAACTGGTAGGAATCAAACAGGTACAGTACTCCCACTCTGAGAGGCATTTGTCGACTCGTCATTTGAAAGAACCTGCAGGGAATGCCATTGAAACAAACTCTGACTGGTTTGTCTCTTTAATCCTTTCATGAACTGGTTGGAAGCTGCTGTGATTTTTAGACTGACTTCAATTTGCTGTTGCTTGCTGCTGTCAATGACCGGATCTGTGAATAAACCTCTTGAGTAGTTCAGTCTGCTATAAATGTGAAAAATGGTTTTAAAATATGCAAATTTATTTGCTCTCCATTTGTCACAGTGTGCACAGTCTTCATTATTGTGCTTGATTTTTTTTTTTAGCTTTCAAAGGAGAGTGATGACTGTTGGAAAAATAGGATATTTTTGTCCATTGCTCTTAGCTTAAAAACAGATTATTTTAAGAAAGCTATCACTTTCAAAACAGATTCTGTCTCTGTGTCAGCCGCGGCTCAGTGGGTGGAACCTCTCGCCTCGGAGTCAGGAGGTTGTGGATTCAAATCACACTCCAGAGACTTGAGCACAAAATCCAGGCCGACACTCCCAGTGCTGAGGGGAGCGCTGCACTGTCGGAGGTGGCGTCTTTCGGATGTGGCGTTAAACCGAGGCCCCGTCTGCCCTCGCAGGTGTCAAAAACAAGAAGGCAGATTATTATCTGAACGGCAATAGATTGGGTGAAGGGGAAGTGCAACGAGACCTGGGCGTCCTTGTGCACCAGTCGCTGAAGGTTAGCATGCAGGTGCAGCAGGCGGTTAAGAAGGCAAATGGTATGTTGGCCTTCGTAGCGAGAGGGTTCGAGTACAGGAACAAGGATGTCTTGCTGCAGTTGTACAGGGCCTTGGTGAGACCACACCTTGAGTATTGACGTATGAGGAGAGATTGGGTCGATTGGGCTTGTACTCGCTGGAGTTTAGAAGAATGAGAGGGGATCTCATTGAAACTTATAAAATTCTAACAGGACTAGACAGACTAGATGCAGGAAGGATGTTCCCGATGTCGGGGAGTCCAGAACCAGGGGTCACAGTCTAAGGAGAAGGGGTAAGCCATTTAGGACAGAGATGAGGAGGAATTTCTTCACCCAGAGAGTGGTGAACCTGTGGCAGTAGAGGCCAATTCATTAAATATATTCAAGAAGGAGTTGGATATATTTCTTAAGGCTAAAGGGATCAAGAGATATGGGGAGAAAGCAGGGACAGTGTACTGAATTTGGATGATCAGCCATGATCTCATTGAATGGCGGAACAGGCTCGAGGGGCCGAATGGCCTACTCCTGCTCCTATCTTCTATGTTTCTTATGTCTATTTTTCTATGTAAAAGATCCCACGGTCACTGTATTGAAGAAAAGCCAGGGGGAGATAGCCCTCAGCTCTGCACTGGGAGCGTCGGCCTGGATTTTAGTGCTCAAGGCTGGGGAGCGGGCCTTGAATCCATGATCTTCTGACTCAGAGGCGAGAGTGCTACCGGCTGCTAGATATGCAATGTCAAAAATGATTTAAACTGGTGGGAATCAAACAGGTACAGCACTCTCACTCTGAGAGGGATTTGTCGACTCTGCGTTAAAAATAATCTGCAGGGAATGCCACTGAAGTGAACTCCGACTGATTTTGTCTGTTTAATCCATTCATAAAGCCGCTACCATTTTTAGACTGACTTTAATTTGCTAAATAACAACAGAAAATGCTGGAAAAACTCAGCAGGCCAGGCAACATCCGTGGAGAGAGAAATAGAGTCAACGTTTCAGGTCGAAACCCTTCGTCAGTACTGAAAAAGCACAGGAAATGAAATAGATTAAAAGGCCAGAAGTGAAGAGACATTAAGAGGTATTCAAAACGAGACGAGATGGTGATAGGACTAGTGGAGACAAAAGACGGCTCTAGATTCGGTGTGAAATGTGCTGGCAGAATGGGAGACAGCTGCCATGTGGGAGAGAAGAAAAGGGGGAGGGGAAAGGGCCAAAACAAAGGTGTAGATAAAAAATATAAGTAAAAATATAATGGGGGCCGAGGTTATGATCTGAAATTGTTGAACTCGATATTGAGTCCGGAAGGCTGTAAAGTGCCTAATCGGAAGATGAGGTGCTGTTCCTCGAGCTTACGCTGAGCTTCCGTGGAACAATGCAAGAGCCCGAGTACGGTGAGGTCTGAGTGGGGATTAGGGGGTGAATTGAAATGACAGGCGACCGGAAAAATTAAAAGACTTTAATTTACTGTTGCTTGCTGCTGCAAATGACTGGATTTGTGAAGAAAGCTCTTGGCCACTTTAGCCTGCTGCGAAAGTGTCTGATGTTAAACCATTCTCTGAAGTAACGTGGCAATCCAGCATGTAATCTAGAGATACTAAACGGCTCTGTTGATCAACCAGAGCACACTAACCCAGATTGCTCCTCACACAAAGGGGTCGATTTTCCCAAAGCTGTCGGGAAGAAGGCGGGACTACAACTTTCGGGTTTTAGACCCGCCTACATCGACGTCCGGCCAATCCACGCGATTTTCCCTTGATTGACCTTGTTGAGCCTGCCCAGCGGGCTCAGCAGGCCAATTAAGGGCCACCCGGCAACAGGTGACGTCACAGGCTGCAATTTCATTGGTCAAGAGTTCTTGACAGATGAAATATCAGTGTTTCACAGCTGTTTGAAGCTGCCAAACACTGACAGTCTGAGTTCTAACATGAGTCCTTCTGCACAGACTCAGTTAGAACTCTCAGCAGCACTCAAAGCTGAAGGCTGTCACTTTTCACAGATCGCAGCCGTTCAGCTTTAAGTGCCGGCTGAGTGATGGGCTCCCGACGCCTACAGGAAGAAAGGCTGTTAAGGTAAGTACAGGTAAGTAAAAGTACTTTACACACTTTAGACACACCAAACACACTTACCTTTGCACTCATGCACCCATCACTCACCTGAACACTGACGTCGCGACCCCTCCAACTCCTTCAACCTGACGGCCCGCCTGCTCTAACCTGGCGTGGTTTGGAGCCGTCGGGAATCCCACACGACACCCCTCAAAATAGGGATTAGGCTAAAAACTGCCTGTTAACTACCTGTTAACAGGCAGTTAATTGGCACTAATCCCTTCCCGCCTGGGGTCGGCGGGTCCCAGTGCGGGGCGGGTACCCGCCGCCTCTGAAACTTGCGTGGAGCGGGGTTTTGGGCGAGATGGTGTCAGGACCCCTGAATTCCGGATTTCCCCCCCCCACCCCCCACACGCCTGAAACCCCGCCTGACGGCTCCAGGAAAATCGACCCCCAAGCTTTTGCTGTCAGATCATAGGAAGCACAGGTTGCCTCTGGGGGCCTGTCTTTGTGTTGGGAAAACCAAATTGAAAGAGTTTGAGCATGATAGTCCACCATATTGCAGAGAGAAGCAGAATATTTGCTGCACAAAGTAAGAGAAAATCGATGGAAACACTTTCGTGAAAGTAAACTTTATTGATACCTGACCTTTTGCTATCTTTCAGTGACTTTAGTGCCCATTAACATCAGGCATCCAGTGTCTTCGTCGGGCACACCCAGGTCAGCTACAGCACGGTTTAGATGCAGAAGGAAGGTCCCTCTGCTCTACCCCAGCAGTGTGCCTCAGCCCCAGATGAGAAGGGGCACTGCCCAATAGAACAGCCTGACTGGCACGAATTCGTCCAACTGTTGTCTGTCGAGGAGATCGTAATGATGACCCCCGAATTCATGAAAGAAAGACTTATGAAATAATACTGAGCGGCCTGTGGGTGGCGCTGTCCAGGGAGAGTATAAATACTCGGGCACGGGCCCGGGCCCAGCAAGCGCAGGACATTCTTAACAGGAACTAGTGAAGGGCACAACTAGACCTCCAGGTTGTAAAACGGTTGATTAAAGCTTTGTTTAACGCTTAGACCAAGTGCCTAGTAGTTTTCTTACATCACACCCCCTTCCTGGATCGTTTGGATAACAAGAGGAATTCGGCTCGATGGCAACACTCGCCGCCTGCACCTGAAGATCAGCCACTTGAGCAAAGTATCAGGAGGGGCCGCTGGCACCTGTGGAACTGGAGCCCAACATCAATTAATAGCTTTAGAAGAGGAGGGATCTTTTTTGCCTTGAATGTGAGTGTGTATGTGTCTGTCTGGAGGTGCTTTGGTCACGGTGAATGCTTGAGGGGGAATAACGTCGCGAGGAAGATTGATAACTCATGTCCCTCCTGATTGAGGAATGCCGCTCGATGTGAGTATAAAACGGAACAGAATCCATTTCCCTGCATTGTCGGCCTACACCTTTAGTGAGCAAATACAGCAAAGAAGGAAGGCAAACAAAGGGCCTTTGCTTTTATTTCATTCTGCGGGGAAATGAGTAATGACTGAAAGTGTTAACGGACTGCTGGACAGACCATAAACATTTCCATTTCTAATATACTGCTGTGGTGCTGGGGGTTTCCTGTTACACAGTCTGAACTCGCTGCCACTAAATCTTATTTGCAAAGCAGCAAGCTTTCGATAATTACATCATATGCATTCAGAGCTGGCGGACAGCAGGAAGAACAAAACGGCCAAGGGTGTCGGCTGCAACTTACTATCTGGAAACCGCCAATTCCCAGCCCGCTCCCCACACCCAGTGGCTCAGTGGGCTAAGGCACTGCCTGGCGCAGCAGCGAGCACCACAAGCCAAACGGCCCAGGTATGCCCAATGGGCTAATGTGCTGATTCAGCTAATGGAGCTCGGCGCCCCCTGGTAATCAGGAGGAGGAAAATCAGCCAGGGTGCCTCCTGGAAAAGAAAGAGAAAGAGAGAGAAAGAAAGAGAGAAAGAAAGAGAGAAAGAAAGAGAGAGAAAGAGAGAAAGAGAGAAAGAAAGAGAAAGAGAGAAAGAAAGAAAAAGAGAGAAAGAAAGAAAGAGAGAAATAAATAAATAAAGAAAGAGAGAAAGAAAGAAAGAGAGAAAGAAAGAACGAAAGACTGACTTGCATTTCTATAGCGCCTTTCACGACCTCAGGGCGTCCCAAAGCGCTTTACAGCCAATGAAGTACTCTTTGAAGTGTAGTCATTGTTGTAATGTAAGAAACACGGCAGCAAATTTGCGCACAGCAAGCTCCCACAAACAGCAATGTGATCATCTGTTGTGGTTGTGGTGTATGTAACCTGTTCCACCTTAAGAGAACTTAAAGCCTGTTCCACCTTAAGAGATGTACTACTTTCTCTGGCTGCTGTATATGTAATACCGGTGGTGACCACCGGTATATAAGCACTGTGTAGTAATATTGTATTTTAGTATAGTCCTGACCTCCAACCAGTAAAGACCTGTTGAACTTTAATCTTGTAGTCTGTGTTAGTAATTACAACTAGAACACACAGACTTAACAGTGGTGACGAGTCCGATTCTTACCCTGCGGCAATTTATATCCACGGCGGCTTCGTCCACAGAACGGACGTCGAAGAGAGGCTTCCACCCTCATCACCCTGCTGGAAGACATGGCGCGCGGCAGACATCGAGAAACCAGAGTGCAGAAGACATCCTGAACTCGAAGCCTCCATCAGCGGCTGTCAGCTATCTTCTTTCTTCCTCGGTGGTGGGTAAGCCGGGCAGCGACGCGACCAGAAAGTCGGCCGCGTTGGCTGTACAGACGGGGAGGGAAGACGGAGGAATAAGGGCGGTGAGATCGATCGCGACCGGAGATAAGGGCCGGGCCGCATTCGGGCCGAAAGGCGCAGCGCGGGGACATCGATCGCGGCTGGTGATAAGGGCCGGGCCGCATTCGGGCTAAAAAGGCGCAGCGTCTGGGGCAACTGAAGGTGCGAGAGCTGCGGTGAAGCGGAGACAGCGTCGGGGGACGGGTGAAGACCGCCAAGCACGGGAAAACCGCCATTTTGTAGGCGGAGGACGAAGACAAGAGCGGGAAGCCGCCATCTTGGATAAAAATAAAAATAAATTAAATTGCAACGATGCCTAAACATGGGAACATTAATACCTTTGATAGCGACATCGAAGATTGGGCCATGTATGTAGAACGCATACAAAATTATTGTAAAGCAAATAAAATTCCAGATGAAGAGAAAGCACTAACATTATTAAACTTAATGGGTGCGAAGACATACGGACAATTGAAACACCTTTTATCACCAGATGAACCGGCGGATAAGACGTTCGAGGAGATTGTTACTGTCCTGAAAAATCATCTAAACCCCACGCCGCTGATGCTAGCGGAACGATTTAAATTTTACAGCAGAAGGCAGCTGAAGGATGAAAGCAATGCTGAATATTTAATGGAATTGCGTAAGCTACCAAAGTACTGTCAGTTTGGAACGAGACTGACAGAGGCGCTACGAGATAAATTTGTGTGTGGTTTATTAAAAGAAGATACACAAAAGCGACTGCTCGAGGAGAATGAGCTGACGCTTGAGAAAGCGGTCACTATGGCAGCAGCACACGAAGCCGCAGCGAGAGGCACGGCAGTAATGCAGCTACGGTCACCGGAACTCAGTACAAATAAATTGGGTTTGAGTACTGTAAAATGTATCGTTGTGGAAAGACAACGCACGATCAGATTCCGCTACAGCACAAGGTGGACAATTTCCTAATGGCATATCGAAACGCCGCTCATGCAGTGACTAACCAAAGTCCTGCCATGATGTTTCATAACAGGAGGTTGCGGTCCAGGTTGGACTTGTTAAAACCAAATGTGCGGAGGGAAGTGGAAAACAAATAGTTCCGGCATATTAATAACAAGACCACTCGAAGTTTCGACGTAGGACAACCAGTGTTGGCAAGGGGCTATGGAAACGAAAATTGGCAGTCCGGAACAATTCGGGCCAGACAAGGACCTCTAATGTACACAGTAGATATTGGTAACAATGTGATAAGGCGTCATGCGGATCAACTGGTAGAATCGAGAGCAAGGGTCGAACCCATGGTTGCGACAGAGACAACTGTGGAAGACGTTAATGAACCTGAAGCATCTACCTCGGCAGGGAATGTACCTGAGGATGATAACACCCAATGCATGGGAGACCAACTAGAGGAGTCACCTCAGCAACAGGAATCAGAGACCACTGAAAGGCGTTATCCAAACCGAATCAGAAGGCCTCCTGAGAGACTGAACCTTTGAACTGTTTATACCTGAAGTTATATATGTTATTATGTTATGTTAAATGGGGATATGACTGTTAAGCTAAAAAGGGAGGATTGTGGTGTATGTAACCTGTTCCACCTTAAGAGAACTTAAGCCTGTTCCACCTTAAGAGATGTACTACTTTCTCTGGCTGCTGTATACGTAATACCGGTGGTGACCACCGGTATATAAGCACTGTGTAGTAGTATTGTATTTTAGTATAGTCCTGACCTCCAACCAGTAAAGACCTGTTGAACTTTAATCTTGTAGTCTGTGTTAGTAATTACAACTAGAACACACAGACTTAACAGTGGTGATGTTGGTTGAGGGATAAATATTGGCCAGGACATGGGGGAGAACCCCCCTGCTCTTCTTAGAAATAGTGCCCATGGGATCTTTCACATCCAACTGACGGGACAGAATGTGGTGAAGACAGGTTCAGATTCAATGGGGGAAATTTTAACCTAAAAGAATGGGTGGGTTGGGGACGTGGGGGTAGTTAGTGTCAAAAATGAGAATCCCGACCTGAACCCGCCACCAACCCGCCCAGTTCCGGTTTTAACAGAGGCGGGACAGTGGGTGGAGGGTGGGGGGGCAGCCAATCCGTTGCCAGGAGGTGGGTCGTCTATTTACATATTATAATGAGGCTGGAAGCCTCTTCTTTAACATCCATTTTGTATTTAACTTTAGCTGGTCGGGTTTTGCACACCTCGTGAAACCCGCCAGCTAATGCAAGACAAGGACTGCAAATCCAGGAGGTAAGTGCCTTTACCTCCTGAATCCAGGGTCCCTACCTAACTCACCACCCCACAATCAGAGAACCCCCAAGAGGCCTCCGATCACTACCCCACACCCAGGCCTCCGATCTCCGCCCAGGCCTCCCTCAACCCCTCAGCACCGCCCCGCCCCCCCAGCTCCCCATGCTGCTCCACAATGTTCTTTAGACACCCCCCCCCCCGCCCCACCCATGCTGGTCCCGGACCGCAATTGAGGTGTTCTGGATCCCACCCCCAGTGCTCCTCCCGGCCCACGATCTTCCATTGACCCCCGCCCCGGGCTCCTCCAGCCAGCCCCCACATGATCCCTCCTTCTCTCCTCTGTGCGACCTAGGGCTGAGTATATTTAAGAAGGAGATAGATAGAATTCTAGATGCAAAAGGCATCAAGGGGTATGGGGAGAGAGCGGGAATATGATATTGAGATAAAGGATTGGCCATGATCGTATTGAATGGTGGAGCAGGCTCGAAAGGCATAATGGCTTACTCCTGCTCCTATTTTTTTATGTTTCTATATTTCTATGCATGTCCACAGGTCCCTGAAGGTAGCAGGACAGGTAGATAAGGAGCTTAAGAAGGCATAGAATATAAGAGCAGAGGTTGTGCTTGAACTGTATAAAACATTAGTTAGGCCACAGCTAGAATACTGCGTGCAGTTCTGGTCACCACATTACAGGAAGGATGTGATTGCACCAGAGAGGGTGCAGAGGAGATTTACGAGGATGTTGCCTGGGCTGGGGAATTTTAGCTATGAGGAAAGATTGGAATTTCTTTGGAACAGAGGAGGCTGAAGGAAGATTTAATTGAGGTGTATACAATTATGAGGGGCCCAGATAGAGTGGATAGGAAGGACCTATTTCCCTTAGCAGAAAGGTCAATAACTAGGGGACATAGATTTAAAGTAATTCGTAGAAGGATTAGAGGGGGGTTGAGGAGAATTTTTTTCACCCAGAGGGTGGTGGGGGTCTGGAACTCACTGCCTGAAAGGGTGGTAGAGGCAGAAACCCTCATCACATTCAAAAAGTACTTAGATATGCACTTGAAGTGCCATAACCTACAAGGCTACGGACCAAGAGCTGGAAAGTGGGATTAGTCTGGATAGCTCCTTTTTGGCTGGCACAGACACGATGGGCCGAATGGCCTCCTTCTGTGCTGTAAATTTCTATGATTCTATGATTCTATCCGGCAGCTTCCATGGTCATATTTTTATGATGCCTGCCCACAGATGAATAGAATTATTGAATTCAATTATTGAGAACTTGATTGAGTTTTTTGATGAGGTAACAGAGAGGGTTGATGAGGGCAATGCGATTGATGTGGTGTACATGGACTTCCAAAAGGCATTTGGTAAAGTGCCACATAATAGGCTTGCCAGCAAAGTTGAAGCCCATGGAATAAAAGGGACAGTGGCAGCATGGATACAAAATTGGCTAAGTGACAGGAAACAGAGAGTAGTGGTGAACAGTTGTTTATTGGACTGGAGGAAGGTATACAGTGGTGTTCCCCAGGTGTCAGTTCTAGGACCACTGCTTTTCTTGATGTATATTAATGACTTGGACTTGGCTGTACAGGGCACAATTTCATAATTTGCAGATGACACAAAACTTGGAAGTCTAGTGAACAGTGAGGAGAATAGTGATAGACTTCAGACAGGCTGGTGGAATGGGCAGACACATGGCAGATGAAATTCAATGCAGAAAGTGCGAAGTGATACCTTTTGGTAGGAAGAACGAGGAGAACAAATATAAACCAAAGGGTTCAATTCTAAAGGGGATGCATGAACACCTGGGGGTATATGTGCACAAATCATTGAAGGTGGCAGGGCAGGTTGAGAAAGTGGTTAAAAAAGCATACGGGATCCTGGGCTTCATAAATAGAGGCATAGAGTACAAAAGCTATGATGAACCTTTATAAAACATTGGTCCGGCCTCAACTGGAGTATTGTGTCCAATTCTGAGGACATGAAAGACGCTATATAAATGCATTAGAACTACATAGATTACATAGAATGTATAGCACAGAAACAGGCCATTCGGCCCAACTTTAGGAAGGATGCAAAGGCCTTAGAGAGGGTGCAGAAAAGATTTACAAGAATATTTCCAGGGGTGAGGGACTTCAGTTACATGGATAGACTGGAGAAGCTGGAGTTGTTCTCCTTAGAACAGAGAAGGTTGAGAGGAGATTTGATAGAAGTGTTCAAAATCATGAGGGGTCTGGACAGAGTAGAGAGAGAAACTGTTCCCATTGGCGGATGGGTCAAGAACCAGAGGGCACAGATTTAAGGTGATTGGCAGAAGAACCAAAGGCGACATGAGGAAAAACTTTTTTACGCAGCGAGTGGTTAGGATCTGGAATGCACTGTCTGAAAGGGTGGTGGAGGCAGATTCAATCGTGGCTTTCAAAAGGGAATTGGATAAGTACCTGAAGGAAAAAAATATTGCCAGGCTACGGGGAAAGGGCGGGGGAGTGGGACTAGCTGAAGTGCTCTTGCAGAGAGCCGGCATGGGCTCGATGGGCTGAATGGCCTCCTTCTGTGCTGTAACCATTCTATGATTCTATAATAATTCAACTTGTCATGATGGGGTAATATACTCACAAGCTCTGGGTTAATAGCCCACTACCACAACCACTAGACTAGGCTGCCATACCACATCCGTAATATCCATTAGTCACCTCTGAGTCAGAAGGTTGTGGGTTCAAGTCCCACTCCAGAGACTTCAGCACAACAATCTAGGCTGACACTCCAATGCAGTGCTGAGGGAGTGCAGTACTGTCGGAGGTGCCGTCTTTAAATGAGACATTAAACCAAGGCCCCGTCTACCCTCTCAGGTGGACGTAAAAGATCCCACGGCCACTATTTTGAAGAAGAGCAGGGGAGTTATCCCCGGTGTCCTAACCAACATTTAACCTTCAAACGACACCAACATAACAGATTATCTGGTCCTTTATCTCACTGCTGTTGGTGGGACCTTACCTCAAAGCACTGGAGAGGTACCACCAATGCTGCCTCCGCAAGATCCTGCAAACTCATTGGCAGGATAGGCGCACCAATGTCAGTGTTCTTGCTCAGGCCAACATCCCCAGCATCGAAGCTTTGACCACGCTCAATCAGCTCCGAGGGACGGGTCACATTGTCCGCATGCCCGATACGAGACTCCCAAAACAAGCGCTCTACTCGGAGCTCCGGCATGGCAAGAGAGCCCCAGGTGGGCAGAGGAAACGCTTCAAGGACACCCTCAAAGCCTCCTTGAAAAAGTGTGACATCCCCACCGACACCTGGGAATCCCTGGCCCAAGACCGCACAAAGTGGAGGAGAAGCATCCGGGAAGGCGCCGAACACCTCGATTCTCTTCGCCGGGAGCAAGCGGAAGCCAAGCGCAGGCAGCGCAAGGAGCGCACGTCAACCCAAGCACCCCACCCACCCGCCCCCTTCAACCACCGTCTGCCCCACCTGTGACAGAGACTGTAGGTCCCGCATTGGACTCATCAGTCACCTGAGAACTCATTTTTAATGTGGAAGCAAGTCATCCTCGGTTCCGAGGGACTGTCTAAGAGAAGACTGCGTGCACATTAGCTACATTGCAACACAATAGCAAAATACTGTGATGTTGGAAATCTGAAATAAAGACAGAAAATGCTGGAAATACTCAGCAGGTTAGGCAGCATCCATTGCAACAGTGACTACAATTCAAAAGTACTGTAAAATGCTTTGAGACATCCTGAGAACATGAAAGATGCTATACAAATGCATTAGAACTACATAGATTACATAGAATGTACAGCACAGAAACAGGCCATTCAGCCCAACCGATCCATGCCGGTATTTATGTTCCACTCGAGCCTCCTCTCACCCCTCTTCACCTCACCCCATCAGCACAACCCTCTATTCCCTTCTCCCTCATGTGCTTATCTGGCTTCCCCTTAAATGTATCTATGCCATTCGCCTCAACCACTCCCTGTGGTAGCGAGTTCCACATTCTCACCACTCTCTGGGTAAAGTAGTTTCTCCTGAATTCCCTATTGGATTCATTTGTGACTCGCTTATGTTGATGGCCCCTGGTTTTGATCTCCCCCACAAGTGGAAACATCTTCTCCATGTCTACCCGATCGAAGGAAAGAAGGAATACACCCCCCCCCCACTTTTGCAATTGTTTGGGGTGGGGTTATGTATCACAGCTTAAGTTCTGTGGGTATTTGCCAGCGACCTCACACGTCTCCAGTGTTTATTGAAACCACACTGCCTGCTACTTCCTGACATGTGCCGGTAGTGGCCAAGGCTCCTCACCACCGACATGTGCTTGGGGAAAACCATCCCTTGTATTCGGAGATTTATGGGAATTGATTCGGCAATATCCACCATAAAACTTACAAGGCACATCTTTGGTTTGCAAAAACATTTCAGCGTTAAAATGTTTCCAATATTTATTGCTGTCTGCAATTTCCTGTTTTCTATTACTGCATTACCAGCCACATGCTCCTGTGACCCTTCAGGTCTCATATAAATATTATCGTCCCACTTACATCACTCGCAAGCTATGCAGTTAAAGAACATCTACTAAAATATGACAGCTTTAGTAGCTAATAGAAACATTACATAGTATGTATTATACGTATAGACTCAAGACAGTCACAGGAGCTTCCAATGAAGCTGGGAGTTACTGAGGCTTCAGACTTGGCCGTTTGTGTTGGGATCAGGTCCCATTACTGCCCCGAGTCTCACTGCAGGTTGGCTGCTTTCCTATACATAATGCATGGCCCGAGGTGCACCGTGTGTTAAAATGGCAATAGCCTGTCAATGTTTTGTTATGGTGCCAGTGAAAAGTGTGACTACCACAAGTTTTACAGTGAAGATGTTTTATGGAATATCCTCGAAAGGATGTTCTCCGTACAAAAGGTGTTGCATTCATCTCACAGCTCTGGGCAGTTCAATGGGTTAGCTCCTTTCAGTACCTTCTTCTTCTTAGGCAGTCCCTCGGAACCGAGGATGACTTGCTTCCACATTAAAAATGAGTTTGCAGGTGACTGATGAGTCCAATGCGGGACCTACAGTCTCTGTCACAGGTGGGGCAGACGGTGGTTGAAGGGGCGGGTGGGTGGGGTGCTTGGGTTGACATGCGCTCCTTGCACTGCCTGCGCTTGGCTTCCGCTTGCTCCTGGCGAAGAGACTCGAGGTGTTCAGCGCCTTCCCAGATGCTTCTCCTCCACTTTGTGCGGTCTTGGGCCAGGGATTCCCAGGTGTCGGTGGGGATGTTACACTTTTTCAAGGAGGCTTTGAGGGTGTCCTTGAAGCGTTTCCTCTGCCCACCTGGGGCTCTCTTGCCATGTCGGAGCTCCGAGTAGAGTGCTTGTCTTGGGAGTCTCGGATCGGGCATGCAGACGATGTGACCCGTCCATCGGAGCTGATTGAGCGTGGTCAAAGCTTCGATGCTGGGGATGTTGGCCTGAGCGAGAACACTGACGTTGGTGCGCCTATCCTGCCAATGGATTTACAGGATCTTGCGGAGGCAGCATTGGTGGTACCTCTCCAGTGCTTTGAGGTGCCTGCTGTACATGGTCCATGTCTCTGAGGCATACAGCCGGGCGGGTATCACTGCTGCTCTGTAGACCATGAGCTTAGTGCCGGGTTTGAGGTCCTGGTCTTCAAACACTCTCTTCCTCAGGCGACTGAAGGCTGCACTGGCACACTGAAGGAGGTGCTGGACTTCATCATTGATGTCTGCCCTTGTTGACAGTAGGCTCTCAAGGTATGGGAAGTGGTCTACGTTGTCCAAGGCCCATGCCCTGACTGATGGCATAAACATCTACTGTCAGCCGTGCCTCACTGGTAGTGTTCTCGCCTCTGAGTCACTCCTGAAACTCGAACACAAAAGCCAAGCTGACACTCCAGTGCAGTACTGAGGGAGGTGCCGTCTTTTGGATGAGACGTTAACCGCCTGCTCTCTCAGCTGGATGTAATAGATCCCGTGGCACTATTTACAAGAAGACCGGGGGCATTCTCCCCGGTGTCCTGGCCAATATTTACCACTTAAAAATAGATTATCTGGTCATTGTTTGTGGGATTTGCTATGCGCTAATCGGCTGTAGCGTTTCCTACATTGCAACAGTGACAACACTTCATAGGTACATCATTGGCTGCAAAGCACTTTGGGATGTCTTGAGGTTTTGAAAGGCGCTATAGAAATGCAAGTCTTTCTTTCTCTACTGGCTGCATATGTGCTACATGAAATATGTTTGAAGGTCTCTGTCAACCCATTTCCCTGTAAAGCATCAGTCTTCAGCAAGACATTTCCCAAAGTTAGCACCAGTCTTACTCAGAGAAATCACACGGGCGGCTGAGACGGGAGACACTTTGATGCACTCCGGGTGCTGTTCCGAGGGTGGTTTAAGACAAGATTGTTGAGGAAGTACAGGAAACTTTCAATTAACCGGCCCCTAAATAACCGGAACGCTCTATCCACCGGCAAAATTCAGGAGTCGGTTCAGGTAACTTTTTTTACTTTTAGTTACTTTTTTTACTCCATTTGTTGCTGTGCAAAGGTGTAGCTGAAGCTGTTGCTAAGCTACAGAGATGCTTGCAACTTGTGCCAATTGTTTTGAAGCAGCTACAGGGTTTGTTGCTTTATACGGAGCTCTGAGCTCCGTATCTTTTACTAGAGCGTTCGGTTATCCGGAATTGTTGATGAACCGGCACCACGTCGGTCCCGCCCGTGCCGGATACCAGAAAGTTTCCCGTATAGAGAACTGCATCCGCTCTGCCTGATGCTGACGTGGGCAGAAAAAGTGCTTCATTCCCCAGCACTGACGCACTTCCCCTTCAGAAGCAGCTTCTCGCAGCTTGACCCAAATCTGAAGGTTTTTTCCTCTCTATTTACAAACTCTCCGGACAAATGCAGTCTTTGTTTATCTGTTACTCCAGAAAACTTCCACTTCACGGTCTTTATAATAAAAAAAAAAAAATTCCTTTGCTGAAGTTTGCCCTCGTCAAGGGAAGGAATGCTTAATGCTAAAATCAGACATCTTTCCACTGTTTGCATCTAGTGTTAGCATTAAGCACCCTCTCAGGTCAGGTAGAGCGCAGCCAAGTGTACAGTAAAGCTCCTTTTGCTGGGTCTTTTAAACCTAACGTCAGAAGACCGTCATCCTCCACACTGAATCAGCGCAGCATGTTCACATGCGTTGCCGGCTGATGCGGTGGGTGCTGGCTCTCTGTATGAGGGAGCTGGACCGCTTCCTGACTGCCTTTACAGGTAACACTTGGTCCGTGTGATCTCTTGGGCTGGTTTTGATCACCTGAGGTGGTAGGAGAGGAATTTTCCAGGGTATTTTTCCCCCTTATTGGCCCTGGGTGTTTTCTCTGGGGTTTTTTGCCTCTCCCAGGAGATTATGTGCTATATAGGGCCCTGGTGAGACCACACCTGGAGTATTGTGTACAGTTTTGGTCTCCTTAGCTAAGGAAGGATATACTTGCCACAGAGGGGCTGCAACGAAGGTTTACCAGACTGATTCTTGGGATGGCAGGACTGTCGTATGAGGAGAGACTGAGTAAACTAGGCCTGTATTCTCTAAAGTTTAGAAGAATGAGAGGTGATCTTATTGAAATATACACAATTCTTACAGGGCTGGACAGGGTAGATGCAGGGAGGATGTTTCCCCTGGCTGGGGAGTCTTGAACCAGGGGTCACAGTCTCAGAATAAGGGGTCGGCCATTTAGGACTGAGATGAGGAGAAACTTCTTCACTCAGCGGGTGATGAATCTTTGGAATTCTCTAACCCAGAGGGCTCTGGAGGCTCAGTCGTTGAGTATATTCAAGACAGAGAGCGATAGATTTTTGAATATCAAGGGAATCAAGGGCTATGGGGATAGTGCAGGAAAGTGGAGTTGAGGTAGAAAGTCAGCCATGATCTTATTGAATGGCGGAGCAGGCTCGACGGGCCAAATGGCCGACTCCTGATCCTATTTCTTATGTTCTTATTACAGGAAACTCTCGTTTAAACGGCACCTAAATATCCGGAATTCTCTATTAACCAGCAAAATTCATACTCCGAAAACACCTCAATAACCGGAAATGTTGTCAAGTCCGAGTCCGAGTCTCCTGTGGTGGCCGAGTTAGTCAGTGGGGTTAGTTCTCCAAACTGCCACTACTCGGCTTCTTGGCAATGTCGGAAGTCCGAACACCTCAATAACAGGAGTCTGACTCTCCCGCGCTGCCGGTAGTCTCTTCCGATTCACCATTTTTCTGTTTACTGTATAGGTTTTGTTTTACTGTTAAGTAATTAAAGAGTTATGGATTACCCTCAACTGTCAGTACTGTTCTTAATCAAGCATCTTCCACCATCCATTTAACACAAAATTCTGTAGGTGAGTACCCAATTACTGTACACTGCACATTTCTTGATTTTTTAATTTTTGTTTGTTAAAAATAGCCTCGGTAGATAACCCTCTCCGTCATCCGGAATTTTTAATCAACCGGCAACATCCCGGCCCCGTCGGTGCCGGATACCAAAGAGTTTCCTGTACATGGCTGCGGGGGTTGTGGGGGGTGGGGGGGGGTGCGGTTTTAAGTGTCTAGTCACGATGCTCCAGCCAGCATAGTGTGTGGGGCAAGTTTGATGGAGCAGCTGGTCTTTTCCTGCCCATCAATTTCGTATGTTCATACTTCCCAACTATCCATCCTCAGGACTTTTCTGAATGAGATTGTCAATTGGGTTCTCATTAGATACAGTCCTGTACCTTTGGGTCACACCCATCAAAAAGGAAAGAACTTACATTTATATAGAGCCTTTTCACATCCTCAGGATGTCCCAAAGCCCTTTTCAATTAGTTATGAGCGGCAGTCACTGATGTGATGGAGACGGACATGGCAGTCAAAAAGCAAATCGGTTGGTTGACCAGTCGAGCCATTTTTGGTGGTTTCGATTGAAGCAACGATGCTCTTTGGAAAACAGTACCACAGCATCTTTTACATGTGACGCACTGCTACAGGCTGACAATGCCGTGGATTAACATCTCATTCGAAAGGTGACCTCCAACGATGTGGCGCTCCCTCAGTCTTGCCCCTGAAGTATCATTTTAAAAAATTATTTCTCAGGTGTGGGCGTCACTGGCAAGCCCGGCATTTATTGCCCGTCCCTAGTCACCCTGAGTTTGATACAACTGAGTTGCTGGCTTGGCCACTTAAGAATCAACCTCATTGGTTGGAGAGTGGTGTCACATATTGGCCAGGCTGGGTAAGGAAAGCAGCTGCCCTTCCTTAAAGGGCATTAGTTGGGTTTATAAGATAATCCAGTCGTTTCATGTACGCATTTTACTGGTACCAGCATTTTATTTCCCTATGTTGTTTTAAACTGAATTCAAATTCTCAAATTGTTACAGTGGAAATTGAACTCATGTTCCACTGCACCATTAGTATCGGCCTCTGGATTGCTAGTCCAGTAACAAAACCACTATGGCTACCGTACCCACACATACTATATTATATTATGTGCCCGAGTCTTGGAGTGGGGCTTGAAACCACAACCTTCTGATGTAAAGGCAAACACACTGCCACTGAGCCAAGCTGACACACTGGGCTGATGGTGCATGTAGAACTCTTATAGCCATCAGGACCAGCCACATAAATACTGTGGCAACAAGAGCAGGTCAGAGGCTGGGTATTCTGCGGCGAGTGTCTCACCTCCTGACTCCCCAAAGCCTTTCCACCATCTACAAGGCACAAGTAAGGAGTGTGATGGAATACTCCCCACTTACCTGGATGAGTGCAGTTCCAACAATACTCAAGATGCTCGACACCATCCAGGACAAAGCAGCCCGCTTGATTGGCACCCCATCAACCACCTTAAACATTCACTCCCTCCACCACCGACGTACCGTGGCTGCAGTGTGTACCATCTACAAGATGCACTGCAGCAGCTCGCCAAGGCTTCTTCGGCAGCACCTCCCAAACCCGTGACCTCCTTTACCTAGAAGGACAAGGGCAGCAGGCACATGGGAACAGCACCACCTCAAAGTTTCCCTCCAAGTCACACACCATCCAGACTTAGAAGTATATCGCCGATCCTTCATCGTCGCTGGGTCAAAATCCTGGAATTCCCTACGTAACAGCACTGTGGGAGTACCTTCACCACACGGACTGCAGCGGTTCAAGAAGGCGGCTGACCACCACCTTCTCGAGGGCAACTAGGGATGGGCAATAAATGCCGGCCTTGCCAGCGACGCCCACATCCCATAAAAATGAATAAAATAAAAAGGCACAGAAACTTGACTTGGTTCCAAAGTGAAAGTACAGCGTGCTAGTCCACTCCAATACTCGATTCCCCTCTCATTCTATTTTCATCACAGTTCCTCAGAGAATTATACCAATTATAGAAGTAATTACAGGCTGCAAATTGTGTTTATACTTTGTCTTTTTTTTGGGGTGGAAATTGTGACCACTAAAGGAACAAAAACAACAGCTGAAGTTTCCGTGCATACAACAGGTCCCCGTCTATGTCCTATCTTCGCGTTTTACTGCTGGGTTTTTTGGGGGGTTTCAGCACTGCCATTAGTCTATATCACATGGCATGCATCACACCAGAGACACCATGGGATCAACTGACTATACTATGTCGTAAAACAAAAGCAAAATACTGCGGATGCTGGAAATCTGAAATAAAATAGAAACAGAAAATGCTGGAGATACTCAGCAGGTCATCCAGCATCTGTGGAGAGAGAAACAGAGTTAGCGTTTCAGGTCGATGACCTTTCATCATCGGTCTGAAACGTTAACTCTGTTTCTCTCTCCATTATCTGTTTTCACATACTCTATCATACTCTTGTTCACTGAGGTATAATGTTGCTCTTCGTGCCATATAGCACACACTTTTACAGAAGTAAAATGCTTCTCTTTATAATATACTCTTACTGAGACATAACACTGCTCTTTATATTATACTAAACACTGCTCCACTGAGGAAAGCGCTCCCCTGTATATTATAGAATAACAAACTCTGTTTTAGAGAGGAGCAATTGCTGTTTATTATGCAGTAATAATCTGTGTAGATATATCTATAACACACACATATAATGCCACTTATACAATGTTTTACTTATGTACTAAGGCATGAACCATGTAGGCCCATGGTTACATGACAGTCCGCTGTCCTGCTCAGGCTAAACACATCTGCCTGCTTTTTTAACACAAGCATTAACCTGTTTAAAATAAAGTGCGGAGAGGGATTTACTACAAATTCATTAATCATTCATAAGGGGAACAGTACACGGTTGGAAAATGCACCCTCCACAATCAAAACAGAGAAAGACTTACCAGATTTCAGAGAGTTGAGGTCAGATTCGAGTGAACCATTTAAAGCAGGCTCTTGGAATATTTGGACGCATCAGGCTTCACCAGCCTGTAAAAGTGCAACATACAAGATGTTAATTGGATACTTTCAGCACTAGATAGATTATTAATAAATTTAATGTGCTGGAATCTGGGACCTTTGATGATTCTCCGTAAAAATTAACCTCTCATTACTGTCTTTAAAATTATGGTGCAAAATGTAAGATTATGGACAATTAACTCATTCATATGAAATTTGACAATTATTTAAGTGCTGATGTAAAGGAGTTTAAAGTGAATAACTTATTACCTCTGTTAAAATAAAGGGCAAAAGAGCATAATACAGAGCAGCTTAATTTTAAGTCTTTAATCTCATCAAAACCTTACCAAAACATGACTACACCACCTCTTTGAAATCTTACATAGGATTACACATGATATACAACACAGAAACAGGCCATTCGGCCCAACCAGTCCGTGCCGGCGTTTATGCTCCACTCGAGCCTCCCCCCTGTCTTTCCTCATCTAACTCTATCAGCATAACCCTCTATTCCCTTCTCCCTCGTATGCTTATCTAGCCTCCCCTTAAATACATCTATACTATTCACCTCAACCACTCCCTGTGGTAGCGAGTTCCACATTTTCACCACTCTCTGGGTAAAGACGTTCCTCCTGAATTCCCTATTTGATTTATTGGTGACTATCTTATATTGGTGGCCTGTAGTTTTGTTCTTCCCCACAAGTGGAAACGCTCTCTCTGTGTCTACACTGTCAAAACCTTTCATAATTTTAAAGACCTCTATTAGGTCACCCCTCAGCCTTCTCTTTTCAAGTGAAGAGAGACCCAGCCTGTTCATCCTTTCCTGATAGGTATAACCTCACATTTCTGGTATCATCCTTGTAAACCTTTTTTGCACCCTCTCCAGTGCCTCTATATCCTTTTTACAATATGGCGCCAGAATTGTACACAGTACTGCAAGTGTGGTCTAACCAAGGTTCGATACAAGCTTAGCATAACTTCTCTACTTCTTAATTCTATCCCTGTAGAAGTAAACCCTGGAATCTGGAATCGTTTAAACTACACGCTACTTTGTAGTTAGTTCAGCAAAGTGAAAGATGCGAGTGCTGAGGAAAGGAATGCTTTTCCATTTCAGGCACCCAGGGTCAGAATCAAGTGCTCCACTGTCAGGTGTAGCATGGTTAGCTGCCAAACTGAGCTCTCTCTACACTGCTCAATCAATGTTCCCTAACTCCAACATCAGAAGAGCTACCCCTACAGTACCAGTGTGACGTTCTTCCATTTCCCACACAAAACATTCCTTGGCTTCTAAGCAAGCTTGCCAAATTGATGCCAATTGGTCTTTTATCAGGGAAATCCTGTCTGTGTTGGCATTTGTTCATTTGGAACCTGATTGAGCATGCAGTCAGAGAAAGCAGTCCTGCCATCAGTCTTTTTCCTTTGGTCTCTCCTCCATTGTGCACCGTTGGATGGGCAGACATAGAAAGAAAGAAAGTCTTGCATTTCTATAGCGCCTTTCATGACCCCAGGATGTCCCAAAGTGCTTTACAGACAATGAGGTACTTTTTGAAGTGTAGTCACTGTTGTAATGTAGGCAACGTGGCAGCCAATTTGCGCACAGCAAGCTCCCACAAACAGCAATGTGATAAATGACCAGATGAACTGTTTTAGTGATGTTGGTCAAATATTGACCAGGACCTAGGAGAACTCTTCTGCTATTCTTCGAAATAGTGCCGTGAGGTCTTTTACATCCACCCGAGAGGGCAAACGGGGGCTTGGTTTAATGGCCCAGAACTTCGGGTCTCCACGGGTGAGTACGCACGGGGTACTCACCCGTAGGCCCAATGGAAGTGCTGGTTTCGTGCATGCACTGCGCATGCGCGGGAAACCGGAACTTCCGTTCCCTTAAAGGAAGGGGTTCGGAGGTCGAACGCGTACGCCGGAGAGGCAGCGTGTACGCCTGAAACTTGTGGGTTTTTTTGCAGCTTTCTCCGGGAGGGTAAGTCTCCAGGAGTTACACTTTTAAAAAGCAGTCGCAAGGCCTGCTTTTAACAAGGTAAGTGGTGAATTAATTAAAATTAAAACATTTTTTCCACAGGTTTATTATTTTTAAATACTTTAAAGAAAGGTAAGTTTATTTTTAGCCCCGTTAGAAAATGTAATTATTTTTTTCAAAAATTTAAATTATTGTTTAAAATAGTTAAAATAGTCCAAAGATGTGCGGGTTAGGTTAATTGGCCATGATAAAAATTGGCTCTTAGTGTTAGGGGGGATTAAATATGTGGGGTTACGGGGTTACGGGGATAGGGCTTGGGTGGGATGGCTGTCGGTGTAGGGACCGGGTGCTAGGGTTTGGATGATCAGCCATGATCTCATTGAATGGCAGAGCAGGCTCGAAGGGCCGAATGGCCTATTCCTGCTCCTAGTTTCTATGTTTCTATGTTATTTTATGTAATTTATAGTTATTTTAAAAATGTGATTTAAAAAAAAAATGCATTTGAAGTTTTAGTTATGTTTTGGGGCTTATAGTATTTATAGTTTTGATAGCTCTTCCTGTCAATTTTATGAATGGGCATTTCCCTGCTACCATTGGCTCTCCATGGCCCACGTGATCCCAGGGGACGCATCGAACTAACTGCGCCCCTGGGATATGCAAGCACTGCGCGCCGGCAGTTGGAGGAGGCCCAGGATCGGAATCCCACACGGGGGCCCACAGCTCAACGGCCGGCGCGCTGAGTAAGTGCAGGTCGGAGGCTTGCACCCGCGGGATGCCTCCGACCCGAATTTCTGGGCCAATGTCTCAACCGAAAGACGGCACCTGCCGACAGTGCAGCGCTCCCTCTGTATTGCACTGGAGGGTCAGCATGGACTGTTAAAGGCAGCATATAAATGTAAGTTGTTGGGGCATTGTGCTCAAGCCTCTGCAGTGGGACTCAAACCCACAACCTTCTGCCTCAGCGACATGAGTGCTACCACTGAGCCACGGTTGACACCTCCCTATATGGCCTCTCCCGCGGCCTGCTGCATGACCCATCTTCTTGATTTACCCTCCTTGGCACAGATGTTACTCATCCTCTATCTGCCAGATCTCGTGAACTGTCTGGCTGAGAGGTTTGGAAAAAACTCTGCGATAAGCGTGAAGGTTACAAACCACCAGCCAATCACTTTGAAGCATTGTGAGATAAGCAACGGCCCTTGTTTGTATAAAAAAAGAATGAGGGCTAATAAAACGCTTGCTGGGAAAACTGAAATAAATTTCAAGTCATTTAAATAGCACTTGTGTTCACCATGACCTGATTCCACTGAAATTGCCCAGGTGAAAATGATCTTTGTAAACGGAATCAACCACGGATACATGAAAGAAATATGAGTTAAGCTATTCAGCAAGAAGACAGTGTCAATCTAAAAAGGAACTTTATTAGATTCAAGAGCACCACAAAGGCTTCAGAGTTTAAAACCATTTTAGAATCATAGAAACCTACAGCACAGAAGGAGGCCATTCGGCCCGTCGTGCCTGTGCTGGCTCTGTGGAAGAGCAGTCGTGCTCAGTCTCACATCCCCGCTTTTTGTCCGCAACCCTGTCAGTTCCTCATCCTCAAGAACCTGTCCAACTCCCTTTTCAAATTATTGATGGAATCAGCTTCCACCACCTTTTCAGGTCGAGCGTTGCAGATTCCTACAACTCTCTGAGGGGAAAAAGAAGGGACCCCGATCTTAATCTCAAACACGTAAAGGAATCCCACCCAGAGGGATGGCTGTGGATAGGCCATTGGAGAGCCAGCAACTCAAAATCGCCACAGGTTTCACTGGCGTACATACAAAAACCACACCAGTCTTTCACCAGGTGCTAAACGTGAGTGTCCTGTGCAGGGCGGAGAAACGAAAGTTCCCACTGATCACATTACGATAGATGTGTGTGTAACAAACGGATGAAAGAAAGAAAAAAATAACTTGCTTCTGAATAATGCCTTATCGTGTCCGCAATGATCTGTATGGTGCTTGCATATTGTTAAATGAATACTAGATAGCCCCCCGATGGGAGTAAGCACATTGTCACAATTGACACTCCAAGGTCTCTGATGCATTGATTGTGTTGTTCCTTGACAGATTCTACAGGGTCTGGAGGCTCTTAGTTATTACCACATAATTTGATTGTTTATTCAGACATAACAGAGTGTCCCAAACTGCATCACATCCAGTGAGTTACTGTGGTTTGACTTAACCCATTTGTTTGAAATTCCTATTTTAATGAAGACATTAACCCATGAGCCTCCATTGACACTGTGGACAGAGGACTTTATATGAACGTATCAATGCGTTAATATTGCACAATATAAATTCAAGCCTGTGAAGTAATCTGTAGTGCAGGGTGTGATTTTTGTCCATTCCTGGGCTGTAATCATCACTGGCAAGGCTGACATTGATTGGCCCTCCCTAGCAGTCCTGAGAAGGTGGTGGTGGATCACCTTCTGTTTGATACAACTGAGTGGATTGTTGGGCGGTTACAAGTCAACCATGTTGGTGTTGGACTGGAGCCACATGTAGGCCAGACCAAGTAAGGACAGCAGGATTGTTTCCCTGAAGGACATTTATGAACCAGTTGGGTTTTGATGACAATCATGATCACCTTTAAGATACCAGCTTTTTATTTCCAGATTTTTTAATGAACTCTTAGGCCAGGATTTTCATTGAGCCGTGGAGGTGGGATTGGAGGCATGTGGGGGGTTTAAAATCGTGAAATCGGGGGGGGGGCACTGATGTGCCTCAATAATTCGGAGACTCGAAGTTAGCAGAACAAAAACAAGGCTTTTATTAACTTAGAAAGTAACACGTAAGAGAGAGAGATGTCTTCCTTCTGGAGACTGAGGCCAGACTGAAGCTAGCTTACAAACGGGGCCAGGTATGGGCGGAGCCCTACACACAGCACATTCCAGTATACAATACAGCACATAGAAACATAGAAACATAGAGATAGGAACAGGAGTAGGCCATTCGGCCCTTCGAGCCCGCTCCGCCATTCAATGAGATCATGGCTGATCTTCGTCTGAGATCATAGCTGATCTTACCAGTTCAGTACCCCGTCCCCGCCTTTTCTCCGTAACCCTTAATCCCCTTAGCCTTCAGAAATATATCCAATTCTCTCTTGAAAATATTTATTGAATTAGCCTTCACAGCCCTCTGTGGCAGGGAATTCCACAGGCTCACCACTCTTTGAGTGAAGAAATTCTTCCTCATCTCTGTTTTAAATGATTTGCCCGCTATTTTTAGACTGTGGCCCCTGGTTCTGTGATCCCCGGCCATTGGAAACATTCTCTCTGAATTCAGCCTGTCCAGGCCTGCCATAATTTTATATGTTTCGATGAGATCCCCTCTCAATCTTCTAAACTCCAGTGAGTACAAGCCCAAACTATTTAATCTCTCTTCGTAGGTCATTCCCGCCATTCCAGGTATCAGCCTGGTGAATCGCCGTTGCACTCTTTCCATGGCAAGAACATCCTTCCGCAGATGGGGCGACCAAAACTGTACACAATACTCCAGATGCGGTCTCACCAGCACCTTGTACAGCTGTAGTAAGGTATCCCTATTCCTATACTCGAACCCCCTTGATATGAAGGCCAACATACCATTTGCCTTCTTAATCGCCTGTTGCACCTGCATGCTCTCCTTCAGTGACTGGTGCACAAGAACACCCAGGTCCCTCTGCACTTCCCCATCTCCCAATCTATTGCCATTTAGATAATAATCCACCCTCCTGTTTTTACCCCCAAAGTGGATAACCTCGCATTTATCCACATTATAGTGCATCTGCCACGTATCCGCCCATTCCCCCAACCTGTCCAAATCGCACTGTAGCCTCCTGACATCCTCATCAGAGCCCACCCCTCCTCCTAGTTTAGTGTCGTCAGCGAATTTGGAAATATTGCATCCAATTCCCTGATCCAGATCATTTATATATATTGTGAACAGCTGGGGTCCCAGGACAGATCCTTGCGGCACCCCGCTGGTCACTGCCTGCCACTCCGAAAACGAGCCGTTTATTCCAACTCTCTGTTTTCTATCCGCCAGCCAGTTCTCTATCCACGTTAATACTTTGCCCCCAATTCCATGAGCCTTAATTTTGCATGATAATCTTTTGTGTGGAACCTTATCGAAGGCTTTCTGGAAGTCAAGGTACACCACATCCACTGGCTCTCCCCCATCTATTTTACCAGTTACTTCCTCAAAAAATTCCAGCAGATTAGTCAAACACGATTTACCCTTTGTAACTCCATGTTGACTCTGTCCGATCCTTTCCCCATTTGTCAAGTGCTCCGCTATTTTATCCTTAATAATGGACTCTAGCATTTTGCCCACAACCGATGTAAGGCTTACTGGTCTATAATTCCCTGCTTTCTCTCTACCCCCCTTTTTAAATATTGGGGTAACATTAGCTACCCTCCAATCCACGGGTACTGTTCCCGAGTCAATGGAGTTCCGGAAGATGATCCTTAGAGCATCTGCTATCTCCAGGGCCACCTCCTTAAGTACCCTAGGATGTAGTTTATCAGGCCCCGGGGATTTGTCGGCCTTCAGTCCCCTCAACTTACCCAACACCATATCCCTAGAGATACTAATTTCTGTCAGCTCCTCCCTCTCATTAGTCCCTATGTTTGCCGATATTCCTGGGAGGTTATTTGTGTCCTCCTTTGTGAATACAGAACCAAAGTATGAGTTTAATTGGTCTGCCATTTCCTTATTCTCCATTATATATTCTCCCGAATCGGACTGCAAGGGACCGACTTGGGATTTTACCAGTCTTTTCCTCCTGATATACCGATAAAAGCTTTTGCAGTCTGTCTTTATGTTTGCTGCAAGTTTACTTTCGTATTCTATTTTCCCCTTCCTGATTAATCCCTTTGTCCTCTTTAGCTGTATCCTGTACTGCCCCCAATCTTCCGGTCTGGTGCTTTTTTTTGCCAGTTGATATGCCCTTTTTTTTGATTTTATGCTGTCCCTAATTTCCCTCGTTATCCACGGTTGAGTCACCTTTTTAGGTTTATTTTTATGCCAAACCGGTATAAACATGTTCTGGAATTCTTCCATTCTATCTTTGAATGCTTGCCATTGTCTCTCCACTGTCAATCCCCCCAGAAACACCACCCAATCAATCTTACCCAATTCCCGTCTCAGACCCTCGTAATTCCCTTTATTTAAGTTCTGGACCTTAGTCTCTGATTCAATTTCCTCACTCTCCATCTCGACTGAGAGCTCGATCATATTATGATCGCTCTGACCCAAGGGGCCTCGTACAAGAAGATTGCTGATAAGTCCCTTCTCATTGCACAATACCCAGTCTAAAATGGCCTGACATATTGGTCCAGATAACCGTCCCGAAAACATTCCAGGAATTCCTCCTCCTCAGAATTTTTACTAATTTGGGTAGTCCAATCAATATGTAAATTAAAGTCACCCATGATGACAGCTGTGCTCTTATCGCACGCTTCTCTAATTTCCCTTTTTATGCCTTCCCTCACATCCATATTACTATTTGGAGGCCTATATATCACACCCACTAACGTTTTCCTCCCCTTGCTATTTCTCATTTCTACCCATACAGATTCCGTTTCATCCGAGTTAATATCCTTCCTTTTCATTGCATTAATCCCCTCCTTTACCAGCAATGCTACCCCACCTCCCCTACCTTTTTGCCGATCCTTCCTAAATATTGTATATCCCTGGATGTTAAGTTCCCAGCCTTGCCCACCCTGCAGCCACGTTTCTGTAATCCCAATCAAATCATACTTGTTTACCTCTATTTCCACAACTAATTCATCCACCTTGTTCCTAATGCTTCTAGCATTAAGATACAAAGCCTTCAGGCTTGCTTTTTTCACACTCTCATTATGAATTAGTTTGGCCCTTTGTGTTTCTCTCCTTTGCTTATTGCTTCTCACCTTTCTACCAGTACACAATACAATGAGGTCTGGGGGAAGGGAAATGACACTGAAACCGATCTCAGTCACAGGCAGTGGTGAATGGAATATTTCATCACATTCACCCCTTCTATAGATTTAGTCTGTTCGGGGGTTTGATAGTCCTCTGCGACCGACGTGGCTGTTGCGGTGCCGCGGGTGTCGGCTGGGTGTCCCCGGTAGCCTCCTGGGTCTCTGCCGGGGGTGCCGCCAGGGTTGTTGGAGGGGTAGTTGGTGGGGGTGCCGTTGGTCGGTGTTCTTCCGGGGGTGATGAAAGAGTAGTGGGTGGGTAAGAGTTGCTGTGATCGTCGTTGCCGCTATTGCCGTGGTTGTTGTCGATGCCGGCTGGGGCGACGTCTTTTATGGACACGGTGTCCTCCCTTCCGTCGGCGTGCCGGACATATGCGTATTGGGGGTTGGCGTGGAGTAGGTGTACTGGCTCCACGAGAGGGTCCGTCTTGTGGCCCCTCACATGCCTTCGCACAAGTACCGGACCTGGGGTGGAGAGCCGTGACGGCATGGATACGCCTGAGGTGGATTTCCGGGGAAAGACAAACATTCGTTCATGAGGCGTGGTATTAGTGGCCGTACACAATAGCGACTGTATCGAATGGAGCACATCCGAGAGGACTTCCTGCCAGCGGGAGATAGGGAGGCCCTTGGTCCTTAGAGCTAGAGTGACTGCTTTCCATACTGTCCCGTTCTCTCGCTCCACTTGGCCGTTACCCCGGGGGTTGTAGCTGGTGGTACGGCTCGTGGCGATCCCCTTGGACAGCATGTACTGGCGTAGCTCTTCACTCATGAAGGACGCCCCCCTATCCGTATGGATGTAGCTCGGCATACCGAACAGGCAGAACAGGCTGTTGAGGCATTTAATGACCGTGGCGCTGGTCATGTCTGGGCAGGGGAAGGCGAAGTCGTCTTCGTCCACAATGTTCAGGAAGTAAACATTGCGGTCGACGGACGGGAGGGGGCCCTTGAAATCTAAGCTGAGCCGCTCAAAGGGCCGTGTAGCTTTGATTAAGTGGGCTCTATCTGGGCGGTAGAACCGAGGCTTGCACTCAGCGCAAGTGCGGCAGTTCCTGGTCAGGGACCGAACTTCCTCAATCGAGTAGGGTAAGTTACGGGACTTTATGAAGTGGAACAGCCGCGTGACCCCTGGGTGGCAGAGGTCGTTGTGGAGGGTCTGTAGCCGATCCCCGGTGGCGCTGGCACACATCCCTCGTGAGAGGGCGTCAGGGGATTCGTTAAGGGCCCCTGGCCGGTAAATGATGTCGTACTCGAAGGTGGAGAGCTCGATCCGCCACCTAAGAATCTTATCATTTTTAATCTTCCCCCCCTGTTTATTATTGAACATAAACGCGCTGGTCGGTAAGTAGGGTGAAGCGTTTGCCGGCTAGGTAGTGGCGCCAGTGGCGCACTGCCTCCACGATGGCTTGGGCCTCCTTTTCCACGGAGGAGTGTCTGATCTCGGGCCCTTGGAGGGTCCTCGAGAAGAAAGCTACGGGCCGCCCCGCCTGGTTGAGGGTGGCCGCCAAGGCGAAGTCAGACGCATCACTTTCCACTTGAAATGGAGTGTTCTCGTCCACTGCCTGTAGCGTGGCCCGCTCAATATCCTGCTTAATGCTTTTGAAGGCGGCGTGGGCCTCAGCAGAGAGCGGGAAAGAGGACACTTTCAAGAGGGGGCGGGCTTTGTCGGAGTAGTTGGGGACCCATTGGGAATAATAAGAAAATAACCCCAGGCACCTTTTCAGGGCTTTGGGAGTGTTGGGCAGGGGCAGCTCCCGTAGGGGGCGCAATCAGTCGGGGTCTGGCCCGATTTCCCCATTCTCCACCACGCTGCCTAGTATGCAGAGGCGCGTGGTGTTGTAAACGCACTTGTCCTCGTTGTAGGTGAGGTTGAGTTTTTGTGCGGTTTTCAGGAACCTCTCGAGGTTCGAGTCGTGATCCTGCTGGTTGTGACCGCAGATGGTGACGTTGTCGAGGTAGGGGAAGGTTGCCTGCAAGTGGTGGTCATCGACCATGCGGTCCATCTCCCTCTGGAAGACCGAGACCCCATTCGTCACCCCAAAGGGGACTCTGAGGAATTGGTAGAGGCGTCCGTTCGCCTCGAAGGCGGTGTACGGGCGGTCCTCTGGTCTGATAGGGAGCTGGTGGTACGCTGACTTGAGGTCGATGGTGGAGACACCCGGTATTGGGCGATTTGGTTCACCATTTCTGATATGCGGGGTAGCGGGTAGGCGTCTAGTAGGGTGTACCTGTTGATCGTTTGACTATAGTCGATCACCATCCGTTTCTTCTCGCTACCCCTTACCACTACCACTTGGGCGCGCCACGGGCTGTTGCTGCGTTCAATAATGCGCTCTTTCAGGAGCCTGTCTACCTCGGTCGCGATAAACCGCCTGTCCTCCCAGCTGTACCTCCTGCTTTTGGTCGCTATTGGCCGGCAGTTAGGGGTAAGGTTCGCGAATAGCGAAGGCGGCTTTACCTTCAGGGTAGCCAGACCGCACACTGTGAGGGGCGGCTGGGACCCACCGTACTTGAGCGTGATGCTTTGGTGGTTGCACTGGAAATCCAGGCCCAAGATCACGCTCGCACATAGGTTCTTCATGATTAATACTTTAAAATTATCATATACAGTTCCGTTAACGCACAATTGTACCGTGCAGTAACCCAGAATGGTCGATGTCTGGGTTTTATCAGCCATAGAGATGGTACCCTGAGTAGGGACCACCTTTAGGGAGAGTTGTTGTGCCAGTTCTGGGTGGATAAAGCTCTCCGTGCTTCCACTGTCAATTAAGCATTTAACCCGGCACCCGTTTACCTCGATGTCCACCATTGATCTGGATAGCGGGTGCGGCCTGGTCTGGTCCACTGTGACCGATGCCACTGTAGGGCCCTGATCGATACAAGATGGCGTCCACGCTGTCTGCTCACAAGATGGCGGACCCCACGAGGTCGGGCAAGATGGCGTCCAAGATGGCCGCTCCCACGGCGCACACGCGGCGGTGGCGGGTTTTCCGGCGGTTGGTTTTCCGGCGGGGTTCCCTCTGCACACCTTCCCAAAGTGCCCCTTCTTACCGCACTTAAAGCAGGTGGTGCCTTTCACCGGGCACAGGTTTCTGGTGTGCTTTGGCTGCCCGCAGAAGTAGCAGTTGGGTCCCTGACGCGTCGCGGCTGTCGTAGGGCTTCTGGGGGGAGAGCGGGGCCCAGCCGGTGTCGGGCTGTCGGGCGGGGAAGATGCCTTCCAAGATGGCGGCGCCCTCGGTGCACACGTGGCGGCGTGGACGGCGCGGGCTGAAGAGTAGGCGTCCGAGTTGCTCTGGGCCACATCCAGGGATCGCGCGGTGTCCGCAGCCTGTTTCAGGTCCAACCCCATTTTTTCCAGCAGTCTTTGCCGGATGTAAGTGGAGCTGAGGCCTGTGATGAAGGCATCGCGAACAAGCTCGTCAGTGTACACTGCGGCTTTTACATCTCGGCACTTGCAGTCTTTGCCAAGCATTTTCAGGGTGCTTAGGAACTCCTCCACCGATTCCCCAGGTCGCTGTGCGCGGGTAGCGAGCAGGTGCCTAGCATACACCTCATTCGTAGGCTGCTGGTAATGCGCCTTTAAGATGTCGCAGGCGGCCAGGTACGTCTCGGCGTCTTGGATGAGGGGATAAACCCGGTGGCTTACCCAATTCCGCAGAATTCCGAGTCTCATCCTCGCAGCGTCCGTAGCGTCTTTGACGGCTGCGGAATTGTCCAGGAAGAATTCCATACACTCAAACCAGTGTCCGAAGCGTGCTGATGCGTCCGGAGCATGTTGATCCAAATCCAAACGTTCGGGTTTCAGGAGTTGATCCATAGTGTTGAAAAATAAGTTAATAAAATTGATGTGCCTCAATAATTCGGAGACTCGAAGTTAGCAGAACAAAAACAAGGCTTTTATTAACTTAGAAAGTAACACGTAAGAGAGAGAGATGTCTTCTTTCTGGAGACTGAGGCCAGACTGAAGCTAGCTTACAAACGGGGCCAGGTATGGGCGGAGCCCTACACACAGCACATTCCAGCACATTCCAGTATACAATACAGCACATTCCAGTACACAATACAATGAGGTCTGGGGGAAGGGAAATGACACTGAAACCGATCTCAGTCACAGGCAGTGGTGAATGGAATATTTCATCACAGGCACGACCCCATCCCGCCCCAACCCGTCTCCATGCCAGTTTCAAAGGAGGCGGGTACCTGACCCGCACTGGGACCCACCTCCCCGAGGCAGGAAGGGGCTTAGTGCCAATTAACTACCTGTTAACAGGCAGTTTTTTAGCCTAATCCCTATTTTCATAGCTGAAGTGTGGGATTCCCGATGGCTCCAAACCACGCCAAGTTAGCGAGGCGGGCCGTCCGGCTGATGGGCTTGGAGGGGTCGAGATGTCCGGTGTTCAGGTGAGTGATGGGTGCATGAGTGCAGAGGTAAGTGTGTTTGGTGTGTTTAAAGTGTTTAAAGAAGTTTTACTTACCTTTACAGCCTTCCTTCCTTCAGGTCTCGGGAGTCCCTCATCTCACCGGCACAGAAAGCAGAATGGCCGCGATCTGTCAAAAATTGCAGCATTCAGCTTTCTGTTCTGGGGAGATCTCTAAATCATCCTGAGAGGAAGGAATTAATTTAGAGTACAGATAGTCAGTGTTTGACAGCTTCAAACAGCTGTGAAACGTTGATATTTCATCTGTCAAAAGGTCTTGACAGGTGAAATGTCAATCTGTGACATCACCTGTTGCCGGGTTGCCCTTAATTGGCCTGCTGAGCCCGCTGGGCGGGCACAACAAGGTCAATCGAGTCAAAATCACGTGGGTTGGCTAGAACTCGATGGAGGCGGGACTACAACCCCGAAAGTTGTAGTCCCGCCTCCTACCCACCTCCTCAATGAAAATCTAGCCCTTATTGTCTTATAGACCATTAGTCTTTAGATTACTAGCCCAGTAACATAACCACTACACTACCATGTTGCATACAGAAATGTTAGAGTGTCAGCATGAGCAAAGTTCAATGCCGTGTGAACCCAGAGATGTGATCTGTCATTGAGACAGGCTCCAACTTCTTTTAACTATGTAATAAATACAGCTGGACTTCATGTGGAAGGACAATGATATTTCTTTTTGACAAGGTTTCTTTCAATGGTGGGTAAAATGGCTAAGGGTGACTGAACTCGGGCACCGACAATTGTAGCAGGGACAACACGCGCAATGCTGCAGTTAGCAGAAGGTTGGCCTAGAAATTCATTTTGGGGCGCCCAGCTTGCCTGGGCGCCGGAATTACCGCTGCGCGCGGATCCACTTGCGCAAGCGGGATATTCAGTGTCAGCGCACCAAGTGGAAGGCGGCCGCTAAACAGGGGTTTCGGCGCCCCGCTTGGGCGCTGAAACTGATTGTCGGCGCGCTAGTGGCCGCAGCGCCACCCGCAGCAGAGCGGCAGGCTGCGGTACTGCAGGCCTTCCTCCCTCTCTTAAGGGGGAGGTGCCTGCAGCAGCCGGAGCCCCGATCGCGAGTGCCGGCAAAAGAGCCCGGCAGAACGGAGAAGTGCCGGGCTCCCGGAAACCAGCCGGCAATGCCGCGGGGGGGGGGGGGGGGGGCGGTGGAGGAGGCCGGGGAAGGAGGTGCGGGCAGACGGCCGCCGAAAAAGCGGCCGGCCGCACCTCCACTTTAATTACCGCCACTACCGCCACAGGTAGGCCCGGTGTACCGGTCGCTGTTTGCGGCCGGCGCTGAAGAGGCGGGCGCGACTTAATATGGCGTTCTTCGCGGAAACGGGGCGCTGTGCACACCGATGACGTCATCGGTGGCGGCGCAGCGCTACAGCCTAACGCCGCCATTAGCGCACCGCTGAATTTCGCCTGATGTTTGCAGACTGGCGCAAAAGCCCTCTTTGGGTGCAAACTGGTGGCGCAGGCCACTGAATTTCTAGGCCGTTGTCTTTTAAAGCTTGCAACTCGTGCAGTAGTGTTTCCCATGTGAATCTCAAACATTAACAAAACCTTCGATGACTGGCAGGACTCGTGTGTGTTGGCAAGGCTGCAATCAAGACAAGCGATTTGAATGGAAGTGCGTCTTGGGTTCCATCTCAGGCAAACACCAGGTCCTGAAAAAACAGCGAGGAATAGGGTCGTGACTAGCATCTATGGGGGCGATTTTCCCAGCCCTGGGGAGGCGGGTATGGAGGCGGGACTGCCGGAAAAATGGCAGAATCTGGGAACGGGTTCCCATCCGTCCCCAACCCGCCTCCGTACCATCTTCCCAGGAGGCGGGTACCCGACCCGCGCCAGGTCCTGTCTCCTCGAGGCGGGAAGGGGATTAGTGCCAATTAACTGCCTGTTAACAGATAGTCAACAGGTAGTTTTTTGGCTAATCCCTATTTTGAGCCCTGAAGTGTGGGCTTCCCGACGGCTCCGAACCTCAACAGGGTCAGCGAGGCGAGCCGTGGGTCTACGGGGGTCGGAGGGGCCGAAATGTCCGGTGTGCAGGTGAGTGATGAGTGCAAGTGTGGAGAGGTAAGTGTGTGAGGTGAGTCTAAAGTGTTTTAATAAGATTACTTACCTTTGCTTCTTCCTCCAGGCCTCATCCCTTTAGGCTGCGGAGCTGCCTCATCTCACCGGCAGAAAAAGCAGAATGGCCGCCGCATTCTCAAATGCCGCAGCCTTCTGCTTTCTGCTCAGGAAAGCTTTCTAAATGAGCCTGTGTCCAAGGTCTCAACTTAGCAGACAGACTGTCAGTGGTTGACAGCTTCACAGAGCTGTCAAACGATGACAATTCATCGGTCAATAAATCTTGACAGATGAAACGTCATTCGCTGACGTCATCTGTCACCGGCTTTCCCTTAATTGGCTGGCAAAGCCTGCTGGGCGGGCTTAACAAGGCCAATCAAGGGAAAATAGCGTGGGTTGGCCAGACGTCAATGGACGCGGGACTAAAACCTGACAAGCAGCTTTCCCACCTCCATCACATCCCCATTGGCAAAATCACCCCCGTATGTCTGCATTTCACATCTAACCCTGCTTCTCCTGAAAACTACACTTGGTCTTGACTCTCCTTGCGATCAGCTAGTAATATTATTACATTTGCAGATGGCACCAAGCACTGCAGCCAGATGACACATATAAGAGGGATGAGTAACATTCAAAAGATCTGGACAAACTAAACAGATGGCTAAGGACTAGCAGATGGATTTTCAATGTAGATATAAATCAAGCTAATGCATACTGGAGCCAAAAATAATTTTTAAAATTGTGCACAATGAGGGTGTCACCAATAGCAAATGTGTCTTTGCACCTGAGTTAAAGAAAGAAAGAACTTGCATTTATATAGCGCCTCTCACGACCTCAGGACGTCCCAAAGCAGTTACAGCCAAAGAAGTTCTTTTGAAGCGTAGTCACCGTTGAGATAATGAGCAGATAATCTGTTTTAATGATGTTAGTTGAAGGATAAATATTGGCCAGGACACCGGGGGTGGGGGGGCGGGGGGTGTGCGGGGAGAACTCCGCTGCTCTTCTTCGAAATAGTGCAATGGGATGTTTTACGTCCACCTGAGAGGGCAGACGGCGCCCTCAGTTTAACGTCTCATCAGACAGAATTACACTGCACAGTTTATGAAGCCAGTATCACTTGTGTTAAAGCAAACTGTTTGATATTACAGGCCTATTTGTGTGAGATGAGTTACCAGTTCGATTGATCAAATGCCCACCAGAAAGGCAGTTTAATTTCGCAGCCTCTCCATCTCATGCCCGACAGGGGAAAATTACAATGCCCCAACACCAGGAGTGGCAACCTTTGCAAACCAGGTAGGATTTCTATTTGGCTTAATTGTTAACTGCCGTTCCAGAACCCTGAACTGTGTTTTTTTGTTTTCCTGCTGTGCAGTCAGTCACAGGAGGCAACTTCAAAAACGGCCAACAATTTATTTCCCTTGTGACCTTCAACCTTTCGAGGCGAGCAGCAGCATTTCAGTCGGCTGGCCGTGGGAATACAAAAGCTGGCTTCGCCACCTTCTGGAGGAGCCCACAAGTGCTGGGTTTGTCGATAGTCTTTCTTCCTGCTGTCGTCTAAAGATTGCGGGCGTGGAATTGGTCTTAGTGCATTAGCGCCTAATAGGCGATAGTGAAGCGGCAGCCCCTTTTACACCCCGCCCGATTTTCTCTTCCGTTTTGGGCGTGGTGTAAATCGGGCGGCCGATTTGCTAGCGCCCGTTACGCGCTCCCACCTAAGACCAATTCCACCCCCTCTTTTTCTTTCTTTTGAGCAATAAGTGTTGGGGAAAATTTTTGGAAAAACATATTTATTGAGGCAAAAGAATTATTGAAAAAAAAATCTTCTTTGACCCTCAAACACTAATGTGCATTTTTATGTTCAGAAAATAATTTGGCTCATTTTGGTAAGTGCGCTGTCCACTGTCGGAACTGAGATGCGGGAGACCTCCAGGACTCTTCCCTGGTCTGTGCTGAGTTAGCTGGTCTAAGCTGGGACAGTGGTAAGGGTGTTGCAATCAACCTTCATGCCCCTGGGGTTAGAGAGAGAAGACAATTAAATGGGGTTCGTGTTGCTGATCGTGACCCAGTGACCCCTGCTGCAAAGTGCGATGTTGGGTGGGGACACGATAAATCACCGGATCTGGCTCAGCTGCCGTGCCTTTATGATTGAGATTTGCTAGGGTGCCAACACTCAAGGTCTGGGCTGGCAAATAAAGAATGGTCTAGTTGGGCGAGGGACTGAAGGGTACCCAGTGCCAATGGAACCTCAGTGCTTTCAGGAGAAGGGGAGAAAATTAGAGAGGATAAAGGAAAATAAATTATTTATGCTGCATATAGTAGGTTGTTCTCTGACCAGGAAGTAATACCGATGACATTGCATAATCTCAGGTCATTTCTGAAGTAAGAAAACTACTAGGCACTTGGTCTAAACGTTAAACAAAGCTTTAATCAACTGTTTTACAACATGGAGATCTAGTTTTGTCCTTCACTAGTACCTGTAAAAGGATGTTCTGAGCAAGCTGGGCCCATGCCTGAGTATTTATACTCTCCCTGGACAGCGCCACCAGCAGGCCGCCCAGTATTATTTCATAAGTCATTTTCACATGAATGACAAGATTCATGTCAATGTCTATCTCCAACATTTTAATATTCTCATCCTTGTTTTTTAATTCCTATCTCTATAACCTCCACCAGCTTACAACACTCCGAGATCTCTGCAAGCCTCCAATTCTGGCCGCCTGCGCATCCCCGATTTGCATCACCTCACCATTGGCTGCCTAGGTCCTTAGCACTGGAATTTCCTCCCTAAACCTCTCTGCTTCTCTACGTCTCTCTCCTCCTTTCAGACGCTCCTTAAAACCTACCTCAAGCTTTTGGTCGCCTGTCCTAATAGCTCCTTATGTGGCTCTGTGTCAAATTCTGTTTAATAAATGCTCCTGTGAAGTGCCTTGGGATGTTTTACTACATAGGATTACATAGGATAGTCGGCACAGAAACAGGCCCTTCAGCCCAACCAGTCCATGCCGGTGTTTATGCTCCACTCGAGCCTGCTCCCGTCTTTCCTCATCTAATTCTGTCAGCATAACCCTCTATTCCCTTCTCCCTCATATGCTTATCTAGCCTCCCCTTAAATACATCTATACTGTTTGCCTCAACTACTCCCTGTGGTAGCGAGTTCCACATTCTCACCACTCTCTGGGTAAAGAAGTTTCTTCTGAATTCCCTATTGGATTTCTTGGTGACTATCTTATATTGATGGCCTCCAGTTCTGCTCTTCCCCACAAGTGGAAACACTCTCTCTGTATCCGCTCTATCAAAACTCTTCATAAAGACCTCAATTAAGTCACTCCTCAGCCTTCTTGTTTCAAGCAAAGAGAGACCCAGCCTGTTCATCCTTTCCTATATAGCCTCGCATTTCTGGTATCATCCTTGTAAATCTTCTTTGCACATTCTCCAATGCCTCTATATCCTTTTTATAATATGGCGACCAGAACTGTACGCAGTACTCCAAGTGTGGTCTAGCCAAGGTTCGATACAAGTTTAGCATAACTTCCCTACTTTTCAATTCTATCCCTCTAGAAATAAACCCTAGTGCTTGGTTTGCTTTTTTATGGCCTTGTTAACCTGTGTCGCTGCTTTTAGTGATTTGTGTATTTGTACTCCGAGATCCCTTTGTTCCTCTACCCCACTCAGACTCGCACCCTCCAAGTAATAAGTGACTTCCCTATTCTTTCTACCAAAATGTAATACCTTACATTTATCTGTGTTGAATTTCATTTACCAATTATATGCCTATTCTGCAAGTTTTTAATATCTTCCTGTAACTTGTTGCAGTCCTCCTCAGTATTAACTATCCCCACCAATTTGGTGTCATCCGCAAATTTAGAAATTTTGTTTTTGATTCCAACGTCTAAATCGTTGATATAAATTGTGAACAACAGTGGTCCCAGCACTGATCCTTGTGGAACACCACTACCCACCTTCTGTCACTGTGAATAGCTACCCTTTACCCCTACTCTCTGCTTTCTGTCTTGAAGCCAGTTAACTATCCATTCTGCTACTTGTCCCCTGACTCTGCATTCTCTGACCTTATTCCTTTAGTCTATTATGTGGTACCTTATCAAAGGCCTTTTGAAAATCTAGATAAATTACATCTACTACAATACCCTTGTCTATTCTCCCTGTTACCGCTTCAAAAAATTCAATGAGGTTAGTCAAGCGAGACTTTCCCTTTTGAAATCTATGCTGACTATTCATTATTATATTTTTGGTTTCTAGATGTACTTCTATTTTCTCCTTTAGTAGGGATTCCATTATTTTTCCTACCACCGATGTTAAGCTGACTGGTCTAAAGTTCCCTGGACATGTTCTATCTCCCTTCTTAAATACAGGTATTATGTTAGCTAATAAATGAATTATTAAATATGTGTAGTAATGCCTCTGCTATCTCTTCCCTAGATACTTTTAAAATGCACAGATGTAATCCACCTGAACCAGGGTTTTTTCCTCTTTGAGTTTGATTAGTTTATTTAATATATCTCCTCTTTTTATTTTCAATGCAGTTATTTCATTACTAATCTCATGATTCAATGTCATGTCCACCTGTTCTATCTCTCTGGTAAATACTGAAGCAAAGTAATTATTTAATATCTCTGCCATCTCTCCATCGTTGCCTGTGGTATTATACTGTTCATCCCTTAGTGGCCCTATTCCCATCCCGACCTTCCTTTTTTTATTAATGTGCCTATAAAATATTTTACTATTTTGTTTTATGTTTCTTGATCATTTAATTTCACAGTTCCTCTTTGCCTTCCTAATTGTCTTTTTGACTTCTTTCCTAATCTTTGTATTTTCCCTTATCACGCTCTTCCCTGCTGTCCATGTACTTAACGTATGCCTCTTTCCTTACCCATAATTTTTCCCTTATGGCTTTATTCATCCATGGTGTCTCATTAGTGTTTCGTTTGTTCTTGTTTTTTAGTGGAATATATTTTTCTGGACTCTGTTTAACACCGTTTTAAATGTTTCGCACTGCTGTTCTACATCATTGTTTGCCAATATTGTTGCCCATTTTATTTTCCCAAGTTCTATTCTCAGCCCCTCAAAATCAGCTATTCTCCAATCTATTAACCTGGTCTTCATCATACTTATATCCTTCTCAATTATTATTTTAAAGTGTATTATATTATGGTCACTCTTGCCTTGATGTTCCCCTACTTTTACTTCTCTTACCTGCTCTGATTCATTCCCTATTACGTACTAGATCCAATAGCGAATCCTCCCTTGTTGGGCTTTTTACATATTGGGTTAAAAAGGAGTCCTGTACACATTGTAGGAACTCTATTCCCTTATCCGCTTTAACTACCTCTTCTGTCCAGTTAATATCGGGGTAGTTGAAATCCCCCATGATTATTAGACTATGTTTTTTACTCATTTCCTTAATTTGTTTTCAAATTTCATCCTCTACATCCCTTCCACTATTAGGTGGCCTGTAGACTAACCCTACTGTGTTAAAGGTGTTATATAAATGAAAGTTGTTGTTGTTATTTGTACATTCAGTTAATATATCTTGAGTGAATTTGAACCCAAATCCCCAGTATGAAAACATATGAGGATTGCAAATTGCAGAAGTTTATTTCAATTAAACAAACAGTTAGGGCTCTATTTTCCCACACCCGAGGAGGCGGGTTTGGAGGCGTGCGAGTTGTTAAAATCGCCAAAACTGGCGGGTGGGCACGTTCCCGCCTCCATCCCGCCTCCGAGCGATCAGCTGCAGCTCCACCATTACAAAGGAGTTTTCACCGATGATCATTTGCAGGTGGCAGAACTTTGTTGTTTCAGGTCTGGGGGAATCTTTAGCAGGAATACTCAGTGTTGTGGAAGTTTGGGGCCTGATACCCATCTCCAGTGTGACTTCCTTGGAAACCCCTTTCCCCACCTTGACTAAGCGCTTCCTCAACTGAAGCATATACCAGAAGCATGGCGACCATTTAATTCCTTTCCTCCTGGACATCAGATTCGGATGAAGAAACAGCAGCACCAACAGCAGGAACATCAGCAGGAGCGCCAAGCTGCTAGTCACCCACCTGAAGATGCACAGGCCAGAAGGTGCCAGAGCGCCACCATATTGCTGCCCGGGATGCAAGGGACGCACTCATCCTGGCCAGATTTGCTTAGCTTGCACAATCAAACAATTTAGTCTCGCTTCTTCTTACCAGATCATCAACAATGGAGAAGAACCTACGGAATCCTGTCACTCTGACCACCATTCTGATAATCGCAAGGCGCCCTAAGCCCTCAATGTGAAAGTGCCATTTGCGAAATGACACAGGCCACAACTTCAACAGTTTGCCATCAAAACACTTTATAATACAATCACAATGATGGCTGGTCCAAAAACAAAACTACACAGCACCCAAGTGACTACCCTTGTGACTACTTGTGCATTATCTTCCTCTTACGCATGCTCCTATGTGGTGCTTCCCCTGTGGCTTCAGCAGATGTGGAGGCCCCTTGCTCGCTCTCTTGCTGCTCCTGTCTCGACGCCTTTGGCGGACATCCTCTGGGGTGGCGAACCTGTGCGGGTTCGCCAACAGTCTGCTGCTCCTACATCCGTGCAGGGGATGAGACGCCCATCTCATTTGGGTGAGGATTCTGGTGGGGCTCTGACCGAGGGCTTTGCTGTGGCATGGTCATGTGAGTGCTTGGAGAGGAGCCCCCACTTCCTTGTTGTCTGCCACCAAAATCCCTCTCATGGGTCAGCCCCATGAAACCTCTTCCTGCATTGCAGCCACATTCTGCGGCTCATTGAAATGGAGTTGACAACCTGGGCCACTCCTAGCCACACAGCTTTTGTCTGTTGGGGTGGCTTTTTTCTCCGAGGAAGGGAACAGCAACTCCTTATTACAGCTGGCTCCGTGCACCAGAGCTTGGAGGGAGGGCTCATCAAACCGAGGAGCACACTTTTGCTTGATCGTTGACATTTTCCACAATTCAACTCCTTCGTATAAATTGCAGAGCCTTTGCAGTCTCCAGAAGAATCAAGGCTGCTTGCAGGCCTTAAATCCAACAGCATTGATGACATCATCGGAGGCGACTTTCTGTATGAACAGACTCTATTGGGCCAGTGGTTCCCACATGCAGGAAATCAACTGATGAATTAGGGGAAAATCGCACTTTTTCAACACTTCACTTAGGAGTCGGAGTCCTGACACGATTTCCACCTGACACGCCCCAGCCCGCCCACACTGACACGCCCCAGCCCGCCCACAGTGACAAAGTCCAGCCCAGAATTTCTATTGCTAGTAGGTGAAGAACAGCACACAATCCACCTCCCTACCCGCGATTGTCAGGGTATGGAAGTAATTAGTTAGCAATATTTGAAACACATTTTTAAAATAACTTTAATAAACTGTTTCAGATGCAAAGAAGTTGTTTGGTGTCCATTTCAGATCAAAAAAGAATCTCTCCATTTTTTCCTGCTGCCACGATGCAGCCTCCTACAGATAGAACACTGGGGGTGAAGTGGGACATTTGAGGACACGGACTTCTCCATAACTGCCAACAGCCTCATTTGGCTGACAGCAGGCATGGCCTTCCAGTTCGCATTCCTCCCCGTTTCCAAAGCTTTCAAGAGGCATTCCATCTCATAACCTGGCAAGGAACTCACAAACTGCAGATAATTTGTGCAGATTCAACTGTCAGGCTCAAAGTCAAAGGACCTTGATCGTGCAGCAAATGTGCCTCATTGCTGTGCCACGAGAAAATCCCAAAGTTGGGATGCAATTTATCCAAAATTACATAAGAAACATAAGAACATAAGAAATAGGAGCAGGAGTAGGCCATTAGGCCCTTCGAGCCTGCTCCACCATTCAATAAGGTCATGGCTAATCTTCTACCTCAACTCCACCTTCTCACATTATTCCCATATCCTTTGAATCCCTTAATATCCAAAAATCTATCAATCTCTGTCTTGAATATACTCAACGACTGAGCCTCCACAGCCCTCTGGGGTAGAGAATTCCAAAGATTCACCGCCCTCTGAGTGAAGAAATTCCTCCTCATCTCAGCCCTAAATAACCGATCCCTTATTCTGAGACTGTGACCCCTAGTTCTGAACTCCTCAGCCAGCGGAAACATCCTCCCAGCATCTACCCTGTCAAGTCCTGGAAGAATTTTATATGTTTCAATCAGATCACCTCTCATTCTTCTAAATGCTAGGGAATATAGGCCCAGTCTTCTCAATCTCTCCTCATAGGACAACCCCCCCCATCCCAGGAATCGTTGCACTCCCTCTAAGGCAAGTATACCCTTCCTTCGGTAAGGAGACCAAGATTGGACACGGATTGGAACATAGGAACAGGAGTAGGCCATTCAGCCCCTCGAGCCTGCTCCCCCATTCAGTCATATCATGGCTGATCTGTACAGCTATATAAAGCTCAGGTTAGACCACATCTGCAGTACTGCATACAGTTCTGCGCACCACAAATTAGAAAGTATAAATTGGCTTTGGAAGGATTGCAGCGCAGGTTCACCAGAAAGTTACCAGAGCTCCAAGGGTGAGATTACTTAAGGTAGGCTTGTATTCCTTGGAATATATGAGGTTAAGTGGTAATTTGATTGAGGTTTTGGGGATTTTGAAAGGAGTTGATAGAGTATAAGGAAAGAAAGACTTGCATTTATATAGCGCCTTTCACGACCACCGTGACTTTACAGCCAATGAAGTAGTTTTTTGAAGTGTGGTCACTGTTGTAATGTAGGAAACGTGGCAGCCAATTTGCCCACTGCAAGCTCCCACAAACAGCAATGTGATCATGGCCAGGTAATCTGTTTTAGTGATGTTGATTGAGGGATAAATATTGGCCAGGACACCGGGGAGAACTCGCCTGCTCTTCTTCAGAATAGTGGCCATGGGATCTTTTATGTCCACCTGAGAGAGCAGACGGGGCCTTGGTTTAACATCACATCCAAAAGACCGCACCTCTGACAGTGCAGCACTCCCTCAGCACTGCACTGGAGTGTCAGCCTAGATTTAAATTTTGTGCACAAGTCTCTGGAGTGGGACTTGAAACTCACAACCTGCTGACTCAGAGGCGAGGATGCTTCCAACTGAGCCGCAGCTGACATAGATAAAGAGAAACCTTTTCCGCTGGTGGGAGAGTCTAGGACAAGGGGACATAACTGTAAAATCAGAGCCAGGCCATACAGGAGAGAAGTTAGGAAACACTTCTTCACATAAAGGGTGGTAGAAGTGTGGAATTCTCTCTCACAAAAAGTAAATGCTAGTTCAATTAATAATTTTAAATCTGAGATCGATAGATTTTTACTGACCAAGGGTATTAAAGGATACGGAGCCAAGGTGGGTGGATGGAGTTAGGATACAGATCAGCCACGATCTCATTGCATGGCGGAACAGGCTAGAGGAGCTGAATGGCCCACTCCTGTTCCTATGTAACTCAACTCCATTTATTTGTCTTAGCTCCATAGCCCTTGGTCCCCTTACCCAACCAAAATCTATCGAGCTCAGTCTTGAAAGCTTCAACTATCCATTTGTTGAGAACTGGCTTAGATGATCGGTTTTCCAGCTGTTCCAGGTTTGGGGTTGTAAAAGTTGGCCTGGTCACCTAATTTAAATAACCAAATCAATCTTTTGGCATCTTTTATTTTGGACGGCAAGAGTAAAATTACCGCAGCAGTGGAACATTTTCTATTTCCCGCACAAGCCACCCCTTGTGGCCTCTGAGTGTGATCACCAATTTGGTGCCATTTAGAGCTGTATTATAAACTGCGCTGAAGGCACTGACTCGAACTGGGCACAGTTCCACAGGCCTTCAAGTACCTCAGCCAGGTGCCCATTATTAATGTGTAAGCCCATGCATTGAGTGTCTACAGGCTATTCCCCATGGAGTGCATCACAGCTAAGCCTCCCTCAATGTCCACACTTTCCGTTATGGGTCAGTGGATAATGATCTAGAATGGGAGGCCCTATTGCACTTTGACCAGCCTAGCCCAGTGGCGGTGAGGCCATTTGCAGAGCCCCCCCAACTTTTGCCGCCAGGTGAGGTCAGCTTACTGGGTATAGAACTTCTGGTCTGTCCAGCTTGCCATGCCGCTGGGCAGGGCCTTGCCTTCCGTTTAGCTGAAACTTGAAACTCGCAGGGGTCATTTTCAACTTCACCCCACCTGGGTCCATAAATGGACCGCCCGCCCATTGTCAAACTCATCCAATTTTCATCGCATTGAAATTGTCCCCATCATCTCCTTTCAGCTGCCTTTAATTCGCTCCTGGGACGTGGGCGTCGCTGGCAAGGCTCAGCATTTATTGCCCATCCCTAATTGTCCTTGAGAAGGTGGTGGTGAGCCTTCTTCTTGAACCGCTGCAGTCCGTGTGGTGAAGCAGTTTGATACATCGGAGTGCCTTGCTAGGCCATTTCAGAATCAACCACATTGCTGTGGGTCTGTAGTCACATATAGGCCAGACCGGGTAAGGATGGCAGATTTCCTTCCTTAAAGGACATTAGTGAACCAGATGTATGTTTACGATAATCTGATAGTTTCATGGTTACTAGCTTTTTAATGAACTCAATTCAAATTCACAAACTGCCGTTATGGGATTTAAACTCATGCACTCACCAGATGAATTAGTCCAGGCCTCTGGATTGCTAGTCTAGTAACATAACCACTTTGCTACCGTACCCAATCCTGTTAACTATAAGGAGACACTGGGTAGCCCCGGTGCCATCAAACAAAAAACTTAACAAAGGTGCCCCCTTTTTAGAAGAGAACAACTAATAGAAAAAACACAAAAAAAGGAAATTTATCAAATGAAACATTGCCATCTGTGTCCACCACGTCCTCCAGTGCCCGCTGCGCCAACCGGTCGCTGAAGGCCTCAAGTGTACCGGCGGACACCGCGTGCTCCTTCTCCAGGGTCACCTGGGCGCAGACAAGGCCGCGGAAGAAAGACAGGCAGCCAGAGCGGCCACACTCATGGGCCGCGTCCAACCTGGGCCTGTGGATGGCCGCCTTGGCCAGGCCCAGGAGCAGACTTACGAGGAGGTCCTCCGATTTGCCTGCCATCCTCCCACACTGCCTACCCCCACCAGCCCCCGCCACCCCTCCCCCCGCCCCACAGCAAGTGGACAACTATCAGGCATGTGGGACCGAAGTGGAGCCAGAAGTTGGGGACCAGCCCCTTCAAATAGTGGAACAGGGGCTCCAACCTCTCGCACTCCATGTAGATGTGTGTAGAGACACGGACTCATTCAGTCCGCAAAAGTTACAGGTGGCCCGGGAGTCTGTAAATGGCTTAAAAAACGTTTTTGAAATGCAGATCCCCATAATGCAGGGGAGGACTCCCTCGTAGAGAGCCCTCCATTACGGACCCCTGCACGACAAGATGGAACGCCAAGGCGTGTCCAGATGGAAGACGAGGGTGAGGTGGTGGAGAGTGTGCAGGAGCAGCCCGTACAGTAAATTCCTCTGCGCAGAGTGAAATGACATGGAGGGAGTTTCTGAGAGACAGCTCAAGTTGCAAGGTGCCACCTCTCGTTTCGGGGCCTGATGCCGATGAGAAATTTTGTCTGATGAAAGATGTTGTTATATATAAGAACATAAGAATTAGGAGCAGGAGTAGGCCATACGGCCCCTCGAGCCTGCTCCGCCATTCAATAAGATCATGGCTGATCTTCGACCTTAACTCCACTTTCCTGCACTATCCCCATATCCCTTGATTCCCTTAGTGCCCAAAAATCTACCGATCTCTGTTTTGAATATACTCAACGACTCAGCATCCACAGTCCTCTGGGGCAGAGAATTCCAAAGATTCACAACCCTCTGAGTGAAGAAATTTCTCCTCATCTAGGTCCTAAATGGCCGACCCCTTATCCTGAGACTATGCCCCCTAGTTCTAGACACTCCAGCCAGGGGAAACAACCTCTCAGCATCTACCCTGTCAATCCCCTTCAGAATCTTGTATGTTTCAATGAGATCACCTCTCATTCTTCTAAACTCCAGAGAGTATCGGCCCATTCTACACAATCTCTCATCATAAGACAACCCTCTCATCCCAGGAATCAATCTAGTGAACCTTTGGTGCACCTTCTCTAAGGCAAATATATTCTGGCTTAGGTAAGGAGGCCAATACTGTGCACAGTATCCCAGGTTTAGCCTCACCAAAGCCTGTATAATTACAGCAAGACTTCCTTGCTCTTATATGGCAATCCCTTTGCAATAAAGGCTAATTTACTTTTTGCCTTCCTAATTGCTTGCTGTACCTGCATGTTAACTTTCTGCGATTCGTATACAAGGACATCCAGGTCCCTCTGAACACCAACATTTACTAGTCTCTTACCTTTGAAAAAATATTCTGCTTTTCCATTCTTCCTACCAAAGTGGATAACTTCACATTTCCCCACATTATACTCCATCTGCCACCTTCTTGCCCAATCACTTCACCTGTCTATATCCCTTTGCAGCCTCTTTGCATCCTCCTCACAGCTTACTTTCCCACCTAGCTTCATATCATCAGCAAAATTAGATACATAACACTCGGTCCCTTCATCTAAGTCATTGAACTGATGTCCACTAGCCCAGTACCAGAACGACTAGGCTACCGTACATTGAGGAGACCAAACGCAGATTGGGCGACCGCTTTGCGGAACACCTCCGTTCAGTCCGTAAGGGTGACCCTGAGTTTCCGGTTGCCTGTCACTTTAAGTCTCCGCTTCACTACCACTCTGATCGCTCTGTCCTCGGCCTATTACATTGTTCCAATGAAGCTCAACGTAAGTGTAGTGTATGTGCTTTAAATCAGAACTAATTTTTACAGCTCCTGTATACTGTAGTACCGGCAGTAACCACACCGGTATATAAGCTGTGCGCATGCCTCTGTACTCCAGTCTCGAGATTGCCCTCCTCCAGTAAAGACCTGTTATTTGTTTATGTACAGCATCCATGTAATTATTTATCCACTGAACCACGGATCTAACAGTGGCGACGAGTGTTGATGCAAATCTACCTGCAACATTCATTTTTAAAAAAAATAGTCGCGTCCAGGAACACGGGCGTCGACCGCGACCAACCGCCCAGCAGTCAGGCAGAGATCCAACTTCACTGGGGAGGCTGTGGAGAGCCGGGCTTGGTTCCCCAGCCACAACGAGCAGTAAGAGACCGACGACAGGTCCAGAGCAGACCCTTCCCGAGCAGCGGCGGCTGGAGCCGACCGACGGCAGAGAGAGAGAGCCGGGCAGCGTCGACGGGGTAAGAAAAAGGGTGAAGCGAGCAGGGTGCAGCCGGGGGTTGATCACCGAGCGGCGTCGAGGAAAAATACTACAAAACCGGAGAGAGAGAGGGTAAGAAACAGCCGGGTTCTAGACTGAGCGGCGTCGACAAATATCAAGAGAAGAACGCGCAGAGCACAGCCAGGGATCACGGGCTGATCAGGGTCCGCGGGGCAAAGCAAGGGGAGACGCCATTGAGCTGCGGAGAAGCAGGGAGAGCGCGGGAGATGCCATTGAACCGCGGAGAAGCAGGGAGAGCGCGGGAGGCGCCATTGAGCCGCGGAGAAGAAGGAAGAGCGCGGGAGACGCCATTTTGCAAAGCCGCAGCGGAGAAGACGGGCGAGCGCGGGAAGGAAGGAAAGCGCGGGAGATGCCATTTTCTGCCAGCGGAGAAGAAGGGGAAGCGCGGGAGGCGCCATTGGTGATAGTTAACGCTCAACCAAGGATGCCGAAGAGTGGCAGTATCTCTATGTTCGACAATGAAGTCGAAGATTGGGCGACATATGTGGAACGTATTGAGGTGTACTGCAGGGCGAATGAAGTGCCAGATGCTAATAAAGCACTGGTTCTGTTAAATTCCATGGGTGCAAAAACTTATGGGTTACTGCGAAATCTAATAACCCCAGAGAAGCCGGTAAACAAGAATTTTGAAAGCATAGTAGAAATCCTACAGGACCACTTAAACCCCACACCGCTGCTGATAGCAGAACGATTTAAGTTCCATAAAAGGAACCAACACAAAGACGAAAGCAATGCTGAGTACCTAACGGAACTGCGCAAGCTATCGAAATACTGCCAGTTTGGAGCGGGACCAGCAGACACGTTAAGGGACAAGTTTGTGTGTGGGCTACAAAGTGAAGGAACCCAGAAACAGCTTCTATCAGAAAAGGACCTTACGCTGGACAAAGCTTTCAATATGGCAGTATCACACGAAGCAGCCGCAAGGGGCGCTGCAGAGATACAATGGAGACCGCAAGAATATGGCACCAACGAAATGACCTATGGAACAGGGAAGTGCTATCGCTGTGGCAGAACAACACATGACCAGAAAGATTGTTGGTTCAAGGACCAAGTGTGCAGACAGTGTGGGAAAGCAGGACACATAGCAAGAGTCTGCAGGTCTGGGAAGAAAACCAACAGTAAGAAATCTCCACAGGAGAAGTACAAAAAGGTATACCAGGTGATGGGCAGTGGTTCAGATGAACAGAAAAGTGACACAGACTCCGGAAGCAAGGAGCTGGGTTGTCTGAAACTACATAATGTAACCGAAATGGAGGATCACCAGACTATCTGGGTTACACTCAAGATAGACGGATTCCAAGTGGAAATGGAATTGGACACAGGGTCAGCTCTAACAGTCATAAATCAAAGAGACTACAAGCGGCTATTTTCACACATACCCTTGAAAGCTACAGAGATTGTCTTGAAGACGTATACGGGGCAAAAAGTCTACCCCAAAGGAAAAATAAGGGTGAAAGTGACATATAAAGGTCAGGAAATACCTAAAATGGATATATATGTATTGCCAAATGGAGGACCACCACTGCAAGGACATGAATGGATCCGGAAGATACATTTAGATTGGCATTCCATACAGGCACTGAAGGTGGAGGCCAAAAAGGATGACGACGTCACACCTGGACGACTGTCAAAAATGCTAACTGATGCAAAAGAAGTGTTCCAGGAGGGACTAGGAACACTAAAAGGAATAAAAGCAACAATTAAAATAGAGGATAATGCAAGCCCAAAGTTTCTGAAGGCCAGACCAGTGCCTTATGCGATCAGACCAGCGGTTGAAGCAGAGCTAGAAGTGTTGGAACGTTCAGGAGTACTGTCCAAAGTGGACTGGAGCGAGTGGGCTACACCCATCATTCCTGTAATGAAGAGGTCGTTGAGTAATACGCCTGGGGAACCAAAGAAGGTCCGCATCTGTGGGGATTTTAAGGTGACAGTGAACCCAGTCCTTCACACGGTGCAATATCCGCTTCCACGAATTGAGGATATTTTCGCCTCGCTATCTGGTGGTAAACGCTTCACAAAAATTGATCTAGCCCAGACGTACTTGCAAATGGAGGTAGAAGAAGCTTCGAAACATTACCTTACGATCAACACCCATAAAGGTCTCTATCAATACAACCGGCTGGTATTTGGAGTAGCCTCGGCTCCGGCTATCTGGCAAAGGGCGATGGATCAGGTCCTGCAAGGGATTCCAGGGACCCAGTGTTATTTGGACGACATCTTGGTCACGGGCGAAAATGACGGTGATCACCTCGCTAACTTGGAGAAGGTGCTCGCCAGATTAAAGGAATATGGGCTACGAGCTAATCGCCACAAGTGCGAGTTTTTCCAGAAACAGATCTCGTATTGCGGCCGCGTCATCGATGAAGAGGGGTTACATAAGTCCCCTGACAAGATAGAGGCAGTAGTCAAGGCTCCAGCACCGGAAAATGTATCACAACTGAGGTCGTTCCTCAGGCTGGTAAACTATTACCACAAGTTCTTACCAAATTTGTCTACGGTATTACACCCGCTGAACACCCTACTGCAAACAGGGGTACCATGGAAGTGGGATGACGAACGTAGATGAGCTTTCCTGAAGTGTAAAGAATTGATCACATCAAAAGAGGTGTTGGCCCATTTCAACCCAGCACTACCAATTCGTTTGGCATGTGATGCATCACCCTACGGCATTGGAGCGGTGCTGTCGCACAAATTCCCGGACGGTTTGGAGAGGCTAGTAGCCTTTGCATCTCGGTCACTAACCTCAGCCGAGCGCAACTACGCCCAGATTGACAGGGAGGCCCTCAGCCTAGTATGGGGATTTAAAAAATTCAACCACTATCTGCATGGACAGAAGTTCACCTTGCTGACTGACCACCAACTACTTGTCTCCATCTTTAATCCTAAGAAGGTCGTGCCAGTAATGACTGCACAGCGGTTACAAAGATCGTCCCTGTTTCTAGGGGCGAATCAATATGAAATAGAATATAAAGGCACGAGACAGCATGGGAACGCTGATGGGCTATCGCGCCTGCCACTGCCTACTGTGGAGGAAGCACCAGCAGTGGACCCTATCGAGATATTTTATTCATCAATAATTGAACGATTGCCAGTAACTAACGCGGATATAGAGAAGGAGACCCGCAATGATCCGACGCTGTCTCAGGTATATGATTTGACGGTGAGGGGATGGCCAACACATGACGACTCACTGTTGCCAGCATTCTCATCCAGAAGAGAACAGCTGTCAGTATGCCAGGGGACAGTGATGTGTGGATCCCGAGTGGTAATTCCACCCAAGTTAAGGGAGAGAGTGCTAAATGAGCTACATGAAGGTCATCTGGGGGGAGTGAAAATGAAAAGCTTAGCTAGGGCTTATGTGTGGTGGCCGGGAATCGATCAACAAATCGAAGACCTAACTAAGAGCTGCTTAGGATGCCAGAAGGTCCAAAATGCACCACCACATGCCCCTCTACACCCATGGGAGTGGCCCTCCTCTCCATGGCAACGGGTGCACATTGATTTCGCTGGTCCATTCATGGACTCAATGTTCTTAATAGCAGTGGATGCTCATTCAAAGTGGCCTGAGGTGATAAAGATGTCTTCAACCACTACAGAGAAAACGATTGCAGTCCTTCGGACCATATTTGCAAGAAACGGGTTGCCAGAGCAGATCTGCTCTGATAATGGACCACAGTTTGTGTCCGATGAGTTCCAAAAATTCATGAAAAGGAATGGGGTAAGGCATTACACATCCGCCCCGTATCATCCAGCTACCAATGGATTGACTGAGAGGTTCGTACAAACCTTTAAGAAGGCGATAAAGTCCATGTGCGACGAGGAAATTCCACTACAGCATAAGATGGACAATTTCTTATTAGCCTACCGAAACGCGACACATGCAGTTACCAACCAGACCCCGGCCATGATGTTCTTCAACCGAAGGTTGAGATCTCGTCTGGACTTGCTCAGACCAAATGTGCGAAGAAATGTTGAGGACAAACAATTCCAGCACATCAACGAGAAGCCGACAAGGAGCTTCAATATAGGTCAACCAGTCTTGGCCCAGGACTATCTAACAGAGAAGTGGCAACCCGGAACAATATATATAAGGCAGGGGCCATTAATGTACACAGTGGATGTTGGGGAGAACATTGTGAGACGCCACATCGATCAGATCTTAGCATCACAGGAATGCGTCAACCCCATGTCTCGAGTTCCTGGGGATGAACCCGACATACCAGTAGCATCTACTTCAGACCCAGTAGCATTGGAACCCGATGAACTACCCGATGAAAGGGGGTCAGAATCATCTCTGCACCAAGAACAAGAACCTCCGGAAAGGCGTTATCCTGAAAGGGTCAGGAAGCCGCCCCAAAGACTGAATCTATAAGTGGACTTTTGTTATTGAATGTACATGTAAAAATGTAATTGTTATTTGAATATTAAGGGCGTATTATTAATCTAAAAAGGGAGGAATTGTAGTCTATGTGCTTTAAGTCAGAACTACTTTTTACAGCTCCTGTATACTGTAGTACCGGCAGTAACCACACCGGTATATAAGCTGTGCGCATGCCTCTGTACTCCAGTCTAGAGATTGCCCTCCTCCAGTAAAGACCTGTTATTTGTTTATGTACAGCATCCGTGTAATTATTTATCCACTGAACCATGGATCTAACAGTAAGCTCGAGGAACAGCACCTCATCTTTCGATTAGGCACTTTTCAGCCTTCTGGGCTCAATATCGAGTTCAACAATTTCAGATAATAATCCCATTTTTCATGCAGTATGATTTTGCCATTCCCATTTGCAACATTTTCACAGTATGTTCTTTCAATTCCTTCCTCCCCTCCTAAACCCCCCCCACCCCCATCTCTGCACCCGCTTAATATCTGTTACATCTCCAGATTTTTCCAGTTCTGATGAAGGGTCCCAGACCTGAAACGTTAACTCTGTTTCTCTCTCCACAGATGCTGCCTGGCCTGCTGAGTATTTCCAGCCTTTTCTGTTGTTATTTCAGATTTCCAGCATCCGCAGTATTTTGCTATTATATTAGGCTACCGTACCTACTGGCTCAGGGCTGCTGGTATGGAAGTGATTGCTTCAGTTAGGAGCTGCCACTAGCATATCGTGCAAATGTCTTGACACCAACTCAAGGAGCATTCCTAATGCAACACATTGAGGATCAAGTTGCACAGCAAGCTGTAGCTAAATATACGCTTTTTCCCTATTCCACAACATAATTTATTGTCTCCCCCTTGCAGCACCGATTTTGTCTAGTAAACCTTACACCAATTCTATATGCTTCAGGGTAATTCTTGCCAAAAGAGTGCCTCTGGCATAAAACTGGTTAAAAGTTACATTTACCAGGTACCCAGCCCCACACACACTCCTATCATGCGATCAGTGCCAACTTGGAATCAGACTAAGGGCTATGTAAACAGTGTCCTGACACAACACTGGTACAAATTCCAACAGGCCTCATCGTTGCCGGGCAACAGTAACACCATCCCAAACTCTGGTATGATCCCATCGGCATCTGTCCAGCACATTGGGCTTGAGTTCACAGTCTTTGCTCGATCTTTCATATACTTTCGTCCGACCCGAGCTACATTCATGTCAGTGTGGTCCGAGGTTTTGATTCAGTTGGTGTTGTTCATTCTGCTAAGCCGAGATAAAGTATTATGGGCCTGCACAGTAGAAAACCTCACTGTAACAAAAACTGTTATGACAGATCTCCTGAAGTAACAGACTTTGCCCTAATCCTGGCTCAAACTCCATTATAACCAAGTGTCGAGCTCATACACTAATCGTGCCAAGATATAAATTACATCTTTGTGTCCTCGTCATTCTTCATATAAGGGCCTTGGAGCTTCGACTGCCACAGGTTGCCTGACTGACTGCCTCCCCTGGCCACAGACTCCTGGCCCTTTCAAGGAGACATGTCCCCCCAACACAGACATAATCCAGAATGCGCACAATCTCCTCAAACCCTCTCCTTTCTGACTTTCGCCACCCCCCCCCGCAAAAAAAAGTCAGTGAATAGGGAACTTTATTTGTAATTCCCACAGTCCTCCTCCTTAACAGGACGATGATGACTCAGGGCGACTGTTTGAAAATACAGTGCGCTGATTGTTCAAAATGCTGCAAGTTCAAAAGTGACTGAAGTTCAAAGGTGACTGAAGTTCAAAAGGCGATTGAGGACAGCCAGGCCCGATTGAGACGTTTACGAGATGTTCAGCCATGTGATGGGGTGTCAACCAATCGCTTGGTCCAGTGTTTCATCAGCAAAAAGAGTGTTGTCCTTTTCAGGTTTTCCCCCGGGGCAGTCGTACGATGCTTTTCAAAAGGGCGAGAAAAAAAAAAGTGGGGGTATATTTTCCTTAATCAGCCAGTGTTGGCAAAATACACGCCTGTGTGAATCTGAGCTGGGTTTCACTGCTTTACACACATGCCGACAATTACACTAACGTTAGTGAACAGAGTAAAACTTACGCCAAGTGATCAAACCGTGCAGGCGAGGGTAGATTTTGCACATTGAAGCATGTGGATTACAGGGGTCACAGTCTCAAGATAAGGGGTAAGCCATTTAAGACTGAGATGAGGAGGAATTTCTTCACCCAGAGAGTGGTGAACCTGTGGAATTCTCTACCACAGAAGGCAGTTGAGGCCAATTCATTAAATATATTCCAGAAGGAGTTGGATATATTTCTTAAGGCTAAAGGGATCAAGAGATATGGGGAGAAAGCAGGGACAGGGTACTGAATTTGGATGATCAGCCATGATCTCATTAAACGGCGGAACAGGCTCGAGGGGCCGAATGGCCTACTCCTGCTCCTATCTTCTATGTTTCTATGTTTCTATGATTAGAGAATTCAAAGTGTTTGGGCAGCGGGTTCCATTGGCAGTGCTCTCACAGAATCTTACCGCAGAGAAGGAGGCCATTCGGCCCATCGTGCCTGAGCTATCCAATTAGCCCCACTTGCCCCCCACTCTTTCCCCATAGCCCTGCCAACGTTTCCATTTTTAGACTTCCCACTCATTCAAATTAGTGACTTGGAAATTCAGAAATGCTGGCAATCTGTGGCCTACTCTCCGATCCGCTCTCCCAGTGAGCGAGGCTCCACGTCAGGAGCCTCATCTGGCAAAATCCATCATGTCCTGAAATTCCAGGAAAACCCTCGACATGCACAGCAATGTGGACAACTGCCAACCCTCCAGGATTGCCCTGGAGCCTCCAGGACACTGGCACGAGCAAAACCCAGGAGAAAAATCATAAGGACATTAAAAAAAATTGTGGTTTTAAAAAAAATGTTCTTTGAATGTTTTTGCTTACTGGTTATAATTTTGTAATATAATATTGGACATGGGCGGACAGTCTGTTTGACTGACAGTCAGGATTCATTCAATTGGGTAATGAAGAGTCTATTGACTTTCCAATTGGTGCGGGAAAGCGAGGCGCCGCGAAGGTGGATATGTTGGGCGACCAATGGTGGGAGTGTGGGGGCGGGGCGGTTGGATGCAAGAGGTCATGAGGTGAGGAATATGTCCAACCAGTGTTGGCAGCCGTAAGTCGGAAAGACAAGGAGAAGTGAACGTTTTCGCTGTGGGGTGAAAGGTCACACACCGACCCTGCATCTCCAGCATTTTCTGATTTTCTGTTGCTGGTACTGTGCCAGGGAATTAAGGACTGGAATCCGACTGAACAAGCGACACACATGCCTTCCAAGTCCCTGCTGCAGCACAGACAGTCTTGCCTTATAGAAAGTCAGAAAGAAAGCAAGACTTGCATGTCTATGGCGCCTTTCACAACCTCAAGACGTCCTAAGGCGCTTTACAGCCTATGAAGTATTTTTGAAGTGTAGTCAATGTTGTAATGTAGGAAACGTGGCAGACAATTTGCGCACAGCAAGCTCCCACAAACAGCTACATGATAATGACCAGATAATCTGTTTTTGATATTGGTTGAGAAGTAAATATTGACCAGGACACTGGGGAGAATGCCCCTGCTCTTCATTCAAATAGTGTCACAGGATCTTTAACACAACCTGCGAGGGCAGACAGGGCCTTGGTTTAATGTCTCATCCAACAGACAGCACCTCTGACATTGCAGCACTCCTTCAGTACTGCACTGGAGTGTCACCCTAGATTTTTCTCCTCAAGTCTCCTTCATCGTCGCTGGGTCAAATTCCTGGAACTCCCTGTCTAAGAGCACTGTGGGTGCACCTTCACCACACGGACTGCAGCGGTTCAAGAAACATAGAAGATAGGAGCAGGAGTAGGCCATTCGGCCCCTCGAGCCTGCTCCGCCATTCAATGAGAGCATGGCTGATCATCCAAACTCAGTACCCTGTCCCCTGCCTTCTCCCCATATCCCTTAATCCCTTTAGCCTTAAGAAATATATCTAACACCTTCTTGAATATATTTAATGAATTGGCCTCAACTGCCTTCTGTGGTAGAGAATTCCACAGGTTCACCACTCTCTGGGTGAAGAAATTCCTCCTCATCTCTCACCACCACCTTCTCAAGGGCAACTAGGGATGGGCAATAAATGCTGGCCTTGCCAGTGATGCCCACATCCCATAAACGAATAAAAACTGAAATTCTCTGGAGTGGGAACTGCACCCACAACCTTCTGACTCAGAGGCGAGAGTGCTACCAAATGATCCAAGGCTGACACCCCAATGCTGAAAATGCATTTTCACTGAATGTTTGAGATTGCTTCATATTTAAGCACCTGTTAGATTTTTTGGTAATTAGCAGTTGTGTGCAGTCAACAGCTTCCTTCTTTGAAGAGCTGTCTCGTCCTGCAGCAACCTCTTAGAATCATAGAATTGTTACAACACAGAAGGAGGCCATTCGGCCCATCGAGCCCATGCCGGCTCTCTGCAAGAGCACTTCAGCTAGTCCCTCACCCCCGTTCTTTCCCCGTAGCCCTGCAAATTTATTTTCATTCAGGTACTTATCCAATTCCCTTTTGAAAGCCACAATTGAGTCTGCCTCCAGCACCTTTTCAGGCAGTAAATTCCAGATCCTAACCACTCGCTGCATAAAAAGTTTTTCCTTATGTCGCCTTTGGTTCTTCTGCCAATCACCTTAAATCTGTGTCCTCTGGTTCTCGACCCTTCCACCAATGGGAACAGTTTCTCTCTCTCTACTCTGTCCAGACCCCTCATGATTTTGAACACCTCTATCAAATCTCCTCTCAACCTTCTCTGCTCTAAGGAGAGCAACCCCAGCTTCTCCAGTCTATCCACGTAACTGAATTCCCTCATCCCTGGAACCATTCTTGTAAATTTTTTCTGCATCCTCTCTAAGGCCTTCACATCCTTCCTAAAGTGTGGTGCCCAGAATTGGACACAGTACTCCAGTTGAGGCCGAACCAGTATTTTATAAAGGTTCATTATAACTTCCTTGCTTTTGTACTATATGCCTCTATTTATGAAGCCCTGGATCCCGTATGCGTTTTAACCGCTTTCTGAACCTGCCCTGCAACCTTCAACGATTTGTGCACATATACCTCCAGGTCTCTGTGTTCATGCACCCACTTTAGGATTGTACCCTTAGTTTATATTGCCTCTCCTCGTTCTTCCTACCAAAATGTATCACTTCGCACTTTCTGCATTAAATTTCATCTGCCACATGTCAGCCCATTCCACCAGCCTGTCTATGTCTTCTTGAAGTCTATCACTATCCTCCTCACTGTTCACTATACTTTCAAGTTTTATGTCATCTGTCATTAAATTGTGCCCCGTACACCCAAGTCTAAGTTATTAATATATATCAAGAAAAGCAGTGGTCCTAGAACCGACCCCTGGGGAACACCACTGTGTATCTTCCTCCAGTCTGAAAAACAACCGTTCACCACTACTCTCTGTTCCCTGTCACTTAGCCAATTTCATATCCATGCTGTCACTGTCCCTTTTATTCCATGGGCTTCAACTTTGCTGGCAAGCCTATTATGTGGCACTTTATCAAACGCCTTTTGGAAGTCCATGTACACCACATCAACCGCCTGGCCCTCATCAACCCTCTCTGTTACCTCATCAAAAAACTCAATCAAGATGGTTAAACACGATTTGTCTTTAACAAATCCATGCTGGCTTTCCTTAATTAATCCATACTTGTCCAAGTGACTGTTAATTTTGTCCCGGATTATAGTTTCTAAAAGCTTCCCCACTACCAAGGTTAAACTGACTGGCCTGTAGTTGCTGGGTTTATCTTTACACCCTTTTTTTAACAAGGGTGTAACATTTGCAATTCTCCAGTCCTCTGGCACCAGCCCCGTATCCAAGGAGGATTGGAATATTATGGCCAGTACCTCCGCGATTCCCTCCCTCAATTCCCTCAGCATCCTAGGATGCACCAATCCGGTCCCGGTGACTTATCTACTTTAAGTACAGCCAGCCTTTCTAGTACCTCCTCTTTATCAATTTTTATCCCATCCAGCATCTCAACTACTTCCTTTTTCACTATGACTTTGGCAGCATCTTCTTTCTTGGTAAAGACAGATGCAAAATACTCATTTAGTACCTCGGCCATGCCCGTTTACTATTTATATGCCTAAAGAAGACTTTTGGATTCCCTTTTATGTTAGCTGCCAGTCTATTCTCATACTCTCTCTTTGCCCTCTTATTTCCTTTTTCACTTCCCCTCTGAACTTTCTATATTCAGCATGGTTCTCACTTGTATTCTCAACCTGACATCTGTCATCTTTCTGCTTCATCTTACTCTCTATCTCTTTCGTCATCCAGGGAGCTCTGACTTCGGTTGCCCTACCTTTCCTCCTCATGGGAATGTACCTCGACTGTACCCGAACCATTGCCTCTTTAAAGGCAGCCCATTGTTCGATTACAGTTTTGCCTGCCAATCTTTGATTCCCATTTACCCGGACCAGATCCATTCTCAACTCACTGAAATTGGTTTTCCCTCCAATTAAGTATTTTTACTCTAGATTACTCCCTATCCTTTTCAATAGCTAGTCTAAACCTTATGATACTATGATCACTGTTCCCTAAATGTTCCCCTACTGACACTTGCTCTACTTGACCCACCTCATTCCCCAGAACCAGATCCAGCAATGCCTCCTTCCTCGTTGGGCTGGAAACATACTGATCAAGAAAGTTCTCCTGAACACACCTCAGAAATTCTTCCCCCTCTCTGCCCTTTACACTATTACTACCCCAGTCTATATTAGGATAGTTGAAGTCCCCCATATCACTACTCGATAGTTCTTGCAACTCTCTGTAATTTCCCTGCAAATTTGCTCCTCTATATCCTTCCCACTAGTTGGTGGCCTGTAGAATATACCTAGTAGTGTAATGACACCTCTTATTGTTTCTTAACTCTAACCAAATAGATTCTGTCCTTGACCTCTCCAGGACATCCGCTCTCTCCAGCACTGTAATATTCTCCTTAATCAATTCTGTCCTTTTTTGAGCCAGGTCTCCATTATCGCCACGACATGATATTCCCATGTGTCTATTTGCGCCTACCGCTCACCAACCTTATTTACCACACTTGGTGCATTCACACACATGCACTGTAAACCTAGCTAAGACGTTCTTGTATTCTCTCTTAGTCTGATCCACCTAATACCGTACTATTTCTTACTCTCGTGCTATCTGTCTCTCCCAATCCTTTGTGCACCTTGTTTCTCCTTTCTAATGCTATATCCTGGTGCCCATTTCCCTGCAAAATTAGTTTTAAACCCTCCCCAATTGCAAACCCCCGCTGTGAGAACATTGGTCCCAGCTTTGTTGAGGTGCAACCCATCCGGCCTGTACAGGTCCCACCTCCCCCAGAACCGATCCCAATGTCCCAGGAATCTGAAGCCCTCCCTCCTGCACCATCTCTCCAGCCATGCATTCATCTGCTCTATCCTCCTATTTCTATACTCACTAGCTCGCAGCACCGGGAGTAATCCAAAGATTACTACCTTTGAGGTCCTGCTTTTTAATCTCTTTCCTAGCTCCCTAAAATCTGCCTGCAGGACCTCATCCCTCTTTCTACCTATGTCATTGATACCAATATGGACCATGACCTCTGGCTGTTCACCCTCCCCAATCAGAATGTTCTGCAGCTGCTCAGTGACATCCTTGACCCTGGCACCAGGGAGGCAACATACCATCCTGGAATCACGTCTGTGGCCGCAGAAACACCTGCCCGTTCCCCTAACTATCGAATCTCCTATCACTATTGCTTTCCCAATCTTCCTCCTCCCCCCCTGTACAGCTGAGCCACCTGTGGTGTGGTGGACTTGGCTCTGGCTGTACTCCCCAGAGGAACCATCGCCCTCACCTGAATACTGGTTGGAGAGTGGGATGCACTCAGGGGACTCCTGTACTACCTGCCTGGTCCTCTTCGTCTGTCTGACGGTCACCCATTCCCTCTCTGCCTGCACACTCTTATGCTGCGGGGTGACCACCTCCTGAAACGTGCTATCCACGCAGCTCTCAGCCTCACGGATGCACCGCAGTGATGCCAGTGTGATGAAATATTCCATTCATCACTGCCTGTGACTGTGGTCGGTTTCAGTGTCATTTCCCTTCCCCCAGTCCTCATTGTATTGTTTATTGGAATGTGCTGGAATGTGCTGTGTGTAGGGCTCCGCCCATACCTGGCCCCTTTTGTAAGCTAGCTCAGTCTGGCCTCAGTCTCCAGAAGGAAGATACCTCTCTCTCTTACGTGTTACTTTCTAAGTTAATAAAAGCCTTGTTTTGTTTCGCTAACATCGAGTCTCGGAATTATTGAGGCACATCAATTTTATTAACTTATTTTTCAACACTATGGATCAACTCCTGAAACCCGAACGTTTGGATTTGGATCAACATGCTCCGGACGCATCAGCATGCTTCGGACACTGGTTTGAGTGTATGGAATTCTTCCTGGACAATTCCGCAGCCGTCAAAGACGCTACGGACGCGGCGAGGATGAGACTCGGAATTCTGTGGAATTGGGTAAGCCACCGGGTTTACCCCCTCATCCAAGACGCCGATACGTACCTGGCCGCCTGCGACATCTTAAAGGCGCATTACCAGCAGCCTACGAATGAGGTGTATGCTAGGCATCTGCTCGCTACTCGCGCACAGCGACCTGGGGAATCGGTGGAGGAGTTCCTAAGCACCCTGAAAATGCTTGGCAAAGACTGCAAGTGCCGAGATGTAAAAGCCGCAGTGTACACTGACGAGCTTGTTCGCGATGCCTTTATCACAGGCCTCAGCTCCACTTACATCCGGCAAAGACTGCTGGAAAAAACGGGGTTGGACCTGAAACAGGCTGCGGACACCGCGCGATCCCTGGATGTGGCCCAGAGAAACTCGGACGCCTACTCTTCAGCCCGCGCTGTCCATGCCGCCACGTGTGCACCGAGGGCGCCGCCATCTTGGAAGGCATCTTCCCCGCCCGGCAGCCCAACACCGGCGGGGCCCCGCTCTCCCCCAGAAGCCCTACGACAGCCGCGACGCGTCAGGGACCCAACTGCTACTTCTGCGGGCAGCCAAAACACACCAGAAACCTGTGCCCGGCGAAAGGCACCACCTGCTTTAAGTACGGTAAGAAGGGGCACTTCGGGAAGGTGTGCAGAGGGAACCCCGCCGGAAAACCAACCGCCGGAAAACCCGCCACTGCCGCGTGTGCGCCGTGGGAGCGGCCATCTTGGACGCCATCTTGCCCGACCTCATGGGGTCCGCCATCTTATGAGCAGGCAGCGTGGACGCCATCTTGTATCGATCAGGGCCCTACAGTGACATCGGTCACAGTGGACCAGACCAGGCCGCACCCGCTATCAAAATCAATGGTGGACATCGAGGTAAACGGGTGCCGGGTTAAATGTTTAATTGACAGTGGAAGCACGGAGAGTTTTATCCACCCTGAACTGGCACAACAACTCTCCCTAAAGGTGGTCCCTGCTCAGGGTACCATCTCTATGGCTGATAAAACCCAGACATCGACCATTCTGGGTTACTGCACGGTACAATTGGGCGTTAACGGAACTGTATACGATAATTTTAAAGTATTAATCATGAAAAACCTATGTGCGAGCGTGATCTTGGGCCTGGATTTCCAGTGTGTTGTGTATGTAACCGTTTACCTTTAAGGGAACTATAGAATGTAACCGTTCGCCTTTAAGAGCACTACTTTAGGGTGGCACTATTTGTTGGCTCATGTATACTGTAATACCGATAGTGACCACACCAGTATATAAGGGTTGTGATACGTTAACTAGGGCAGAATCGCCCGAACCTCTGAATAGTAAAGACCTGTTTTATTTTGTTAATCGTGGAGTCTGTGTATTATTTACAATACAACCCACAGACTTAACATTGGCGACGAGTCGGATTCGAACCCTGCGGCAGTTATTCCACGGCGGCTTCGTCCAAAGACAGGACGTTGAAGAGAGGTTTCAATCCTCACCACCCCACTGGAAGCGACAGGCATTAGGACCCTGCAGCCTCCATCAGCGACTGAAAACTGGAGGGCAGAAGAAACAGGGCTGGGAAGACAGAGGTACAGGCGCTCGCGATCGGCAGATAGTGGCCGGGCCGCTTTGAAGTGAGGGGCGCAGCCGGGCCATCGAGCGCAACCACCGATAAGGGCCGCACTCGGGCTGAAAGGGCAGCGGCTGCAGAAATTGAAGGCGCGAGAGCCGCGGTGCACAGCGCGGGCCATCGATCGCGATCGGGAGATAAGGGCTTTGGAGTGCGAGGCGCAGCCGGGCCATCGATCGCAAGCACTGATAAGGGCCGGGCCGCTTTCAAGTGCGAGGCGCAGCCGGGCCATCGATCGCATCCGCTGATAAGGGCCGCACTCGGGCTGAAAGACAGCGTCGGGGGACGGGTGAAGACCGCCAAGCGCGGGAAAACCGCCATTGAAGTGGGCGGGGAGAGCGAGAAGCGCGGGAAAGCCGCCATTTTTCGCGGGAAAACCGCTGGGGAAGAAGACAGAAGCGGGAAACCGCCATCTTAGAAAATTAATTAGAATTTTCAGAAAGGCTGGTGTGTTCTCAAGAAGAGAGGAAAAATAAGAATAAGTAAAGAAATACTTGTGCTGTCCTCGGAAAGAGAAGAAGATGCCTAAGCGAGGAAATATTAATGATTTTAATGCTGAAATAGAAGACTGGGCCACGTATGTGGAACGCATAGGAATATATTGCGTAGCCATATACGACAAGGCAATAACTTTGTTAAATTCGATGGGAGCAAAAACATACGGGCTCTTGAAACATCTAATAGCACCAGTTAAACCAGTGGACCAGACCTCCGAAGAGATCGTAGCAGTGCTGAAGGATCACTTGAACCCCACACCGTTGATGCTGGCTGAACGATTTAAATTTTATGCCAGAACCCAAAGGCAAGATGAAAGCAATGCGGAATACTTAGTCGAACTGCGTAAGCTAGCGAAATACTGCCAGTTTGGAGGGAATTTGACAGAGGCGCTGCGGGACAAGTTCGTATGCGGCTTGGCCAAAGAAGGAACGCAGAAGCGACTTCTGGAAGAAAACGACCTCACACTGGACAGGGCTGTCCTCATAGCTTCATCGCACGAAGCTGCAGCGAAAGGAACGGCGGAAATGCAGCAAAAGGCGGCGGCACTCGGGGTGGACCAAATTACTGCAAGCACTTCCAAATGCTACCGTTGTGGAAAGACAACGCACGACCAGAATCAGTGCTGGTTTAAGAACCAAGAGTGCAGGAAATGTGGCAAACTGGGTCACATCGCGAAGGTATGCAGGTCCGGAAAGAAGACCAACAAGCAAAGGAAGCCACCACCACAAGAAAAGTACAACAAGGTGCATCAGGTGGCTGAAAAGAGTTCAGACGAACAAAATTCAGACTCAGACCCAAACAGCCAGGAGTTGGATAGTCTGAGAATCCACAATGTGGGTAAAGTGACTGATCTACAGACGATCTGGGTCACACTAAAAATAGCTGGAGTCCAAGTACGAATGGAGCTGGACACGGGATCAGCTGTATCAGTCATCAACCAAAAGGACTACCACCGGCTATTCTCTCACATACCCTTAAGAAATACCAAGTTCGTATTACAGACATACACGGGGCATAACGTATACCCCATGGGGAAAATAAGAGTCAAGGTGAGAGATAGGGGTAAAGTACACCCAAGAATGAATTTGTACGTACTACCTGAGGGAGGACCACCACTTCTAGGACGGGAGTGGATCAAGAAAATAGACATGGAATGGCACTACCGACAAGCAATGACGAGTGAGGACTCGGTGCAGACAAGCAGCTCAGACTCCGAGCCGGAAGACGATAAGTCCAGCTTACGTATGAAAAACAAGGTTAACATGAACTCACGGACTAAGGTTGGAAAATCGATGGCGTGCATAAAGACAGAGAATTCTGAGTCTGTTCAAGTTACAGACATATGCATTACGGAGGAACACCGGGCTCGAACTCAACGTTATTTCAAAGTACAACAACAATTAGAACAATTAAGTTACCGCCTCGTACAAGAGATGAAAACAATGAAAAAGTTCTATGACACCGAATGGGAGAGTCTGGAAAGACAACAGAACCTACTGGCTCAAGCAGAGAGCGACCATAGAGCCATCGTGACCAATTACCGATCACATCTCCCTTATGATGTTCAGGAGTTAGAATATTTGCATGATCTAGAGATACAGCAGAAGGGCAAACCACACTACACTGAGGATTTTGTTCTGCAATTAGAGACAGAGCTAGTGCAGGCAAGGTTAAGAGAAGTTGAATCGCAGGGTGCTCTTAAGGAGATGCAGAAACAAATCTTGGACATGGAAAAGAGAAACGCTTCTTTACCTGATGTGAATAATGTGGACATGTTGCGAGAGGGGATTATTGAGGCGAAACTGAAAGAAGCTAAGCAAAGGATGTTGGAACTTGAAACACAGAACCAAATCAGCAGAAATCAGCTATGTCGAGCAGAGAAGGAGTGCTATGGTCTACATGAGAAGGTACAATATCTCTCAGCCCAGAATAAGGGGCTACTCACTCAGTTAAATGAGAGCAAACGGGAAATGGCTGAGATAGACTGCAAGAATAAAGAAGAATTGATGGCAGTGAGACTTCGAGAGGCAGATAGCATAGCAGCCTTGGCTGAACTCCAACAGGAAATTGCAAAAAAACCAATTGCAGAGGAATCTTCAGGAAGCCAGGATTTTATTCCAGTCCTTCTTTACGACTCCTTACAAGCAGAGTGTGAGAAGTTGAAAGAACAGTATGGACAGGCCCAGGCTACAATTCTGGAGGGGATTAACTCGGCAACCCCCGAAAAGCTAGTTTCAGTAGAAGCATATGAACAACTAAAGGTTGAACATGAGCAAGAAGTCCAAAGGCTGCAGGAAATGTTTGATGAGCTCCAGGCCAAGGCTGCCTCATCGGTAAAGATTCCATCCATAGATGAAACATTAGTGGTGGAAGAAGAGAGGGGTTTGGAGCTCTCAAAAGTTATGGAAATAGCTGAGGTTGCAACACAGACTGAGAAGATGGCAGCAGAGCAACCCTTGGATACCAAAAGTATGCTGACTCACGTCAATGTAGAACAACAATGTAGAGGGATTGAATAGTCCGATCAATCAATCTCCAAAGGAAGTTGAAGTATTAAAATCACAAATGAGGTCATTAGTAAACGACTTGCTGAAAGCCCAGAAAAAGCTGGATGAAGAGGTACACATGAAGAAGTCTCTTCAGGAAAGATGTCTGGATTTGGAACAAGAGCTGGCTAACGTCCAGCTGGGTATGGAGGAAATAGACGACCCTCTCGCTGGCCTAGCTCAGGACGACACCGAATATTACCATGACCTGGTGGACTACACCGAATATTGCGATGTCCTGTCCTGCCCAGCTTGTAACTTCGACTCCCAAAGTGCAGAAATCATGGAGGAGCACCAAAAGTCTACGGAACATCGGGTGAAGCTGGCTCTACGACGGAAACAGGAGGCAGAGAAGGAGGAACTGCGCAGGCAGCTGGCAGCTGACAGTGGAGCCCAGAGAGTCTCCAAGAAGCAGAAAAGGAAAAGTCGAAACAGAAGATGACCCCTCTGAACCATTATCACCTCTACCAGATCACACACGTGGTCCCTCCGAACGGAGCCAAATCAGTTCGGAAGTTCAAACTGTTAAATCCATGGAAGGACTATTGAATGAGTCACTTCAGCAATGTGAACTGTTTTCCGCAGAGACTGAATCTGTGATCTGTTTTGACATGAAGTTATATATGTTATTATGTTATGTTAAACATGAAGTTATATGACGTTGATGCCATCGAGAGTATATCTGTAAATTGTTATATGATGTTGACTCCATCGAGAGTATATCTGTAAACTGTTTATATGAAGTTGAAGATTGTATGTTTAAAGGGGATTCTGTAAGTAATAAGCTAAAAAGGGAGGAGTGTTGTGTATGTAACCGTTTACCTTTAAGGGAACTATAGAATGTAACCGTTCGCCTTTAAGAGCACTACTTTAGGGTGGCACTATTTGTTGGCTCATGTATACTGTAATACCGATAGTGACCACACCAGTATATAAGGGTTGTGATACATTAACTAGGGCAGAATCGCCCGAACCTCTGAATAGTAAAGACCTGTTTTATTTTGTTAATCGTGGAGTCTGTGTATTATTTACAATACAACCCACAGACTTAACACAGTGCAACCACCAAAGCATCACGCTCAAGTACGGTGGGTCCCAGCCGCCCCTCACAGTGTGCAGTCTGGCTACCCTGAAGGTAAAGCCGCCTTCGCTATTCGCGAACCTTACCCCTAACTGCCGGCCAATAGCGACCAAAAGCAGGAGGTACAGCTGGGAGGACAGGCGGTTTATCGCGACCGAGGTAGACAGGCTCCTGAAAGAGCGCATTATTGAACACAGCAACAGCCCGTGGCGCGCCCAAGTGGTAGTGGTAAGGGGTAGCGAGAAGAAACGGATGGTGATCGACTATAGTCAAACGATCAACAGGTACACCCAACTAGACGCCTACCCGCTACCCCGCATATCAGAAATGGTGAACCAAATCGCCCAATACCGGGTGTTCTCCACCATCGACCTCAAGTCAGCGTACCACCAGCTCCCTATCAGACCAGAGGACCGCCCGTACACCGCCTTCGAGGCGAACGGACGCCTCTACCAATTCCTCAGAGTCCCCTTTGGGGTGACGAATGGGGTCTCGGTCTTTCAGAGGGAGGTGGACCGCATGGTCGATGACCACCACTTGCAGGCAACCTTCCCCTACCTCGACAACGTCACCATCTGCGGCCACAATCAGCAGGATCACGACTCGAACCTCGAGAGGTTCCTGGAAACCGCACAAAAACTCAACCTCACCTACAACGAGGACAAGTGCGTTTTCAACACCACGCGCCTCTGCATACTAGGCAGCGTGGTGGAGAATGGGGAAATCGGACCAGACCCCGACCGATTGCGCCCCCTACGGGAGCTGCCCCTGCCCAACACTCCCAAAGCCCTGAAAAGGTGCCTGGGGTTATTTTCTTATTATTCCCAATGGGTCCCCAACTACTCCGACAAAGCCCGCCCCCTCTTGAAAGCATCCTCTTTTCCGCTCTCTGCTGAGGCCCACGCCGCCTTCAAAAGCATCAAGCAGGATATTGAGCGGGCCACGCTACAGGCAGTGGACGAGAACACTCCATTTCAAGTGGAAAGTGATGCGTCTGACTTCGCCTTGGCGGCCACCCTCAACCAGGCGGGGCAGCCCGTAGCTTTCTTCTCGAGGACCCTCCAAAGGCCCGAGATCAGACACTCCTCCGTGGAAAAAGAGGCCCAAGCCATCGTGGAGGCAGTGCGCCACTGGCGCCACTACCTAGCCAGCAAACGCTTCACCCTACTTACCGACCAGCGGTCGGTAGCGTTTATGTTCAATAATAAACAGAGGGGGAAGATTAAAAATGATAAGATTCTTAGGTGGCGGATCGAGCTCTCCACCTTCGAGTATGACATCATTTACCGGCCAGGGGCCCTTAACGAATCCCCTGACGCCCTCTCACGAGGGATGTGTGCCAGCGCCACCGGGGATCGGCTACAGACCCTCCACAACGACCTCTGCCACCCAGGGGTCACGCGGCTGTTCCACTTCATAAAGTCCCGTAACTTACCCTACTCGATTGAGGAAGTTCGGTCTCTGACCAGGAACTGCCGCACTTGCGCTGAGTGCAAGCCTCGGTTCTACCGCCCAGATAGAGCCCACTTAATCAAAGCTACACGGCCCTTTGAGCAGCTCAGCTTAGATTTCAAGGGCCCCCTCCCGTCCGTCGACCGCAATGTTTACTTCCTGAACATTGTGGACGAATACTCCCGGTTCCCATTCGCCTTCCCCTGCCCAGACATGACCAGCGCCACGGTCATTAAATGCCTCAACAGCCTGTTCTGCCTGTTCGGTATGCCGAGCTACATCCATACGGATAGGGGGGCGTCCTTCATGACTGAAGAGCTACGCCAGTACATGCTGTCCAAGGGGATCGCCACGAGCCGTACCACCAGCTACAACCCCCGGGGTAACGGCCAAGTGGAGCGAGAGAACGGGACAGTATGGAAAGCAGTCACTCTAGCTCTAAGGACCAAGGGCCTCCCTATCTCCCGCTGGCAGGAAGTCCTCTCGGATGTGCTCCATTCGATACGGTCGCTATTGTGTACGGCCACTAATGCCACGCCTCATGAACGAATGTTTGTCTTTCCCCGGAAATCCACCTCAGGCGTATCCATGCCGTCATGGCTCTCCACCCCAGGTCCGGTACTCGTGCGAAGGCATGTGAGGGGCCACAAGACGGACCCTCTCGTGGAGCCAGTACACCTACTCCACGCCAACCCCCAATACGCATATGTCCGGCACGCCGACGGAAGGGAGGACACCGTGTCCATAAAAGACGTCGCCCCAGCCGGCATCGACAACAACCACGGCAATAGCAGCAACAACGATCACAGCAACTCTTACCCACCCACTACTCTTTCATCACCCCCGGAAGAACATCGACCAACGGCACCCCCACCAACTACCCCTTCAACAACCCTGGCGGCACCCCCGGCAGAGACCCAGGAGGCTACCGGGGACACCCAGCCGACACCCGCGGCACCACAACAGCCACGTCGGTCGCAGAGGACTATCAAACCCCCGAACAGACTAAATCTATAGAAGGGGTGAATGTGATGAAATATTCCATTCATCACTGCCTGTGACTGTGGTCGGTTTCAGTGTCATTTCCCTTCCCCCAGTCCTCATTGTATTGTTTATTGGAATGTGCTGGAATGTGCTGTGTGTAAGGCTCCGCCCATACCTGGCCCCTTTTGTAAGCTAGCTCAGTCTGGCCTCAGTCTCCAGAAGGAAGATACCTCTCTCTCTTACGTGTTACTTTCTAAGTTAATAAAAGCCTTGTTTTGTTTCGCTAACATCGAGTCTCGGAATTATTGAGGCACATTAGCCAGCTGCTGCTCAAGCTCCGAAATCTGGAGCTGGAGCTCCTCCAGCTGACGACACTTCCCACACATGTGGTTGTCCAGGACACTGGAAGCATCCTGGAGTCCCCACATGGCACAAGATGTGCATTCCACATGGAGTTCCTCAAATACCCTGCACTTTCACAAGCTAAACTGACAAAAGTTCTGTGCAACGACATGATTGGTAGCTTGGGAAAACCTTGCAAAATTCTGAATTCAGGATGTCTCAAAGCGCTTCATAGCCAGTGAAGTACTTTTAAAGTGCAGTCACTGTTGTAATGTAGGAAACGCGGCAGACAATTTGCACACAGCAAGCTCCCACAAACAGCAATGTGATAATGACCAGATCATCAGTTTTTGTGAGGTTGATTGAGGGATAAACATTGGCCAGGACAGCGGGGATAACTCCCCTGCTCTTGTTCACAATAGTGCCATGGGATCTTCTACATCCACCTGAGAGAGTAGACAGGGCCTCGGTTTAACATCTCATCTGAAAGACGGCACCTCCGACAGTGCAGCACTCCCTCAGTACTGTACTGGTGTGTCAGCCTAGATTATTGTGCTCAAGTCTCTGGAGTGGGACTTGAACCCACAACCTTCTGACTCATAAGCAAGAGTGCTACCCACTGTGCCACAGCTGACACACAATGAGATGACAGTAATGCGGTAATTACCAGATAATCTGTTTTTAGGTGATGGTTGAAGGATTGGCCAGGACACATGAGGGATGACATAGCATGTGATTCTATGGAAGGACACAGTATGAGAGAGCATGTAATACTTTAAATGGATAGTTAGTACAGTGACTATAATGAAAACTCAGGTCTCTAGGGAACACCCAGATTCACAGCCAGTCCCTGAGCTCGTCCCATGCCTGAGTGGTAACTTCATCCACTGACTCATTGCAGCTCCCAGTTTCCAACCCTGTCTTGTGTTGGGAGTTGGGATTGCTTGTTCGACATCCATTCTTGGATGAGCTGCATTTTCCTCCAGCTAAACATTGGGAAAACCAAATTCATCATCTCCGGCCCTTGCCACTGTCTCCAACCCCTTCCCCATGAACCCTTCATAAACTTTAGCTCATTCCAAAACTCTGCTGCCTGAATTCTATCCAGCATCCAGTCCTACTTGCCCATCACCCCTGTTCCCGCTGAACTACCTTGACACTTTGGCATGGTGTCCAATCATGGGTATGCTGTCTTCAAGATAGGAGGAAGGAAATTGGAAGGGCTGGGGTTAAAATCCCTATTTTCGACCCGTTCTCAACTAAACAGCACTCAACTCACATGTGCCCCGAATACATTGCTGTGAGAACAATATAAAGCAGCCCACAGAGGCTACCACAGTGACACACCCCAGATCATCTCAAAGAAAGCTTGTTCTCCTTCATGCAGCTGCCTGTTAAAGCACATTAAATATCTTGGACTGATGTTCAAGGGAATGTGCTGAATCACATCCTGTTCCAGGGTATTAACCCGTAGAAGACTCGCATTTACATGTCTCTCAGAATAACCCAAAGTACTCTGTCGCGCAGGGACGTTTGTTACCATGGCAAAAGTGGCGGCTATCTTGTGCACAGAAAGATCCCACACAGACATGAACCTGTCTTGTTTTGGTGGGGTTGGTTGAAGGAGGAATGTTGGCCAGGATATTGGGTGGACCTTCCTTCTTCTTCATGGGAATCTTTGGTGTCCACCTGAATAGGCAGTGTAATATCTCATCTAAAGGAGGGTTTCTCCGGCAATGCAACATGGCCAGGCTGACACTGGTCATTGGAGTCCTATTGTTCCCTTTAAGACAAATACAGTGCAATTTTGGACACGTAATAATTAAAATTAAGTTTGATAAGGATGCCCCATTGAGCCAAACTACTTCTGGGAAGCTTGTCACTGTGATAAATGAGTGCTACCATTGTCTTGTAGCTTCTCCTCGGTGGGTTGCAAACAAGGCTAAAAAGCCCCCATGTACCCCTTACATTGGGGGAGCCACCTGAACCCATCGGACACATGTGTCCCCGCTGGGCGTCAACCCAGTGTTCGGAGCCAGCGCTCTGATCTACACACCCTGGAGCAGTCAGGAGTAGGGACCGAACCCGCCCCTTTGACTCAGAGGCAGGATTACAACCACTGAGTCAGTGGTCACTCTGTCCGGACACGAGTCCCCCTTAGGATGTCAACCTAATATTTAGAGATCATAGTCTAATCTCCATTCGCCAAGTCTGCCTGAAGTGGGGATCGAACCCTTTACCCTCTGACAGTGTCAGCTGTGGTTCAGTTGGTAGCAATCTTGCCTCTAAGTCAGAAGCTCAAGGGTTCAAGTCCCACTCCAGAGACTACAGCACAAATTCTAGAGGGCTGACACTTCCGTGCAATACGGAGGGAGCGCTGCACTGTCGGAGGTGCCGTCTTTCGGATGAGACGCTTGCCCTCTCAGGTGGGACGTAAAAGATTCCACGGATCTATTTCGAAGAACAGCAGGGGAGTTAATTATTTATCCCTCAACCAACATCACTAAAAAGAAAGCGGATGACCTGGTCATTATCACAATGCTGTTTGTGGGAGTTTGCAATGCGCAAATTGGCTGGCGAGTTTCTTACATTACTAACGGCACTTCAAAAGTACTTAATTAGCTGTAAAGTGCTTTGGGACATCCTGACGTTGTGAAAGGCGCTATATAAATGCAAGTTCTTTCTTTTCTTTACAGGCGGGAATGTTTCCAGTGAGCCAAATGGTCACTCCCAATCAGGATAATACCACCATCAAAATATCACAGGAAGAAATTTCACATGCATGCATTAAGCATTTGGACTCAATATCATGCAATATAATTGCAAGACTTGGGACTCTAGGAGGGAAGTCAGGTGGAACCAGAGGGTATTACAGTTGTGGCCTAAGGTACCAGAAAAGGCCATTGAAGAGGATAGGTTCAAGAGGCTTTAGATGCATTTTGATCGAGCAAGAAAGATAAATGCTGCTCGTATCCTAAATAGCACCAGGTCCCATTCACCCATCACCCCAGTGCTCGCTGACCTACATTGGCTCCCGGTCCGGCAATGCCTCAAATTTAAAATTCTCATCCTTGTGTTCAAGTTCCTCCATGGCCTGGCCCCTCCCTATTCTTGAAACCTCCTCCAGCCCTACAACCCTCCGAGCACACTGCGTTCCTCCAATTCTGGCCTCATGTGCATCCCCGACTTCCTTCCCCCCACCATTGGTGGCCGTGCCTTCAGCTGTTTAGTTCCAAAGCTCTAGAAGTCCCCCACTAACCCCCTCCGCCTCTCCACCTCTCTCCCCTCCTTTGAAGACGCTCCTGAAAACCTACCTCTTTGATGAAGCTTTTTAGCCATCTGTCCTAATGTCTCCTCTTTTGGCTCAGCGACAATTCTTTGTCTAAGACGCTCCTGTGAACTGCCTTGGGACATTAAAGGCATTGTATAAATGCAAGTTGTTATTGTTGTTTGAGGGCTATGGCCCTAGAAATTCGGTGGCCTGCGCCACCAGTTAGCGCCCAAAGAGGGCACTTAGTGGGTTTAGCACCGCCGGCCACGCCTCCCGTGAAATTTAGCGGGGCACTAATGGCGGCGTTAGCCTGTAGCGCTGCGCCGTCACCGATGACGTCATCGGTGTGCGCAGCGTCCCGCTACCGCCCTGATCGCGATATTTGGTAGCGCACCCCTGCTGTAACGCCGGTCGCAATCTGCGACCGATTCAGGGGGGCCTACCTGTGGCGGTAGAGGCGCTATTTAAAGGAGAGGCACGGGGCGGCCATTTTTTTGCTGGCCGCCTGCCAGCACCTCTTCTGAGCCGCTCCCCCCCCCCCCCGCGTTGTGCCGGCTGTGTCCCAAGAGCCCGGCACTTCTCCTCGGTGCCGAGCTCTTTTGCCGGCACTCGCGATCTCGGATCGCGCTGCAGCAGGCCCCTCCCCTTTAAGAAGGGGAGGAAGGCCTGCAGTACCGCAGCGCACCATGCCGCAGTGTGTGGCGCTGCGGCACGTTGCGCTGCGATTTTCAGTTGCAGCGCTCCAAGAGGGATGCGGGGCGCCTCGAGCAGCGCCCCGCTTCCATTTGGGGCTCTGAAACTAAATTTCTCGCTGGCGCTCACGGCTCCTTCCGGGGCCGTACTTCTGACGCCCAGGCAAGACTGGCGCCCCAAACGGGGAGCCACCGAATTTCTAGGCCATGGTTTTCATACCTCGGGAGCCTACTGTCAACAAGGACAGACGTCGACGACGAAGTCCAACACCGCCTTCAGTGTGCCAGTGCAGCCTTCGGTCGCCTGAGGAAGAGAGTGTTTGAAGACCAGGACCTCAAACCCGGCACTAGGCTCATGGTCTACAGAGCAGCAGTGATACCCCGCCCTGCTGTATGCCTCAGAGACATGGACCATGTACAGCAGGCACCTCAAAGCACTGGAGAGGTACCACCAATGCAAGATCCTGCAAATCCAATGGCAAGATAGGCGCACCAACGTCAGTGTTCTTGCTCAGGCCAACATCCCCAGCATCGAAGCTTTGACCACGCTCGATCAGCTCCGATGGACGGGTCACATTGTCCGCATGCCCGATACTAGACTCCCAAAACAAGTGCTCTATTCGGAACTCCGACACGGCAAGAGAGCCCCAGACGGGCAGAGGAAACGCTTCAAGGACACCCTCAAAGCCTCCTTGAAAAAGTGTAACATCGCCACCGACACCTGGGAATCCCTGGCCCAAGACCGCACAAAGTGGAGGAGAAGCATCCGGGAAGGCACCGAACACCTCGAGTCTCTTCGCCGGGAGCAAGCGGAAGCCAAGCGCAGGCAGCACAAGGAGCGCACGTCAACCCAAGCGCCCCACCCACCCGCCCCCTTCAACCACCGTCTGCCCCACCTGTGACAGAGACTGTAGGTCCTGCATTGGACTCATCAGTCACCTGCAAACTCATTTTTAATGTGGAAGCAAGTCATCCTCAGCTCTGAGGGACTGCCTAAGGAAACATAGAAACACAGAAGATAGGAGCAGGAGTAGGCCATTCGGCCCCTCTAGCCTGCTCCGCCATTCAATGCGATCATGGCTGATCATCCAAATTCAGTACCCTGTTCCTGCCTTCTCCCCATACCCCTTGATCCCTTTAGCCTTAAGAAATATATCCAACTCCTTCTTGAATATATTTAATGAATTGGCCTCTACTGCCTTCTGTGGCAGAGAATTCCACAGGTTCACCACTCTCTGGGTGAAGAAATTCCTCCTCATTTCTGTCCTAAATGGCCTACCCCTTATCCTTAGACTGTGACCCCTGGTTCTGGATTCCCCGACCACCGGGAACATCCTCCCTGCATCCAGTCTGTCCAGTCCTGCCAGAATTTTATAATTTTCAATGGGATCCCCTCTCATTCTTCTAAACTCCAGCGAGTACAAGCCCAATCGACCCAATCTCTCCTCATACGTCATTCCTGCCATCCCAGGTATCAGCCTGGTGAATCTTCGCTGAACTCCTTCCATGGCAAGAATATCCTTCCTCAGATAAGGCGACCAAAACTGCACACAATACTCAAGGAGAAGAAGGATGGTGTAAAGATGGGTGAATGGAGTTGAACGTTATTAAAAAGGAACAGGGGGAGAAATTGGGTCGAGGTGCCAAAGTGGCGCCAAGTTCGCCTGGGCGCTGATTTTTGCGCAGCGTTCGGAGCATTAGTGAACGTCAGAAATTCAGTTACAGCGCCACTAGAGGGAGACGGGGCGAGGCTCGAGGCGCTCCGCGTCCCTCTTAGGGCGCTGAAACTGAATATCGCAGCGCAACGTGCTGCAGCGCCACACGCTGCGGCACGGCTTGCTGCGGTACTGCAGGCCTTCCTCCCACTGTTAAGGGGGAGGGGCCTGCAACAACGCGATCCCCGATCGCGAGTGCCAGCAAAAGAGCCCGGCACCGAGGAGAAGTGCCGGGCTCTCAGAAAACAGCCGGCAATGCCGCGGCGTGGGGGGGGGGTTCAGGAGGCCGGGGATGGAGGTGCTGGCAGGCGGCTGCCACACCTCCACCTTAACTTGCGCCACTGCCGGCACAGCAAGGCCCCGTGAACCGGGCGCGGGTAGCGAACGGCGCTACAGCAGCGTTCGCTGCCAAATATCGCGATCGGGGCGCTAATGGGGCGCTGCGCACACCGATGACGTCATCGGTGGCGGCGCAGCGCAACAGGCTAATGCCACCATTAGCGCCCCCGCTGAATATCGCGGGAGGCGCGGCCAGTGGCGCTACAGCCACTGACTGCCCTATTTAGGCGCTAATAGGTGGCGCGACATACCCAATTTCTCCCTTGGTCTAATGGATTTTCCTGATCCTATTATCACTGTAAAAAAAGGTACCTCCAAGGCAAACAGTAGCAGCATAGCAAAGGTTTTTTCAGCCTCCTTAAGGCAGACACACATGCGGCTGCAATGCACCATGGGGAGTCTGGCAGGAAGCGCTATATTGAACTCTGAGGCCTTGGTTATGTTTTTTTCTTTCTCTCTCTAAGAAAGAACAGAAGGTTTGTTTAATATTATAACTGCAGAATAGTGCTCAACTTGAATTTGCCTGGGAGCACTTGGATTCTACCTTGACGTTTTACAGCCAAGTCAAAATAACTTTTGGAGTCCAGCCATCTTCAACACCACTTTGCAAAGGCAGTGAATGAGTCACTGGCAAATTGTGCACATTTGCTGACTCCAATTCATTTATGTTTTTCCACAACAGAATTGGATTTTCTCCCTATACGGCAGCCTGTGCCACCACCCCTACCCACCCCCTTGGTACAGTTTACATTTGAGTGTGCATTGGAGGGCTATTGCCCCCTGGGGCCTAGCCTGATCTGCTGCCATCACCTAACGTCCACAAACATGCCCTTGGTCAGGGAGGGGGTTGTTTGCTTAACATCAGGAGCAGGGATCTCATGTGCGTCTGCTAAGAGAGGCGGAATCAACCTTCCTTAGACCAGTGGAGGGCAACGAGGCAACTGTCGGGGTACCCGTCCTGCCGACCTGGTTGAAATCAGCAGCAAGCTAAGTGCAAAGGAGTCATCAAACCTGCGGTCTTTCCTGGTTGCCATGGCTTCCTGCACAGCACCCTTCCTCACTGAGCCATCGCGCTCCTTCAAGAAAAGAGGATCGCGTCAAATTATTCACCTCACGTTCTCCCTGGCTATTGTTTATTTCCTATTTTCCTTCATCAGCACGAGCTCTTTTTCTGGCATTGATGAAATCTCTGGTCCTGGAAGGCGACTGCCCTGCTAATTATTCTCAGTCGGAGTCTGAACACTGAATTATTTATCTCAGGCTGCGCAGTTCACATTAAGATTTTGGAATGGGTAAGTTGTTTCAACTTAAGCTGCTCTCCCTCGTTCCGTGCAGCAGGCTCAACGAGCATTGTAAAACTGTCAGCTGAGATTTAACTCGTTAAAGAAAGAACTTCCGTTTGTATAAGAATCCTCGAGATGTCCCAAGGTGCCATCACAGCTGATTAATTAGTTTTGGAAGTGCAGCCAGTGTTGTTTTGTAAGCAAATGCGGCAGGCCAATTTGCGCACAGCAAGAGCTCGCAAACAGCAAATTCGAGAAACAGCCCGTTAATCTGTTGGTGGTGTTGGTTGAGAGCTGACTGTCGGCCATTCGGCCCTTCGAGCTCCGTCATTCAATGAGATCATGGCTGATCTTCTGCCTCAACTCCATTCACTGGCCCTATCGCCATATCCCTTGATGCCTTTACTAGTCAGAAATCTATCGACTTCTGTTTTGAATATACCCAATGACTGAGCCTCCATCAGCCCTCTGGGGTAGAGAATTCCAAAGATTCACCACCCTCTGAGTGAAGAAATTTCTTCTCATCTCAGTCCTGAATGGCCTACCCTTTATCCTGAGGCTGTGGCCCCTGGTTTTAGACTCCCCAGCCAAGGGAAACATTCTCCCAGCATTCACCCTATCAAGCCCTGTAATAGTTTTGTACGCTTCAATGAGACCGCCTCTCATTCTTCTGAATTCAAGAGAATACAGGCCTCAATCTCTTCTCATACGACAGTCCCGCCATCCCAGGAATCAATCTCGCGAACCTTCGTTGCACTCCCTCCATGGCAAGTATATCCTTCCGATAACAGGAGAACTCACTGCTTTTCTTCAAAAGGGATCTTCTACATTCACCCAAACACGTAAGTGCACATGTGGGAGTACCTACGCCTCACGGACTGCAGCGGTTCAAGAAGGCAGCTCACCACCTCCTTCTCAAGGGCAATTAGGGATGGGCAATAAATGCCGGCCTTTGCCAGCGACGCCCACATCCCATGAATAAATAAAAAAACATTTGCGGCCATCATGCTGAGAACAAAATCGCTCACGGAACCTTACCCCAGCACGGAGTCAATGCCTTCAGGGCAGGAGGGGAACGATTGGTAAGAAGGAAACAAAAGGAATGGTGTTTTCTTAAGGGCAGCACGCCCTTCCCTTAGTTTTCTTCAGTCCACTCATTGGTCTATTTGATTTTTATCGCACAAGGTGGTCACCAGTTGGGCTTTTTGTCTTGTACTAGTTTGAACCAGTCATTGGGCGATGTGAAAAGGATGATCCCCGGGTTGAATTTCCCTGTAATTGCATCAAATCTACAGCAGAGAGATACAGGCCATTCGGCCCAACTGGTCTATGTTGGTGTTTCTGCTCCACACGAGCCGCCTGTCACCCCTCTTCATCTCACCCCATCAACATATCCTTCCATTCCTTTCTCCCTCACGTGCTTATCTAGCTTCCTCTTAAATGCATCTATGCTATTCACCTCAACCACTCCCTGTGGTAACGAGTGCCACATTCTCACCACTCTCTGGGTAAAGAATTTTTTCCTGAATTCCCTATTGGATTGATTATGACTATCATATTTATGACCTCTAGTTTTGCTCTTCCCCCACAAGTGGAAATATTTTCCCCACTTCTACTCAATCAAACCCTTTCATTATCTTAAAGACCTCTGTCAGATCACCCCTTAGCTTTCTCTTTTTCAGAGAAAAGTGCCCTAGCCGGTTCAGCCTTTCCTGATAGTTATACCCCTCAGTTCTGCTATCCTTGTGCATCCTTCTGCACCTTCACCAGTGCCTCTATATCCATTTTGTAATATGGAGGCCAGAACTGTTCACATTACTCCAAGTGTGGTCTAATCAAGTTTCTATACAAATTTAACATAAGTTCTCTGTTTTTCAGTTCTATCCCTCTAGAAATGAACCCCAGTGTTTGGTTTGCAGTTTTGTTATGGCCTTATTAACCTGCGTCACTACTTTTACTTTTAGTGATTTGTGTATCTGTGCCCCTAGATCCCTTTGCTCCTCTACCCCATTCAGACTCTTATTATTCAAGCTGTATGTGACCTCCTTATTCTTCCTACCAAAATGCACCACCTCACATTTACCTATATTGAAATGAATTTGCCAATTACACGCCCATTCTGCAAGTTTATTAATCACAGAATCACAGAAACCCCACAGTGCAGATAGAGGCCATTTCGGCCCATCGAGCCTGCACCGACATATCCCACCCGATCCCCGTAACCCCTACACCAACACATATCCCACCCTATCCCTGTAACCCCACGTATTTAATCCCCCTAACACTAAGGGTCAATTTATCATAGCCAATCAACCTAACCCGCACATCTTTGGACTGTGGGAGGAAACCGGAGCACCCGGAGAAAACCCACGCAAACACGGGGAGAATGTGCAAACTCCACACAGACAGTCGCCCGAGGCCGGATTCGAACCCGGGCCTCTGGCGCTGTGAGGCAACAGTGCTAACCACTATGCCACCGTGCTGCCCCACGGTCTCCTTGTATTCTGTCACAGTCGTCCTCTGTATCAACTACAACCCCAATTTGGTGTTGTCCATAAATTTTGAAATTGTACTTTCTTCCCTCCTGTAAAGTGTCTGGCTTCCACTCAGTGCCTCCTCAAGGGAGCATAATGAAGATAGGCAACTGGGCCAACAGAGGAGCATGTTATGTATCATACACTCTGCATCACTAATCATTTGTTTTTTGAATCCATTTTATAATGAATTACATCAAAACAGTAAATGCAACTCTCTCTCGGTCGCTGTTAGTCAGTAATTGTGTATTCTGATTAGATTGGTACTTTACTTAGAAAAAGCTTCAGGACAAAGCAGCCCGCTTGATTGGCACCCATCCACCACCTTAAACATTCACTCCCTCCACCATCAACGTGCCGTGGCTGCAGTGTGTACTATCTACAAGATGCACTGCAGCAACTCGCCAAGGCTTCTTCGACAACACCTCCCAAACCCACGACCTCTTCCACCTAGAAGGACAAGGGCAGCAGGTGCATGGGAACATCATCACCTCCAAGTTCCCCTCCAAGTCATATACCATCCTGACTTGGAAATATATCAGCCGTTCTTTCATCATCGCTGAGTCAAATTCCTAGAACTCCCTCCCTAACAGCACTGTGGGAGCACCTTCACCACACGGACTGCAGCGGTTCAAGAAGGCGGCTCACCACCACCTTCTCAAGGGCAATTAGGGATCAGCAATAAATGCTGTCCTTGCCAGCGAGACCCATATTCTGTGAATGAATTTAAAAAAAAACCTTTTAATATTGTTCCTTGGGACCAGTTGTATTTAGACACTGATGTATTGCCACGTGTAATATGCAGCCAAGAGCGCACTCTGCTTGTCATGATTGAGATCTGCTTGCTTTAGGTGATGTTAGGGAATCTTCACGCTTCACTGGCCTTTGATGAGTTTGCTTTGGGAGCACACACAGACCTTTGCTGATTAAAACTTAAAACATAAAGGGCAACTGGGAGTGATTACAAGACAATAATCTTAACAAGGGTAACTCAGCTGATTTCCTCCTTTTTTGTCCCGTCCGCCTCTGGTGTGCTTTGTGAATCTAGGCTGGTATCCAGAATCAAGATGGTGGGTGCTGAGTCCGGTTCCTGTCTGTTGCTAATGTTCCCTGTAGCCAACTCCCAGAGGGCACTAGAGAGCTCCCAGGTATGACTCTTTGGCCTAGAAATTCAGTCGCGTTTGCGCCCACTTATTGGCTAAAGAGTGGTTTGCACCGGAAGTTTTTTAGTGCCCGAAATTCAGTTGGTCCCTAAAATCGGCGTTAGCCGGTAGCGCTGCGCCGGCACCGATGACGTCATCGGTGTGCGCAGCGCCCCGGTTCCAACGCGATTCTGTGCCGACGGCCAAATTCAGTTGCGGCCGCCTCGCCCGTAGCGGCCGCAAACAGCGTTTGAAAAACGGGGCCTTGCAGCTCCGAGAGGCCGGCGCATAAAGGTGGAGGGGCGGCTGGCCGCTTTCCCGGCGGCCGCCTGGCCGCACCTCCCTCCCCGGACTCCTGCACCACCCCCCCGCGGCATTGGTGTCTGACTCCCGCGAGCCCGGCACTTCTCCGTGGTGCCGGGCTCATTTGCCGGGGGAATCCAGCGGCGATCTGACGGCTGCAGGCAGCTCCTCCTTAAGAGAAGGAGGAGGCCTGCAGTACCCCAGCCTGCCGCACCGCATCGGGTGCCGCAGCGGCAGCTGGACGCCTGAAATTGACTTTCATCGCCCCAAGCGAAGCGGCCAAACCCTGCAATAGCGCCCGCCTCCTTCTTGGGGCGCCGCAACTGAATTTCAGGCGGGCGCTACGGGAATCCGGGCGAGCGCTAAATTTCGGGCGCTAAAGACCTGGCGCGGCGATAGCGAATTTCTAGGCCTTTGAACTTTCCACCCCCTCTGCTCGGAGGAACAATAATGTTGACTCAGTGGATAATTCTAACCCCCCAAGATGGGGTGGGTTTGATTAAGATGGGAAGTAAAATGTTTTTAGATTTTAGAACCCGCCTCCAACCCGCCCACTTCTGGTTTTAACACAGGCGGGTTGGGGGCGGGCTTCCAATCCGTCCAAGGCGGGTCAGTCAGTAAAATCTATTAAGGAGGCTGCTGTCTCCATTTTAACATGTGTTTGATTTTTAGCCCATGGAGGTGGGTGTAAGAGCCATAAAAGCTTAAGAAAATACTTTAAAATAGTGGTTAAATGGCATAATACAGTTAATTTACCTGACCGACTTATTGTATTAAGAAACCCCCTATTTTCTTGCTCCAGTAGTATAGTCCGAGACAACCCCTTCATTCTTGCCATAATGGAACAGTCCCTAAGCCACACATGGATGCAGCCATTTTACAGTTTAAATTGCACGTGGTTGAAGGAGGCAGAAGCTGTGAGGTTTGGAGCAGTACAGTTTTTGACCGTGTTCGTTTATACGTGTTTGCTTTGTAATTCCGTTTGTTAAGTGTTATAGTAAACAGTTTAAAAGACAAAGCTACGTTTGGGAACGTTTTATTTCGACACGCGTCTACTCGTTGTTAAAAACCCCACAGCTCAGTGGCTGCCTGTTTGGAAACTAAGAAGCGCCACTACATTAGTCAAAAACTTGCTCCCTAAGAAGGAAGGGACGGAATCGTCGGCGAACGTATACCCGAATGGTCACGGAGCCAGACGACAATATAAGAAAGCGAAGGTACAGTGACTGCTACTTGCTTTGTTCATTCTATTGAGAAGCTAAATAAGAGCTGCGGGTAAAATGGCCGAGGCCTTACGGAGCCAGGAGCTTCCATCAGCCAGAAAGATTGCTGGCCAAAAGAGGGAAATAAAGCTCACCCCAAAGGCAATGGAAGAGGAGTTACATAGAAGCATAGGCGCAAGGAAGGCTAAATTAGCTCAGATAACTGGAAAAATGAAGATAATTGATCGTCTCATGGAAGATAATGCTAATATTAAGAAAGCTGAAGACATAATGTATTACGATTTCTCCAAGCTGCATGAAGAATTTAATGTACTCAATGAAGATGTATTAGCACTTCTGTCTGAAGAAGAGGGAAACGCTGATCAGCACAACTGGTTTGATCTTAAATCAACCAGCATTAAGGACTATATCAAGGCCACGGAACAGTGGATGTTAAAGATTCGTCAAGACGCTGATACAGCAGAGAAAGATAAAGTTGACGATGAAGTCGGACCAGACGATAGCATTTCAGAGACTTCCGCCAGACCGAGCAAAAATCGAAAAGAAGGTAGCTCTGTTTCTGGACGCAGGTCAGTCGCTTCTACCACAAGCTCGTCGTGACGCATGAGAGCGGAGGCCGAACGGGCGGCGTTGATGGCGCGCGCAGCATCTTTAGCGGAGAAGCAAGCTCTTGAACGGGAAGAGGCCCAACTGCAGGTCCAAGAGGCCCAACTGCAGGCCCAACGGGCCCAGGTGCAGGCAAAGAAAGAACAGCTGGAGATAAAAACAGCTATCGAGGTCTCAGACGCCAGGTTGAGTGCGTACGAAGATTATGAAGGCTCACGGGACGGCGGGAGCCACTGCCAGTCAACGTCGTCACATAGAGTTGGATCCAGGGCACCTTCAAGAGTTACAACAGAGCCCGAAGGCAATCCCCTGGCATTACAGCGTGGAAGAGTGGCCTCTCCACTAACAGGAGCACGTGATGCTACCCCAGACGTCAGACGGTCTAGACTAGACCCTGCTGATGACCACCAGAGGCCTGAAGACACAGGGAGAAGCCTATACCGAGTGATGCAACGTCAGAACGAAATTACAGAGATGCTTGTAAAACAACAGAATCTGTTTCGACTCCCTCAAAGAGACATACCAGTGTTCCAAGGCGACCCACTCAAGTATAAGCCCTTCATCAGATCCTTTGAACAAGCCATTGACTCGAAAACAGAGAGCAGCAGTGATAAGTTGTACTACCTGGGACAGTACACCAGTGGTAAACCACAAGACCTGGTCAGAAGCTGTGAACACATGAGACCGGACCGGGGATACATAGAAGCCAGGAAGTTGTTGCAGGAGCACTATGGTAACGAGCTGAAGATAGCCACTGCATATATCGAAAAGGCTACCAAGTGGCCACAGATCAGATCGGAGGACGGAGAGGCATTGAACGCATATGTTCTTTTCCTCATAGGATGTCGCAACACCATGGAGGATGTTGAATTCATGGAAGAGATGGACAATCCTACGACTATGAGAATCATCATCTCTAAGCTTCCTTACAGGATGAGAGAACAATGGAGAAGAACAGCCTTTGAGATAATGGAGAGACGGAAAAGTAGAGCCAGGTTTGCAGACTTAGTGAACTTCATAGACAAACAGGCTAAAATTGCTAGGGATCCATTGTTTGGAAACATCCAAGATGTCAGCCCGACCACCGATGGAAGAGTGAAAGCCAAGCCTGTTGAATCAAAGACTCTCAGGAAAGGTGGTTCCAGGGGAAGCAGCTTTGCAACTATCGTCACCCAGGCCGAGGAAGAAAGGCCCCAGAACTCATCTCCCAAAAAGAGCAGCACAGTGACGTCTGCTAATGCCTTTCAGAAGCCATGCTTATTCTGCCAGAAGAATCATACATTGGATTTCTGCAGCGACATCAAAGCACAGCCACATAAGGACAGAATCGAATTCCTGAAGTGCAACGGCCTATGCTTTGGATGTCTCTCTCAGGGGCACCTGAGTAGAAACTGTAAGCAAAGAACAACATGCAGAGAGTGCACTCGGAAACATCCCAGCCTGCTGCATATCCATAAAGAAGAACAAGTCTCTAAGAAGAGTGAAGAAAACAATACCGACGAGGAGGTTGTTTCAAGTGCTCTGGTGTCGCTAGAACTAGAGACTTGTGGACTCACTGGGGCCGGTGACAGTGACTGTATTCTTGCCATCGTACCAGTAAAGATCAAGTCTAAGAGGAGCGAGAAGCTTGTGGAGACTTACGCCTTCATGGATCCAGGTAGCTCAGCAACGTTCTGCACAGAATCACTCATGCGACAGCTGAACGTTAGAGGCAGAAGAACAGAAATCCTATTACGCACCATGGGTCATGAGAAGTCAATGCAAAGTTATATCCTGTCAGACCTAGAAGTGTGTGGACTTGAAGAGAAGGGCTTCATAGACCTGCCTAATGTTTTCACACAGAGGGAGATTCCTGTTAGAATAGGGAACCTAGCCCTGCAGAAGGACGTGGATAGATGGCCTTACCTAGAAAAGGTGCGTCTCCCATACATTGAAGCAGAAATTGGCCTATTAATTGGAACCAATGCCTACAAAACTATGGAGCCATGGCAGGTGATAAACAGCAAGGATGACGGACCCTACGCCGTCAGGACAGCCCTTGGATGGGTAGTCAATGGACCGGTAAGGAGAGATGATGGCCACAAGTCGAACAAGGAGGAACGACAAAACGTCACAGTTAATCGCATCTCTATCGCAAGCATTGAAGAGCTATTGACACAGCAGTTCAACGCAGACTTCTCAGAACGCAGCAGTGAGGAAAAGACAGAGATGTCACAAGAAGACCATCAGTTCATGGGTTTGATGACAAGGTCTACACAGTTCATTGATGGCCACTATCACATTGGTTTGCCACTGAGAAGACAGACCGCGAAGATGCCGAACAATCGCTGCATAGCAGAGCAACGCGCCATCAGTCTAAAGAGAAAGCTGAACAAGAACCCCGACTTTCACGCAGACTACAAAGACTTCATGAGAAACATCATAGCGAAAGGCTATGCTGTAAAGGTGCCCGAGGAACAGTTGAACAGAGACGATGGAAGGGTCTGGTACATTCCTCATCACGGGGTGTATCATCCAAAGAAGAAAAAGATCCGTGTAGTGTTTGACTGCGCCGCCTCATTCAGAGGAACTTCACTGAATGACCAGCTGCTTCAAGGTCCTGATCTTACTAATACCCTCATTGGCGTCTTGACTAGGTTTAGACAAGAGCTCGTTGCCATGATGGCAGACATAGAAGCAATGTTCTACCAAGTTAGAATCCCTGATGAAGATGCTGATCTTCTGCGCTTCCTTTGGTGGCCAGATGGCGACGTTAGTCAAGCGATGGTGGAATGTAGAATGGCCGTACACTTGTTCGGAGCCACATCGTCTCCCAGCTGTGCAAGCTACGCTCTCAGAAAAACTGCAGAAGATGGCAAAGGCAAAGCACCATCAGAGGCTGTGGAGACAATCTTCAGAAACTTTTATGTCGACGACTGTCTGAAGTCCGTGTCAACAGAAGACGATGCCATCGCACTGTCAAGAGACCTTAGAACTCTGTGTTCGAATGGAGGATTCCATCTGACTAAGTGGATAAGCAACAGCAGAGCAGTTCTAGCTTCTATCCCAGAAAAGGAAAGAGCCACTGAAGTCAAAGATCTGGACCTGAGCCACAATGTCCTTCCTATCGAGAGAGTTCTTGGTGTACAATGGCGCATCGAGTCAGACACGTTCAACTTCAGGATAATGGTGAACGAAAGACCATCCACAAGACGAGGGATTCTCTCCGTGGTCAGTTCCATCTACGACCCTCTTGGATTCCTGGCACCACTCATTCTGCCGGTGAAGTTGCTGCTACACCTGAGCGGTAAGAGAAAAGAGTACCGAGCCACTATCAGTCAGTCTGAAAGTAACCCTGATAAGCAGAGAATGCTTCTACAGCAGTATACGCATCATCACAAGACCACATTGGGCAAGAATTCATTGACCGTGGAGGATTTGGCCAAGGCTGAGAAGGAGATAGTTCGCTTCAGTCAAAGACAAAGATACCCAGAAGAAATCGAAGCTCTACAGCGAAATACTCCAATCAAGAAAGGTAGTCATATCTACAAGCTGGACCCTACACTGCAAGATGGAGTACTGAGGGTGGGAGGGAGACTAAACAAATCTGCTATGCCAGAGGAGGCCAAGCATCCTGCTATCCTTTCTAAGGACCTCCGGGTTGCTACCCTCATTCTTCAGCATATACACCAGAGTATTGGACACAGTGGGAGGAATCATGTGCTTGCGAAGCTAAGACAAAGATACTGGATTCCAGGAGCTAATTCCGTAATAAGAAAAATACTCTCTGAATGCATTGTTTGCAGATGGTTACACGCTAGAGCTGGGGAGCAGAAAATGGCAGACCTGCCTGAAGACCGTTTGTTACCAGACAAGCCCCCATTTACAAATGTAGGGGTGGAATATTTCGGGCCTTTCGAGGTGAAGCGAGGACGGAGCCTTGTCAAGAGATATGGTGTGCTTTTCACTTGTTTGACCATCAGAGCTGTTCATATTGAGGTGGCACACACGCTTGACACTGATTCCTGTATTAACGCCTTGCGGCGCTTTGTCTGTAGAAGAGGACAGGTGTCCATTATGCGTTCTGATAATGGCACTAATTTCGTCGGAGCGGGAAGCTATTGAAGGTTGGAATCAGCTTAAAATACAGGAAGCCATGATGCAAACAGGAATTAAGTGGATCTTCAATCCTCCGGCTGCATCCCACCACGGAGGTGTCTGGGAAAGACAGATACGCACCGTAAGAAAACTACTCAGTTCTGTACTGAAGCAGCAAGCGCTTGACGACGAGGGACTCCAAACCGTTCTGTGCGAGGTCGAAGCCATCATTAATGACCGACCGATAACTAAGGCATCAGATGATCCCAATGACCTCGAAGCCCTGACTCCGAACCACCTGTTGTTGTTGAAAACACAGCCAGCCATGCCCCCGGGAGTCTTCAAAAAGGAAGATCTGTATGCCCGTCGGAAGTGGAGGCAAGCTCAGTATATGTCAGACCTTTTCTGGACCAGATGGACAAGAGAATACTTACCTCTGCTACAGGAGCGTCAAAAATGGTCCAAAATAAAGAGGAACTTCATTGTCGGAGACATTGTCTTAATTGTGGATGATTCAGCCCCTAGAAATTCTTGGTTGATGGGAAAAATAATTAAGACCATGCCAGACTCCAGAGGCATCGTTCGTCGCGTTTGTTTGCAAACCAAGACCAGTACCCTGGAAAGACCGATCACAAAGCTCTGCCTGCTACAAGAAGCAGCGTGAAAGGTTCCCGAACGAAAAAAGTGGACACTTATATTGTAAATATGTTGAACTCATTAGTTTATGACTCTTAATGTTTGAGTAATTGATATGCTTCACGTGCCTAGTCAATTAGGGGCCGGAATGTAAGAGCCATAAAAGCTTAAGAAAATACTTTAAAATAGTGGTTAAATGGCATAATACAGTTAATTTACCTGACCGACTTATTGTATTAAGAAACCCCCTATTTTCTTGCTCCAGTAGTATAGTCCGAGACAACCCCTTCATTCTTGCCATAATGGAACAGTCCCTAAGCCACACATGGGTGCAGCCATTTTACAGTTTAAACTGCACGTGGTTGAAGGAGGCAGAAGCTGTGAGGTTTGGAGCAGTACAGTTTTTGACCGTGTTCGTTTATACGTGTTTGCTTTGTAATTCCGTTTGTTAAGTGTTATAGTAAACAGTTTAAAAGACAAAGCTACGTTTGGGAACGTTTTATTTCGACACGCGTCTACTCGTTGTTAAAAACCCCACAGCTCAGTGGCTGCCTGTTTGGAAACTAAGAAGCGCCACTACAGTGGGGTTTCCCAGGACTCGGGACACCCGGCAGGTGAAAGGAGGTGAGAAGGGTCGGATCCATCAGGTAAGTGCAATTCCAGCACTGCTTGTGGACCAGGAGGAGCAGGAGCGATTCCTCCAGTCCCAACAAGCAAACAACTTCACAGACCCCACGATTGGCCAATCCCCCCCGACCCCAAATCCCCCCAAACCTCCCCCTTGACCTCCACGATCTCCCCCGACCCCCTCTATCTCCCCCATGATCTACCTCCCACCGACATCTAAAGAGCGCCCCCCCCACCCCCCGCCCCCAGGTCTTTCCACGGCCTCGAGGATATATATCGGGTCCTCAGTGTCTCCTTGTTCAGAGCGGCTCCAATCAGCAATTGAACAATCAACCTTTACCTGCTTTTGGATATTTCTGCTTATCTGCTCTTGAAAGCCTCAACCTTGCCTTTGTTAACTCTAGAATCGGCTACTCCTACACTCTCCTGACCAGCCTCCCATTCTCCACCCTCCATAAACTTGAACTCATTCAAAACTCTGGTGCCCGTATCCTAACTCGCACCAAGTTCCATTCACCCGTCGCCCCTGTGCTCGCTGACCTACATTGGCATCCGGCAACGCCTCAATTTTAAAATTCTCATCCTTGTTTTCAAATCGCTCCATGGCCTCGTCCCTCCCTACCTCTGTAACCTCCTCCAACCCTCCATCCCTCTGAGATCTCGGCGCTCCTCCACTTCTGGCCTTCTTGTGCATCCCCCACCTTCCTTTTGCCTCACCATTGGCACCCGTGCCTTCAGCCGTCAAGGCCCTACACTCCGGAATTCCCTCCCTAAACCTTGCCATCCCTCAGGAGGTTGTGGGCTCAAGTCCCACTCCAGAGACTTGAACACAAAAATCTAGGCTGACACTCCAGTGCAGTGCTGAGGGAGTGCTGCACTGTCGGAGGTGCCGTCTTTCGGATGAGGCGTTAAACCGAGGCCCCATCTGGCCTCTCAGGTGGACATAAAAGATCCTATGGCATTATTTGAAGAAGAGCAGGGGAATTGTCCATGGTGTTCTGGCCAATATTTATCTCTCAATCAACATCACTAAAAACAGATTCTCTGGTCATTATCACATTACTGTTTGTGGGGCCTTGCTGTGCGCAAATTGGCTGCCGCTTTTCCTACATTACAACAGTTACTACACTTCAAAAATTACTTCATTGGCTGTAAAGCCCTTTGGGATGTCTGGTGGTCGTGAAAGGTACCATATAAATGCAAGTCTTCCAAGTCTTTTTCTCTACCTCATTCTCCTCCTTTAAAATGCTCCTTAAAACCTACCTCTGACCAAACTTTTAATCACCCGTCCTAATATCGCCTCTTCAGATCGGTATACGCTCTTGTGAAGCACTGTGGGCCGTTTTACTACGTTAAAGGTTCTGCAGAAATTCAAGTTGTTGTTGGTAACAAATTAGCGCTCCTGGCTTGAATCCTTGCCTTGCCCTCACTTCCAGGAGGGCTCTTCAGGAATTCAGACATGCCCTCCCCGAGATTGCCCATCAATTAATGGCAATAAATGGCGATGTGCACATGTCCCAGCTCCCAACATGCACTCCCTAAGTAACATCCCACCCCTTCCCCAAATGCCCAGTTCATAGAAACACACTTACCTCTGCACTCATGCACCCATCACTCGCCTGAACACCAGAAATCTCGGCCCCTCCAAGCCCTTCATCCCGACGGCCCACCTCCTCTAACTTGGCATGGTTTGGAGCCGTTGGGAATCCCACATTTCACCAATGAAAATAGGGATTAGGCTAAAAACTGCCCGTTAACTATCGGGGAGGCGGGTCCCAGTGTGGGTCGCGTACCTGCCTCCTTTGAAACTGGCATGGAGGCGGGTTGGGGGCGGGATGGGTTCGTGCCCCCCGATTTCGGGATTTTAACCCTCCACACCCCTCCAATCCTGCCTCCACGGTCCAATGAAAATCCGGCCCCATGCCTCTATTTATGAAGCCCAGGATCCCGTATGTCTTTTTAACTGCTTTCTCATCCTGCCCTGCCACCTTTAATGATTTGTGCACATACACCCCCAGGTCTCTCTGTTCATGTGCCCCCTTTAGAATTGTACCCTTTAGCTTATATTGCCTCTCCTATAGACTTTGAAAATGAACTTCTTCCAGAATCTGTTGGTCTAATTTTGAAAAACTGACAGCCTTGAGACGAAGTGATGGATAACTGGAATCTCATCCAGTACTGAAAGGAAGACATTGTGCAGAGAGCAATGCCAGGGCGCCACGCTCCTGTGTGTTGGGGCCAATTAGCTGTGTTCCGATCTGTCCAAATCTGAGCTCAGAGCGCTTTTTGCAAAGCCGAGTGAATTTCTTCATTTTCCTTCCCTTGACCTCCCATCTCCAATTAGCAGAAGTCTAAACCCGAACAAAGCCAAGTTAGAACCGCGGATTAATTTTTGTTTTAGATCATTTTTTTTTACATTTTTTAATTTATTCATTAAAGGGATGTGGCCATCGGTCTTCAATTGACTTCAATCGAAAACAAAAATCAGGTGAAGTGTAAAACTGGCTGCCCATGCACCATTGCCCATTCTGCAAGACACATTTTACCCCTTTGATATTCTTTGTAACATCTTTTGCTGCACCCTTCAGCCCAGTCCATTTGTGCCAGTGTTTATGCCCCTATTTCCAAACAATTGTACTCTCCATAGCAACAATCAATGCTTAGAACAAAATACAGTTAACAAAAATACTTAAAAGACAAGAATCATTAATAAAACATTTTTATTGACGTGACAATACAACCGGGTCTTTCAACATGTCACAACCAGCAAACACATTATCATAAGAAATAGGATCAGGAGTCGGCCATTCGGCCCCTTGAGCCGGATCCGCCATTCAATAAGATCATGGCTGATCTTTTACCTCATCTCTACTTTCCTGCACTAGCCACATATCCTTTGATTCCCTTAATATTCAAAAATCTATCGATCACTGTCTTGAATAAACTCAACGACTGAGCCTTCACAGCCCTCTGGAGTGGAGAATTCCAAAGATTCACCACCCTCTGAGTGAAGAAATTTCTCCTCATCTCAGTCCTAAATGGCCGACCCCTTATTCTGAGACTGTGACCCCTGGTTCCAGACTCCCCAGCCAGGGGAAACATCCTTCCTGCATCTACCCTATCAAGCTCTTTGTACGTTTCAATGAGATCACCTCTCATTCTTCTAAACTCTAGAGAATATAAGCCTACTCTACTCAATCTCTCCTCATAGGACAATCGCCCCATCCCAGGAACCAGTCTGGTGAACCTTCGTTGTACTCCCTCTGTGGCAAGTACATCCTTCCTGTACACAATACTCCAGGTGTGGTCTCTCCAGGGCCCTATATAATTTCAGTAAGACGTCTTTACTCTTATACTCAAATCCTTTTGTAATAAAGGCCAATATACCATTTGCTTTCCTAATTGCTTGCTGTACCTGCATGTTAACTTTCAGTGATTTGTGTACAAGGACACCCAGGTCCCTCTGAACACCAACATTTCCCAATCTCGCACCATTTAAAAATACTCTGCTTTTCTATTTTTCTTACCAAAGTTGATAACTTCACATTTCTCCACAATATATTCCATTTGTCATGTTCTTGCCCACTCACTTAGCCTGTCGATATCCCCTTGAAGCCTCCTTGCATCCTCCTCACAACTTACATTCCCGCCCAGCTTTGTATCATCAGCAAACTTGGATATATTTACATATATAATAGCAAAATACTGCGGATGCTGGAAATCTGAAATTCCCAAGATCCACAAATAGGACTGCCCTGGTAGACCCATCGTTTCAGCCTGTTCTTGCCCCACGGAACTTAATTCTTCCTATCTCGACTTTATTTTTTCTCCCCTTGTCCAGTCTCTTCCCACCTACATTCGCGACTCTTCCGACGCCCTTCGTCACTTTAACAGTTTCCAGTTTCCTGGCCCCAACCGTCTCCTTTTCACTATGGACATCCAATCCCTCTACACCTCCATCCCCCACCAGGATGGCCTTAGGGCGCTCCATTTCTTCCTTGAACAGAGGCCCAACCATTCCCCATCCACCACCACCCTCCTCTGCCTGGCTGAACTTGTTCTCACATTGAACAACTTCTCCTTTGACTCCACTCACTTCCTCCAAATTAAAGGTGTTGCTATGGGAACCCGCATGGGCCCTAGCTATGCCTGCCTGTTCATGGGATATGTGGAACACTCTTTGTTCCAGTCCTAATCAGGTCCCCTCCCTCACCTCTTTTTCTGGTACATCGATGACTGTATTGGTGCCATTTCCTGCTCTCACCCTGAACTAGATAAGTTCATTCACTTTACTTCCAATTTCCACCCTTCCCTCACCTTCACATGATCCATCTCCGACTCTGCCCTTCCCTTCCTTGACTTCTCCATCTCCATTTCTGGCGATCGGCTTTCGACAAACATCCACTACAAGCCCACCGACTCCCACAGCTACCTGGACTACACTTCCTCCCACCCCGCTTCCTGTAAGGACTCTATACCATTCTCCCAGTTTCTCTGTCTCCGCTGTGTCTGTTCTGACGACGCCACCTTCCATACCAGTGCTTCCGACATGTCTTCCTTTTTCCTCAACCGAGGATTCCCCTCTACTGTGGTTGACACGGCCCTTGACCGTGTCCATTCTATTTCCCGCACTTCTGCTCTCACCCCTGCCCCTCCCTCCCAGAACCACGATAGGGTTCCCCTTGTCCTCACATTTCACCCCACCAGCCTCCACATTCAACGGATCATCTTCCGCCATTTCTGCCACCTCCAACGTGATCCCACCACCAAACACATCTTCCCCTCACCTCCCCTTTCAGCATTCCGAAGGGACCACTCCCTCCGTGACACCCTGGTCCACTCCTCAATCACCCCCAACAGCCCTTCTCCTTCACCTGGCACCTTCCCGATCAAGCGCAGGAGATGCAACACCTGCCCTTTTACCTCCTCTCTTCCCACTGTCCAGGGCCCCAAACACCCCTTCCAGGTGAAACAGCGATTTACTTGTATTTCTTGCAATTTAATATACTGTATTCGCTGCTCACAATGCGGTCTCCTCTACATTGGGGAGACCAAACGCAGATTGGGCGACCGCTTTGCGGAACACCTCCGTTCAGTCCGTAAGCGTGATCCTGAGCTTCCGGTCGCCTGTCACTTTAATTCTCCGCTTCACTCCCACTCTGATCTCTCTGTCCTCAGCCTATTACATTGTTCTAATGAAGCTCAATGTAAGCTCGAGGAACAGCACCTCATCTTTCGATTAGGCACTTTACAGCCTTCCGGACTCAATATCGAGTTCAACAATTTCAGATAATAATCCCTGCCCCCATTTTTCATGCTGTATGATTTTGCCATTCCCATTTGCAACATTTTCACAGTATGTTCTTTCAATTCCTTCCTCCCCTCCTAAACCCCCCCCCGTCTCTGCAGCTGCTTAATATCTGTTACATTTCCAGCTTTTTCCAGTTCTGATGAAGGGTCCCAGACCTGAAACGTTAACTCTGTTTCTCCCTCCACGGATGCTGCCTGGCCTGCTGAGTATTTCCAGCATTTTCTGTTGTTATTTTGGATATATTACATTTGGTCCCCTCATCCAAATAATTGATATAGATTGTGAATAGCTGAGGCCCAAGCACAGATCCTTGCGGTACCCCACTAGTTACAGCCTGCCAACCCGAAAAGGACCCATTTATTACTACTCTATTTTCTGTCCGTTAACCAATCCTCAATCCATGCTGGTATATTACTCCAATCCCATGAGCCCTAATTTTGTTTAATAACCTCTTGTGTGGCACCTTATTGAATGCCTTCTGAAAATCCAAATACACCGCATCAACTGGTTCCCCCTTATCTATTCTGCTAGTTACAACCTCAAAAAACTCTAACAGATTTGTCAAACATGATTTCCCTTTCATAAATCCGTGTTGACTCTGCCCAATCCTATTATTATTTTCTAAGTGCACTGTTACCACGTCCTTAATAATAGATTCTAGCATTTTCCCTACTACTGATGTCAGGCTAACTGGTCTGTAGTTTCCCGATTTCTCTCTCCCTCCTTTCTTAAATAGTGGGGTTACATTTGCAACCTTCCAATCCGCGGGAACCGTTCTCAAATCTATGGAATTTTGGAACATGACACCCACTATCCACTATTCACATCCACTATCTCTATATAATCATGTCATTTAATTACATAGAATTACATAGAATATACAGCACAGAAACAGGCCATTCGGCCCAACAGGTCTATGCCGGTGTTTATACTCCACACAAGCCTCCTCCCACCCCTACTTCATCTAACCCCACCAACAGAACCTTCTATTCCTTTCTCCCTCATGTACTTATCTAGCTTCCCCTTAAATGCATCTGCGCTATTTGACTCAACTACTCCCTGTGGTAGCGAGTTCCACATTCTAACCACTTTCCAGGTAAAGAAGTTTCTCCTGAATTCCCTATTGGATTTATTAGTGACTATCTTACATTTATGACCCCTAATCGACCTCTGATGTGATCAGAGAATGGATTTAAATTCAATCACCCCACTGCCAGTCGTCCAGCCCCATCTTATCTTACAGTCTAAAGGGCACTGGTTTAAAGGCAGGAGTAATCCCAATCTCTATATTTGAATAAATTATTTAAACGAGAATATTGAGCATTCAGTTGATGTGAACGGAGCTGTGATAGTTACATTCTAACCGCCATTGGCGAGGCTAATGGTGGAATGGTGCAAAAGCCCCAGAAAAATATGGAGCGGTGTAACTCATGACGTAATTCACTCACTCTATAATTTCCTCTTTCCTTTGGCGTCACTCAAGGATCCATGTGACATGGATGAATGGCGCATGTCCCCAGGAAAAGCTGTGCTGTTATTTTTTGAATAAAAAGCAGCGGGGGGTGGGGGGGGGTGGCGGGGGGCAGGGGGGGAAGGGGGTCATTTTAACTTTAATCGCTGCTGACAGCAAATTGGCAACCCCGTTTTAGGCCTCACCCGACTTCTCCTTTCTATTGAGTTCAATGGTTTCGCAACGAGTTATGTCATACTTGGGGAACAATTATGACATCAGGAGAAAATTCAGTTCTATTTTATTGCTTAATGAATTTTCTTTTCTTCAAAGTAATTCTAAATCATTTAATATCGGCCTTGTCCTCTTGTGAAGCAGCTTTCATTCTTCCCTGCTGGATTTCATCCACCATCTTGAAATTCTCTTTGGCAGAAATTTCTTCGAAATTATCTCCAGCCCTACAACCACCCCGAGATATCTGCACTCCTCCAATTCTGGCCTCTTGTGCATCCCTGATTTTAATCGCTCCACCATTGGTGGCCGTGCCTTCAGCTGCCTGGGCCCCGAGCTCTGGGATTCCCTCCCTAAACCTCTCCGCCTCTCTACCTCCTTTAAGATGCTCCTTAAAACCTACCTCACCTGCCCTAATATCTCCTCATGTGTCTAGGTGTCAAATTTTGTTTGGTAACGGTCCTGTGAAGCGCCTTGGGACATTTTACTATGCTAAAGGTGCTATATCAATGCAAGTTGTTGTTGGGTTATACCCAGTTCTACCTTCTTATCCACTTGCCAATATTAATGTGTATTTATAATATCCAAAGCATACATTGCCAATTGTGTGGAACAAGGAATTTAAACTAACCCCGTGGCAAATTATTAAAACGTATTTTTTCCTTTGCTTTGACAGGTAATTCCTGTGACTGAGGTCAGTAAGGAAGGAGTCCCAATCTTCACATTTGAATAAATTATGCAAATGATAAAACTGACCATTCAATTTTCATGAGTGGTATAAGAACATAAGAACATAAGAAATAGGAGCAGGAATAGGCCACTTGGCCCCTCGAGCCTGCTCTGCCATTCAATAAGATCATGGCTGATCTTGGGCTCAAAGCCACTTCCCCGCCCACTCCCCATAACCCTTCACTCTCTTATCTTGCAAAAATCCATCTATCTCCACCTTAAATGTACGGAATGACCCAGCCTCCACATCTCTCTGGTATGAATGTATCTTGTGCCTTCAAAGAAAATGAGCATACTTCAGAGGAATAACATAATCACTGCACATGGATAAGCTGTGACTCAGTTGGTAGCACACTCACTTCCAGGTCATGGGTCCAAGCCCCACTCCAGGGACTTTAACACATAAATCTAAGCTGATACTCCAGTGGAGTGCAGCACTGTCGGAGGTGTTGTCTTTCAGATGAGATGTTAAACTGAGGCTCCGTCTGCTTTCTCAGGTGGACATAAAAGATCCCATGGCACTATTTCGAAAGAAGAGTGGAAGAGTTATCCCGGTGTCCTGGCCAATATTTATCCCTCAATCAACATAACAAAACAGTTTATCTGGTCATTATCACAAGACTGTTTGTGGGAGCTTGCCATGTGCAAATTGGCTGCCATGTTCCCCACATTACAACAGTGACTAAAAACTTCAAAAGTACTTAATTGGCTGTAAAGCACTTTGAGATGTCTGGTGGTTGTGAAAGGCGCTATAGAAATGCAAGTCTTTCTTTACCCATCCTAATGCATTGCAGGCTTTTAACATATGTAGGAAGCACTGCAGCTAGTTCAACATCATTGGGTTAATTCCTTTCCAGATATTTTGGCACTAGCTCCTGAAGGCCTGGCTATTGACTGAACCGCAGGTCTTAAAATGACCCTGGGGTTCCTACTGCCCAGATTACGGGAAGTATGTCTGATGGGCATATTCCCAACATTTGCATGCTCCTTGAAGGCGTCTGCCCATCTATGGTGATCATGATTCCACATCCCTCAGAGGTGGCGCGGGGGAGAGCAAGGAACAATCCACTGGAGTTACGTTGTGGGAAAGTCCAGAAGAAATTCATGCCCGATGGATTTTATTGGAGCCTTGTGTCTACATCAAAATCACAGTCTGGCAGGCTAGATAGCTCAGGACATATCTGTCCTTACAGCTTCATAGCATTGTAGAATGATACAGCACAGAAGGAGGCCATTCGACCCATCGTGCCTGTGCCAGCTCTTTGAAAGAGCTCTCCAATTAGTCCCACTCCCCTGCTCTTTCTCCGTAGTCCTGCAAATCTTCCCCCTTCAAGGGTTTATCTAATTCCTTTTTGAAAGTTATTATCGAATCTGCTTCCACTGCCCTTCCAGATCATAACAACTTGGCTGCATAAAAAAAATTCTCCTCATCTCGCCTCTGGCTTAAATCTGTGCCTTCTGGTTACCAACCCTTCTGTCACTGGAAGCAGTTTCTTCTTATTTACTCTATCAAAACACTTCATGAGTTAGAACGCCTCTACTAAATCTCCTTTTAACCTTCTCTGCTCTAAGGAGAATAACTCTACAAGCCTCGTCTATGAAAACTGCCCTCACAATTGAACCCTTTAATCCTTCTGGATATTTTTTAATGATTAACAACAAGAGTGCATGCCACAGAGCATGTCAGGTCTTAGAATCATAGAATGGTTACAGCACAGAAGGAGGCCATTTCGGCCCGTCGAGCCCGTGCCGGCTCTCCGCAAGAGCACTTCAGCTAGTCCCACTCCCCCGCCTTTTCCCCGTAATCCCGCAAAAAATTTTCTCTTCAGGTACTTATCCAACTCTCTTTTGAAAGCCATGATTGAATCTGCCTCCACCACCCTCTCAGGCAGGGAGTTCCCAATCCTAACCACTCGTTGCGTAAAAACATTTTTCCTCATGTCGCCTTTGGTTCTTCTGCCAATCACCTTGGGTAGATTTTCCCAAAGCTGTTGGGAAGGAGGCGGGACTACAACTTTCAGGTTTTTGACCCGCCTACATCGACGTCCAGCCAATCCGTGCAATTTTCCCTTGATTGACCTTGTTGAGCCCGCCCAGCGGGCTCAGCAGGCCAATTAAGGGCCACCCGGCAACAGGTGATGTCACAGACTGCAATTTCATCTGTCAAGAGTTCTTGACAGATGAAATATCAGTGTTTCACAGCTGTTTGAAGCTGTCAAACACTGACAGTCTGAGTTCTAACATGAGTCCTTCTGCACAGACTCAGTTAGAACTCTCAGCAGCACTCAAAGCTGAAGGCTGTCACTTTCCACAGATCGCAGCCGTTCAGCTTTAAGTGCCGGCTGAGTGATGGGCTCCCGATGCCTACAGGAAGAAAGGCTGTTAAGGTAAGTACAGGTAAGTAAAAGTTCTTTACACACTTCAGACACACCAAACACACTTACCTTTGCACTCATGCACCCATCACTCACCTGAACACCGACATCTCGACCCCTCCAATTCCTTCAACCCGACGGCCCACCTACTCTAACTTGGCGTGGTTTGGAGCCGTCGGGAAACCCACACGAAACCCCTCAAAATAGGGATTAGGCTAAAAACTGCCTGTTAACTACCTGTTAACAGGCAGTTAATTGGCACTAATCCCTTCCCGCCTCGGGTTGGCGGTTCCCAGTGCGGGGTGGGTACCCGCCGCCTCTGAAACTTGCGTGTAGCGGGGTTTCAGGCGGGATGGTGTCGGGACCCCCGAATTCGGGACTTTCCCCCCCCACACGCCTGAAATCCCGCCTGACGGCTCCACGAAAATCGACCCCTTTAAATCTGCATCCTCTGGTTCTCGACCCTTCCACCAATGGGAACAGTTTCTCTCTATCTACTCTGTCCAGACCCCTCATGATTTTGAACACCTCTATCAAATCTCCTCTCAACCTTCTCTGCTCTAATATCTACGACTTGATGTTTGTAAGTTCCACCTCCTCATCTACCCTGGCATGACAATGGAAAATTATTGTCATTGGGAAAAACCCTAGTGCAATCATTTTTAGTAGACGGAAAATAACCTGAACGTTTTGCTTTGGTACAAAATATCAGGAACAAGATAAAGTGTGAATTTTTCGAATTGTGCTGCGGTAATATTGCCGGTAAAACAATGTAGATTTTTATTATCAAGGGGTTGTTTATAGAATGTTACGTGTGACAAATGGAATTTAAAATACGGAGTGACTGCTGCCAATGACCGGAAGCGGTGCAGAAGCGCTCGGCGCATCAATTTGTGGTGGTTTCAGTATGAATGTATAATAATATAGTCATATCGCAGGCCTAAATCTATGGAATCTATGGAGCTATGGGTTGGTTTATTAATGTATAATAATAGCGCGGGTTGGCTTAAGTATTAATGTAGGATATTTTCACAGGGGGAGGGCTGCAGAGATTTATTTGTGCGGTGCGCAAGCTCCGTGTGAAGGGAAAGCAGAAGAAAATTAATAAAAATAAGAAAAATAAGAAAAATGGACGTTTACTGTGTTTTGCTGGCACAGATTTTTCTTTCCCTGTCGTGGCTCTGTTCGGCTGTAGCGATCTCTTTTCACCAACCCCTCCCCTCCCCTCCTCTCTCCCTGGAAGTGTTTTCTTTGTAATGGCGACAATATTTTCTTTTCAGTTAGCGAACAACCGGAAAAAACACGGAAACTGCGCCCGCGCAACGACTTCAACCTCGTTGGCAGCAGTCGCGTCCTTTAAAATAATGCCAAACGTCCAAGTGGAATCTTGAAATTTTAATGCATTCTAAACACTTGCACCAGTTACTTTGTTTATATTTATACTCAATGCTCAAAAAACAATGTTTGTTCGTGCAGTTCTGGAAGGACTGTGTGATCTTTCAAGTTCAGAGGGAAGTTCTGAATAAAAGTCCTGAATTTTAAATGATTTAGCAAAAGGTTCTGTCTCTTGCAAACAATTTTACTAACAATGCAAGTTATAATTAAAGCTTGATAGATTTCTTGGCTTTCCCTATGAAAAGCCACATCATAAATATATGTACAATGGGAAGGAAAATCGGGAGAGTTGTATAACACAGAAAGGAATATCGGAACATAACAATAGGAGGAGGCCATTCAGCCCCCGTGAACCTGTTCCGCCATTCAATTAAGCTAAGGCTGATCTGTACCTAACTCCATCACCCGCCTTGGTTCCATAGCTGCCGGGTGATCAGATATCACCCATTGTACACTATCGGCAAAAGTTAAAATGACCCCCAATGTGTGTTTGTGACATTGCAGATGTCACACTTAAAGCATCACATTCTGTTGCAGCTATGAAACGATATTTAAAAAGGAGAAAGAAAGTCAAGTCACTTAATGCTGATGTGTTTTGACCAAAAGAATATAAGAATTAGGGGCAGGAGTGGGCCATACGGCCCCTCAAGCCATTAATTAAGATCATGGCTGATCCACGACCTCAACTCCACTTTCCCGCCCGATCACCATAGTCCTCTATTCCCCATGAGTCCAAATATCTATCAATCTCTGCCTTGAGTGCACTCCAACAAGCGAGAGTCTAACCACCGCCCCTTGACATTCAACGGCATTACCATCGCCGAATCTCCCACCATCAACATCCTGGGGTTACCATGGACCAGAAACTTAACTGGACCAGCCACATAAATACTGTGGCAACAAGAGCAGGTCAGAGGCTGGGTATTCTGTGGTGAGTGTCTCACCTCCTGACTCCCCAAAGCCTTTCCACCATTTACAAGGCACAAGTGAGGAGTGTGATGGAATAGTCTCCACTTGCCTGGATGAGTGCAGCTCCAACAACACTCAAGAAGCTCAACACCATCCAGGGCAAAGCAGCCCGCTTGATTGGCACCCCATCCAGCACCTTAAACATTCACTCCCTCCACCACCGGCGTACCGTGGCTGCAGTGTGTACCATCTACAAGATGCACTGCAGCACCTTGCCAAGGCTCCTTCGGCAGCACCTCCCAAACCCACAACCTCTTCAACCTAGAAGGACAAGGACAGCAGGCGCGTGGGAACACCGCCACCTCCAAGTTCCCCTCCAAGTCACACACCATCCTGGCTCAAAAGTATATCGCCATTCCTTCATCGTCGCTGGGTCAAAATCCTGGAACTCCCTCCCTAACAGCATCTTCACCACATGGACTGCAGCGGTTCAAGAAGGCGGCTCACCACCACCTTCTCAAGGACAATTAGGGATGGGCAATAAATGCCGGCCTTGGCAGCGATGCCCACATCCCATGAACGAATTTTTAAAAAATGACTCAACACCCACAGCCCTCTGCTGTAGAGAATTCCAAAGATTCACAATCCTCTGAGTGAAGAAATTTCTCCTCAACTCAGTCTTAAAAGGCCGACCCCTTATCCTGAGACTATGCCCCCGAGTTCTAGACACTCCAGCCAGGGGAAACAACCTCTCAGCATCTACCCTGTCAATCCCCTTCAGTATCTTACATGTTTCAATGAGATCACCTCTCATTCTTCTTAACTCCAGAGAGTATAGGCCCAATCTACACAATCTCTCCTCATTGGACAACCCTCTTATCCCAGGGATCAATCTAGTGAACCTTCGTTGCACCGCCTCTAAAGTATGTATGTCCTTTCTCAGATAAGGAGAGCAAAACTGTGCCCAGTACTCCAGGTGTGGTCTCACCAAAAGGCTGAAAATTACAAGTTTTCTGAAAGGCAAAGTTTCTTCACAAAACTCTAATTGACCAAAGGCTGTGATTAATTGACAATAATTAGACTTTGTGGCCTAACAAATGATACACGTTGTGCCTTACATGGTCCAATATTATTGTCTTTATAAAACATTTTGGGTGAAAAATTGGGTTGCTTTGCGCCTCCCGTTAGCGCCTGGGCGTAGCGCCATTAATGCCTCCCATGAAATTCAGCAGGAAGTTAGCAGCGGTGGTAGCCAGTAATGCCCCGCGGCAATGACGTCATCACTGTGCGCAGCGCCCCGGCCACATACTTGGGTCGCGCCCCCTGACCTACCACCAGACGATATGTCCGACAAGGTCAGTCAGGGTGGTGTTTATGCGGCCGCGACCACGCATTTTAAAGGGCAGGTGGCGGGCGGCCATTTTATTTTGGGCTGCCTGACAACACCTGCCCCCTCTCGCCTCCTGCTGCAGGGTGCCGGCCGCGATCGGCTGTATTCCCGGCACCCCACTCCCCGGAGGTCCAGCAGGGCCCCGGTGCGCACTGCGCTAGGCTCCTCCCCTTTAATCAGGGGAGGGAGGCCTGCAGTATCGCGGCGCTGCCTGCAGACGGGCATGGCGCTGTTGCATGTAGCGGTGTGATATTCAATGGGAGCGCCCCAGGAAGGAGGGGGAGTGCTTCCAGTAGCGCCCCGCCTCCTGCTTGGGACGCTACCACTCAATTTACGGCGCAGGGGGCGCTAACATTTTCGGGGCACTAAAAGTAGCGCTCCGGCAAAGTTAGCGCCCCAAAGGGGGCGCGACCGAATTTTTCCCCTATATATCCCAAGTTCATGTAAGCAACACCATGGGATATCTGTTTGTTCTCTATATAAAAAGCATGTGGGAACTATGGCTTTATAAATAGAGGCATATACTACAAAGGCAAGGAAGTTATGCTAAACCTTTATAAATTGTTAGTTAGAACTCAGCTGGCATATTGTGTCCAATTCTGGGCACCATATTTTAGGAAAGATATCATGGCCTTGGAGAGGGTGCAGAGGAGATTTACTAGAATGGTATCAGGGATGAGGCACTTCAGTTACGCGGAGAGAGTGGAGAAGCTGGGGTTTTTCTCTTTAAGGCAGAGAAGGTTAATGGGAGATTTAATAGAGGTGCTCGAAACCATGAAGGGTTTTGATAGAGTAAATGAGGAGAAACGGTTTCTACTGGCAGAAGGGTCAGTAACTAGAGGACACGGATTTAAGATAATTGACACATGAGCCAGTGGGGAGATGAGGAGAATAGTTTTTTTTTACGCAGTCAGTTACTATGATCTGAAATGCACTGCCTGAAAGGGTAGTGGAAGCAGATTCAAAAGCAGATGATAGAATGAGAGCAGAACTGAGAGGTTATACCTATCAGGAAAGATTGAATGGGCGGGGGCTCTTTTCTCTAGAAAAGAGAAGACTGAAGGGTGACCTGTTAGAGGTTGTTAAGATTATGAAATTGTTTGATAGGGTAGACGTAGAGAAGATATTTCCACTTGCAGGGGAGGCCAGAACTAGGGGCCATAAATATAAGATAGTCACTAATAAATCCAATAGGGAGTTCAGGAGAAACCTCTTTACCCAGAGAGCGGTGAGAATGTGGAACTCGCTACCACAGGGAGTGGTTGAGGCGAATAGCAGAGATGCATTTAAGAGGAAGCTGGATAAACACAGGAGGGAAAAAGGAATAGAAGGATATGTTGATAGGGTGAGCTGAAGAGGGGTGGGAGGAGGCTGGTGTGGAGCACAAACACCGGCACGGGCCAGTTGGGCCGAATGGCCTGTTTCTGTGCAGTAATTTCTATGTAACAGTAAATTTCAAAAGGGATTGGATAAATAGTTGAAGGGGGGAAATTGTAGGGCTATTGGGGAAAAAGTGCAGAGGAGTGGGACTATGTGGATAGCACTTTCCAAGAGCCGGCACAGGCACGAGGGACCGAGTGGCCTCTTTCTGTGATGTGTGATTCAATGAAAAAACCATGCGAACTCTATGATTACGTTGCACTTTGTGACTCATTGACAGGTATTTTCTATATGATTCTGTAACAGTTTGCATCACCCTCACAGGAATATTCTGAAAATGAACCCATGATTAATTAGTCTGTAACTCAGTCCCAGGATAATTGAAGGAAGTGATGATATAAAAAACTATCTTAATGAGAAAATAACAAGGTTTTGCTTCTGTAAAAGTAGAATGTAATAATACTGTCTATTAATGCACCAACAGGAATGGAATAGAAACATAGAAGATAGGAGCAGGAGTAGGCCATTCGGCCCCTCGAGCCTGCTCCGCCATTCAATGCGATCATGGCTGATCATCCAAATTCAGTACCCTGTCCCTGCTTTCTCCCCATATCCCTTGATCCCTTTAGCCTTAAGAAATATATCCAACTCCTTCTTGAATATATTTAATGAATTGGCCTCTACTGCCTTCTGTGGTAGAGAATTCCACAGGTTCACCACTCTCTGGGTGAAGAAATTCCTCCTCACCTCAGTCCTAAATGGCTTACTCCTTATCCTTAGACTGTGACCCCTGGTTCTGGACTCCCCGGCCATCGGGAACATCCTTCCTGCATCTAGTCTGTCTAGTCCTGTTAGAATTTTATAAGTTTCAATGAGATCCCCTCTCATTCTTCTAAACTCCAGCGAGTACAAGCCCAATCGACCCAATCTCTCCTCATACGTCATTCCTGCCATCCCATGTTTTAGCCTGGTGATTCTTCGCTGCACTCCTTCCATGGCAATAACATCTTTGAATAGCAGTGGCCTATTCCTCTCTAGTTATATACAGTTGAAGAAGCATTTAAAACATTTGTATCAATAATATAATAACATTAAAAAGTCTTTTAGTATGGCTGTGTTAATAAAACCTTGTTAAAATGTAATTATGGGATATTCATGCCCCTTTAAAACAAAATGTTATTAACTAGGATTATGGATCTTACGTCACTGATATTATTCACAGCATTAATAAAGGGTCAAGAAAATATGGCTACGGATGACTTGGCATATTGAATTAAAAACTAAAGGTTATGATACAATTAATGTTCATGTGCGTGAACTCAAATCATGAATCATCCAGTTTCCTTCGGTTTGGAATCTGCTTAGAATGCATTGATAAAAGTTTTTTTTAAATGATCAGTTACTGACGTACTTCATCAAACTGGGTGACGCAAAGGGTTAAAATCACTGTCCTTTCATCTTTACAACCTAAATTTAAATCCAGCCTGGGCGAATGGTTCCAGGGATGAGGGACTTCAGTTACGTGGAGAGACTAGAGAAGCTGGGATTGTTCTCCTTAGAGCAGAGAAGGATAAGGGGAGATTTAATAGAGGTGTTCAAAATCATGAAGGGGTTTTGATAGAGTAAATAAGGAGAAACTGTTTCCACTGGCAGGAGGCTTCATAACCAGCGGACACAGATTTAAGGTAATTTATGATTAACAAGAGTAAATGAGACAGTGTATGTCAGGATTTGATGTTTGTAAGTCCACTCCATCCACCCTGATATATCAATGAAAAATTATATGAAACCTCCATCTCCATTGATTGTTTGGGTTCTACATCTCTTTCAGAAAAGCAACAAGGGTGATCAGTATGGGAAGCAGAAATCTTTGGGGGTTATTTTCAACTTTTGTCACCTGGTTGAATCAGAACTGAACCCTCTCTATCGCCTCAACATCCTCCAGTAGTGTGGAGATGAAAACTGCACACTGTCCTCCAACTGTGGTCTTGCTAAGGTTTTATAGAGATTTACCATAACATCTCAACAGTCTGTACCTCTTCCCATCTAATTCAGTGAAACCTGCTTAAATGAATATCTGATCAATAAATAGTTTGCTTAAATTATTTAATTACACGCATCCTTTTCTTGTGACTCATAACATTTTGCAGATTTTTTTAATGAATCCGAGTGTTACCGTCTGAAGCCAAGCCGTCAACAACCCATTAGGAACAGCGTAGGTGCAATTATCCAATTACAGCAGGATCATTAACGTTAACTAGTTGCGATCAGTGTGTTGCCTTATTACAGTGGGCTTTAACGATCCCATTTTAAGAACAGCAGGAAGTTCTCCTGGTAGACTGATTAAGACTACTCTCTCAAACAGGATCACCGGGGAAAAGATCGACTGGCCATTCGTCTCATTGTTCAGAGGGGTTTACAGTCTGTAAATTGGCTGCGGTGTCTGGCTAAATAACAATCCCAGCCCTTCAGTGTAATTCATGGTCTGAGAAGCGCTTTAACCCCTTTCCAAGATGGGCTAAGGCACTATAGCCCCGATTTTAACCTGGGGCGGGACCCAGGTGGGCCGGGTAAAAGGTGGATGGCAAACCGTCCTGACCACAACATGAAACTCAAGAGATTTTACCTTGCCTGCATGCCCCCCGGTCCGTTTCCCACCTGAGAATGATGAAAAGTGGCTGCTTTGGGAGGGGGGAGGGGGTTGGGGGGTGCGGTGTGCAATGTAAAGCGGGGAACAATCAAACTTGCATTTGTATAGCGCCTTTCACAACCTTAGAACGTCCCAAAATGCTTTACAACCAATGAAGTACTTTTTGAAGTGTAGTCACTGTTGCCTTAGAGTCATAACGGCACAGAAGGAGGCCATTTGGCCCATCGAGTCCGTGCCGGCTCTCTGTAGGCTGACACCAAACTTTTCTTCTTGTCTATCGCTACATTGCACCCAGTTTTGCAAGAACAATGCCTGTGTGCTACTCTCCTGCTTTTCCATTGATGGAGTGTAGGTTAGTTTGGCAAAACAATCAATTATTTTAATGATCAAGTACAATTAGTTACACATAGTAGCAAGGAAGTAAGTACAAACAATGGCTATTACCCCAATCCTTTGGCGAACAATTGATCATATTTGTACTTTGCTCCTGTTCTGGCCTCACCCCTTAGTGCAGTTCCTTACATACCCCCTCAAACTCCAGACGACCCTGATGCCAATCAGTGACACAGTAGCCCAGTTAACCCATAGAAGGACATGCTTCCATTTTGATCGTTCCCTGATGCTTTTCAGCAGTGTTCCAGCAGATACAACTGAAAACAAACTGCTGTAAGGTTTAGGATCACACGTGGGAAGCTGGTCTCCAGAGTGGTCTCCCACTTTTACACAGAAACCCAAAGGCAGCAAACATATGGCGGAGTCGACTCCCGGCGTTTCCGCTGCTAAAACCATCTCCCTTATCCGTGGGCCCACTGTTGTAATAAGCAGCCAGGATAGTTTACATTGTGGAACGATGCTGATAGACAGAGACTTGTCTGCCTCTGCCAGTTGCATTCATACAGTGTAAACCTACAAGCTACAAGCTTCTCTGTTCCAACTGGAAGTATGGATCCTTCAAAGCGAAATATTCTTGCTAGAAATATGCAGCGTAGGAAACCGTGGTACTATGTTTACAGTGTCACAGACACACAACGACCACATGAAATGTTCCTCCAACGTGCTTCAATACTAGTCACAGATGTGCGCTGTGTACGGTACCGCTGTGAAGGAGGGGGCGATTTACAACCTCGCAAACTGGGTGGTAACCTGGTAGAGCAGATCACTCGTCCTGCATGGAACTTCGCCTGATTGTTGTTCTCTCGATTTCAATGGAATGAACAACGGGGCTGGTTCGACATGGGCGGACGATCTAGGAACAGGAGGAGGCCATTCAGCCTCTCGAGCCGGTCCCACCATTCAATTAGATCATGGTTGATCTGCACCTTAACTCCATTTGCTTCATATCCCTTCATACCCTAGCCTATCAAAAATCTATGGATCTCAGTTTTCAATTGACCCAGCAGCCTTGATTTTTGGGGGAGAGTTCCAAATCTCCACTACCCTTTGTGTGAAACAGTGCTTCCTGACGTCACTCTTGAATGGCCGAGCTCTAAGTTTAAGGATTTTCCCCCTTGTTCTCGACTCCCTCACCAGAGGAAATTGTTTCTCTCTAGCTACTTTCTCTTGAACTACTCCGACCGGTTACCACCCATTTCCTACACGTAAGTTCACCTACACGACAACAGTGACTGCACCTCAAAGTAACTAATTGGCTGTAAAGCACTTTTGAACATCCTGAGGAAGTGAAAGGTGCCATAGAAATGCAAGTTCCTTCTTTCTAAATAAATAATGGGTGAGCAATGACCCAGGGTTATCTTTCATTTGATTGCATTCACAGCTGGGCAAAACAAAAAGAAAAGACTTTAATTTATATAGCGCCTTTCATGACCCAAATGTCCCAAAGCACTTTACAGCCAATGAAGTACTTGTTAAAGTGTAGTCACTGTTGTAATTTGGGAAACACAGCAGCCAATTTGTGCACAGCAAGCTCCCACAGACAGCAATGTGATAATAACTAGATAATCTGTTTGTGATGTTGATTGAGGAATAAATATTGGCCAGGACACCGGGGAGAACTCCCCTGCTCTTCTTCGAAATAGTGACATGGAGTCTTTTACGTCCTCTAATTCTGCCTTCTTGAGGATCCCTGATTATAATCGCTCAACCTTTGGTGGCCGTGACTTCTGTTGCCTGGGCCCTAAGCTCTGGCATTCCCTGCCTAAACCTCTCCAGCTCTCTACTTCTCTTTCCTCCTTTAAGACGCTCCTTAAAACCTACCTCTTTGTCCAAGCTTTTGGTCACCTGCACTAATTTATCCTTATGTGGATCGGTGTCAAATTTTTAGTCTTAAAATACTCCTGTGCAGCGCCTTGGGATGTTTTACTACGTTAAAGGCGCTATATAAATACAAGTTGTTGTTCTTGTTGTCCATCTGAGAGAGCAGAGGTGGGCCTCGGTTAAACGCCGCAACTGAAAGATGGCACCTGCGACAGTGCAGCACTCCCTCAGTACTGCACTGGAGTGTCAGCCTAGATCAATAAGTTACATTCAAAGGCTATGGAGACAATATAGCAGCTAAACAACTGCAGACAAAAGCGACTTTAAAATTGGATTAAATTTGTAGAAAACTAAAGCCCCAAGATGAATAACTATGCCCTCTCAGGTGGATGTTTTGAAGAAGAGCAGGGGAGTTCACCCCGGTGTCCTGGCCAATATTTATCCCTCAACCAACTTCACGAAAAACAGATTATCTGGTCATTTATCTCACTGCTGTTTGTGAGAGCTTGCTGTGTGCAAATTGGCAGCCTTTTTTCCCTACATTGCAACAATGCTGGGAGAATGTTTCCCTTGGCTGGGGAGTCTAGAACCAGGGGCTACAGCCTCAGGATAAAGGGTAGGCCATTCAGGACTGAGATGAGAAGAAATTTCTTCACACAGAGGGTGGTGAATCTGTGGAATTCTCTACCCCAGAGGGCTGTGGAGGCTCAGTCATTGGGTATATTCAAAACAGAAGTCGATAGATTTCTGACTAGTAAGGGCATCAAGGGATATGGCGATAGGGCCGGTGAATGGAGTTGAGGTAGAAGATCAGCCATGATCTCATTGAATGGCGGAGCAGGCTTGAAGGGCCGAATGGCCTACTCCTGCTCCTATTTCTTATGTTCTTATGTTCTAATGCTGACAGTGCAGCACTCCCTGAGTACTACACTGGGAGTGTCAGCTTAGATTATATGCTGAAGTCTCTTGCGTGGGACATGAACCCACAACTTTCTGACTCAGGAGTGGCAGTGCTACCCTCTGAGCCAACACCTTTGAGGAAGGGTTTTAGTGAACACCAGCGATGACTCAGCCTTTGTGTTCATGGACCATGTCATTTGTACTAGGGAACCTTGTGGGGCACATATGGGGGGGGGCGATTTTTACCCTACCTGGACACGTTGGCAGTTAAAATGGCCCAGTTTATTTACCTCCCCTCGAGCAGCTCGGACACCGCTGACCATATATTTTGCAAGCTTCTGGACAGTCGCCTGCCCAAAGCCGGTGGGGTCCTTCTTTAAATATATAGATCGGGTTCAATCAGACCCTCGACGGCAATTTACCTCGCACCTGAGCGAGGAAACAACACTGGCTGGATAGGGGTTGGCAAATGTTTGCGTTTAAAGTCTGCAGACTAGAGGGGTATTATGAAGTAGGAAGATAATGAAAAGGAAATATATACATGAACTCTCTGTATAATGTTTCAGTGTTCCCCTGATATACAAGGAGACAGAAAGTTTGGTGCAAATTATGGTTAAGAATAACTTCACTGGGGTAATGAGCAGCTAATTGGTTTGGTGCCTTATGCAAGGATTTCCAGTTTCTATGTGCAATACGTATCGGACATAAAAGATTTGTTGACTCGCCCGAGGGGAAGTTAGTCCACTGTTTGTGTTGCTTGCTCATTTCCTGGCCATGTAACCTAACCAAGTTCAACATGAGCAATCGAAAAACTCCAGTTAACTATGAACTGACATGTCCCAACAGAAACAAGCAGTTAACTATATCCTGACATGTCTCAACAGGAACTAGCCAGTTAACCATGTCCTGACATGTCCCAACAGGAACACGCCAGTTAACCATCTCCTGACATGTCCCAACAGGAACACGCCAGTTACCCAAGTCCTAACATGTCTCAACAGGAACCAGCCAGTTAAACATGTCCTGACATGTCCAACAGGAAATGCCAGTTAAGCATGTCCTGATATGTCCCAACAGCATCACGCCAGTTAACCATGTCCTGACATGTCTCAACAGGAACCAGCCAGTTAACCGTGTCCTGATATGTCCCAACTGGAACACACCAGTTAACCATGTCCTGACATGTCTCAACAGGAACATGCCAGTTAACCATGTCCTGACATGTCTCAACAGGAACATGCCAGTTAACCATGTCCTCACATGTCTCAGCAGGAACGCACCAGTCACCCATGTCCTGACATTTCCCAACAGGAACATGAAAGGTAATCATGTCCTGACATGTCTCAACAGGGACATGAAAGTTAACCATGTCCTGACATGTCTCAATAGGAACACGCCAAATAACCATGTCCGGACATGTCCCGAAAGGAACATGCCAGTCACCCATGTCTTCACATGTCCCAACTGGAACATACCAGTTAACCATGTCCTGACATGTCTCAACAGGAACACACCAGTTAACCATGTCCTGACAAGTCCCACAGGAACCAGCCAGTTAACCATGTCCTGACATGTCTCAACAGGAACACGCCAGTTAAACATGTCCTCACATGTCTCAACAGGAACATGCCAGTTAACCATGTTGTGACATGTCTCAACAGGAACACACCAGTTAACCATGTCCTGACATGTCTCAACAGGAACCAGCCAGTTAACCATGTCCTGACATGTCTCCACAGGAACACGCCAGTTAACCATGTCCTGACATGTCTCAACAGGAACATGCCAGCTAACCATGTCCAGACATGTCTCAACAGGAACATGCCAGTTAACCATGTCCTGAGATGTCCCAAAAGGAACACGCCAGTTACCCATGTCTTCACATGTCCCAACAGGGACATGAAAGTTAACCATGTCCTGACATGTCTCAATAGAAACACGCCAAATAACCATGTCCTGACATGTTCCAAAAGGAACATGCCAGTCACCCATGTCTTCACATGTCCCAACTGGAACATACCAGTTAACCATGTCCTGACACGTCTCAACAGGAACCAGCCAGTTAACCGTGTCCTGATATGTCCCAACTGGAACACACCAGTTAACCATGTCCTGACATGTCTCAACAGGAACATGCCAGTTAACCATGTCCTCACATGTCTCAGCAGGAACGCACCAGTCACCCATGTCCTGACATTTCCCAACAGGAACATGAAAGGTAATCATGTCCTGACATGTCTCAACAGGAACACGCCAGTTAACCATGTTATGACATGTCTCAACAGGAACATGCCAGTTAACCATGTTGTGACATGTCTCAACAGGAACCTGCCAGTTAACCATGTCCTGACATGTTTCAAAAGGAACACGCCAGTTAACCATGTTGTGACATGTCTCAACAGGAATACGCCAGTTAAACTTGTCCTGACATGTCTCAACAGGGACATGCCAGTTAACCATGTCCTGACATGTCCCTAAAGGAACACACCAGTTAACCATGTCCATAGAAACACAGAAACATAGAAGATAGGAGCAGGAGTAGGTCATTCGGCCCCTCGAGCCTGTTTTGCCATTTAATGAGATCATGGCTGATCATCCAAATTCAGTACCCTGTCCCTGCTTTCTCCCCATATCCCTTGATCCCTTTAGCCTTAAGAAATATATCTAACTCCTTCTTGAATACATTTAATGAATTGGCCTCAACTGCCTTCTGTGGTAGAGAATTCCACAGGTTCACCACTCTCTGGGTGAAGAAATTCCTCCTCATCTCAGTCCTAAATGGCTTACCCCTTATCCTTTGACTGTGACCCCTGTTTCTGTACTCCCTCACCATCGGGAACATCCTTCCTGCATCTAGTCTGTCTAGTCCTGTTAGAATTTTATAAGTTTCAATGAGACAATGTCCAGACATGTCTCAACGGGAACGTGCCAGTTAAACATGTCCAGACATGTCCCAAAGCAACACACCAGTTAACCATGAACAGACATGTCTCAACAGGAACACACCAGTTAGCCATGACCTGACATGTCTCAACAGGAACACGCCAGTTAACCGTGTCCTGACATGTCTCAACAGGAACATACCAGTTAACCATGTCCTGACATGTCTCAACAGAACACGCCAGTTAACCATGTCCTGACATGCCTCAACAGGAACACGATAGTTAACCATGACCTGACATGTCTCAACAGGAACACGCCAGTTAACCGTGTCCTGACATGTCTCAACAGGAACACGCCACTTTGGTGGCAAAAACAGGAAGACAGATTATTATCTGAATGGCAATAGATTGGGAGAAGGGGAAGTGCAACGAGACCTGGGTGTCCTTGTGCACCAGTCTCTGAAGGTAAGCATGCAGGTGCAGCAGGCGGTTAAGAAGGCAAATGCTTTGCTGGACTTCATAGCGAGACGATTCGAGTACAGGAGCAAGGATGTCTTGCTGCAGTTGTACAGGGCCTTGGTGAGACCACACCTTGAGTATTGTGTGCAGTTTTGGTCGCCTTTTCTGAGGAAGGATGTTCTTGCCATGGAGGGAGTGCAGCGAAGATTCACCAAACTGATACCTGGGATGGCAGGAATGACGTATGAAGAGAGATTGGGTCGATTAGGCTTATACTCGCTGGAGTTTAGAAGAATGAGAGGGGATCTCATTGAAACTTATAAAATTCTGACAGGACTGGACAGACTAGATGCAGGAAGGATGTTCCCGATGGCGGGTGAGTCCAGAGCCAGAGGTCACAGTCTAAGGATAAGGGGTAAGCCATTTAGGACTGAGATGAGGAGGAATTTCTTCACCCCGAGAGTGGCGAACCTGTGGAATTCTCTACCACTGAAGACAGTTGAGGCCAATTCATTAAATATATTCAAGAAGGAGTTGGATATATTTCTTAAGGCTAGGGGGATCAAGGGATATGGGGAGAAAGCAGGGACAGGGTACTGAATTTTGATGATCAGCCATGATCTCATTAAATGGTGGAACAGGCTTGAGGGGCCGAATGGCCTACTCCTGTTTCTATCTTCTATGTTTCTATGTTAACCATCTCCTGACATGTCTCAATTGGAACATGCCAGTTAACCATGTCCTGACATGTCTCAACAGGAACACACCAGTTAAACATGTCCTGACATGTTTCAACAGGAACATGTCCTGACATGTCCCTGCAGTAAAACACCAGTTAACCATGTCCTGGCATGTCTCAATAGGAACATGCCAGATAACCGTGTCCTGACATGTTTCCACAGGAACACATCAGTTAACCATGTCCTGACATGCCGCAACAGGACCATGCCTGTTAACTGTGTCCTAATATGTCTCAACAGGAACACACCAGTTAATCATGTCATGACATGTCTGAACAATAACCTGCAAATTAACCATGTCCTGACGTGACTCAACTGGAACACACCTGTTAACCATGTCCTGACGTGACTCAGCCGGAACACGCCAGTTAACCATGTCCTGACATGTCTCAACAGGAACACACCTGTTAACCATGTCCTGACATGTCTCTACAGGAACACACCAGTTAACCATGTCCTGACATGTCTGAACATGAACACACCAGTTAACCATGTCCTGACATGTGTCAACAGGAACACACCATTTAACCATGTCCTGAAATGTCCCAACAGGAACACGCTGGTTAATCATGTCCTAACAGGTCTCAACAGGAACACGCCAGTTAACCGTGTCTGACATGTCTCTACAGGATCACGCCAGTTAACCATGTCCTGAAATGTCCCAACAGGAACACACCAGTTAACCGTGTCTGACATGTCCCAACAGGAACACACCAGTTAACCGTGTCTGACATGTCTCTACAGGAACACACCAGTTAACCATTGTGAAGGAATAGCCATGATTCAGAGAAATACACGATACTATGAACAGATTTCTAATATTATTAATAAAAGACAAAAGACACAAGTCTCAGCAGACACAGGCTGTGAACAGAAATACAGGCTTCTGAAATAAGATCAGTTGATAACAAAGTTGTAAGCAGGCTTTGAAATGGGAAAGGGATATTGACCAAGAAACTAAGACCCTATTGAAAAGCAAAGACTTGCTTCCAAAGAGTCTAGATTTTGGAACAAACACAATGAGTATGCCCAATTTAAGTGTTAAGAGCAAACACGTTGGAACAGAAATACAAACATTAAACGAGGCATGTGCCTTTGAAAACATGGCATCATGTAAAGAAACAACTGCTGGTCAAATAGTTTTATGTTAAATTTGGAAGGCAGGAACCATAAGATTAAATATGCAACCAATTGAGATAGCTAGAAAACAAGTAAACACACAGGCCTAGAAATTCACTTTGGGGCGGCCAGCTCGCTCGCGCCCAAAAGTTAGCGCTGGGCGGGGAGGCATTAGCGCTAGCCAGATATTCGTCTTCTGCGCCCCAATTCGGAAGCGGGCGCTATACCAGGGTGTGCCCGCCTCCGCCTGGGGCGCTGCAACTGAATATCGGCGCGCTAGTTGCCGCAGCGCCACCCGCAGCGGAGCGGCAGGCTGCGGTACTGCAGGCCTTCCTCCCTCTCTTAAGGGGGAGGTGCCTGCAACAGCCGGAGCCCCGATCGCGAGTGCCGGCAAAAGAGCCCTGCACAACGGAGACGTGCCGGGCTCGCGGAAAGCAGCCGGCAATGCTGCGGCGGGGGGGGGGCGGTGGAGGAGGCCGGGGAAGGAGGTGCGGGCAGGCGGCCGCCACAAAAGCGGCCGGCCGCACCTTCCGCTTTAAAGCGCCCCACTAAGGCTGCAGGACGGCCCCGTTTTCTGGTCGCTGTTTGCGGCCGCTTCGGAGGAGGCGGCCGCAACTAAATATGGGGATCGGCGCGGTTTCGGGGCGTTACCGGGGCACCGCGCACACCAATGACGTCATCGGTGCCGGCGCAGCGCTAACGGCTACCGCTGCCATTAACGCTGCACTCAATTTCAGCGCTACCAACCCGCCGGCGCAGAAGAGCTCTTTAGGCGCTAAGTGGGCGCAAGGCCCAATGAATTTCTAGGCCACAGTTAAAGTGGTTTTGATTTACATATTGTAAATATAATACCAACAAGAAAGCTTTGAAAATATGACTTCAATAGAGACACCAAGCAATTGCATTGTGTTTGTATTAATCTTGGAACACCACGAAGTCAAATGTCTGCAAAAAACTAGTAAAGCCAATATTAAGAATTGAATGGAAAGCATTTTGTAAGAATGCCATCAAACAAAAATCATTGCTGTCATTGTTTTTATGATGGTTTTTGGAACACCTAAAGGTAGAGAAATAATTATGCATGCAATAGTTGAATTGATAGTAAAATAGAAAGCATTCGAAAGAGGTATCAATAAAGACAATTAGCTAACATCAGCAGAGAACATCAAAGAAGAAACCACTGCCAAAATAGTATAAAAACAAGACCTTTTTTAACAGAACTCGCTGAATGGGCAAAGCGTTTCTTAACTTTCCAGAGGCATCTCTGTAAGTCTTTAACTATGAGTCTCGGGAAGTCAGATTGATTTTGGAGGATGCCCTGGATTTAGAAATAAGTAAGAAATAAGAAATGTAACGAAGTAAAGATTTGAGAATAAGGATCTCTGAGAAATAAGAAATGTAAGCTAATTGTATTTTGAATTGTTAATGTTGCGACTGATTCAACAGATGTTAACTGAAAGTCGGCTTTTAAATAAAACTATATATTTCTAGAATTGTCTCAAAGAGTAATTCTGTATAGACTCGCGAACCCACAAATTCTGTACACTCTTTTGTAAGGAGTTGCAGAATTCTGGGGGGTATTCTGGACCCTCATAATATCCGGAAGGCTACAGTCTAGTTCGACTTATTAAAAGTGCTATCTGGAGGATGGTGACATCTTCAGTCGTTCCGTTCCTTTCGGGAGAGATAGCCTGAACCTTTAGACCCATTTAAGTGTCTTATGCAATTCGGCTATCTCAAACTTAAGTTGAGGGTGAATGTCTGGGGAATACGCCTGATCTGAAATAGCCCATAAGGGCGAGGACTGTAATTATCGCTTCACCATGTCCTGACATGTCCAACAAGAACACATAGAAACATAGAAGATAGGAGCAGGAGTAGGCCATTCGGCCCCTCGAGCCTGCTCCGCCATTCAATGAGATAATGGCTGATCGTCCAAATTCTGTAGCCTGTTCCTGCCTTCTCTCCATATCCCTTGATCCCCCTAGCCTTAGGAAATATATCCAACTCCTTCTTGAATATATTTAATGAATTGGCCTCTACTGCCATCTTTGGTAGAGAATTCCACAGGTTCACAACTCTCTGGGTGAAGAAATTCCTCCTCATCTCTGTCCTAAATGGCTTACCCCTTATCCTTAGACTGTGACCCTTGGTTCTGGACTCCTCGGCCATCGGGAACATACTTCCAGCATCTAGTCTATCTCATCCTGTTAGAATTTTATAAGTTTCAATGAGATCCCCTCTCATTCTTCTAAACTCCAGCGAGTACAAGCACAATCGACCCAATCTCTCCTCATACGTCATTCCTGCCATCCCAGGTATCAGCCTGGTGAACCTTCGCTGCACTCCTTCCATGGCAAGAACATCCTTCCTCAGATAAGGCGACCAAAACTGCACACAATACTCCAGATGTGGTCTCAACAAGGACCTGTACAACTGCAGCAAGACATCCTTGTTCCTGTACTCAAACCCTCATGCTACGAAGGCCAACATACCATTTGCCTTCTTAGCCGCCTGCTGCACCTGCATGCTTACTTTCAGCGATTGGTGCACAAGGACGCCCAGGTTTCATTGCACTTCCCCTTCTCCCAATCTATTGCCATTCAGATAATAATCTGCCTTCCTGTTTTTGACACCAAAGTGGATAACCTCGCATTTATCCACGTTATATTGCATCTGCCATGCTTCTGCCCAATCACCCAACCTGTCCAAATCATATTGGAGTTTCTCGGTATCCTCCTCACAGCACACACGCCCACCCAGCTTTGTGTCGTCTGCAAACTTGGAGATATTACATCTAGTTCCCTCATCCAGATCATCAATATATATTGTGAATAGCTGGGGTCCAAGGACCGATCCCTGCGGTACCCCACTAGTCACTGCCTGCCACTCGGAAAAAGAGCCGTTTATTCCAACTCTTTGCTTTCTGTCTGCCAACCAGTTCTCTATCCAAGTCAATACCTTGCCCCCAATCCCATGTGCCTTAATTTTACACGCTAATCTCTTATGCGGGACCTTATCGAAAGCCTTTTGAAAATCCAAATACACCACATCCACTGGTTCTCCCTTATCTATTTTACCAGTTACATCCTCAAAAAATTCCAGTAGATTAGTCAAGCATGATTTACCTTTTGTAAATCCATGTTGACTTTGTCCGATCCGGTCACTTTTTTCCAAGTGTTCTGCTATTACATCCTTTATAATGGACTCTAGCATTTTCCCCACTACCGATGTCAGGCTTACCGGTCTGTAATTCCCCGTTTTCTCTCTACCACCCTTTTTGAACAGTGGGGTAACATTAGCTACCCGCCAATCCATGGGTAATGTTCCAGAGTCTATAGAATTTTGGAAGATGATCAGCAATGCATCTGTATTGATTTCTTTGTGGGTTCAATGACGAGACATTTATGAAAGAGAATGTCTTTTAATCTAAAGCTTGTTCAACTCTTTTTAACAGCATTTACAGGAGACATCATGCTAGTGATGCATCTAGAACGAAACTGAAACTAAACTCACTGCCTTGCTTCTCTCGGTCACATGCCCTCTGCTGGTCAGGCACAAGCAATCAATACATGCAATCATGCTATTAAGGCATCATAATCGAACAGGCAAATACCATCTCTATTTGCTGATATCATTACATCTCCTTTTCTTAAAACAAAAGTATTTTACTTTTAACTAACAACATGTTTTCTTTGTATTAATCTGCATTTTAACTGTAACACTTAATGAACTTACATTATCATTATCATGATCAAGGTTTTTTAACCTTGCTTTGTGTGTTCACATGAAATATGTCAATACACTAGAACTTGAAGAAAGAATAAGATAACATTACTTCCTTCTATAACAATAGTCCTTAAATTTGCTCAATGAGTCTCTCAGGAGGCTTCACGTGTCTTGAGGATTTTCTGATTGATTGTCCTTGAATCTGAGTTGTTGCCTCAGGTGATTGGTTCTCAGCTGTGTGATCAGGTTGTTCAACAATATCAGTCTCTTGACCTGCTGTGGCTGGTCCCATGAGAAGATCTCAACGATTTCTTCTCAGAACAGCACCCTCATCTGTCTGAATGGTGTATGATCTTGGTTGAACTTCACTCAGGACAGTTCCCTTCTGAGTCCATGTGTTTGTTTTGTCTTTGAACCTTACTTGGTCACCAGTGTGGAGTTCAGGTAGGTTTTGTGTTCCTCTGTCATAGTAATACTTTTGCTTTTCTTTCTGTTGTTCTTTGAACTTCCTCACTTTCTCCCCCTCTTTTGTTTTCAGGAGGTTCTCCGGGATGGGTAGGTTTGACCTTAGCCGACGTCCCATCAGGAGTTGGGCTGGTGACATACCACACTCGAGCGGCGTTATGCGGTATACAAGCATGCTCTGGTAGAAGTCAGTTCCACTGTCTTTTGCCTTGTACATCCGTCTTTTCACTGTGTTTGCGGGCTCTCCTGGGTCAACAGCTCTGGACAACGTGTCTGCTGTATACATCAGCTTACCCAGTGTGTACGCAACATTCAGTTCATCATAGACTGTCTCTCCTTCGCTTTCCACAACGAGGGCTCTCTTTACCAGGTTCAGTCTCTCACAGGCTTTTTAACCTAGTATGGCTTGCACATCCTTTGGCACCACGATTAATGCTAGCGTGTGCTCTCTGTCCTTGTGTGTTACTTTGACAATGCATCTTCCTTTCACTGGTATATCAGTACCTGAGTATCCTGTCACTTTCACTTTTATTCCATGTATCTTTGGTCTGGGTATAATTTTCTTAAAATCAGTCTCTGATATCACATTAACTTGTGCTCCAGTATCCAATTGAAATGGAATGTGTATGTCATTCACTTTTAGTGTCAACATCCAGTCTCTTCTTTTTTGTTTTCAGACACAACATCTACATAGAACTCCTCTATGTCGCTTTCATCTACTGCATGGACCTTGCTTTGTTGCACTTGGTTCTTGCAGCAACGGGCATAATGGTTGTTTTTGTTGCAACTATTGCATGTTTTACCATATGCTGGACACTTTTTTGGTGGATGCTGTGTACCGCATCGACTACATGACTTTCGATTGTCCCTTTCATTTTCGTTCACTGGCCATGCCTCTTTTTTCACATTGGCGCTCTTTTTGTTAAACGGTTTGTATCCGTTCTTTCTCACTGCATCCACGTTGCAGCTATTGTCACTGAACAGCTCCTTTGCCTGCAACTTCACAGTCTCTGTAGCCCTACACAGTGCTATGGCTTTTCCCAGGTCTAGATCTTGCTCTCTTAGCAGTCTTTCCCTTAGACCATTATCTGGAATACCACACACCAGTCTGTCTTTTATCAGCGAGTCTGTCAGTCCCCCAAATTCACATGTTTTGCTTCTGTTTCTCAGTTCAGTCACATACTGATCAATAGTCTCTCCCGTTTTCTGTACACATGTGAAAAATCTGTGCCTCTCAAACATCACGTTACGTTTAGGTATGCAGTAGGCCTCAAACTGTTCCATTATTTTATCTAGCTTCATTTTGTCTCCATTAGCAGCGAATGTGAAGTTATTATACACCTCCAGCGCTTCATCACCCACGACATGTAAGAACAGTGACGCTTTCATTTTATCACCTTTCTCGTCAGCTCCGATTGCCGCTAAATACAACTCTACACGTTGTTTGAATCTCCTCCAATTTTCAGCCACATTACCTGTCAACTGAAGCTTTGCCGGTGGGAGTAAACCTTCCATTTTTCACTTCGTTAGCTATTCTCTAATGGTAAGTGACGATGTTCTGTTTTGGCTTGCTAATATGTGGAGAGCTAATTTCACTTTAGATTTTTCCTCTTCATTTCTTTCAATCACTTCTGACACCATGTATTGATTTCTTTGTGGGTTCAATGATGAGACATTTATGAAAGAGAATGAGTTTAAATCTAAAGTCTGTTCAACTCTTTTATACAGCTTTTACAGGAGACACGATGCTGTGATGCATCTAGAACGAAACCGAAACCAAACTCACTGCCTTGCTTCTCTCGGTCACATGCCCTCTGCTGGTCAGGCACAAGCAATCAATACATGCAATCATGCTATTAAGGCATCATAATCGAACAGGCAAATACCATCTCTATTTGCTGATATCATTACAGCATCTACTATTTCTAGGGCCACTTCCTTAAGTACCCTAGGATGTAGATTATCAGGCCCTGGGGATTTATCAGCACTCAATCTCATCAATTTCCCTAACACCATTTCTCTACAAATACTGATTTCTATCAGTTCCTCCCTGTGATTAGACCCTATGTTCCCTGACATCTTTGGGAGTTAACTGTGTCTGACATGTCTCAACAGGAACACACCAGTTAATAATGTCCCGTCATGTCTCAACAGGAACCAGCCAGTTAACAATGTCCTGACATGTCCCAACAGGAACACACCAGTTAACCGTGTCTGACATGTCTCAACAGGAACCAGCCAATTAACCATGTCATGTCATGTCTCAACAGGAACCAGCCAGTTAACCATGTCCTGACATGTTCCAAAAGGAACCAGCCAGTTAACCATGTCCTGACATGTCTCATTAGGAACCAGCCAGTTAACAATGTCCTGACATGTCCCAACAGGAACATGCCAGTTAACCGTGTCTGACATGTCTCAACAGGAACACACCAGTTAACCATACCCTGACATGTCTCAACAGGAACCAGCCAGTTAACCGTGTCTGACATGTTCCAAAAGGAACACGCCAGTTAACCATGTCCTGACATGTCTCATTAGGAACCAGCCAGTTAACCATGTCCTGACATGTCTCATTAGGAACACACCAGTTAACCATATTGTTAAGTCTGTGTGTTATAGTGATAATTACTACACAGGCTACAAGAGTAAATTCAACAGGTCTTTACTGGTTGGAGGTAGGGACTATACTGAATACAATATTACTACACAGTGCTTATATACCGGTGTGGTCACCACCGGTATTACGTATACAGCAGCCAGAGAAAGTAGTACATCTCTTAAGGTGGAACAGGCTTAAGTTCTCTTAAGGTGGAACAGGTTACATACACCACAATCCTCCCTTTTTAGCTTAACAGTCATATCCCCATTTAACATAACATCATAACATATATACATATATAACTTCAGGTATAACAGTTCAAAGGTTCAGTCTCTCAGGAGGCTTTCTGATGCGGCTTGGATAACGCCTCTCAGTAGTCTCTGATTCTTGTTGTTGAGGTGCCTCCTCTATTTGGTTTCCAATGTATTGGGTGTCATCATCATCAAGTACATTCCCTGCTGAGGTAGATGCTTCAGGTTCATTAACGTTTTCCACAGTTGTCTCTGTCACAACCATGGGTTCGACCCTTGCTCTCGACTCTACCAGTTGATCCGCATGACGCCTTATCACATTATGACCAATATCTACTGTGTACATCAGAGGTCCTTGTCTGGCCCGAATTGTTCCGGACTGCCATTTTTCGTTTCCATAGCCCCTTGCCAACACTGGTTGTCCTACGTCGAAAGTTCGAGTGGTCTTGTTGTTAATATGCCGAAACTGTTTGTTTTCCACTTCCCTCCGCACATTTGGTTTTAACAAGTCCAACTTGGACCGCAACCTCCTGTTATAAAACATCATGGCAGGACTTTGGTTAGTCACTGCATGATCGGCGTTTCGATATGACATCAGGAACTTGTCGACCTTGTTGTTGCAGCGGAATCTGATCATCGTTCATGGCCTTAATTGCCTTTTTGAATGTCTGGACAAATCTTTCAGCCAACCCGTTTGTCACTGGATGATATGGGGCAGAGGTATAATGTTTTACTCCATTCTTCTTTAAGAATTGTCGGAATTCTTCCGATACAAACTGTGGTCCGTTGTCCGAACAGATCTGTTCTGGCAATCCGTTCCTTGCGAATATTGTTCTTAACACCGCAATTGTCTTTTCTGAAGTAGTGGTATTCATCTTGATGACTTCTGGCCATTTGGAATGTGCGTCCACCGCGATTAGGAACATGGAGTCCATGAATGGACCAGCAAAGTCAATGTGTACGCGTTGCCATGGGGCTGAAGGCCATTCCCATGGGTGTAGCGGTGGTATTGGAGGTGCATTTTGCACGTTTTGGCACCCAGCGCAGCTTTTCGTTAACTCCTCAATCTGTTGGTCAATACCCGGCCACCATACATAAGCCCTAGCAAGACTTTTCATTTTAACTCCCCCCAGATGACCTTCATGCAGTTCGTTTAAAACTCTTTCCCTTAACTTGGGAGGAATAATCACTCTTGTCCCGTACATCAAGGTACCCTGGCAGACGGACAGCTGGTCTCGCCTTGCCGAAAATGCCGGTAACAGAGGATCACCCCATGTTGGCCATCCTTTCACTGTCACCTCGTAGACTCTGGACAGTGTCGGGTCGTTCCTGGTTTCTCTTTCAATACTTGCATTGGTGACTGGTAAACACTCGATGATGGTCGAATGAAATAACTCAACAGGGTCAACTTTCGTCGTGTCTTCTTCTTCAGGTAGTGGCAGGCACGACAGCCCATCAGCATTGCCATGCTGTTTCGTACCTTTGAATTCTATTTGATATTGATGTGCCCCTAGGAAAAGAGACCATCTCTGGAGACGCTGCGCTGTCATCACCGAAACACCCTTCTTAGGGTTAAAAATGGATACCAACGGTTGATGGTCTGTCAGAAGTGTGAATTTTTGGCCCTGCAGGTAATGATTAAACTTCTTCACTCCCCATACAAGGCTAAGAGCCTCCCTATCGATCTGCGCATAGTTGCGCTCAGCGGAGGTCAATGATCTGGATGCAAACGCGACTGGCCTTTCCGTGCCATTTGGCAACTTGTGTGAGAGTACTGCCCCAATACCATATGGAGAAGCATCACAAGCCAACCGAATAGGCAGTGTCGGGTTGAAGTGAGCCAACACTTCCTCTGAGGTGATCAATTCTTTGCTTTTGCGAAATGCCTTCTTACAGTTTTCGCCCCATTCCCATGGTACACCTTTCTGTAAAAGAGCGTTTAACGGGTGCAGTACCGTGGATAGATTTGGCAGAAATTTATGGTAATAGTTAATTAATCCTAGAAACGACCTCAACTGAGAGACATTCTCCGGAGCGGGAGCCTTTACAACTGCCTCAATCTTGTCAGGAGACTTATGAAGCCCCTCCCGGTCAATGACATGGCCACAGTACGAGATCCGCTTCTGGAAGAACTCACATTTCTGCCGATTTACTCTAAGTCCATACTCTTTCAGTCTGTTGAGCACCAGTTCCAAGTTTGCGAGATGTTGTTCATCACCATCACCTGTGATCAGAATATCGTCCAGGTAACATTGTGTGCCTGGAATTCCCTGTAATACCTGCTCCATGGCCCTCTGCCAAATTGCTGGAGCTGATGCCACTCCAAAAACCAGCCTATTGTACCGGTACAACCCTCGATGCGTGTTGATCGTGAGGTATTGGCGTGACTCTTCCTCAACCTCCATCTGCAAGTACGCCTGCGCCAGGTCTATCTTGGTGAAGTGTTTCCCGCCAGACAATGAAGCGAAAATATCCTCAATCCGTGGAAGCGGATACTGCACCGTGTGAAGCACCGGATTAACGGTGATTTTGAAATCTCCACAGATGCGAACCTTCCCTGGATCTCCTGGCTTGTTGCTCGCAGGACGTTTCATAACGGGAACAATGGGCGTAACCCACTCACTCCAATTTACCTTAGACAGTACACCTGAACGTTCTAGTGCTTCCAGTTCCGCTTCAACAGTAGGTCGTATTGCATAGGGTACCGGTCTGGCTTTAAAAAATTTTGGTTGTGCATGTTCATCAATCTTGATGTTTGCCGTAATTCCTCTCAGTGTTCCCAGTCCCTGCTGGAACACCTCTTTAGCATCATCCAATATTCTGGACAATCGTTTAGGTTTGACATCTGTTTCCCCGGAATCTACCGTTCGTGCCTTCAAGGAGTGCCAGTCCATATTCATTTTCCTAATCCACTCCCGTCCTAGTAGTGGTGGACCTCCTTCAGGTAGCACATATAAGTCCATTACTTGGCTTTCTTCGCCCTTGTGGACCACTTCTACCTCTATTTTTCCGATGGGGTACACTCTTTGCCCCGTGTATGTTTTCAATATAATCTCCGTATCCTGTAGGGGAATATGTTGGAATAACCTTCTGTAATCTTTCTTATTCATGACCGTCAATGCCGATCCAGTGTCCAATTCCATTTTTACTTGGACTCCTGCTATCTGAAGAGTGACCCAAATTGTCTGGAGATCTGCATCCTTACCAATGTTGTGTACTCTTAGGCTATCCAGTTCATTACTGCTAGCGTCTGAATCTGACTTCTGTTCGGTCAAACTGTTCTTTGTCACCTTGTGTACCTTTGCGTATTTTCCTTGCGGTGACTTTTTGTTGCTGGTCTTCTTTCCTGACCGGCATACTTTAGCTATGTGGCCAAGCCTGCCACACGTTCTGCATTCTTGGTTTTTAAACCAACACTGGTTCTGATCGTGCGTTGTCTTTCCACAACGATAACATTTGACAGAACTCAAACCCAATTTGTTTGTACCGAGTTCCGGTGACTGTAGCTGCATTACTGCCGTGCCTCTCGCTGCGGCTTCGTGTGCTGCTGCCATAGTGACCGCCTTCTCAAGTGTCAGCTCATTCTCCTCGAGCAGTCGCTTTTGTGTATCCTGTTTAAATAACCCACACACAAATTTATCTCGTAGTGCCTCTGTCAGTCCTGTTCCAAACTGACAATATTTTGCTAGCTTACGTAATTCCATCAAATATTCAGCATTGCTTTCATTCTGCAGCTGCCTTCTGTCGTAAAATTTAAATCGTTCCGCTAGCATCAGCGGCGTGGGGTTTAGATGATTTTTCAGGACAGTAACAATCTCATCGAACGTCTTATCCGCCGGTTCATCTGGTGATAACAGGTGTTTCAATTGCCCGTATGTCTTCGCACCCATTAAATTTAATAATGTTAGTGCTTTATCTGCATCAGGAATTTTATTTGCCTTACAATAATTTTGTATGCGTTCTACATACATGGCCCAATCTTCGATGTCACTATCAAAGGTATTAATGTTCCCATGTTTAGGCATCGTTGCAATTTATTGTATTTTTATGTTATCCAAGATGGCGGCTTCCCGCTGTTGTCGTCGTCCTCCGCCCACAAAATGGCGGTTTTCCCGCGCTTGGCGGTCTTCAACCATCCCCCGACGCTGTCTCTGCTTCACCGCGGCTCTCGCGCCTTCAGTTTCCCCAGACGCTGCGCCTTTTAGCCCGAATGCGGCCCTTATCTCCGGTCGCGATCGATCTCACCGCCCTTATTCCTCCGTCTTTCCAGCCCCGTCTGTACAGCCAACGCGGTTGACTTTCTGTCGCGTCGCTGCCCGGCTTACCCACCACCGAGGTCGAAAGAAGAAAGCTGACAGTCGCTGATGGAGGCTTCGAGGTCAGGATGTCTTCTGCACTCCGGTTTCTCGATGCCTGCCGCTCGACATGTCTTCCAGTAGGGTGATGAGGGTGGAAACCTCTCTTCGACGTCCTGTCTGTGGACGAAGCCGTCGTGGAAATAACTGCCGCAGGGTAAGAATCGGACTCGTCACCACTGTTAAGTCTGTGTGTTATAGTGATAATTACTACACAGGCTACAAGAGTAAATTCAACAGGTCTTTACTGGTTGGAGGTAGGGACTATACTGAATACAATATTACTACACAGTGCTTATATACCGGTGTGGTCACCACCGGTATTACGTATACAGCAGCCAGAGAAAGTAGTACATCTCTTAAGGTGGAACAGGCTTAAGTTCTCTTAAGGTGGAACAGGTTACATACACCACACATGTCCTGACATGTCTCAACAGGAACCAGCCAGTTAACCATGTCCTGACATGTCTCAACAGGAACGCGCCAGTTAACCATGTCCTGACATGTCTCAACAGGAACACACCAGTTAACCATGTCCTGACATGTCTCAACAGGAACCAGCCAGTTAACCATGTCCTGACATGTCGCAACAGGAACACGCCAGTTAACCATGTCCTGACATGTCTCAACAGGAACACACCAGTTAACCATGTCCAGATATGTCTCAACAGGAACACGCCAGTTAACCATGTACTGACATGTCCCAACAAGAACATGCCAGTTAACCATGCCCTGACATGTCTCAACAGGGAATCACACCAGTTAACGATGTCCTGACATGTCCCAACAGGGAATCACGCCAGTTAAAGGTGTCCTGACATGTCCCAACAGGGAATCACACCAGTTAACGATGTCCTGACATTTCCCAACAGGGAATCACGCCAGTTAACCATGTCCTGACATGTCTCAGCAGGGAATCACGCCAGATCCGATTGCTATTGACGCTGCTTTGCAATATATAAACAGGGTGTTTTTTACAGCTGGGGTCCCGCTCAGGGGAGTCGCTTCAGGAAGCAGTTGTTGTTTTCCAGGATAAACATGTCATGAATCTAAC